>NC_058338.1:54788241-55422280 GCF_905475395.1 Chrysoperla carnea | reverse complement strand
ATATTTTGAATTTTTGGAATTATTCGAAAAATAATAATCATCATCATCATAATTTTTTCTGATAGTTACTGTTTTCTTGATTAATTCTTATTTTTCCGAAAAATTCGATAATCATAATTTTTATTTTATCTTGGTGGATCATGAAAACAATTAATAATAATAAATATTTTATGTATAATCATAAATAAACATAGAGATAGAGATAGCTAATAAACACACTTCTACAGGTGATGGGCAGAGAAGACGGGAAAATTAACTGAGATAAGTAAGTATACCAGGTAAAAATGCCTATTCTATTCTATGCCTATCCTGTTTCCCTAACGAAAAATTGAATAAAAATGTTAATCCATCAAAATCTACAAATAATTTTTCAATTTAGCTTTTTCAAACATAGAATGTGATGTGTATTTTTTGCAGCAACTATATTTTGTATTTGATATTAGTAAATGCTAAAATTTATCTCTATTCTGCGGTTTCCCAGGTTTTCCCCACAATAATTCATGTTAAAAACTTGAACTTTGACTTAAAATATTTTTAATTAAGACCTTGGTGACAGCCCCCTCATATTTTTGTTTATACTTATAAACAGTGCAGTGTTTAAAAAATAGACTTTATCTCGCATTAGCTTCCGTATTCGTAAATCCTTAATTCATCATTATTATTTCTAATAGAAAGTTTTTGTTTTCCTTCTGGAAATCGAGATAACAACTTAAGTTGTATCTTTACGTTTTGAGATTTAATCTCCCTTTGTTAACATAGAAGTGGATACTGAAATAAATGTTTAATTCTTTTCGTGAGGGTTTTTTTCCCAAAAAGATTGTGTAATTTATATTAAAAATTATTTTAGATTATTATTTGAGCAGTTCTTCGTAAATGGAAGTATTTGATGGCTCAAAAAAAAAGAAAATTTCGCTCATTTAAAGGATGGCTTAAAATGTTTTTCGAGTCCTAATTACTCAAGCTAATCCAAGTCACAAAAATCTGGTTTACTTTGAAATGAACGACAAATTTCTGAGAAAACTGCTCCGGAATATTACTCCTCGTATATGATTTTATTTGATAACCCAGAAGTTATTCAGTTAACCGTCAAATGTTCCCCGCTGTTTAGCAATTTTCAAAAGGGTACCTTCTTAAACAAAAATCAAGAAAAAAAAATTTTTGTTACAGAACTTGTTGAAACGTGATATATAGGATAATTTTGTCCCAAAATTTACGATAATTAGATTCATTTAACGATTGAATGGTTAGTTTTTAGGACATCGTCTAAAATCCTTCACGAAATGCTTTTATTTCGAATAGATTCTGCAGATATATCGAAAAATATTTATCTAGTTATCAAATGAGTTGGATTCCAGAAAATGTACGCCTCTATTATTTTAATTATTAAAAGATTTGATCGATCATTTGAAGAAGGTATATAAGTTAACATAAGAAGAAGAAGAAGGTATATACAGTTAAATCTGCCACTGACTTTTTATGCCCTGGCACTCACCCTGTTTTAGTGTAGAATAAAGTTCAAAAACTAAAGCCTCCACTACTACAAAATCACTCTAAAAATTATGAAACAAGAAAATATTCTCATCTGAAATTGTTATGATTTTCATTATGGTCAGGGGACTTCTAAGATTAAAAAGTTTTCCACCGAATGATCTCCCTACGTAATGACGATTTTGCTTATCACAATCATTCTCTTGTTTCACACTTTTTAGAGCGTGATTTTGTAGTAGTTGGTGTTTTAGTTTTTGTACTTTATTTTTAAATTATTTTTCGATTTTTTCTACATGGTACTTTGAGTCTTACATTATTGTGCATAATTCAAGTTCTATAGTTCAAAATTATTTATTGTTATCGTCAGTTTAGGGACCATCAGGGGTAAGGGGGTTAATGTTAAAATTAAAAATATTAACGCAAAATTTATATGTAAAAAAAAGATAAAAATAATAGAATTAAAATTGTAAACAATTGAAAATTAGTCATAACAGCACTTTTTAATGCTAGACTTTTTCAAAGATTCCCCATTTGCCAAGTTATGATAAGTAGTTAAGGAGCCATGAGGGGACAGATGAACCTACATACATGCATACCGGTCAAGCACATAACTCTCCTTCGCCGTAGTCGGGGTAAAAATATAAATATTTTTCATTTAAAATCAGAAAGCTATTGACTTGTGATCAAAACGTCATATCCACCATAACTTATTAACAATACATTTAAAATATAATTTTTTTCTATCCCATGCAGTAATTTTCACACCAAAGTGTATTAAGTAACTCATGTTACCTATGACTAATTAGAACCTATTACATTTATTAAAAGTAATTAGCGTACATAATGTAAATTTTTAAGTACACTACTAATAATAAATTATTTATTTCTAACAAATATTTATACTTTTTATTAATGTTCATTAAAATATCTAGAATAATTAAACACAAAAATAATAGGAATAAGTACATGTACTTGCGGTGTTATCAGCAAGATTAGATAATTTTAGTCAGAATATGTATAAAATTATTAATGAATGAATAATAAACAAATAAATAATGTATTTAAGCGAATAATTATTTTATAAGACAAGAGATTTATTTTGTGGTTTTGGCTTTGTTTTGATTTTATTTCATATTTATATACTGAGGTATAGTGTTCAATAAAAATTTAGTGATGCGACCCGATTCAATTGAATTGGTATCAATTGCTGTTGATATTCATGGTGAAAAACATTTGAAAAAAATTCATATTAGACATGAAATTCAAAAAATTATTGACGACTTAATCAAAGAATATGATTTAGTAAGTAATTTTTTAAATAATATTTAACATTAATAGTTGAGGAAATAAGACTTTTGAGATTGAAATTTAAAAGTACACTTCCGATTTTCACGGGACCGGGAGCAAACTGTTCGAGGTAATTGAAAAAAGTCAGTTTAATCAGAGAGTGTGGTCTTTAAATGTACGTGCGTGAGCGAATTTCCAAGTTGCTAATAACCAGCCGTGCTGAAAAAGTATGAAAATAGAAAAAAAACTAATGGATCTCATATATTTTGAACTATTCGTAGCATTTAATCGACAATAATACCACACATTAATTGTTAATTTTGTCAGTATCAAATTTGTATCAAAATAACGAATTTGTGGGAAACGGAGAGGTTTCTATCTTTTAAATTAAAAAAAATTAATAACGCGTGCCGAACAGACCCATTGTCGTGGAAGTGCAAGAAAATGTATATTATTAGCTCATTTCTTTACCCATAAAATGGGTAGAAACTTCAATCCCTCTCCTCTTTGAGCAAGCGGGTCTGATAGTGAAGAAAGTGAAAAAAACTATACACAATTAAAAGTTGTAACTTTTAGGATGGAACTGCTATTGAATATGGATTGCGGTTAACACATGCACGCAATAAAAAAATTGCAACACGATATGTTACTGATACGAATAAGAGTACATTAATTCAAGATGGTTGCGAATTAAAGCTTGTTGAAGCTCCCAAACTTCACTTAGAGTTTATATTTAAAAAGATTTTTTCAAAGGACCAAAGAGAAAGTGGATATGATCTTTTAAATCACCAATTACATGATGATTACTTATTACAAATAATTCGTAAGTTGAGCTCTAAATTAATAATTAAAAATGGTGGATTAAAGTTTCAGTTTTTTATTGATATTCACAAGGCCATGGTTTCATTTCCCTCAAATAAATATCAATGCTACTAAAATCTTATATTATTTATCTTATATTAAGAGTAGGTAAAGTATTTGTGAATATGCATGAGGTCATGGGTTCGGTTTTTGCATTTGCATCTGGACTGCAGCATCTGCTGCTTAAATGGACTTGATTATGTATTAATTGGTCTTATATAATAATGTTTTCAACTCAAAATGCCTAAATAAAATGAAAAATGCAAATTTATGTGAATAAATTTTTAAAACAGCTTAATTATTTTTCAGATGAAGTAGGTTGGGATACAGATATTTGCAATAAAGTAATTGCTGACGATAATTTAAAAGATAATGAAATTATGGTAACATTTAATATAATATTTAAACTGTTGCGACGTAAATACATAACAAATGTTCCATATGAAATTGTTAAAATTGTTATTGATAAATTGAGAAATTTTAAAAAACCTATATTTATTTATTCCGCCATACTTCTTTTACGTGAATTGTTATTTACAAGGCATTTTGATTTAATTATTTCTAAGGTAAGCCGGTCAGAATATCTCATTTTTACCCCCTATGCAAAAGAAAGATTTTATAAGTTTGTCCGATATATGTATGTGTCTGTTTGTCTGTGGCATCGTAGTACTTTAACGGGGGAAATTATTTTGATTTATCTTTTGTTTAAAAAGTAATTTAACGGAGAGTTTTATTCTTAGCTATGTTTCAAGAAAATCGATTCGATTGATCGATTTGTCGGGGTTTTTTTAAATTTTGTAAATTTCACTTGTAGATCGATTTTTGTTAACATATAGTGTGGCTCGTTTGATTAATAAATTTTTTCTTAATTTGGACAGGAAACAAAGAAAAACAGTTTAATCCCTATCTGTTATAGCTTAGGAGAAAATGGACACCAAAGTTTTGTCCTGATTTTCGCCCTCACGGGTAAACAATTATGTTTGCGAAAAATGTTTCAAACAAACAATTTTTTTATAAGGAACATTTTTTATATTTAAACATTTGTTCTATCTCTGATGGTTAACAAGTTGGGTACTAAGGACTCAAGACGCATATTTGACCTAAGTTGCATATTTGACGAACTCAAACTAATTTTTTACGGAATGGACTAATTATAGATGATTTTATAAACACCTATACCAAAATTTGGATCGTGTCATCAATATTTCTAAGCGTTACAAACTTGGAACTAAAACTAGTATACTTTGATATACCGGGTGTCTAGCTAAGTTGGCTACATATGGAAAACTTTTTTATTATAAGATTTACGAACAAAATTTATTCTTTATAAAAGCTCTGCGTTCTAAAATATTAAAATTATTATTTAAAATTAAAGTGGTCAAAACATTCCCTTCGTTAACAATTATTCGTTCCTAAACAGTTATTTTCAGTTCGTTTTTGACTCAACGTATCCACTTTCGTTTTACAAATGAAATGATAACTCTAACACAACTCAAAAACTATCTGAAACATCTCTTCGAGTAGTTAATTTACTTCGTAAAATTATTTTAGTATTAGTTCCACTGGTATAAAACAATCTATAATTGTAGGCATTTTAAATCAGAATCATAACGAAATTGCATGTAGACGTATTATTAATGAGTTTGGTTTTTATACAGATTTCTATTGCAAATGATTTGATACCGATTTTGTGGTATAGTGAATTGCCAAAATTACAATGTACAACATTATCTTGTATAAATGTAATTGTTAAATTGTGCGATAGGGATGAAAGACAATCAATTATACGAATAATGAATATAAAAATAAGCCGCAAAACCATATCTGAGACAATATTAAATTCAGAAACGAAATTAAGTCCTGAAATGGAAAAAGAATTACATATGTATCAGACATACATTTTAAGGTATTCTCGATTATTTATATTATAAATTACTAAAAATTTGTTTGTTATGTTCTCCCGATACAAATACACTAAAATTGATTTTTTTGAATTGTTATTATATTTACTTACATTATTTATTTTTATTATTTATTATTAATAACTATAGAAATTTTTTTAATATGTTCTCCCGATACAAATACATAGCAAAATTGACCAAACCTTTTTTTTTAATCCATATTAATTAATTATTTATTTTCTTTTCAATCATTTATTTATTCATTTTTCTTCCATTCATTGTTTATTTATTATGGGGTTTCGTACCCGAAGGGTAACCTACGGAACCCTTTTAATAAGACCCCGCTGTTCATCCACCTGTCTGCCTGTCTTTCAGCGGACTGCTTCTCATTAACTGGAACTGGAAGTTTAATGTGCATTATTATTTTAGTATAATAACAAACAACATATAATTTAAAATCCGTCAAATGCTTATCAAGTGATTAATCCTGCCATTCCAGCCTCGGCGAAGCAAGTTCACTTGATTACAAAGATATTAGGGATTTTCAATCTGCAAAATGTCCTTTACAGCTCTTTTAAATAAGAATGGCCGAGCTTGCCAATACATAAAAACAATTTTAAGTAGCAATAGATTCAAAGTTAAGAAAATGAAAATTGAATTCCATGCTTTCAGAGCCCTCCTAGTTTTAGCAGAACTTTTCTTACCGGGCTCATGTTTCCTTATCTTCTTCTATCTGCGGTCTGACACCCAATAGCAACTAAATAACTGCACAGGAATTAATTTCTGTTCAGTTTTATATTTCACAAATTATTTTTAGTAATATTAACTCTTTTTCTCAATTTCTCAATTTTATGAAATTGTAGTTTAAACTTGGAAAAAACAACTCATAAAATTAATTTATCTGATGACAATTTTGATTTAAAATTTTTACAAGAAGATATGTCTCATTATATGAATCAAAATTTGTATAGTCGTACAATATCATTTTATGAAAGTTTAAAAACAGCAGAGAAACCGAAACAAGATTACAATGAGGGTGCTAATACGTCCAAGTGAGTTCAAGTTTAAATGTATTTTAAAAAGTCTGTTTAAAGAATTAATATTTTGATTCTTAAGATTTTTTTTAGGTGAAGATATATCCGATAGCTTAGCATTGTTATTTGACGATGATTATACATCTTACTATCACGACATAGATGCCTCGTTAAAATGGGTCTCACATGCTAATAAAGATACTTATAACGATTTTTTGGAAGGTAATAAACATTATTACAATTTTTTCTCAAAACTTCTGCAGTGTATAGTTAGTCTCAAACGAGCACGAGTAAATTTTTTCGCATGCTTTGCGTGAAACACTTAAACTCTTAAGAACATAGTGTGAGCTTTTGGCATCCGCACTATTTAATTTAAAAAAAGCGTGAATTTTCTACATCATTGTCAGAAAATCTGCTATTTCTTCAGTCTAGTCATATTGTTATTCAATATCTGGTTTGGTTTTTAGAAGTTTTAGTAGATCGAAAATTTAAAAACCGAAAATTACTAATTAAAAATTCATAGTTCTTAAATCTCTAGAAAAGACTCTTGAATGCCCACTTTCAAAATAGAGGTTGGAAAAATTTGTGTTGGCGAAATGTGAAAATCAAATTTCGATCTTTAGGAAAGCCACAAAACAAAATAAGCAGCCAACAGTATGAGTTGTAAAAAGGGAGAATTTCTAAATAGATCACCTCTATGAATTCTGATTCTGTGGCGAGATAAATTTACGAAATGTCGAGAGTCACCCAAAATCATTAGTGAGAAGGCCGTTATTTTTTTGTATCTAGAGAAGTCACTTTTTGTAGCCAATGAATAAGGAGGAAAAACTTATTTTAATAGGTATTCATTAAAGCTTTTGGCGAAGATGTTAAGCAAGTCATTTTTTATTCGTTTATTTCTCGACCTCATTCCTTGGTTGTCAAACTCTATGTTCACCTGCATCAGTTGTCCCAATGAAATGTACAAATTTAAATATTTTTAATTTCTTTAATAGAATCATCGTACATATTACGAAAAACTGTTACGAACGAAAATGAAATTACAGAATTAACATTGGAGTGTTTAGGTATGCCAATTTCGTTAAAGCTGTTATGAACAAATTTTTGATTATATAGAGTGAAACTTTACAATTTTTTAAAGAATTCTCTTAAATATTCATTGGTGGAAAAACAAGTTATAAAGATAGTCGATTTTCTAGATAAGAATTATTAAAGTTATAATTGATTGTACAACTAAATTTCAAGCACTGTGATTATACTCTAGTTACTCCATCGATTTGAAATTTGAATATGTTATAGGTATTCATATTCTACCCGCCCTTTTTCTTATTTCACTGTACCTGGGTGTGAACAATGAAAATTTTAAAAATTAACAGGATTTTCGAAAGTTAAAAACACCCAGAGCAGGTAGAATTTGATTGCCCATAACATATCCAAATTTCAAATCGATAGAGTAAAGAATATAATCGCAGTGCTTGAAATTCAATTGTAATTTTAATTATATTATTATCTGGAAAACCGCTTTCCTTTTTAAATTTTTTTTTCATCATTAAATATCTAAGAGTATTCTTAAAAAAACTATAAGGTTTCACGCCAATCAAAGAATGTTTCACTCAAATCAAAAATTTGTACATAACAGCTTTAAATGTTTTGAATTGCATATAATTATAAAAATTGTAATTTTTAACAGTTTATTTCAAACAAAAATATCCACAAAGCTATCACATTGCATACCTTGAACAAAATGAGTACGAACCAGGATTCTTTACAACAAGCGAGCGGTAAATAATTTTTAATTTTTAAATAGAACTGTAAATAAACGATAAACCGTAAGTCTTAATTTAATAATTTATTTATATTTTCAGGATTTGTCAAATTATGTGCGAACAATTACGAATAGGTCAAGACCCATTAAAAAATAGTACTCTGTATTGTCCATTAGTGTTCAGTTCTTTGGAGCAACCATTTTTGTCTGAAATATTTTGTAGATTAATGTGGTTGTATGTTAAAACACGGATTGAAATGAGTGCTAAAACAGGGGATGATCAGTTAAAAGTTATATATGAAATTTATTTATGCAGATTTATTTATTCCTTACTTTTTGCTAGCCTTTTTTCAATGTGCAATAAATAAACATATGAGTTATAAACTACCCACATAGGAAATAACAAGCAGCCTACTATTGGTTGAAACCTAGGAGGAGATTATTGAGCCCTGGACCAAGCTAAGAAAACGAATGATAACATCATAACCAAGACAAACTCAGCCTTGAATTAACATCGAATGATAACATCGCGCTAAGCTCGAAAGTTAGATTTTGACCCAAAGCCTGAGTATCTGGTCTTCATGCATGCTTGGGTATTTGCCCTTCACCCAAACCTGGGTGTGAGTAAAAAAAGTTCTAATTTCAATCACTGCCTGCGTTTTTATGGGCATGTTTAGCTCTTACCTAGGCCGACCACTTTGATAATCTAATAGCCACAGTTGAAGTACCAGTATTAATCAGCTTGTGTGAATCCAAAATTGATTTTAAGTCTTAGCGATGATTTGGAAGAACTATAGTAACAAAAAAAATTTGACTTATTGCCCTTGGACAAGGACCGGCAAACGAAGACTTGATTTATTATATCCTTGGTCGAATCTTGGGAAAAAACTGGCAAACCAAGGCTTAGGTTAATAAATATAGTTGATGCTTGGGCAAGGACTGAAATAACAAGACATGGATTTCCCAATGTTATCTCAATTTCAATCCTATTTGCAAGCTTCGCATTTCCTATTTGGGAAGTGCTTGTTTCAAAATTTATATCGAACATTCATTTTCTGTTTCTATATTAAATTACCGCGCACATTTTAAATGGAAAATGGAACTCGGTTAAATTCGCTAATTTTTTTATATTTTGTTCGTCTCGGTGTGCTGAACAAATGTTCTCTCGGACCGAGCCTCAAAATGCTTTCTTACAAGTTCAGCAAAAAACGTAAGGAAAATGAGCCTTTGGTGTCGCTCATAACGACGTAGAGATTGTAACTAACCATTAGGATCCGTTTTTTTAGTTTGTGATAGTGTGCTTGTGAGAACATTTGTTCAGCACATCGAGACAAATTTAACCTGGGACCATTTTCAATTTAAAATGTGCGGGATTCTTTCTTCAAATTACGAATGAAGAATAGTTATTCTGAGGACAACACCTTGCAAATATTTTTAAATCATGTTTTATTCCGATAGGTATTAGCAGTTTTACATACGCAAACTAAACTTGTTTTTAACACTAAACCGAAAACATATAATGATTTTATGGCGGCATTAAAATGTTTTCCGTATTCTTTTATAAGTATCCTTTGGAAGGTATGTTTTTTGATCCCCGTGAGAAAAAATATTATAAAAATGATATTATTTATAAATAAAATTTTAGAACGAACAAAGAGTTAAATGGAAACGTATGTTAGAAAATAATCCAAATATAATTGAGTTGTCCGAAGCAATAGAACCACAAATAACCGGGTTAATTAAAGAAAATCGATATAAACATCTAATGAAAGGGAATAAATTTCATTTGTTTGAACGCGAAAAGGTTCGAAAAATGTTCAATTACATTTTTTTTTGTTAATATTTTCAGTTAATTTTTCTGTTAAATATATTTTAGAAATCAAAACCACAGTGGATATATTTTAGATTATTACAGAATCAGCAACAATTAGTTTATAGTGAATGGAATCCACAATATGAAATATGTTCGTTGGAAGTGACAACAATTCATATATCAGACATCAAATATTTAGTTACAGGAAATGCTTGTGTACACGTTAAGGACCATAGGTAAGTAGAATTGAATAAATTCTTCTCATACTGAGAAAATTTTCTGCTGTAAAAACTAGTCTTATGGTCCATCTCGAGATTGCAAACTTTTTCATTTCTAAATTTAATTGACATATGTTCAGTGATTTTATTGAATTAGTAGCTAAATGTGTAGATATTAATTGATGAAAATTTGGTAGCATTTTCAAGAGTTTTAGACTACAAGCCCATGCTGAAATTTTTCGGGTAAAATGACCCACCAGAAATTATGTAGTAAAAGATGCTCCTATATATGTAAAGGAAAGTTGAAGCACCATGTCGTCAGTTTTGCGCGGTACAGATGAGTACAGTACACATCAGCACATCAAATATGTACGGCGTATTACCGAAAAATGTTGTTTTTTCTTTTATAACGTTTCTAATTTTATAATTTCAAGCCTACACGGTAAATTCCCTTCAGGTTTTTTCCAGACAGATTTTCTATTATAGAAAAATGCTGTTTCTTTAAGGCGTTTCTCTAAATATGTCCGGCAGTGTAGTTAGCTGGGGCGTATTGAGATACAAGCAATTGAAAACATTTATCATAAAATTATCTTACTTTTTTAA
This sequence comes from Chrysoperla carnea, assembly GCF_905475395.1. Classification (NCBI taxonomy): domain Eukaryota; kingdom Metazoa; phylum Arthropoda; class Insecta; order Neuroptera; family Chrysopidae; genus Chrysoperla; species Chrysoperla carnea. The sequence goes on along the minus strand of NC_058338.1, from coordinate 55,411,310 downwards.
AAAAAACTTTGTTATCTCACGTCTTCTATACTTTAAAGATTGAAATCTGTGATAATCGAGAATTGATGATGTAGATAAATGGTGGAAACGCAATGAAATTTTCCAATATGTGAATACTTATTATGTTTAAACGTTTATTTGCGCTCCCACCATAATTTTTTGAGTGTTTTCAAAGATGAAATTTGCATTTGATTACGATTGTAGGTATACCTACGTTTTAAAAATGGCTTAATATATACTTTTAAAAATGGCTTTATATAAGTCTTTTTTCTTGGAAAATTAAAATTATTTTGTTTTACAGAGTTAAAAAACCAGATTTTGCTTTTTCCATTCTTACCGAAGACAATTCATACGATTTTGAAGCCATAAACGAATCAGTATATAATACATGGATTGATGGTCTTAGTGCATTAATTGGTAATTTATGAAAGTTTCAAATTTTTAAGCTTTCTAAAAATTTTTCTTTTTGTAGGTAAAGAAATGGGTAGTAATTTTTATCAAAAAGATAAATCAAAATTACTTGAATTGGAGTTAATGCTGAGACTATTGGATACGGAAAACATTCCTTTACCGATGACTCCCCCACCAATACCTCCGCCACCGTCAAATTATAACTTTTATTATGACGATAATGAGAGTACTTGTTAAATTATTTTAATATAAATAAAAATATATGAATATAAATATATTTAAGGTTTATTCGAACACAACATTTATTTATTTCATTTAATCGCAGACGTGGATCCAGGATTTAATTCTGGTGAAGACAGTTTGTGATAAATGGAATATAAAATATACACATGAATGGAAGGGAGGAGTTTCGTCGAATCAACCAAATTAAAAAACCATAAAAACTTTTTTAAACATTGGCGGGGCAAAAAGCGATGGTATCTTAGGACAGGACCATCATTTTCGGACTCCGCCGCGAATATTACATAAAAATATCCTTACCTCTTTATAAAAATAAGGGTTCACCTACCAGGATATCTATCTGTTCCATTACTTTATAAATCAAATTTTGCAGTCGATTTCTTCCATTAATTTTTGGCTTACAAAAGAATGTTTCGTATAAAATAATGCTTTTTTGCACGACAGTAAATATGGAGGCTGCATTTGAAATCTTCAAGTTGATTTTCATAGGGTCTTCCATGGTTATTTCAAGGTCAAACGTATATGCTCACAAAATAGATATTGGCTCTTAACTCATTGTTTGAAACTTATAAATGTTTTTTTTCAAAGTACTTGGACCGCCCCGTTACTTTTGACATCCATTATACGTAATTGGGTATGTTTTTCACGAATTTCTTGTATGTATGTATGTATATTTGTTTGCAAAGGACTCGATGGATTTCGAAAGTGAAGGTATCGTTATATTCGACTTAAATGGACTAATAAGGTGATTCTATGATCACGTATACCAAAATTTTGTGCGTAGCATCAATATTTTTAAGCGTTACAAACTTGGGGCTAAACTTAGTATACCTTGTATAATATTACATATATGCATGGTATAAAAATTATTAAAACTTGAGCAATAGCTACAACACATATAAAGTGCCTTTTGCCTAGCATAAAAAAAATATATAAATTTACACATACATTTGTTGAAAATTTTAATTTAATTTTCAAATTCTGCCTTTACGCATTCTATTTTCTACAATTAAAGAAGTTAACTGTTGTACAGAAGTAGGTACGGGCGTTTTCGTTTCATTTTTGAAAAGTTTTATAAAACTGTACCTATGTAACTTTCAAATTAGTATCAAAAAAATAAAAATAATAACAATTAGTTTTTGTGTTGTGGAAATAATCTTTTAATCAAATATATGTGATATACATGGTGATTGATAATGTACATAATTATAAATTTCATGAACTGTATTAATTGTTGTCGTTACAGTTAATATAATTCCAAATAAAATCACAAATCGGGGCAGTAAATATTGAACAAAATAATTACATTTCGATTCTATCGATGCTAATTGTTGTGCTACAAAATTATTGCCATGTGTACTCCCATTATTATCCATTATTAATAAATCATTCTTTTTATAAAAATTAAATTTAAATATTTTAATTGAATCGTAATGATTATTTCTACGATTTGATGAATTATTAAATTGAGGATTTTGATGCTGAATTGCACGTAAATTTATGAAAAAATACGCTGGTAGTATAAACATCAATGGTCCAGTGAATGTTCCACCAATTAGACCCATAACAATATCAAAACGTGGTACAGATTCAGCTAATACAATGGATAATAGCATTAATGTTGTACGTGCGAAACAACGTTTGTACGTAAATTCTGAAAATTTTAATTTTGTAATTTAATATCATCATTACGCAAAATTAGGATATCGTCTATTATTGGATAAAGAATATTGTTAAATTATCATTGTTTTATAATTTTTGAAACTACTTAAGGTAGTAGGTACGAGCACCAATGCATTTTTAGGTTTAGGGTTGAAATTATTTGTACCTTATTTTCAACTTTGATGATTAATTTTGTCAACCCCCCTAACAACCTCCCCTCACCCTAATAATAGAGCAACCCCCCTCTCCCTAACATTTTCATAATTGATTTAGACTTAGTCTAACTTCATATAAAAAAAATTAAGCTTTTTATTTAAAATTGCCTTGGTACTCGTACATCCTTAAGCCTCACTGGTCATAAAATTACAAGATCGCATGATAAGAACGCAGGGTTGATTGTGTTTTAATTAAAACAAAGGCGGGCAATTTTAATGTATACGTAAGAAAAAGACTGGTAAAATGAGTTCAATGTTCAATCATTATAGCCATCGAGAGTGAATCAGAATACCTAATCCATATTTGAAGAATTTGCCCCCAAGTAGAAAGGAGTAGGTACTCAGACGCGAGTGGTGTAGTTTCATTCGAGAGAACAAATATTTTTAATATTTTATTTATGTAAGAAATCAAAAAGTCATACATTGGACTAGGAAAGAAACGTTCGTTTATCTTTACAAAAAGTTAAGACGACTTTTTATTAGAAATATTAAAGTTGAAAAATTGACAGTTCTGCGATCTCCGCGGCTCATAAAATGCAAACATACGTTTTCCTTAAAGATTTTTTACCGCATCATGAAGTGCTTCATTATGATGTCAACATTCATCCCCACATGAACAGGGATGGCACTTTAGAGAAAGTATTTTGCTGAATGCCTTATTTCTCTAAGACCCGATTATCAGTGGCTGGTGCGTTAACCAATTTAGCCTTTTATGAGGCTATCTGAAAACTATTGTATGCACCGATTATTCCAGGACCTTGGACCACGTTAGAAATAAGACATAAGATGTAATTTGCCGAGTTCATAACACGCCGAGTTCAATAAAAGTTTTCATTTACAGAATGAAAATTGAATCTAATAATTAGTTCATGCAACAATTTTAGGATGTCGAAAACCTTTATTTGCCAAGTTACTACCATAAAAAATAAGCGAGGGTTAATATTCACGTCAAACCTTCAAAATTTGTCTGCTTTTTTCACGCCATACCTTAAAAATATATGTGTCATAAAAATTTGTTTGATATTTTCAAAAAGTTTAATTTTATAGAAAATAATTATATTTTTATAATCGTGGGTTTTTATAAATAATAAAATATGGCTTACCTCTTGGTATGTGATAATGGTCTTCGATATCTTGAAACAAAGCCGTATTATATATAACCGATGTGAAACACAGTTGCATTGTTACCATAATTACCACAAAGTATAACCAAATATTCAACGGTAAAGTTTGTAAAATATTATAATCAACAAATTTTCCATAGTGCCAATATGCTAGTATAGCTGTAGTCGTAAACAAGCAAGTACTAACTGAAAATCAAGAACGAGTTAAATTAAAAGTTTGTACTTAATTTTATGATATATTAAGTATGATATCTGGTATGTAGACTGACTATAAAAATGTACGAAGTGTACTCCATCCTTTTTCACATTAAATTACAATCAAAATTATTTAATTATTTTGTACTTTTTTGTTTGTTTTAATTGGGTTATATCCAGTTTGAATTTTCAAAGAATCGATTTTTTGCCCATTTCTGGAATGTATATATATTTAAGTATAGGTATTCTCTGAAAATTTCAAGTTATTCCGATAAATATTCACAAATATACGCATCACAAGATTTTTCCGAAACGACTCGACCGACCAGTTTCGAATTTTTACACAATCTTCTTAACATTTTCCCTAGGTATTAATCGAAGGAATAAAATTTATGAAAGTTAGTTCGATATTTTAGACCACTTTAAAGTTAGAAATTTTTTTGTAGAGAACCATTTAGTCAAAAATCATAATTTTGACAATACCTTCGATTAATACCTGTATTCATCTATCAACTATAAAGAAATTGGATTTTTTATTTTGGATAATCCAAATCATAAATATGGTGCTCACCGCCAGACAAATTTTTTTGGAGGACCTACAGGAGATCGCTTCCAGGAGCAGTATCATATCAAATTTTTGAAATCGGACAACGGGATGTTCTATATGTATACGTTTTTTATAGTTAGGTAATATAAATGGTCTTCCAAACAAAAACTTGCTTGCGCTCGCAACTGGATATAATCCTTTAAAAACGTGATATAATAAAAAATTTATTATTTATTTCTTACTAAAAACAAAAATGCAAATCCTCGTTTACTTGCGGAATACTAGGTCGCTTGAATGGCCACAATAGTTTGATAATTATTTATTGCGTACATTAAAATTACTCCATTTAATGGAAAATCCTATACTTTTATCAAAATATGGTGGAAGCGATGGGAAGAAAAAAAAAACAATTTAGTTTTACAATACTTTCACCACAATTCGCTTTTATTTTTAATTTTTAATCCTTCAAGGCTGTGTTTTCGGAGTAATCATGCCCTGTGATCTTCAGGAACACAAATAATTGTAGAAGTGTGTAAATTTTAGTCAACTTTGTTATTTTGAGTTTTCCTATCGTGAACGAAATAACTTTGAAGTCCGAAAGTAGCTAATAATAATAAAAATGAATAAATGAATGGACACAATTCATGGTTAAATTTCTTACATATAAATGCATAAATAATAGCATGAATAATTTTTGATCTCTTCTCCATATCGACTTGAATTGTTAATAATAGTGGATGTACGTCAAATTGAAATGCAATGATTCCATAAGTTCTTAATAAATTATGTATAATTAACATATCGTCATCAAAACGAATTGTAGGTAGTTTGGTAATATCAATTTTTGGATCTCTATAATCATATATGATACACAAATTTATAAATATTGACGAAAATATCACCATTAACACTGATATTCCCGATATTAGCCTGTAACAAAAAGAAAACTGAATATCAATAAATGTTATTAATTGTTCAAACAACCTGAATACACTTAAACAATCTTTGAAATTAAATTTTCTATGTCAGTAATTCGCTAATTTTAACCTATACGATACCAAATATCGAAACCATACTAATGCATTTTTTAAAGGACTCCGCACGAGATAAGAAAATGGCTTTCTGTGAAACTTTTTCAAACCACCCCCCAAAATATTATTGAATTTGTTCTGATCAAAAAATATCATGACCATAAAAATTTTTAACGAATAGTTTTTGAGCTACGGGCGATCAAAGCCACACATATATTATAGTTATAGTATATAACTACCGTGTGTGGTATGTGTGTGTAACACTACCCCAATTTAGTATACATAGTCATACACACTTTGTAATTTGTTTGTGTATAATTGTATTATGTTGTATCATTTCGTTAATTGATGTGTTATACGATGTATTATAATTAAGACGGTAGTCATATAATGTAACTATAATATGTGTAGCTTTCATTTCCTATGGCTCGAAAACTAAACGTTAAACAATTTTTGTAGCCTTGTGTGCTTTTGATCAGAACGATTCGAAGAACATTTTGAATCAAAATTTAAAAAATAGGATCCAAATTGATTAGGATTATACAAACTTGATTTGTCAAAGTTGGGTAGAATTTGCGTATGAAAAAGCAAAATCAAATTTCCAAAAATCGGCTTTTCAGATAATTTTCAGTCAATTTTAATCCGACATGAATAATTTTTTCTTGAATCTCACTACTTTTGGTTCATATTTGCCTTTTATCGTGAGTAAAGTGGCGGTCCTAGGGTAGAGCTTGAGGAGCGGTCGCTCTAGGTACCAAGTAGTTAGAGGCAACAAGTTTTGGTTATTGAAATCGAAGTTGATTTATGAAAAAGTTGGTAATTATTATTTAACATGAAATGAAATATAATTTATTATTTAATTATTATTATTAAAGGGCGCCGAAAGACAATCACGCTCTACTTTGATTAAGGGTTAGGGCCAGCGCTGTGTGTGTAACGTATTTTTTATACCCCTCAGCTAATAATTATATCCCATATAAGACCAATGTTAAATATGCCTACTTTTGTTAAGTCATTTATTTTTAAATAATCGCCCCCCCTAAAATTTTCAGAATTGTAGACTTGACCAACTTCATATAATAAAAAGTCAAGCTATTTAATAAAAATTTCCCTGGCGCTCGTACATCCTTAAATAAATAAAATATTCATTTTTATTATATGGTTTATATTTTTCGAATTGATCCAAATTTTGTAAAACCACTTACCGGAGATCTTTGGGGCTGCCTAGCCACATAATTGGGATTTGTGCTATACCAAATATTAAAATCCAATAACAATATGAAACATTAAAGGAGTACGTTTTCACACCCAATTCTTCCAAATTTTGTGCAGCTTAATGGAAAATAAAACATATAGTTTCAAAGTTACAACAATATTAAAAAATATATTCATGGAAGGTGGTCCAAAAAAATTTATTATTCTAACCTCAAGGTACAATTTTTTTGAGCCACTATAAATTTTGATTACCAATAATAAGGTTTGGAATACCAGCAGCAAATACAGTAAAATCTAATAAAAATGCAATGATACGCTTCCATGAATTGCCTAACGTTAGTGATGCTAATGCCGCATATGGATATCGATTTTGTTGTTCCATTTGTTCGGGTGCAATTTGTTCAGCAATTATCCATGCTTTACCCAATAAACTTGCTGTGTATACCTGAAATCCTAACATGCCATAGACTAGTGGAACACCAAGCCAACCTTCAAATTAACAAAAGTTTTATGCAAATTTTAGAATGTAATTATTAATTTACTTATCTTAAATAAAAACTTTTGCTACGTCCCTCCCCTCTACCATTACTATTTTAAAATCCTTAAAAAAATTTGATTTTTCAATTATTTATCCAGATTATTATCCCGAACACTTATAATGTTTATAATTTACAAAAAAAATTTTCGTAACTGGGACTTCCTTCATGTATCTATAATCAAACCTAGTTAAGAGAGAGTTGAAGGGACCGCGAATTTTTTTTTGCTTATAGAGGTTTTTCACTAATTTATTTTTAGCTTATACAGGTACAGGAGAGGTTTGTCTCACTTAGAAAGGTCTCTTAACAATGTTCAAAATATTTAGTTTTAAACATGATAAAGCACAATTTATCATGTTTAAAACTATGTTGAATTGTCGCTTATAGAAAGTACAGGCAAGAGAGACTCTCAGTTATAGAGGTCAGGGTAAGAAAAAAGACTGTCACTTTTACAGGTTTTTGTTTTTCACTTATAGAAGTTTTTGAGGTCAAAGTGCGGGACCTGACAAATATTCTCACTTACCCAGTTTTCTCTTACTCAAATTTGACTGTATATCTATAAAAATTCGTTTCACAAAATATATTTCCGATCAATATTTTACATGCGAAATTTCCTGTAAAATGGGTAACAAATTTTCAAACATATTTTGACTTTTAGCCAAAAAATTTTGCTGAGGAAGCCCCAGTGTCCAAAAGTTATAAACATTGTAAATGCTTGTTATGCATAAAATTCCAAACTAGCAATATATAGTAGGTCTTTATACTGAATACCTTCGGAAGATTCCGGAATTTGTCATTTGTGTTTTTTGACGATTTCTTTTTGTCTGCCGTTTATGTTAAAAGAAAGTTATTGATAGAGCAGGATTCGTGGAAAAAATGGGCAACTCCACAACTGTCGAAAGTTGCAAACTTCCTGCAATATTCCCCTCGTGTCCTATTATTAATAACTTTCGTTTAACATATACGGTAGACAAAAAAAAAATCGTCGAAAAATATGAAAATCGAAAAACTCGTTTAGTATAAATTGGACACTTAAATCTTTAGATTTCTATAGAACTTAAAACTTCAGAGCCACGCTTAAAACTTCCAAATTTTTATTACCAAACTTATCTTTATCGATCCTCAAAAATGCGCACAAAAAGAAGCAAAAAATACTAAAATTTATGTAAATTTATTTTATTATCATCACTTACCACATTTTATAACAGCTCCAGGTAATGTAATTATTGGATAAACCCCAAAAACATCAATAATACATAATGTGGCAAAAAATAATGATAATTTGTTCGTATTATCATTATTATTTAGCAATGGTTTCTGTTCAGCAATCATTGTTATGCCATTGAAAATCAACAATTGAAAACAAACACTACACAATAATTTAGAATTTCATCAAAATATTATTACGTATTACCTATAAACTAAAACTTAAATATCGGTCCTCTAGTATTAACAAACACTAAATATTTTGCTTTAACTATTTAGATGGGTTTGTTACCATGAGAGAAACATGATTTAGGTTTGGGACCAGTTGTAGTATTTGATATTCATTTTAAAATGTCTGAAAATGTGATATTATGTTGAGAAGGTCGCGTTAAAACAGCTTTCTTCTTTTATGAAAAAATAATTTGCACAGCCGTGTGTCTTTCAAGGATCCTGGAAAATTTTCAATTATGCCGCAAGCTTGAAATTGATGTATATCTCCTATTCATTATAAGAACGGTGTTTAAATAACAAGATAATTGAAAATTAAGAGAAAACAAACAATTGAGTTGATTGTTGAAATATCCTTAATTGTTGAATTAGAAAGTTTTGAATGTCAGTGCTTGGGTTATTTTTAATAAATTAGAAAAGTTTAGAAAAGCAGCACATTAGTATTCGAAAATTTAGAAAATTTTCGAAAATATTTTTTGGAATTGTGTCTTATTTTTCGAGAATTTTTCGCAAGACCGCTAGTTGATCTCCGCTTTTCCACTTATTGGAGAAAATGGACACCAAAGTTTTGTCCTAAATTGTGCCCTCACGAGTATGACACTGATGTTTACGAAAAAATGTTTCAAACGAAAGTTGTTTATTTTTTTTAGGAGTAAAATTTTTTGTACGCAAACTATTTTTCTATCTTTAACGGTTTACAAGATGGATACTACAGACCCAAGACACAATTGGCCTATTGTTAGGCACGACCTTGATATGAGTCTCTCAAATTTCTATCCAGCCGTTGTGAATTATGATAATCAAATACTACACCCTGCCCTAGACCTATTTGTAATAGATCCATAAAGCTAAAATTGAACATAATAAAGATTTTAACTTTGTCCCTAATAAAGATTTTTGAGTAATTCGAAATTCTGTGTCGTAATTTAACTATCTAACGGCATTAAAAACTAAAAAATTACAATGAAAATCGAAAATACGAAAATTTGTTTATAAGACCCCCTATAATTATCCGGAATTTTTTACATAAGGGCACCTTGTAATCTGACAAATCGCAAATCTAATGATAAGATTCTATAATGATATATTCAATAATATGTATCTATTTTCCATCTTTTAATAGAAAAAATAGTTCGGATTTCAAAGGGCGCCGGATTAGCCAGGAGCCGGATAACTGGGGGTCCACTGTAATTCATTCCAAATTCGGAATCAGCAGATCAAATTACTGAGAAGAAGCTTAAGTGGAAAAGATATAACGAATACTGAGCGTTCCACCACTGTGTTAAATAGGTAGATACTCTTATTTTGTCTCCAGAGATTTGTTACAGCTTGTCGGTAAGTTGGTAACACTTTTGGTAAAGTGAACTTCCTGGAGAAGGTTGTGTGCCTAAAGAATCGCTAAAAGTAAGGTCAAATACAACTTTAATTAGGTTAGCTGAGGTTATATTGGCTGTCCACGAAGGACACACTTAGGCTTTAGAACCCATTGTGATACCATATATGTGTTTTACCACCTTTTCCGCTGATAATTTCATTCATCAGATTCTCAATTATTTTGAGAGGTTGAGTGGATTCCCTCATGCATATACCATGCACTACACCAGCCCATCACAACTATTAATTAAATTAATTTTTGTTGTACGACAGGAATTGAATGCGCTAACCCGAACTAACGAAGCTACCCGGTTTGACAAAAAACATTGCTTAAAAAAAAATTTCTTAAGAGAAATGTGAAAAATCTAGTAAGATAGTAAGATAAATGTCTAGGTTTGGTAGTTTGAATTTGTAAAAAGTTTGTGCCTAAGCTATTATCTTGGAAACTTAACTGATCTTTATCATTTCTACTCCTACTTTACGGTTTATCAAATAGTAAAAAAACTAAATTTTGAGTGACAACTTTTGTTTTTTGTTTATTATTTTTGTACTTTGTATATAATAACCATTGAAAATAATTGTTATGTATATGTATAAAAAGCAGGTTTTAAAATCCCTTGTGACTATCCAAATGTGTATAATAAATTACTATATTAACCCGTTAATAAAAATCATTAAGTGCACCATCACATTGATTGTGAAAGGCAAATTCTGATTTCTTATTTATCAGATATATTTGGTGGTTGAAAATACACATTATTTCATGTGTTTTAATGCCACCAAATATATCTGATATTCAGTTTTGTTGCAATTTCATTAACAGCAATATACATATACCATGTGTGTATCTACCATCTTGGGATATAAATTTGTCTGTAGTATGCTCCTCACGGATCGAGCTAGCGTATATTTAGTGTAGAATAGAATCTGAAAGTGACTTAAATTTTTTTTTTTCCGTTATTCAATGAACTTGTTGCCAAAGAACCTCCAGAACAACTCTGCTATATATAATTAAGCCGTGTTCATTTTTAAAGATATGGATTTCTGATTATCCTCTCGGGGTGCTAAGAAATGCAAGAGGCCCGTCTGCCAAGTGATGAAATTTATCGCAAGTGGACTCGCAAAACAGCCTGGTAGCCGTAGTTTAGTATATTTTTTATTCGTTCTCAAACGCACTGCTGCTTATATATATTTTTCTAGCTATAACTTCAAAATTTGTCCCTTAGTACGAGGACCGGGTTGTCGGTCCTCGCGTCCTAAACATCCAAGTAATCTAGTGGCCAGAACTTGAAGAATTGACCAATTGATGAGGTCCTTAGACAACAAGACACCTCGTATCCTATTTTGTGATATAACATATCCCTAAAACAAGTGTGGGTAATAATTATTTAGCTGATCAAACTGAACACTCCATGTATGCATCTTTTATACACCGAAGTTTTATTTTATTTGACTTGACAGTGAATTGCCGTTTATTTTGATAAACAAAAACCAGTTATTAAATTATACAAAACCCTAGAGAATTTGATATTATAATATTTTTTATTATTCTATAAGCATTATTTCTTTTGCATCATTGCTAATAATGAGCATTATTTCTTTTGAATCATTTAAAGATTTTATTTTTCTAGAAAAGACTTCAAAAACGGAAGTTATCGGAATTTTCGATAACTTGAACAAATAGCAATCGAAAAGCCACGCGGCCATAAATGTGTTGTTACTTTTATAATTTATTAAAAATAATAAGTCAATTATTTTTTTTCCACATGCTTTAATATTTCTTTTCTAATTACATAGATAATATTATATTGGTTGAATCGAAAGATGAAATAAAAACATGCAAGATATTCTTTTAAGCATTTTTTTTTATTATAAATGAACAAATTAATTAAAAAATACCACAAATAAATTTCTATATCACTATCAAAAACGTGAAGATGAAAATTTTATCGGAATTCTATCGCTCCATCGCCTTGGATGTTTAGATATTGTGAATTGAGCTTTGGATTCGTGATCATGGATCCCGAAACCCCCGAGAGAAAATTTGTGAGTTAAAATTCTGAGGTGAGGTGAAATTAAAAAAAAATTTCTGTCACTTTTGGGAGTAGTTTTAATGGGGTTGCAACTATCTTCAGTTACTTTTTGACCTCGAATTTGTAATAGCGACTTCTAAAACCCTCATCTAATTTTCTCATTTTTCATAGTAATGATGTTCCACTTTTACGCATTTACCGGCTTATTTAGTTTACTGCTAATAAAATTACAGCTAACGTAATTTGGTAAAGGTGGGGTAGTGGCTAGCACAGTCGACTCCGGTTACAGTGTACCTCTGTTCGTATCGAGCATTGTCTCGATTAGCTTTTAATTAATTAAGTTATAATGCCGAGAGAATGTAATTTTTTTAGATAATTGTTATGAGAACCAAAAGCGACAAATAAGTAAGAAAGGTAGGTATATTTTATGTTATTTTAATTTCCACCCCCTGACAGAAGAGTGATTTATGACATAGTAGGAAAGTGGGACTAGCATAATTATGTATTATTATTATTATTATTATTATTTTTTTTTGGGAAATAACATATTCTCCTATTACAAAATCTAAAAAAATTTCATTTCATTTATGTTATAAAAAAAGTGGGATAAAATATATAACATGTTCTCCTGTTACAAAATTTCAAATTTTGTTCTTAACGAGCGATTTATAAATGAAAAAATTTTATAGCTCCGCGATCTTAGCACCTCATGTGCGGAATTTCGATTGACCAATTATACCATCTGAAAGGTCAGAAATTGGTCATAAAAGGTCAGTTGGTCTCATTAATTGGTCAGCATCAGAAAATTTTTTTTTTTCAGGGCAGTGAGTACTTACGCACAGCTCTTCACTATAAACCAGACAGAGTAGGGGAAATATTTTTTTTATAATTTTTTTTTTTGATATGTACTACTATCAAATATACATGTATATTTGATAGTAGTACATATCAAAAAAAAAAAAAAAAATGGATACAATTTTTACTTTTAAAAAAATGAATTTTTCCTTTTATTTAAATTTTTCACTCTTTTTATACCATGTATATATGAAATATACATAGTATATTAAGTTTAGTCCCAAGTTTGTAACGCTTAAAAATAATGATGTTAGTATAAAAATTTTATCATAGGTGTTCATAAAATCACCTAATTAGTCCATTTCCGGTTGTCCGTCCGTCCATCCGTCCGTCTGTGGACACGATAACTCAAAAACGAAAAAAGATATCGAGCTGAAATTTTTACAGCGTACTCAGGACGTAAAAAGTGAGGTCAAGTTCGTAAATGAGCATCATAGGTGAATTGGGTCTTGGGTCCGTAGGACCCATCTTGTAAACCGTTAGAGATAGAACAAAAGTTTAAATGTAAAATTTTTTTTCATAAACATCACTGTTTACTCGTGAGGGCGCCAATTAGGCGGAAATTTTATAATAGGTACTATCCTTGATTATCAGTTATGTATGTGTCACATGTTTGTATGTGTAATGTGATAAATAAATCAACACTGACTATGCATGGTATTTCAACAATTAACTCAGTCAATTGTTTGTTTTCACTTGTATTATATATATTTGTACATATGTCACCTATAAAAAATTTGAATGAATAATAATTTTTTAATGAATAAAATTTTTTAATAAAATTTGAATGAATAATAATGGTTATTTTATATAGTAAAAAATCAATTTTCGGGATAACGTTTTCAAATTAATATAAATAAATAAATATCGTTATATATTTTAAATTTTGTTTTATTTTATTCTATCCCATTTTTCCTTTCAGAACAAAATTATTAATTAACTAATTAATTTTTTTTTAGTAAAGGTACAAACAAATTCTTATAAAATATAGGTGAGATAAAGAAGTTGGATTGTAAATACGTAATATTCTTTTTGGATTTTCATTTTATTTTTGTGTGGTATTTGGTTTGTAAAAAAAAAGTTGATGCAAAAAAATTTTTTTAAGATGAAATTTTTATATGGAATTATGTGCAAGTAATTCGTAAATAGTTTTTATGTATTTTGATTTCATTTAAATAAAGTTGAAAACTCAAACCCTGTTTTTATTTTATTTTTCCCCATCTCTCTGTAGCTATACAATATTATTTCAGTTAAAAATAGGTGAGTATTTCGAACTTCACGATAGGTAAGTATTTCAAACTTCGTTTGCCATTTTTTTTTGTAATAATACTACTCAAAATTTTCCGAAAATGAGTTTTACTTTTTGTTATAATTTAAGAAAGTCGAAAATATGAATATAATTATTTATTAATACGAATAACAGAGCCCTAATGGTATAATGGTTAGCGTATCTGACTTCGAATAAATAGTCCCTTGGTTCGAAACTAGGTGAGGACATATATTAAAAAAAGTTCATTAAATCTTTTAAGCAAAATCTGATTTTTATTTTCATTTTTTTTCAAATTTCCACCACAGCATGTTTGCCTAGTAAATGATGAAAAAATTAGTTTTTTTTCGTTCAAAAACTTCAATTTTTTTCACATTTCTACTAGGAGAACATCAAGGACGGACGGAATAAGTAGTACCTGATAGCAAGGTAATTGTTGTCACCTCGTAAGTCAGAAAGTTAGTGGTCTGCACACCCGTGTTTGGTGAGTGTGACCTCTAGTGGGCAGACCAATAACTTTCTGCCAAAATAAAATTTTAGACTTTCGGGGTGAAAACACTTACTCACCTTTCTCCTTATCAGGAACTACTAATTCCCACTTATGTTCTCCTAGTACAAATGTTGAAAAAATTGAAAATTTTTTCGAAATTATATTATTTTTTGAATATAAAATTGACTTATTTAATTTTTTTTAATATTAAATTAAACTGACCAATTATTTATATTAGCTGACCAATTATCAGCGAATGCTTCCCGATCGCGCATAGGTGGAGTTTTTTATTTTTTCTGCGAATGAGGTGCTAAACTTATTAATTGACCTTGAAAAACTTTAATCTTTAATACAAAATTTTCTAATGCTGACCAATTAATGAGACCAACTGACCTTTTATGACCAATTTCTGACCTTTCAGATGGTATTATTGGTCAATCGATATTCCGCACATGAGGTGCTAAGATCGCGGAGCTAAATTTTATAAATACAAATTTTAATATTTTGTAATAGGAGAATATAAGTGAGATAAACTAAATGACATGTTCTCCTATTAAAAAGTTTCAAATTTAGCGTAACCAAGCTATTTTTGTGCAAATTTTTTAATATTTTGTAGCAGAAGAACATGATTTTAAATGATTTATTTATGATTATTTAAATTCCCACCTCCTGACAGAATAGTGATTTATGACATATTTATAACTGAAATTATTTATAATAAGTGGGCGGGTTATATAGATTATTTAAAGTATAAAAAAAAGGGAAATTTTTAACATCAGGAAAAATTAGTTTAATTTAATATGCTAACCCTACCAGGATATGAACCAGCGTACTTTTGTTTCAAAGGCAAGTGCTATACCCACACAGCCATCTATCATAATTAATAACAAATAATTAACTTAATACTTACCTTTACTAAATATGTAATTAATTAATTGATAATTTTGTTCTGAAAGAAAAAATAGGATACAAAATTAAAAAATAAAACAAATTTTAAAATATATAACGATTTTTATTTATTTATAACAAACAAAAATGTTTTAAATTTTCATGAAAAATCATATTGTACATTTTCATAAAACAAATTAACAGAGATTCTTCTTTTCTTATTAAAGTTTTTATAAAAAATAAGTAAAATTCTATCACTTTTTTATAATAATAATAATAATAAAGGATATTCCAAGATTAACGTCTGATTCGAACTTCTTGCGTTAATTTTGGAAAACTCCTTTATAAAACACAATATATACTTTCTTATAAATAGCACTAACTAAACCATAGAGATATGAAGATAACGAACGCTAGCCTGTAAGCGGATGCGATATGACGAATGAGAGAGAAGACTGCCAGTTAGTTTCTATGTGTCCTTGTCATAGTCATATGTCATAATCATATAATGCATAAAGATTTTGTGTAATATTAAACAATATCTAGCCAATGACATATAGATTAGACAAGGACACATAGGAACTAACTTGCAGTCTTCTCTCTCATTCATCATATCTCAAATTTTAGGCAATGGCGTTCTTTATGCATAACATTCTATGCCTAATACAGAACTAACGTAATTTGGACCCCCACAATAATTTATTTTCGGATTAATTAATTATAATATTTATTATTAGCAATTGTTGGATTATAAATATTTGACATTAATGAATTTTTAATTAATTCAATTCCTTCTCAGGTATATACGACTAGCAATGGATTTAAAAAGATTTATAATTAATTAATCCGAAAAAAAAAATTTTTGTGGGGGGCAAAATTACGTTAGCTCTAAAATATCTGCTGTGAACGCCAACATAAGTAAGAAATTAAAACTGATCGACTTTTTCATTGATAGGCAAATAGCTTAAGCTAAAGAACAAATTAATAGTGGTTAAACAACACTACGCTCGGCTCTTTTGTTAAGCGAATAGTTCTAATAGTTTAGAAAAACGTTCGATTTCGAGGTATTTATCTCCGTGTTTCTAATCTACATTAAATTACATATATTAAATATTCAAAATTAAAATAAACAAACTTCTTAAAATCTGCTATTTTATAAAACGAATCGTTAATTTAACGTTAATTTAGTTTAAGTACAAAGTTCATTTCCTACATGAATGCATGCGTAGATAAAAATTACAATATCTTTGAATGCAAGTATATCGATTGTGTATGAATTGAATTGTTTTTAAATTACCGCGTTACGATGCGTTTGTAAATATATCTGTAGATGCAATTCTTTTCGATGTATTTTCTAGAATAATCTGTAAACTTCTATTTATGTCAAAATCGTGCTTATAAACGAGGTTATAAATACTAGATTCGTTAGTTAGGCTTGGATGTTATGTGAATTAAGTATGTGACAAGTTTTTTTTTTTTGTTAATATTTGAATAAACTTATTGTATTGTCGTATTTTTATAAAATTTACTAGTCATAAAATCAATAATGTTGGGGCTAATTGTTTCAGGACGATTGGCAAGTATTTTAATGTTTTTAAAATTAAATTTCACACATAATTAAAAACTACATATTTGCAATTTTTAGGTTCAAACTGATTTTCAACAAGTTGGAGAAAATCAATTTTTAACTACAATAACTGATGCTGATAATGTTAATCATATAGTTGTATTTTTAACCGGTCAAATGCCTTTACCCGATGGATATGCAGGATTAGGTATTTAATTATTTAATATTTACATTTTACCTAAATGATTTTATTTGGTTGATTTTAAGAAATTGAAAATAAAAATTTTGGTTCAGTTTATTAATTTTTATTTAAATTTTGATATTTTACACTGTTGTAAAATGCCTCCTTGAAAAATGTTTGTTTATACAAAACAAGGTAATTTTGGGTTATACTGAAACTGATATGCGGTTCAAAATTAATGCCCGAAAAAGTCTCTTGATTTCCTTTCTTCATTTGCCTTAGTGAATATGCTTTATACAGTAAAACAAAAGTGGCGATTTTGTATCGATCTTTCTAGTTACTGAAACCTATTCTTTTAAAACTTTCTAGAAATTAAGCAACCGGTATACTACAACTTAATTTTTTAGCCAGAAATTAGTCGAATGTATATAATAAATACATACATAAACTAGTCACGGGTGAAAGCTATCCAAAAAAGAGCTCCATATTGAGTTTTCGGCGATTCCATAGAGAATACTCGATCAATCGTCAAATGAATCCGATTTTTGCTATAATCGATAAAAAATGCGTGTCAAATCGTAAAAATTACAAACATTTAATATTCGATGTGGATAAAAATAAATAGAGTAATATCTCAAAAATTAACGATATATATTTTTTTTCAGTGTATTTTAGCTGGCCAGATCCCAATGCTCCACCAAATTGGCAATATTTGGGTCATATATCAAATGCAAAACCATCTGCAATATTTAAACTATCAACATTAAAAAAATTACATGAAATGGGTGACACAACAAATTATGCATTTGGTACTCAACAAATATGCCACAACGCTCAAATCGGTGTATCAATTGAATTAATTTCAAATGTACCGCCAGAACAACCACAAACGAATAATTATGTGACATTTGGACAGAAAATGTTAGAGAATTTATTTAATTATGTTGCTAGTTTTGCACAATCTCAATCCCAGATGTTACCGAATCCTAGTGAAACATATGTACCAATATCAACATTACAAACGTGGTATACAAACTTTGAGCGACGTTTAATATCGAATCCAAACTTTTGGAAAACTTAATATATATAATATTTATATATATTTTTGTGATAATTAACTATAAATATGTACGAATATGTGTTTTTTTATTTATATAACAAATGTTTCATTTAATAGTATGCGTGGCTTGCAAGAAAACAAGGTGAACGCATGTACACATGGAACATGAATAGTCAAATATGTGCTTTGGCAAATTAGGCTATTTTCCACATGCAAGTGCTATCAACAAATTTTTTTTTGCGAAAAATTAGGCTATTTTTAAGCATTTGTAATAAGTTTCTATTTATGAGTAATAAATATAATAATAAGTTTAGTAATTTAACTTAAACTGTACTAAAAAGAACTTACTTCTAGTAGTAGCACAGAGCGGAATACATGCGCACGTATCGCACACATAATATTTTAAATTTGTATTTATAGATTATATTATGATCATATCTTTGTACATCGATTAACTATGCGGACTAATGTACAATATGTATTTTGTTATTTTAGTGATTACTTAGTTCGAATCCAGCATCAGTCACAATTTGTTCTTTTTAATTTATTATCCTATGTAACTCTACTAGATTTTTTTATCTATTTGATTCTGTATTGTTTTAATTACGAGTTTGATAGGTTGAGTTTGTTGACTATAAAGGAGTTGGTTAGGTTCTAAAATTTTTAGCCCTTGCATTCAAAAATGGGACACTATTACAGAAAACGGAGATATTATCGTAAATAAAAGTTCAAGTTAAAATTTTACATGCATATATTCATACATAAGAGATACGCGATGCGCGCGCATGTATTCCGCGTTGTGCTACTACTAGAAGTAAGTCTAACAAGTGAAAACAAACAATTGACTGAGTTAATTGTTGAAATACCATGCATAGTCAGTGTCGATTTCTTTATCACATAACACATACAATCATGTGACACATACATAAATGATAATCAAGTATAGTACATATTATAAAATTTCCGCCTAATTGGCGCCCTTACGGGTAAACAGTGATGTTTACGAAAAAATGCTTCAAACAAAAGTTGTTTATTCTTTTATAAGGAACATTTTTTACGTTTAAACTTTTGTTCTATCTATAACGGTTTACAAGATGGGTCCTACGGACCCAAGACCCAATTGACCTATGATGCTCATTTACGAACTTGACCTCACTTTTTACGTCCTGAGTACGCTGTAAAAATTTCAACTCGATATCTTTTTTCGTTTTTGAGTTATCGTGTCCACAGACGGACGGACGGACAACCGGAAATGGACTAATTAGGTGATTTTATGAACACTTATGACAAAATTTTTGTCCTAACATCATTATTTTTAAGCGTTACAAACTTGGGACTAAACTTAATATACTATGTATATTTCATATATACATGGTATAAAAAGATACCAAATATTCATTAATTTAGTTCTTCTAATGGCCACACAGTCTTTTAGCGCTAAATGTAATGACTAATTTGTTGTTGGTTTTTATATACAATAGGGTATTTCACTATTTTTGAAAAAATACTTTAAAATGTTGATTTTCCTAATAAAAAGTCACAAAAAATTTATTTCAGAAAAATACATACGCTTTCTTGCCAAAAACTTAAATTAAATTTTAAACTGTCAAAAACGCGGGCATCCAATTTTATGACGTAATATCGGTATCATTATACGAAATAACATTAGTTTGACAGATATATCCATAGACATCTGATTATAATAAATATAAATACTGATTACCTATGTATATATTATACCCAGCTGTCTACACTAAACTAACTGATGGTCTATGACTCATACCGCTATGACCTCACAGCAGGGCTTACCTGCGTTTTAGATCACGTTATATACAGTGTAAAAATTACGGTTTTTAATTTTAATATTTTAAAAGAAAAATGTGCTTTTATGACCCGAAATCATTTTACATAAATTTTAACTTTTTTCAAATTTCATGATTTATTTTTGACAAACGATAATACCCTATTTTACATACATTTCATTTATGTAAAGTAAGTTGTCATGTGAGTTTAAAGTAGCACATTAGGCTCTTTTCATCCTAGGTGAAAGCTACTTGTGTAATTTGTGTATCAAAGCACTATCCATATGATTACCCGTTCCACTCTATCCCATTTTCATAACGAAATACACTACTCATTTGCTGTGTTACATTAGAAAATACAGCCTATATTCAAGATGAACCTTTTTAATCGTTAAATTTATCATAAATCCTTTAGGGTAGCTAAAATACAGAAGATTTGTTTGTCTCATTAAACATTATTTATTTCAGTCTATGACTGACATCCTATTTCATATATTTTTGATTCTGTTAACACGTATAAATTTATGTATGATGCAATATGGCGCTCATTTGATCTAGTAAGATTTTGTTTAAAATAAGACCAATTTTCATGCTGATTCACTTTGTTTTCTTTTTGTCATCATGATGTATCAATTAAGATCTCGAAAACGAAAGTATTTAAAAATAATACTCTTAAAGAGCAAAAATAAACTAATGACGCTAGAGTCTCAGGCAGAAATCACGACTGTAACAAACATTTTCCATATTAAATATTCTTGTTTTTGGTGTGATAAGATTGTCAATGAAATGATGCGAGCTCGTTTAAGTATAACTTCTAATTAAACATTACCCTGCTTAATCTTGTAAAATATGCCTGCAAAATATCATAATATACTGTTTTCGAGATGTAGTTGATTTCAATTGTGTGAAGAGTATAAATGAAAACTCGTATAATGTTCGATATACAATTATCTTTTTTTAAATAATAAGATATGTTTTTATGTTTATCATGTATGCGCAACTGTATATTTTCTCAAAAAGTACAGCTCAGTGATTGAATACCTTTCAAAATATAATCACTGCGGGTGACTGTTAACATAAGAGCTGCCTGTAGAAACATTTTTTTTATTTCATTGTGTCGCTGAAATTATTCCGAATCAAATCTTATTATAAGTCTCATTGATTTTTAGTCACTTTAAATTACGTAGAAAATGAAAATAATTAATTAGTTTTTGGTTGATTTTCACAAATTATAAACGATCGCATTCTAGCTTTAAATAAAAATGTATTCCTTTGGCGGTAAAATTTTTGGAACACAAAGTTTACTTGACAATTGAATTTTTCTAATTTTTTATCCAATTATTATATCTGATAGACTGCCCTTTCAAATAAATTTACGCATAAACATAAAAACATACAAGAAATATTTGCATTTTCGTTATTGAAAGCAGTTGAAATTGACTATTCAATAATATTATTTGTATTTACTTAGTAATTTAATTTTTATAATAATTTTATCGTTAATCGAATAAAAAAAATTATGCTTAAAATATTTGTGTTAATTTTTTTCGATTTCATAAATTATAAATTTCGAATTCGCCATGTTATTTCAAGCGCTTTTGTTTGCTAAACCATGACAATTTCTATAAAATGTTGGCAAAACAGTGTCTTTTAATTTTAAGAAGACATTTATGAAGTGAATCCCTGAATTATTTTAAGGAAGAATATAATATAATAATTTATTTGAATCCGTAATTTTCGCTTCATTAATCCAACTTTTTTTAATAAAGTAAATAAAAAAATTAACGTGATTAGATAAAGATTGAACAATTTAAAAGATATTTTCAGTTTTTTAGAAAAAATCTACTTTTTTGGATAGTTCTAAAAAGGGAATGCGCATCGATTTTCATTCTAACATCGCTTTTAGTGGTCAGAACCTTGTCAGAACCCAAATTAGGTAGTAATTTCATCTTCTAGTCAGGGTTGCCAGAAAGTTTTCATTCAAGTCGTCCCATCTGTGATCGAAAGTCGCAAAATATTCTGAACAGTCGCCCAATAAAAGTTTGAAAATACCTTAGACATAACAGACTTGAATTTACCATAGGTAATTTGAAATGGATTTTTTCTAAATAAAAATGCTGAGAAGAACTAAAATAAATTTTTGTATACTCTTTTATAATATAATAATTTCAGAGTCAATGGAAAACTCAAGAATATGAATTTGATATATATCTTTATTTAAATAAGTGAAATTTATTACTTTTCACACTAAAAAATACAGAGTACAGCAGATTTTCATGCAGAATTTTTATGTATTAAATACATTTTTTTAGGTTTCACCTTCTAACAATTTATAATGATATGTATTTATGATAATTAAGTATTTAACCTTATTAAAAGTAAAACTTGTAATAAAAATGTTGTTAAATTAATCTTATCTTTATTATTTGCAGTATAAAAAATTCTTTTTAAATAAGTAGAAAAAAAAAATATTCATTAACTTACACGATGCCCTAAGATACTAGATAAAATATATAGATGAAAGGAAATAACGTAATTATGACTTGAGCTCTAAGTTTTAAGTAAATTTCAACAAAATGAAAATAAGTTAATTTTGATATTTAAAAAAAAAAATATCTTTTGTAACGGTTTTATACTTTTAAATCGGTAGATACCTGTACTGAGAAATGAAAAGCGCCTAATTTGCGACTTGTCGCCCAAACTCAAAAAAAGGAGCGTATTCATGAAAAAAATCGCCCAATTCGCGATAAATCGCCCCATCTGGCAACCCTGCTTCTAGTTTCTAAATGTAATGTTCTTATCGTAGAAAGATATATAAATTAAATGGCAATAAAAAATAACGAATTTTGGATATTTGGGGGCTGGTTTTAGTTTAAAGTTGCACAAAGATTTAAGTTGATAGGTTAAATAGTTTTTTTTTAGAATCGTGAGAACCATTTTTTAAAAAACATTTTGAATAAATAAAATGAAGTTATTGAAATAAATACCACAAGACTCGAAGTCATTCGTTATATTGTTAAAAATAAAAATGTAACAATATGTAAAACATTACAAACAATTAAAACAAAAAAATAAAATAAGTCAAGAATAATTAATTCCTATCTATCATTAGTCAGGTACTCCTAGTTCATATAATAAGCCAAATAAATTGTTTTTAAACTGCAGAAGAGACCACTTAATTATTAATAGATAATTTTATTTAATCATTTAATTAAAATAACATTTTTTTTTTTAATTTGGAGTATTTATTTCATTCTTCTAAATATGTCAGCAATCTAATAGATACGAAATTTAAAAAAATTTATTAGCTACGAGATTAGGTTTCATGTCCTAAAAAATGTTGGTAGGGGAAATAGTCTTTAGCGGATATCTCGCCTAAAGTGGGTAATCGGAGCAAACGTGTTTGGCGCGAAAAACGGGTATGAAACTAAAAGTTTGTATGAAAATCCAAAATTTTTAATCCACTTCTTAACCGATTTAAAAATTATTTCGCCTGTAGAATGCTACCTTGTCAACAAATAACCTGGGCTATATTTTAAAAACAGGAGTGAATAAAAGGAGAGCGAAGGCTATAGCACGATAGTCTTTGTTTTTAAAGTTGAAACTTTCTAGGGAACATGAGATTCATTGACTAATGTTCAGCTAGTAAATTAATGAAATAAGTGCTATAAATTATAAAATATATGCATAAAATATTATCTTAAATATGAAATATGGGCGAGCATTATTTTCATATGGCACTGCCGGAGCTAACGGAAGTTTACAAATTACAAGAATGGAATGCATAGAATAATAACCTGAAAGAATGGCTGGCGCTCTCCATAGAATATTATACAGTGCTCTCATGTAATAAGAGCTTCATGTTATGAGGTTTTCAATATTTGTTTTTTTATTTTGCCCATATATAGATTAATAATTAACATAAGGGCAAAAAAGAAAAGCAGTAATAATTAAAAATTTTTTCAATGAGCTGCAATATAATTAAATTGTTTAATTAGTAATAACAATAATCGGAAATTAAACAAATTTTATCATCAATTGTTATTTTTTGTTTTAATATTTATTTTGACAATCAGCTGTTCCAGCAGCTGTGGATGACATCATTTGAGAAGAACTTTAAAATGAAAAACAAAATCTCTCCTCTTTACTACCTTTTAATCTGTACATAGAGGTAAAAATTGCAGAAAAAATTAACACTTCAACACTTTCCTTGATAGTTTTTATGCTTAATTCGATTTTGGTATTTTATGGTTGATAATATACAAGAGATTTACACATTCGGTACATTTTAGTAACTCTCATTCAATGGATCAAATTTTGTAAATTATTCAATTTTATAAAAAAGTAATTGTTCTAAAATGCATATCATATTTTTTATTTGTTTTCTAAATATATTCATTACGTTTATTGGGAGCGAACCAACCTGCGATGAAATACTTCCAAAAGAATTAAAACAAGAAATTCAGAGTTATCAAGCAATTGTGGATCGGATTATTAAAGAAGTTCTTAGTGGAGGGTACCAAAACAAAACTTACGATGAGCTGGCGGTAATTTTTCTCAAAATAATATACTTTATATAAAATTAATTAAAATTTTTTTATCTTTAGTTGTTTACCGATACATTTGGAAGTCGAATAGCAGGTTCAGATAATTTGGAAAACGCAATTGATTATACTTTAAAAAAGTTACAAAATATAGGCTTGGAAAATGTTCATGGCGAGAAAGTTGATGTGCCTCACTGGGTTAGGTAAAATTGTTTCTGATTTAAAAAATTTATTATTAATATTAACTTCTGATAAATTTATTGTTTATAGGGGATTTGAATCAGCCGAATTAATTCAACCCAGACACCAAAAATTAAATATGTTAAGTTTGGGCTATAGTGTAGGAACTCCACCTGAAGGAATAACCGCGGAAGTAGTTGTATTTAGATCGTTTGAAGAAATGTATGTTAATGCAGCATATGTATGTAAACTATTAATTTAGTACAATTACTGTAATTTAACTTCGAACTAATTCTAACTAAGGGGTTTTTTGGGAAAAAAGTGACCAGTTACAGGGAACTGGAAATTTGAACAAATTTAAAAAACATTTTTCAAAGTGAATTAGAGAAGTTTTATTTTTTTATTTTCACACAAAAAGTGTGTTGTTAGTCCTAAACTAACTAATAAACGTAAATTTAAGTTTTTTGATCGCAAATTTTTGATGCTTTAAAACTACCTTAACAGGAGATAAGAAGGAAAATAATGGCTTATTAGTTTTTTTAATACAGATAACAATCCAGACAAATTTTTTTTTATTTGACTCATTTAAAATAGAAAAAAAAATTGTTCTGACTTCAGATTTAGTTGCGGTAAGCAGGCATTTTGAAGTGTCATCACTCAAATCCGTTTATCTTTGTTTAAACTTTACAATGGACTTTTGCATGCATTTTATCATGTTGAGCTACTTTATTGCTCCAGAAAACGCGCATCAAAGATCCAACACAAATTTTATTGACGTTTTTTATCAATCATTATTGACAAGCAATATTAAAATTTAAGCTTCACAAAATACGTATTAAAAACAAAATTATTAGTCTGTGTTTTATGTTGATTTTTATTCTCTTGAATCTTATTCAAAGCTTAGCGAAGTCCGGAAGGTCGAGCTGTTTCCAATAATTTGATGATTATTTTATTATCAGTAATGGAATTCAGTATGTCAACTTCTTCCGCCATAAGCATGAATCTGTCCAGTTTCTCTTGACTCAAAGAAGATCTAATTCTATTTTTGATGTACTTGAGATAGCTGAAAGAACTTTCGCAATCCACCTTTGTGAATTAAAGCGTCAATGCGCATTTCATAGTTAGGTCTAAATTTGGTAAGGTTGCTGTTAACAAGTATATTTCTCATATAACTTAAGTTTAAATACTGAAGAATTCATTAATGTACTCTACACTCCATACACTGCGGTCAATAATTATAGAGATTTTTCGTTTATTCCACAAAATGGGGCCGCAGTTTTGAAGTTTTAATCGATTAAATATACGGATATATTTTAATATTTTTAATATAGAAAACTTTTTCCCATATTACCTACCGGCCCGTTTTTCATTTCTGACCAATTCGCCCTGAATATTTGTGAGCCATAATTTTAAATTTTGAAATTCAGAAGTGGTTATCATCCTCATAATGGCATATTATGGTATTAATCTCTATTTAATATTCGAAGTTGGCACTTTGAAGCTGAAATACTAAAAAAAAAATAAATTTCCGAACGCTATAGAATTAGTCCGATGTTTAAGTACTTTTTGATCTCAAATGATGATTATTTTTCAGGCGAAAAATAAGATCGTTGTTTTTAACGAAAAGTATACCACTTATGGCGAAACAGTAGAATATCGTTCCAAAAGTGCTTCATATGCAGCTCATTATGGAGCTTTAGCTGTATTGATTGCATCTGTTACACCATTTTCATTGGATACACCCCATACTGGTATGCAAAGCTACATGGATAATGTTACACAAATACCAGCTGCCTGTATAACTCATGCCGATGCTCATATGTTGGCACGAATGCAAAAGCGGAAAACTAAACTTGTAATAAAGCTAATAATGAGTGCACAAAATTTACCCAATAGAGTATCAAGAAATGTTATCGCAGATATAACCGGAAATCAATATCCAAGCAATGTGGTTATCGTATCTGGTCATATAGATAGTTGGGATGTTGGACAAGGTGCAATGGACGATGGTGGTGGTGCCTTTATTTCATGGAATGCATTAGGTCTTTTAAAAAAACTTGGTCTTCGAGCGAGAAGAACAATAAGGTAGCATTATAAAATATACTATTTTCTAAATGGTTGAGTCAACGGATTCGTCAACCTAACAATTTGTTATAATCGAATTTTTTTAATTCTAGATCAATTTTATGGACATCTGAAGAGTTTGGTTTAATTGGCGCAGCAGCTTATTTTAAAAGTTTTGATATAAAATCTATAAATTTAATTATGGAATCGGATTTGGGTACTTTCAAACCTCTTGGGTTTGATTTTGCTGGAAATTTAAAATCATCATGCATCGCCCAAGAAATTTTAAAGTAAGCCACAAAATTACTGTAAAGTTTACACTAACAATAATTATTATTCCATATTTTGATTATTAAAGGCTCTTCAAATCGATCGATCTAACTTATTTTAAAAAATCGTCCAGTAATTCCGTCGGAAGTGATATTGAATTATGGACGCGTGTTGGTGTACCTGGTATTTCGTTGAAAACATTGGATGAAAAATATTTTTGGTTTCATCATACTAATGCTGATACAATGGATGTGGAAAATCCGAATGAATTAGATTTATGTACGGCCGTTTTTGCTGCAACTTCGTATGTTGCTGCTGATTTAAGTATCAATTTCCCTCAGCAAATTAACAATACACTAGTTGATATTATGAGACAAAAACAAAAAACTCCTTTGTAAATTTTAATAAATTTTTGGTATATTTATTTCAATTTTCAACTTTAAATGTCCAAAACTGATATTTTTCTAGATTATTGCACTTTCAGATCTCATGATAAGGACAGTTCTGCAATTTTTCCTCTCTTGTCCATCTATATTCTTTTGCAATGGAACATTTTCGTTAATTGATAGGAGCTTTGTTAGTTCAATAATTTATGGACCTAAGCTTTCTGTGGTAATTTACGTTTGTAAAACATACGTAATTTCAGAAGCATCCTAAACAGCAACGGATGAATGGATACAAAGAGCGCAGGTATTTGGGAAAGGAAAAAAAAATTTTATTTGTCAAACTCTAGGTTTCGACAGATTTTGACAATCTTGAATGGACGGAAATTTTACAACACAATCTAAAGAAAAAACGTTTAATTTTTTGTTGGTGATGAATAAACTTAAAAACTACTAGACCGATTTAAAAAAAAATTATTTCACCAATAATATAAATCTACATTATCAGCGGGTAACATTAGATGTATTTTATTTAAAAAAAATTAAGGTTCCACATCCAAAAATTAAATATTTGATTTTATGTTTCTTTATTTTGTTTGTAATGGATAAACTCAAAATTACGGGCTCGATTTTAAAAATTCTTTCACTAACATAAAGCTATGCATTATCAACATAAGCTGTATTTTTTTTTTTTTTAATTAGGGCTCCGCCTCAATAATTTTAGATTTACATCGTCAAAAAATTAAAATCCGTAAAATTGATAATAAAAGGGGGCATAAGTGAGGACAAAGGAAATGAAGGCTATAATAATTAGGCAGTAATTTTTGTTTTTTTAAAGTTCAAATTCTTCAACGAAGCCAGAGAGTAATTGCTAGTTAATTATAAAAACAGCTAAAACTAAATAAATATAATAACAAGATAGTTACTTGGATGACAATTAAAAATTGAAATTTAAAACTTATAATCTATTTTTTTACTGCATTTAGGGCTGCCACCTCCAAGTTCCGCGGTTTCTTTCTTTTTTAGAATTATAATACTGCTCGATATTTCGGATATTTTGTGTACCCACTTTTTCATAATTATTTAATTTTATCAAGTTTAAAAAAAGCTGCTCAGAATTGTCGAATTTACCTGAATTACGAAAAAATAATCAACACGCAATTTTTTTACTCTAGATAATTTATGTTGATATTGGAAATCGAGACTTAGAGAGTTCCCGATCAAATCTGAAAAGGTAGTAGGAACCTTAACTGCATTTATGTGAGCCGTCCTGTACTGGAGACGTCATGAAAAATATAATTGACATATGAGAAACCTAACTTTTGATGCACATGTAAATATAACCAAAAAATCGAATTAATAATTTAGAAGTTTAGAAAATGTTAAAAATTTCTTAAAAAAATTATTAAAAAACAAATTTATAAAATGGCATCATTTGGTAAGTCATTCCAGGCATAAAGATTTTTCTGTAAATATAGACATTTTTTCACATTAGAAAAAGTAACCTACTTTAGATATTCTTTTATATCTTTATGTAAAAGAAAAGGTAACTTTGACCTCGAATCTTATTTAGAAAACCGCAAAGCATCTAGATAAAAATCGTTACAACTTTCGGTCAATAGGTACGCTTTTCTGGAGCACTATTAGATTCAGTACGTTTATTATAAAAATTATGCACAACTGCTAACGAAAATACCTGCTAGTCGCGAGATCTAATTAAAATGTGTCAATTTTTTAGGTAAACTCTTAAGTAGTTTAAATACTGCTTTCAAATTTAATCAACAAACAAATATTATAATATCTCGAACGTATGCGGCTAGAAAAGGTACTCGTGAAAAGGCCCGCAAGAAAAAAGTGAAAGTAGAAGTAAAAAAAATTGGGTTTATCCCACATAATCAACGTGGAAAAGCACAGTTAGTATTTAGAAATAATAATTTTATTTAATTATTTATGCTAAAAGGGTATTTTAATATTTAGATTAGACTTACTGCGTCAATCAAATCGCTTTAATGATTCATGGAAACAGACTCCTGTTGACGATGTTTGGTCGGCTCAATACAACAAATCAAAAGTGTATACTTTTGAAGAAGCAGTCAGTTGTCATCGAGAAACTCACCACCCTACTATGTACAATGTACCAAATGCACCATTGATTGCAAAGATTGAATTGGATATGAGAGCAGAAAAAAAGGTATAAAGAAGAGTATGAAAGAAAGCTGGGGCATATTTACATATTGAGTGCAAGGCAGCAGAATTTTAGAAGCGTAAAATATCTTATCACATTGATGTAAAAAAAACTATCTGTTACAGAATCGATTTATTGACAACATAAGCAGAATTTGTCCAATTCCATATCCATTTCAACACGGCGATGATCGTACAATACTTGTATTTGCCAAAGGTTCAGAATTACAAGACGAAGCTAAGAAAGCTGGTGCTACCCTTGTCGGTGGATCTGAATTAATAAAAGATATTCAAAATGGGGATTTAATGTTACAAGAATTTCAATATACAATAGCACATCCAAATATACTACCGGAATTAGTATCCTTACGTGGATTAATGAAGAAACGATTCCCAAATCCAAAAAATGGAACACTGGGACCAGATATATCGAATATGATACATAACTTTTTAACTGGAATTAAGTATAATGCAAATAAAGATGAAAGAGAACAAGATTATGCAGCTGTAAATGCCGTATTTGGAACTGTAAGATAATTTTTTTTTTAATATTATAAACAAAAATAGGATCGCTGAATCACAAGTCTTTGCACGTAGCTAACCTTAGTAGATAAATGAGAGTTTTACAGTTACAGTAAGTATACGTTGAAAGAAAAGAGGGACACTAGAGCTAGCTTAGCATTTGGTTCTACTGCTCCTTAGGACTATTGATAAAATATCGATGTATCAATAATAAGTTTTTATATGGTCATTTTTTCTCATTAAATTAAACGGACGAATTTACCACGGGAACTAAAATTAATACTTGCCGCTTTTCAGTTTACTTTATTTAGGTACTAACAACATCCTCAAAAAATTGTAGCAGGTTTGGATATTGTCTTTGAGTATGTTGTCAGTATCTAAATAAAGTCAATTGGAAAGCGGCAAGCATTAATTTTAATTCCCGTGGTAATTTCATCAGTTTTTGTGTTGAATAAAACATAAAAGATACGAGCAACTTTCTTTTCATCATAACTCCGTTAATTTTTATGCAAATGACATGAAACTTTTTTGCTTAGATTTCATCACTCTATCGATTCCATCGCCGGGAAAAAAGCACCACTCGGCACCATATAATTTTTGATCTAGAGAGTGAATAAAGCTTAATCGAAAATTTTCATCAAAATCGGTGCTGTAGGTCAAATTTAAGAGATTTCATTTTTTCTTGTTTACTGGTGTAAAACTGCTTTACATCTAAAACAACCAGTGTTTTAAATGTGTAAACCATTTTTGAGCTGACTTGCATTTTTTTTTAATAAAGCCTGTATCGAAATATCGATTTTTTTCGATATATCATACTCCGTTATTGATTATTTAAAAAATATCAAAGTGCTACTACATCCCCGAATTGTAGGTAAATTCTAGATAACTAAAATTAACCAGACAAAATAGCGAGGGAGTAAAATTGCATATTTGAGGGGTATCGAATGATACATATCTGATGTTTGAGAGTCATGTTTAAACATATAGTCTAAGATCCCAATTAGGATCGACCTTCACCCATCTGTTTACCGGATGAAAGTTATTTTTTATGAAATATAAAATGTTAACAAATATCCCTGCAATGGGTTGCCTAAAAAAATGTTGTCCAGACTACTTTTAGTGAAAATATCAAGAGTAAAATTTTTAGAAATTTTTCACTGACTTGCAAATCTTACGAATTTTGATCTACTCGAAAGTAAAAGCCATAAAGAATATGCAGCAGCTATGTTGTCTGCCTTTTTTCGTTCACTATAATCGCATTTATACAGGTTGTAAATAGTAATTACGTTCATCTGTTAATTCATTGACTCGCATATATAAATAAAGATAATTTTATTGCAAATACGGTGCTATATGATTGTCCACAAAATCAGTCAAAAAATAATGTTTACAAGCTTTCCCAGTTTTGATATTTTTATTAAAAGTTGTCTGGACTATATTTTTTAAGGCAACCCACAACAGGGATATTTGTAAATATTTTACATTTCATAAAAAATAACTTTCATTCGGTAAGCAGATAGGTGAAGGTCGACCTTAATTCGGATCTTGTACTAATAATTTTTTTTGTATTGCTATTTTAATTTTAATGATGTTTTTGTTATTTACAGTTAAATATGGAAACAATTCAATTAGAAGAAAATTTAATTGCATTATTGAAAGATGTTGACAGCGCTAAACCGAGAAGAAATAATCCTTTTATTACTAGGTAATTTCTTAGTAAAAATTTAATATATTTAAGAATTACTAATATTTTCATCTTAATAAATTTTGCTACTATAGATGCTATTTATTAAGTCCACCGTCTCGAGAAAAATTTATAATTAATTTGGAGCAGTATATTGATAGTTCAGAGAACACTAATAAATCTTCATTGTCTGATGAAAATGAAGAAGAGGAAGAACCAGCCGAAAAAACTGCAGTTAATTAATTGATTTAATAAAATATGTGTTTAGTTGTTTTAAAATTATAGTTAAGAATAAAGTTTTATTACTTTATAAATTAATATTTTTTTGTTTCATTCAAGCTCCTTTTATTAATAATATGGAGGGTAGAGATAAGGAGAACTATCTTAAATAGGAGTTAAAGTAAAAAAGCGTCCATCTAAAAACAGCAACGACTTAGAACACTTCTTTTAAAACTTACACTTTTGCTACAGCAGCGCCACCCTTATTTGCTGCTTTTAGATGGTTCTCCTTATCTCTACCCTCCATAATTAATAACATGATTTGAATCAAAAGTATTGATCTTGTAGGTACAGTCGTTCTGGGATTGTTTGCGAATGCTTGCTATTATGAATACATTATTATTTGTATTTCGTAGATTAAATGAAAATGAGGAATATACCGTGTGTGTTTGAAGCATCTTGGGATAGAATTATGTCTGTAGTATGACTGAATACAGAATACATTCGTTTAGTAATGCATCTAAAAGAGTAAGACTACAGATACGATAAACAGATACGATAGGACAAGCTGTTGTATGCCTGCAGAGAGTGGGAGATTTGTTGCATACAAATATTATTAATTGCTTTGATAACGTTCAATCATTACTAGTATGTGAATGCTTTTGGAAATACGTGTTTGTATTCTGTTTATTGGTATTCCTTTGGTATACATGTATTGGTAATCCAATGCATGTATATAATACCTCTCTTTTAGATGCATTACTTAATGAATGTATTCTGTATTCAGTCATATTACAGACATAATTCTATCCCTAGATGCTTCAAACACACACGGTATGCTGCAGGGGATACTAAAAAACCAACAATTGAGACAAGGTGTAGTGAATGCATTTTTTAATATAATATAATATTATAATATTTACGAACATACGAACAATATATTATGTTTAGTCTTAAATAAATTATAAAATAACATAAATCTATAAATATGTATATAATTTTTTAATGCTTATTAAAATTTAAAACATATTTTTATATATAGATATACAATATTTGTCAATTCGTCTCTCGTAAAAAAATCATCTTTATTTTAAACTCGTTGAATTTCAAACAATTTCACATATGTGTCATACCATATTGGAGGATCCATGTTCCTAAAAATTATACAACCTTAGTTGAAAATATTAAGTATTGTCAAAACTTGAACAAACAAAAATTATCTTAGGATAATTAAAAAATAATAATCGAAACCTTAAATATATCACACCCCACATGTATGTCCGAAACCATGTAGTTGTACCAGCATTTGCTTGATATTTTCTGATAAGTATTGGATGTGGTACAGGAAGTAGTCCAACTAATGTACCATGTTGTAGAAACTTTAAAATCTCACTTTCATCAGTAAGTCCTCTAAAATTTTAACAAAAATATTTAATAAATTATTAATTCATCCAGATATGTTATGCCTACCACAATCAAAAGCCCTAAGTGTTCAAAACACGATTTTATGTTATGTGAGCGTGGGTTAGTTCCTTGTACAATTTCGAACAATAAATTATTAGAATTCACAAATAAACAATTAAAAACAAACAATTGAATGTGTTAATTGTTTAAATACCATGTATAAACAGTGTTGATTACACTTTCACATTACATATCACGGATACATAGTGATGTTTACGAAAAAATGTTTCAAACAAAACTTGTGTATTTTTTATAAGGAACATTTTATACATTTAAGCTTTTGTTCTAGCTCTAACGGTTTACAAGATGGATCCTACAGACCCAAGACCTAATTAACCTATGTTGCTGATTTACGAACTTGAACTCACTTTTTATTTCCTGAACACGCTATAAAAATTTCAGCTTGATATCTTTTTTCGTTTTTGAGTTATCGTGTTCACAGACAGACAGACAAACAGACAACCGGAAATGGATTAATTTACTGATTTTATGAACACCTATACCAAAATTTTATAAGTAGTATCAATATTTTAAGCGTTACAAATTTGGGACTAAAATTAATACTTTGATATTTGCATGGTATAAAAAGTTTTAAAGTAATTTTGAACAAGTAGAGTTTTGACTGTAACGTGCACTAAAAATATATTACTTGT
Source organism: Chrysoperla carnea (assembly GCF_905475395.1). Classification (NCBI taxonomy): domain Eukaryota; kingdom Metazoa; phylum Arthropoda; class Insecta; order Neuroptera; family Chrysopidae; genus Chrysoperla; species Chrysoperla carnea. The sequence goes on along the minus strand of NC_058338.1, from coordinate 55,377,016 downwards.
CAATGCAAATTTTTTCTACTTGAGGAACTAAAACTTGTAGTAATCGCATTATTGTTTGTAATGGTAATTTACTTTTCCATGAATGTACCCACTCTGCAGTTGGGACCCATATATCATTCATTGAATGTTTTTGTGTTGTTTCTTGAGAAACACGAATTAAGTCTTTCTAAAAACGCAAACAAAAATAAAATAAAAAAACTTGTATTAAGCGACGGCCATGAGTAGTAATCCATAAATAATAACTTACCTGATTTACCGTACACTTTCTTTGAGGTTCATTTTCATTTTCAGGTGTCCCATTCTTTGATGATGAATTTGAATGTATAGACAAGGCAGGTGATCCAGGTGATAATGGCTACAACAACAAAAAATCACCAAATTATTTTCGTTTTTATAAAAATAACAATTAACTAAACTTACTGATTCAGCTGTATTAATTAAACTAGTTTCAGCTCCAGATTCATTCTGATTAAGTTTTGGTTTATCCACATGTACATTATTTGAGTCATTAGTTGTTGGACTTAAATTTAAATTTAATGCATTCATTTGATGGAATGTTGGATGCGCACTTTCTTTTTCAGTCATTTGTCCAATACCCGGTGTATCTGGTAATGATGCTTTTAGCGTACCCGGTTGTGCAGGTAAAGCTGGATGTGAACCTTCCATGGGTATTTCAGGACTTAATGGACGAACATTATCATTTGTATTTTCAATATCAATATTTGATTCTATATTAGATGCCAATTGACGTTTACTGCGTTTACTTAACGAACGTGATATAGTACTGTAGTCAGATGGTAAATTTGCAAGAGCATGGAATACTTGACGTTTACGAATTATCGTGTATATTAAATTTGAATTTCCTGCAAAATTATTTAGAATTGAAAATAATTTAATTGAAAATTGCAACTCAGTGCAAATAAATAATAACCATTCAGGTCTCTTGATGTTACGGAGGTTATGGGAGGAATCGCCCAAGTGCACTTCTCACCTGAGCCTATAGCGAACCTTGATTATTGGGTTTTAAGGGAGGCTATGCTTCAGATCAAGTTGTGCTTAATCACAACTAGAATATTTTACTATGTTCGTTAAACTTACTAGGCTGAGAACCATTGAACCTTTTGACATGAAAGATTCATTCGTTCTGGAGTAAGCCCTGACAGAAAATTTGTGGACTTCCTGTTTTGCCTTAGCTTTTGACAAAATTCCATAGTTTTATTTATCTCTTTATCCTTGTAACAATAGTTAGGTTAGAGTGGCTGCCTTGGGGTGGAAGATTTACATATCTAGATGCTAGCAACTCGATTGCAGTACCCTTTTCATTATTTATTATTAAGTTCACTAGTTAAAGCACAAGTTCAACGCTAAAATAATATTTTAAAATGGTGTGGCAACTTTTTGGCTTGTAATTTATAAAAATTAGTTGTTGATATGCTAAATATTCGAAATATACATACCGTCAAATTGATACTGAATGATATTATTAAATATTTCCAATAAAAAGAATACTAAATGATGATTATTTTTTGAAGAGAACAGGAACCATGGAGTACTAAATGCTTCCAATAAATGCAATAGTTTGGTACTGGCAACCATTGATAATGTTTTTAAGTACGGTGATACTGCAAACAAAATTGTAATTAATAAAATCTGAGTGATAAATAAGGGAAAGGCGAGGGTATTTAATTTTATATTTTATACTATTTTGGAACTTGGCTAGAAATAGGATATACTATACCATTGACTAGAATAGTAAGTAAACAATCAAATAATGGTTGTAATCGTTGATGTCCAGTAGTAATAATCTTATGAAATACGGTGACTAGTAAATCAGCATGTGTGCCAGAAAACACAGGAATGTCCATTGGAATGGTTGCAGTATATGGTTTATTTAAACGTACACCAAAATTACGTTCACCAGACAGTAATAATAAAATAAACACACCAATATGCATTAAACCAACACGAGCTTAAAAAGAAATTTTATTTTAATTATAAAAACTTCTTTAAATTTGAATTAACTATAAATTGTTTTTACTTACATTGATCAGCACGCGAATCGTTCAAATGGTATAAAATAGGTACCAAAATTTCTAGTACATCACTGCTTTTTAAAACATAATATAAAAATTTCTAGAAAATAGGCACAGTCTAATTTTAGTATAAAATAATATTATTTTTTATAAGTTATCCATTAATTACATTACACATTAGTTGGAAGAGATAATATATAGTGGAGATGAAGCAGTAATAACTATCATGAAATCATTTTTAATTAACAAACCCTCGCACAGTGGAAAAAAATTCAGAAAATCTTGACTTTCTTCGTCTATAAAAGTCTACAGTGAGCCAATTGTAGAAGGTTTAATACGAAGCCTTTGATATCATTAAAAACTCGTAGTTCCATTCGATCTAGACACTAATGACGCGGTTATGGCACCTGTTTATGATATGGAAGGTAGAGAAAATAAGGGTTCTTAAAAAAACCGAAATCACGATAACGTAGCGAAAAAAGTATGACCTGCAATTATTTTTCAGATCAGGTTTCATATTTTCAGTCAAAATTTTTTTTAAATACATAAAAATATTTTTAAAACTCTACGAAATAATTATATCACCAAAACTCTTCAAAATAATTAAATCTAATAATTAAAAAATATTGTTTTAATAAAAAAATAGGCAAAATATATATTTTCATCATTTAAAATTTAAAAACATTTGTTTATTTAAAGTTGGCAGCAGAGACTTTTCGGATACTCAGTCTCATTTAAATGAGACTTTTCGGATGTTTTTATTATACGGAGTCGGTTCTACTCATCCTGTAACCTCAATACAACCGCCTTACCAGTGAATGAGAATAACGAGAATATAATTGCATTTTGTTAAAATATATCCCCTTAAGGACCCACAATAAAAATATTTAGCTAGATTATAAAATTATTAATTAGCTAGACCGGTTTCGATTGCTTTGGCAATCCTCTTCAATAGCATTAAACCTCTTAAAATTAAAAAAATCTTAAAATTAAACAATTAATTACTAAACTCCGAAAAAAGGCCGCATCACCCTGAAACAAATAATAAAATATTACCCTTAAAATGGAATGGAACAGTTAACTAGAGTACATGTGACGATTAAGTTTATTGCTTAATTATACTTGTGGTGTACACTTTTTACCTGTTTTATTTGAAGGGATCGAATGGTGATCGAAAAACAACACAATTTGGGCAGTGTTTCTTTTAGTTACCTGTTTCAGTTGTGTTGTCTCGAGATACTATAATTTATTCTATTTTTCAACTTTATTTTTATTTATTTCTCTTTCCTATTATTATTTTTTGATTTTTGATATATTTTTTGATTTTTCATTTTTGCTTATTATTTTTACTTAATTTGATTTTTTGTTTTGTTTCAGTTTGTCATTTGGTAAATTTTTTATTTTTCAACTTATTTTCTTGTATTTTTATTTGTTTTATATTTTTCTTTATAATTTTGCTTACTTCAATTTCATTTTTTATTTTATATTTTATTCTGTTTTAGGTACACTAACTAATAACTTCTTTTGTTTTAGGTACACTAATCAATAATTTCTTCTGTTTTAGGTACACCATTTTACTTCATTTGGTAATACTTATTCTATTGTTCTTTAATTATTTTTATTTATTATTTTTTGTTTTTTAATTTGCTTATTTTCATTGAATTTTATTTTGGTTTGTTACAGGTTTTTCTAAATTCTAATTATTTATTCTGTTTTAGGTGTATCGAGGATAAATTTTTTAATTTGTTGGTAATCTATTTTTCTCTTTAATTTTTATTTCTGTGTTTATATTTGATATTTACAACTTTCCTTATCTTATATTTTATTTTAGGCTAAGGCTTAATCCCTTAGTTTGTTTGATATATTCATAACGATAATCCTATCTTAGGATTTAAACTTAATATTTTATTGTGTTTTAGGTGAAAGCAGGCAGATACATTGTTTTAGAGGGTGTAACATAAAGATTTATTATTATAATCTGGTAAATAATTTTATTTTTATTTTAAGGGTAATATTTTATTATTATTTGTTTCAGGGTGATGCGGCGTTTTTTCGGAGTTTAGTAATTAATTGTTTAATTTTAAGATTTTTTTAATTTTAAGAGGTTTAATGCTACTGAAGAGGATTGCCAAAGCAATCGAAACCGGTCTAGCTAATTAATAATTTTATAATTTAGCTAAATATTTTTATTGTGGGTCCTTAAGGGGATATATTTTAACAAAATGCATAATACAGCCCACAGAAATGCTCATCTTAATTTGAATGAGCATATAATTAATTATGGATAGTATTAGGTAAAAAAATTAACGAAATTTACATAACGTAATTAATGGAAGCAACTTATACTAAATAAATTAAAAATTACCTTATTATAATCACACATTTTCCAGAAAAATACCAATAATTCTTGATGAAAATGTACTTTCTTTGTAGAGTTTGGTAAATAAGTTTGCATTAAAGGATTATTAAGTAATCTGGTAACACCACGTAGAATAAAATGAAAATCTTCATCACGATGAATACGTGATAAATAATTTATGAACAAATTATCTGGTACCGAACCCTAAATATAAAATAATAATTAAGAAATTAAATTATAGAAAAGAGGATTTATGATCAATTTTTATCTTCTAAATACGTATTGGGGGGAGCATTCATTTCACGGTTGACTAATTTTAATAATATACGCAAGCGCGTGTTAAACATTGCCCGGTTATTTTTTGCAATAAAAAAAAATGTACATTAGATAGTTGCTCAAATATGATCAATTTTTGTCTTGTAAATACTTATTTCGAAAATACAAAACTGACCTTATTGGGTTAAATTATATTTCATGATTCTAGAATCTTTTCATCAATTACCTACAATATATTTTTAAGACTAATTTTAACAATGTACAAAAGCGTGTGTTAAGTAAGCATTGCACGGCTATTTTTTCAATACAAAAATAGCCCTTGTTTATAAGGTGACACTACAGTTATCAAACATTATTTTTAAGATTAACTTTAAATGGTTTGTATTTAACCACTATGCTTTGTTTATATAAAATTATCGAGATTATATTCTTCAAACATTCGCTGAGTATTTAAAAACGAATATTAAAGACATTTTCTATGATAATTTAAACAAATTTAGGCTTGTAAAATATGTTTATATAAATTCTTTAAAACTGTAAAATTTACAAACTACTTCACTAAATTAGTATTTACCATAAATCTACGAAAGCTATACAAAGCGTCGGCATAAAGCAATATTAATAATTTTTGTTATTCTTACCGATAAGATCACGCGTAGCTGTTAATTACATTAAAAAGACAAAATTTATAATATTCAGTTATATAGGGTGCCGTATCGTTTATGTCGGTATGTAAAAATGGAATAATTTTGAAAAAAAAAAACAACCGATTTCTGTATATAAGGTATATTTATTCAATTTGGTCCTCAACAATTTATTTGGATTAGTTTTTAAATACTACTTCGTGGCCACCTCTATTAGCCAAAACGAAATATGCCTTTTATGCTGTGTTTTGAGCATGCAATGGCGTTTCATGAATCTCGTTTGAATTCTCCGTTCCCCAAATGCGGCAATTTTGCTTATTAGCGCCGCTAGAGAGTGTGAAATAACCCTTGTGAGGCATCAAAATTTAGTTTTAAAAATCTGATTCAGTGCCAATCATTCAAGCGACTGTTTGGTGGCCATATGACACTTTTGGGTTCTGGGCTCTCCCTGAATGTTTCAACCAGTTCATTGGAACGCTTTGGTCCTTATAAACGGCAGGCTGACAATCTCCTATTCCCCTATTCCGTGTTCAAAAAAATAACACCAAACGACGAATAGTGTTGTTGTCAGACGGTTCCTGTTGGCCACGATATTTTCGACGATTTGCACGCTGAGTGAACGACTATTTTCAATGAACAGAGTCACTATTTCGCCGCGTTGTTTTATTATGAAGCGACTCGTGGTTAAAATTGTACTGAATTGTTTCAAAAAAAATGTCTAATCAACTCAATCTGTTGACAAATGCTAAAGTTATTCAATGTTTTCATACTGGCATAAAATATGGCACACCCTGTAGAATGAAATTAGTGATTTCTATTCGTGTTAAAAATAATTATATGCGATAATGAATATTAATAATAGGTCAAGACTAATTGATTTTTTAAATCTTAATAGTTTTATGGCACAAATGTTATCGGTTTTTAATTAAAATTCTATTTAATTCAACCAAAGGATTTATGAGTTAGTACAAACTAATCAATCCCTAATACACAATGGCGTACCCTGAGTTATTTTCAACCAATTCAAATTTTAAATTTAAAACTCCTTCGACGCAGATCACAAACTCCATTTTACGCCACTGTTTTAAAAATTTTTTAAAACATATATATAATTGTATTAAATGCATTACCTCTTCAGTATCAGCAGAACTTGTATCATGATCTAATGTCACAATTAATATTTGCAATGCTGTGTCAACCAAAGGTTCCATTGTATCAGCAAATATTAAATGATTGTATGGTACACCTAAGCCGACTGGATCATAAGCGCATACGGTATTCAATAGTGAAGTAAACATTGGGAGAGCATGTCTATTTTCTGCACTAGTCAAATAACTGCAAAAAAATTGTTATAATTTTTCTTTAAAACACAATAATATTGTTTAAAAAAGTGGGTAAGTTTGCGTTAAATCGAAGTAAGGTGAAATTTCAATGGCAGGAAGTGATGAATTTACACAGATATACGTTCCTGGAAACATATATTACTGGCTTTATTTGAACTTTAATCAACTCATCTCATCTAACAAAATTTTTAGGGCTTTGTATCCTTTGAGATTTTTTACCAACTCATCAAGAACTATCAGAATACTTTTTTCATAACAGGCAAGTCCTTTAGTTAAAAAATTTAGTAATAAAATAAAAAACACTTACGCAATCCATCGATTTGGTGATGTAGAAATATCAGTTGGAGGTTGATACATTGTTTCACTAAAACATGTTAGTAATAACTTCAATATTTCAGTACGATTATGATCTAATGTTGGATGCCGTGGCGGCGAATGGGCAAAACCTACACCAGCTTCCCATATATATTCACAACTATCTATTGCACTTAAATCTTCAGCTTTATCCTACATTTAAAAACAAAATTATAAATCCATAAAATATGTATAATTATTTTATAAATAATTATACATATTATTTATAATATATATAAGTTCTTACCGGGCCTAATTTTCGACTACCTACAACAGTAAAATCTGGACAAAATAATAAATCCTGAAATATAAAAAAACATAAATTTCATTGATAATGTCTCCAGTCTATTGTAATTTTTGAGATAAATTAATACAAGTTGTCCGATTTCAAAAGCTTATGTACGTTTGATGATTACTTACGCATAATGCATTTATGAGGGATTGCGCAAGTGGAACAGATTCTTCATCCTCATCGGTTTGGCTAGGTAAAGCTGACCAAAAAAACCCTCTCCACTCATTATCCTCGAATATGTACGGTAAGATACGGGTTAATAATCGTACACAATTTAAGACTAAAAAAGTAACAAGTCTTTATTTAAAATGTATATTTTTTAACGAAATATTATTAAAAGCCAAGTGCGTATCGTACAAGCATAAAATGAATTAGGTAGTTTTTAATAAAACATTAGGTAGTTTAACAATAATAAATTTTTTCATTAGAAATTGTAAATAACTAGCTCGGCCCGTGCGGAATTCCACAGTGCGGTACCCGTGGCTAAAAACAGGCTAGATAAATATCAATAGTAATTTACTTAATTTTTTTCATAGGCAATATTATAACAGATATGATATGCAAATTACATACTAAACAAAACTAAAGCTTAATATTATTTTTATTTATTGTTTTTTGTTTACTTATAATCATGCATACGATATTTATTTACATCATGGTCTATTCGACTATATTTGATGAAATATGATACATACAGCAGTTCGAGTGTATTTTTTCAATTCTCTTTAACTAATATTACTTGACAAGATATTTGTCAATATTTAGTTTACGCCTGTATGTATCATATTTCATCAAATATAGTCGAATAGACCATGATGTAAATAAATATCGTATGCATGATTATAAGTAAACAAAAAACAATAAATAAGTGGATAAACAAATTAAAAAAATTCATTGAGATGAAAAAAATGCTTTTGTGTCTAGAACTCGAATAGCCTAATTGGTAGAGCGCTTGACATGAATCCAAGAAGTCCGGGTTCGAGTGTATTTTTTTCAATTATTTTTAACTTAATATATTTCTCTATGCTGTTTTTTCCTAAGCGTTACATTTTAGATAGTGACTCTATTTTTCGTCATTAGCCAGCACGATAAGGTCTAAAATGAGGGTCCGTAAATCATAGAAATTAATAAAGGAAGATCTCGAAAAGTGACATAAAAACAGGCTTAAAAAATATATATATAAGATAACTAGAAATTTTCTTTTTATAAAAACAAAAGCGATGAATAAAAATTTGTATTTTCATAACGATATGAAATTGGTGCCATTAAAAGTGTTCGTAATATTAGAAAATATTTTTTATACATTTCTCTCCAGGAGAGTATTTTTCGAGATAGGAACCTAAATAATTCTTTCAAGGCAGTGCAAAATATTTGTCATTTTTCGTATTCCCAGTTGTAATAACAAAGAGAAAGGATGTTTCTTAATATTGATAACAAAAATAAATAGAGAGACACGAAAAATAGGAAAAATGAAAAATTTTTGTATAACAATTTAAAAGGTACGGCATTTTTTATCGCTTTTATGGTAAATTGATAAAAAATCGACTGATATAATACCCGCAACTACACTGCAGTAATGTATAATTTAAATAAAACATTTTATGTTAAGTTTAGTCTGATAACTAAAACATTTGAATTTATGATTACTGCGCATTGACCGGAAGTTTTGTGTGGGAAAATCCACATCATACCAAAATTTCTGATACAAAATTTAAGTAATTATACCATGGTCTTTTCATTTGGAATTTTCACCCTTCTTCCCTGAACAAAACAAATTTTTACTCTCAGGCTTGGATTATCTAACGGGTTCAGCAAAACTTGCCCTTAAAAATTTTACCATTTAACAAAAGATATTGTGCATAAATTTTAGATTTAAAAACTTTAAGTAATGGTTAATTAAAATTGTTATCTCCATAAATTTAATTAACAAACACTCATAAAAATATTCATTTTTATAATATTAGTAGGAAATTATACGTAATATAATAATAATAATGTAAGATAATAAAAACGATTGAGTGATAAGAAACTGTCAAAGCATTTTTAGTATTACGTTATAAGGAGAGAGGAACTTACCCGTTTGCTGTTCTTGTTGTGTTCGACAACTGTTATCAACTGCTTTAACTAATTTCTCCACAGCTTTATAACATAATGTCGCTAAATTAGACGGTGCCTCTTCACGCAGAGCACGTATTTCTCTAGCTGGTACTAATGTAAAAACATCTTGTACACTCGTCACATTTTCAGACCAAAATTGTTCCCAAAATGTCTCATCTTCAGGGTCGATTGGCTATTTTAATAATTTATACATTAAATACATTTTGTTTATGTTTACTAGTTTTAACATATGTTTACCTGTGTTTTTGATGTTAATTGTACAACAGCTTTACGAAAATTTAATTTTGTATCACTATTTCCCATAATTAATTAATGTTTTGAATCTTTTTTTCTATGTTTTGACTTGTTTATAGCAAACGTCAAAATTATTTATTGAATAACAAATGACAAGAAACCGGAACTAATGGCGTATTGCATATTGAACTAAAAAGGAAACTGGTATGACAGAAATGTATTTGTCTCTTTTATAATCATGAAAATGGCAATTAACTATCACTTATTATTGAATGACGTCAGTTTCTAAATGAACTGATATGAAGGTCTTTCCGTCAACAAAAGATTTTATGTTTTACCACAGACTTATAAATGTTAAAAACATAGACTTATATAAACTGTGGCTGTAGAGTGTCGTGCGTGCGTGCCAAGGCTTTATTGAAAAAGTTTTATTACTCAGTTTTATTCGATAACATGAGCGTACAGAGGGGTGGAAACATCTCCGGGCAGCTGCCCTCCCTGGACTCACCATAGATTATGTTGCCTACGTATATGCTTAAAAAATAGATTTATAAAAATAAAATCAAAATTTTCCTATCACTTTTATCTTAAGGCGTATCGTTCCCGAAGGCATGTATTAAAGCCTGTATTTTAATTTTTAAGGATAGAGGATGTATAAAAAGATTTTTTTTTGAAGTCATACAAGGTCCAACTTTAATTTTTTCAATTCAAAGTCGCCAAATTTGTAGCGTTCCTGGAATCAATGTTCCCTGGCAAAGTCGAAGTCATAAAATAATCCACCTATACAAAACTTTTTTTTAGTATACTCTGTAAATTTAACTCCTTAATATACTAAAAATTTTCTTACAAAGGTCATCCTAAATTTACAAAAGTGTATCATTTCAAAAAAGAGCGGAATATTATCAATGTTCCATAACAAAGTAGTAACCGAAATCATAAAATAATCCGCCCATACAAGACGCTTTTTTAGCGTACTCTGTTTTAGCACCCTAACACATTGAAAACTTACAGAGCTCGTGCTTAATTTACAAAGCAGTATCATTTAAAAAAAGAGTGAAATATTGATTAACAACGATTTTAGAACAAGGTTCATTTAACAAGGATTATAATTAAAAAATCATAATTAAAAGGAAAAATTGTAAAATATGAAACACATTGACAACTTACCTACAGAGCTCGTGCTTAATTTACAAAGCAGTATCATTTCAAAAAAGAATGAAATATTGATAACAACGATTTTAGAATAAGGTTCATTTAACAAGGAATATAATTAAAAATAGTATAATATGAAATAAAGCAAGTTGATGTATAGATTTTACAATTTTATTTAATCGATGATAAATATTTAAGTCCAAAATAAAATTAAAAAAATTATAATTATATTATTCTTATAATACCAACTCAATGCTGTCTTAATATTTTTTTTATAACAATAACCGACTAATAAAGTATATTTCTGTTTTATATTTTATGCATTATAAACTGGATTGATTTTTATTTCGTTAATTAGTTTTTATCTACTACACCAATGATTCTTATTCACAATATTTAAAATAATAAATACTGAAATAATATAATTAATTAATTGGTCAAAATATATCCTTAGTTTATCTGTAAAATAATAATATTCGTCTCAAAATTTTATTATTCTCCTACGTCTTCTATATTTGGCCAAAATAATTACTAGTAGCGCAGTGATTGCATTCTCAGCTTAAGACGTCATCAGAGTGGTCACAACAATAAACTTTCAAAATTCCTCTTGATTTTCAAGTATAATATACTACTAGAAACAATATATTCATTTCCAGTATAAATAATTTATACTTCTTCCTCATTTTTTTGAAATTCATATAAATTCAAGTATACCAAAAAAAAATTCAGCAAAATAAACAGCTCGTTTCTGGTTTGGATAAAAATCTAATTTTTCTAAAGTAATTAAAACTCAAAAATTAAAAAAAGTCATTGTATTGTTGGACAACTTCAAAGGTTTGTTTGATACTTCTTAAATTTCATCCATTTCTATTATAATTACCAGATATTTAGACCCTCTCTTTAGTGGTAAATATTGCGATACTGTAGTACTAAAATCGACCTGAAATTTACTATTTACGACAGAATTCAAATACAATCATGTAAAAATGAGGCAAAGAGTATACTTGAGCTCTCATAGCTTCCAGTTGTTGGGGCTTCAGACCATAATGTTAATTTTACGTCGACCTGTAGAAAAACTTTTAAGAATATATATTTGACCTGCTGTTGGACGTAAATTAAATGAATAAAATTTTGTGAACAGACATTTTTGATAGTTATAATAATTATAAAATGTATATTTGTTCAAAACCTTACACGATCTTATAACAATTAAAATAAAAAAAAGATATTTTATATAAAATTATACAAAATAAAAAATATAATTTAAGAAAAATTATATATATATATATATAAAAAAACAAATTGTGTAAAATTTTTCTTTGTGTATAAAAATATCTATAAAAAATGTGCTTATCTTGTCTTTTTTCATTCATTTTGGCACGTTTTCTTATTATAAAGGGAACTGAAAAATTTATTTATCAAGTCTTATATTTTAGAACAAATTTTAGTACGTCTCATTTTGATATAAATACCTTCCATGATTACGTTCTATTTAACGCATATACAAATTATTTTTAAGGATTGTTAAATCGTACGTAATCAAGAGTTTTGAAAAATGTCGAAATTTTTTTAAATAGTTTTTACTTTAAAACACTTTGAAACAAAAATGAAAATTAAGATTATTCATATTATAGATCAAGAGAATTAATAAAAATTCATTTTTAATTATCATCTGTAGAAAATAGTAAACCATTGATATTACAAGTAAACATTTGGTAGTGACTCTTACTATTTAAACTAAAAATGGGAATTGAATTCATAACTTCTGATATTCTTGACCAGCACTCATTTTAATTTTGTAAAAAATAGTTCTAAAAAATATTGTTAAAAATTTTATAAAAACTCAAAACCTCATAAAAAATAATTTACCAAAATAATATTATTGAATAAAAGATTTCATTCATTTGCAATCAAAACTTCCGCTTTAATTGAAATTACAAAAATCGTAGGTAGATTGAGCTTTTGGATTTATGGATATAAATGAATGAATAAGGCAGTTGTACACGGACATTTTGCTTTGGAACTATATAAGAGAGGGAATTTATAAAGAGTAGATTTAAATGTTATTAAATGAAACAAACTTATTCTCACTAATTTTCTTAAAAGCTAGTTTGAGCAATTATATTATTGCATTGTAGGCGCCAGAGTGAGAGTAAGATTGTCTTCACAGCTCAATGTACTTTCGAATGGAATATGTATTACTATTTAAAATATTTTAATTTGTTTATTATTGGCATTTTATTTAAAGCTACGATATACCACAATTTCGGTTAAAGCTGGCCTAAACCTATTGGATAAAGCAACTTTTGTTTAAATAATTTAAATAAATAAATAATTACACAGAAGTCGGGTCCTCTAGATATCCGATCTAGGACGTAACCAAATCCGCTGCTTTCAAATCTATATTATTCGATTAGAAGGAATGAGGGAGTTGTGTACATCTTAGTACGGATATCTATAGAATTCGGATTCGAGTCTCGGCTTCCGTGTAATTTTTTTGTTTCTTATTATTTATTCAAATTAAACTAAGTTTATAAATGGTGCATGGTTAACCACTTCCCTCGAATTCATAGCGAATAGATTATCGACCTTTTAACGTATTCGGAAATAAGGTGCAATTATTTAGCAATATTGGCTATAATTGACAATTGACAATTAGAAATAACAATTTAAAATATTATTTATCGAAGAAAACTTGAATGTAAATTACCGAAGATACAATTAAGCTAGAATTGTTTCTAGACACCGCTCATAACATTTTTATTCAAAATTTATTATTGCTCTACTCTTCTAGTTTTTTTTTTGCCAAATAATTTTTTAATGCAGATTTTATGAGGTTATTTTGGTTTAGACTTTTTTTTTTAATATTAATTATTTTCGGCGCAGTTTTTATAAAGGTATATTGATTGTGATAATTTTAATTTAAGATTCGAGTACTAAAAATATTCAATACAATTTTTATTAAAACTCTTATATTATTATTTTACCCATTCATAAAAATCATTATTTACTGTAAATAGTTGTTCCCAAAAAAACTACTATCGACAATACATTGGCATGTCACTAAAATATCCTAAAACTATCAAAAATATGTATATATAATATATTTTTATTTATGTATATGTTATTTAAAAAAAAAATGAAAACAAAATATGCAAAATTACATTTTTAAAGCTATATAGACATAATAAAATTTATAAATTTCATTTCTTTTAAGTATATAAAATAAAACAGTACGATTAAATCTATTGCATTCAGTACGTAATTTATAATTAGCACACATTTTAGTGTAATTTACTTTGATCACAATCATTTAGATACAGGGTGATTCTAAAAATATACACTCAACGTATTACTCATTAAGCGCTACACTTAAAGTGAAAAAATATTTAATCTGGTTCAAGATCGTATCAAATTTTGATACAGTCTGGGATCAATCAGTTGAAGAATGAAGAAACTGAAAATGATTACCGACATATTTGACGTTAAACACATTGAACATTAATATCACTTGAATCGTGATTAGTGATTTAAAAAAATTGACTGACATTCAGCTGTAGCTTTGTACATACTTTATTTTGACGAGCAGTAAACATTTTTATTTGAAAAATTTTTTAATTATGTGGTTTTACTTTTACACCGACCAAAAGCTGAAAATTAACGAATATTCGTTTTTTGTCATTCAAACTGATAAGTTTATGTACCGCTTTCATTATCTCGAAAATTGCTATTTTCGAGGTCGCAGGCTACTTATTGTCGTGTGGCTGCCGTTACAAATTGCTTCAGGATCATTTCAATGAAGCCACATACTGAGTTATTAACGAGTGTTATATAATTTTTTTCACTATTACGGCCCAAGATTAATATTAGTATTTAAATTTTTGCTGAAATTTCCCCACCGATAGGAATAACGTACGGTTAATTAAAAGAGAAAAAATTCCGGAAATACAATTTTGTGAATATTTGGAAAATGATGTTTAAAATTATAGTGTATATGTAATAGTTCCGCTATAAATTGTAGCTAAGACAAATGAGTTTCAAATGTTTTTTCTGTTGAAATAACCATTTATGATATGAAGCGCTCTGAAAGCATTATTCCTTTTGATCCCGCGCAATTAATCGTATCTTTCGCGTTGCTAAAAGATTCACGGAACATTTTCTGTATTAATACTAAGCTCTGATCGGAATTCTGACATTTTAATTAGAAAACTTGTATGCATTTAGTTAGAATCACATCTGTATTTTATCAACAATAATTTTTTTAATCAATTTTCACTAATTTTATAGTAGTTTTATTATCATAAAAGATATTTCATAAATGGATTCGATTTTCACACTCACTATTCTTAAGCAATTTATGTCAACATTTTAATATAAAACTTAAAAACTATCTTTTCAATTGCTAAACAAATTTCCTTCCTAGCATTTCATGAACATTGGAAAAATTTATCTAATTTTCAAGAGACGTATTTAACAGGTAAAATGTGTTTAAAAGAGCATAAAGAATAAAAAATGCGAAATTTTTCTTATCAGTTGATCCTTGACGTTCTTCTAAATGCGTTGTATATGCTAGATAGGTATATTTCCAACCTTCCCAAATGTAATAAGCTATTAGTTTAACAATTTTAAGAAGAGTATTAAAGAATGAACATCAACATTTATGACGTATCGTTCTGTATTAAGATTAAAATCGTGAAGGACTTTCTTAAATAATATATTTATACTACATTAAAATAAATTTTTTTTAAATAAAGTTAAAACGATTTTTATAACGATAATTACTCTTTTTTTTTTCTTTTGAAAAATAAATTAAGTACATTACAATTTGACCAATATATAACATTTAAAAATTTTTTAAAAGCACAGAAAAAACGCCCAAGATTTTTTTATTAAAAAAGGTTTTGAAAAAAAAAAAATTTAACAGGCACTAATAAGTTTTTTCTCAGAATAGTATGCTGAAAAATTAGCGCAAGAAATTTATAGAACGACAATTCATTCATTGTTAGTGACATTTCTAATATGGCTCACATGTATACACATCTGGGTAAAAATCTAACTCACCCTATTTCTCAGCCACCAGGTAGAAAAAAATGTACACATCTTATCATCTACATATGTGTATTCCAGAGGACAAATTTCTGGGCTAGAACACCACAAGCTGTGGGTGTGATTTTTATCCTGATATGTATATTTCTTCCTATTCATGTATAAATTATTTAACCCGGCGTCATTGTTGCCGTATATTTAATACTCGACAGTTTGTAAAATCCTAATAATTTTTAAGCAAAATACGCGCATTATTTACCGCTCATAGTAGCTGCTGTCGTTGAACTCTTTTAGCGGATTAGCTAATAGTGTCACTGTCACTAAGTTATACCCGATCACAGTGCCCACGTAACTATATAGGTTATTTTTTGCAACTTTTGATTATTATATTCTCATTTTATAATAAATAAATTCTTAATATTTATAAATAATGTGTATAACTACCTATTTCCCTAATATAGGAAACTAATATTATCATAAGATTGATTCACTGTACAATAATGTACATGGATAAAATACCCGAGCACAACGGCTTTGTTCGGTTTATACAATGACGCTGAATTAAATGCCAAAGCTGTGTGATACATGCATGCTCTGTTCCTGGTTGCTGAACCGTATTTATATCTAAGTAAGCGGACTATTAAAATGGAATGTTGCACTATGATAAATTTCTTGCATTGCCTTTCTGAACATTCTGTATTATGTCATACAATAATTTTGTATAAGAACTTTATATATACACAGGGTTATTTAAAATTGCACTAGGTCATTTCAGGCATGTATTCTCTACCACAAAAGAAACAACAAAATTCCTTTAAACTTCTGTCTCTGGAGTTGTTAAAGGGTCACCACAATCTTCTGATTTATCCCGTTAGCTTAATTTGTGAGTACTGAATGAATGTATTTATTCCCGTCAACTTATTTTGTGAGTACTCTATGTCTTCTAGTAAATCTACGTAATAAATTAATTTTAAACATATATGAACTATTTTGTGTCAGAGAATGCGTACCTAAAATAGTGCTGTGCGATTCTGAAACACCTATATAATGTTTTTTTATTTTCTTTTCACAATATCCGTAAGTATTATCAGTATGAATTTCATCAAGATACAACTAAATTTTAAGATTTTTCTAATTTTCACAAACAATTTCAACATTAAACTCCGAAATTAATATTAATAATTAAGTATTGCAAACAGTACAACTTATATAAAATTAAAAATTATTGCACAGCCATTTAAAAGAAATAAAAAAAGTATTAAACTTATTGTGTTTCAACTACATTTTGCTTATTTGTAAATCGTCTTTTAGTGATGTTACAATTTTATTTGCATTTAGCGAATAAAATTAATCAATACTTAAATAATAGAAATTAAAAAGAAACTTTAGTATATTTTAAAAAAATAATAAAAACATAACAAAATTAAGCGATAATGTAGTTTATTTAAGCGATAATGTAATAAAATGTATTCGTACTGTTTCAAAATTTTTTAAAATCCATAAGAAATATTAAATTCTTTTTAAAAAGATAAAAACTCATTCATTGTCCATTATTCAATAATTATAGATATTGTACTTTAGAAAATTACGCGCAAGTCATGATTTTGAAGACCTTTAATCATGTGACAATTTGGACTTATGGAAAATTGGTTTTTCAAGAGAATTTGAT
Source organism: Chrysoperla carnea (assembly GCF_905475395.1). Classification (NCBI taxonomy): domain Eukaryota; kingdom Metazoa; phylum Arthropoda; class Insecta; order Neuroptera; family Chrysopidae; genus Chrysoperla; species Chrysoperla carnea. The sequence goes on along the minus strand of NC_058338.1, from coordinate 55,359,496 downwards.
ATCTAGTAAACAATATATTGGCAAATTCCAGTTCCCATGAACTTCTTCACATATTTAGGTTATTAAAAAGAAAGAAAAAAATAAAATTTCAATTTGAAAAACGTACGACTGTATTTTAATTGGGAAATTAAGAAGATACGACATGAAATCGAACCGAAACTATGAAAAATTTAAAATTAATATGATCATTTTTAATAATATTGATTGATTATTTTTTAGTATTTTCGATAGTACATTATAAAAATTGAAAATGATTCAGAGATTGGGCGATAAAGAATAATGATTAAGAGAGATTCAAAAAAAAAAAAAAACAAAAAAAACAAAACCGCTTTGAGTAGTTGTTCCTAACTAATTTTTTGATTCGAAAATTAGATGTGATTATTTTAAAATAATTTTTTCTTTCCCTTTTTTATATTTAAATAGTTATAAAAATTCAGTTTACAATGCAATTCTGATAAAATAAAAATATTTTCTTTCGATTGTAAAAGGCAAGCGAATTATTTTATACAATAAAACTTAAGGTTTAAAAAAAATAAACAAAAAAAAAAGTTAAAAATTTTTAGTAAAAAAAATTTTACTTTTAATAAAAACCCCCCACCATTTAGACATTGTGTATTATTATTATTACATTTTTAAGAAAAGAAAATTAATAATAAATGCAAATTGTTTTTTTATGTTGGGTTTTTTTTTATAAATTGTATAAATGGTCATAAATTCTTTTAAAGTATAATTTAGCAGAAAAAATAATACCTATAGAAATCATTCTATAAATTATTTTATACATGTCAACACTATCGAAAACTAGCTGTTATCAATAAATAATAATCTTAAATTCACTTTGATTGATATTTGTTTTTTCGCAATATAAGGAGTTCCCTAGTGTTGACATCTATAAAATTATAAGTTATAAATAAATTTCGATCAGATTCATTTTTTCTGCTACTATTACCCCTTAATGCACAATCATTACATCTATTCAATGATTATGCATCGTTCTCAGTCTTGAATTATTGTTTCTGTGTTTAATAACTTTTTATGATTAAAATACTTTTTATGACAAGTCTTAAAAAACATAACTAAAAAGTTAGCAGCCCTTGATCATTAGATCAAAAGACTCCATAGATACAAAGGCTTAAAAATTTCGATTTTCGAGATATATAGAAAGTTCAGAGATCAAATATAGGCAATAATATGCGCTTTCGGGAGTATCTGGCATAATATTCGTCTGAGATGAAAGATCGCTGGAAGTTTTTAATTATATTTTAAAAAAATGTACCCACCGAGAAGGAGCGAGAAGTGCGTGAACACAAAATTTTTCATCAGCTACTTCTTTTTTCACACATTTTATGGGTACTTTTTGCATGTATTTTTAAAATTAATACAAAAATTCAGTGAATTTTATTCCCAGACGAATATTACGTCAAATATAAATCTCTAATGCATGCATTATTTCCAATGTTTAAACTTTTTACATCCAATATCTCGAAAACTCAAAAATTTTTAGGACTTTGTGATCGTGATGACTCTAAAGTTACGAGAGTTACTTGTCAGAACCCACAAATTCATAAAGTTTGTACGATTTTCCATGCGTAAAGTTTATTTATTGTTTTATCGAATATTTAAAATTCGGTATAGAAATTAAATTCTTATTTTCGAATATTATTAACAATGGCAGTTTTCGTTAAGTACTATAACCTATAAATAATTTAATAACTTAAATGACTACTTTTAATTTCAAAATTAAAAATTTTTGTTTTTAAATTTCATCATAATTTTTATAACTGCAAAATACTAATAAAACATTTTAACTATAAACTTAATAAAAAGATTTTTAATCATAAAAAGGAGCTGAGAACCTATATTTTTTACATGTAGTAATGCGAGATAAATTAAAGAAAATTTCGAAAATATTTACATAATAATGTTTCTTATTTTTTTTTTTTTTTTAGCTTACACTCCTATAATTTAATAATAATAATAAAGGCACTCATCAATATTATCGATATGTACAAATAAGGCATTGTGAATTTAACGCAATGTATATAATATGTATATATATAATATAAATATATACGTAAGTACGTATACGTATAAAAAAATTTTAAAAATAATAAAATCTACGATTTTTAATGATCACCACGCAATAATTCCATCAGTAAATTGAAACTGGGACCTTCGCCTTCTTTTGATTTTATAGATAACATTTCTTTGCCGACCTATAAATGAAAACAATATGTTAAAAATAGCTCCTGAGCAGAAGAGCTCCATTACTAAATTCCTATTTCCCCCTTGATTTATACATGTTTAATATATATTAAATGCTTTTTATTGAAATGGAATTTTGTCTTTTCATGTTTCTGAAAAGATGAAATACCTAAATAAAAAGCCGGGAAGGCGATTGCAAGGTTGACACTACACCCACAGGCTTAAAATTAACTTAATTCACATACAGATTTTTAACCCTCTAGCTCGATTTAGACTCAATGAAGAGGTGCGTACAGAATTGAAAACCGCATAAAACTTGATAATGTGACATAAAAAAGGAAGAAGACAATCTGAGAAAACGCCACCCCCAAAAATTTTTTATTTGACACTTTTCAACCAACACACAAATTTCTAACTCTCTAGCTCGATTTAAAGGAGTTTAAAAGTTGCGAAGTCTTAAAAACAACGAAAAATTTGATTTTTCTGCTACGAATCCCTTTACTGAATTGCATCTCTAGTTTGAAGATATTTTTTTCGCCTAGTATACAACTCTACATATCCAATTTCTGGTCTTTTGGACTAAAAGGGGACGCTGCAGATGATTAAATGTTGGGGGAAACTAATATTTAAGCCATCAGATATTCTCATAATTAGTGTTTTGGGAGTAACGAAACGGATTTATAACGTCTCCCACCTTATGATTTTTTAAACAAGGGGTAAAATTTTTACACAATTAAAAAATGAGGCTTAAGAATCAAACAATCTTTAATTACCCCTTAGAACTTTATAAAAGATGTTTAAAGATAGCTTTAAGATTTTGAAAAGCTCAAAAATTTAATTTATTTGCATTAATTTTCAGTTTTGAAAATAACTTTTTTGGAGTTTTTTCCAAACATTAAACTGTTAATGACTTAAAAACGGTGGGGAAAGAAACACAAGGAGATATTGTTCTAGAAAACAACATCCAGCCCATACGACGCCGTAGGATCTATTTAGAATTTGTTCATGAAGACTGGAAATAAATCCGAAAGACTAACGGAGGTTTTCCAAAGCCTGCTATTCATAGTGTAAGTAATGTCACATGGAAAGTCCTGTTTGGTGAAGGTGATTAAGCTATAATCTGTAATACTTCAATTAAGTTGATATTCGTACTTAGAGGTGTTCATCTCATACGACATATTTGGGCAATGAAATAAGTACCTATATTGAGTTCAGAATTCGAAATGTTACTTACTTGACAAGTTCGTTGTAAATCAGGAATTCGTAAAAGTAATTCACCAAATTTTGCAGGACTATCTGGATAGTGCGCTAATGTGTATGCTTGTAAGGCTTGCAGTGCTTTTTCTTGTGAAGCACGTACCTTTTCAGGTTCTCTTAATTCAGATGCATCTAAGATAAAACAAATAATTTTTAAAAACAAAAATATTTAACTTATTTTAGAAATTTTCAGCGTCGAAAAACTCTGTCCTTATTTAATTAATAACTCAATTAATTACCTGAAGTAAGTAACACAATCACTTTCATTGCAACATATTCGTATTTATCGACACGTAATCGTCGTAAATGTTCTGTAAAATTTAACATACGCTCTATACATGCTTGTAAACCCATCTCACGTGCCTGCGCGAGATTAATACTTTTGCCAAGTGAAACCTAAAACAATTTGAAAAAGATTCTGTAGTATTTATAAAAACAATTACTAAGACATTAAAAAAAACAATAATAACTTACTTTTATTTCACCTGGCGTAGAAATTGACCGAAAACAACATGAAAATAATAATAATTCACACCATGAATTTATCAACAAACAAATTTGATCGTCAATCTGCAAAAAAATGTATAATTTTTCAATATTTCTCAAAATATTTAAATCCTATCCCTGATTTCTAAAATTCCTCGACAAATTCTCAGGTGGCTTTCCAAATTTACAGGTTTTCAAACGTTTCTAAGTGGCTTTACACTCTGTTTATTACATGGAATTAACTCAAGTATAGGGCCGTCCTAAGATATTTGGCTTTCGTGAACTGTTATTATCATAAATGTATGCGTAAAGAATATCGATAGCGGAATAACCAGCAAATTTTTATGTTTAAGGACTATAAAATTTATAAAAAAACGCTATTTCAAAACCAATTTGTGTCAACATTAAAAATAGACATTCTCAAAATGCCCGGTAACCTGGGGGTGATTATATGTGGTGAGAATGAACTTGTCTACGGAAACAGGAAAACAAAAGATATGAACTTACAGAAATATTTTTAAACAGCGGTAAACTTTTACACCATTTGACAATTTTATAAAGTCTATGATCAGCAATATTGCACAAATTTTGTAAGAAATCAGAATTTGTTTCATCATTAGCATTTGCAGCTAATTTTGTATTCATGAGTAATGGATTTGTTGATAAACCAACAACTGGATTACTGGAACCACCTGATGCTGATGTCCTGCCTAATGATCTTTCATTACTCAATTTTGTTAATTCTACTTCATTATAATGCCATAAATGTTCCACATCCATTATTTCCTTTATAAAAAAATCATTTATTTTGAATTTTTTTTTGTAGATTATGTGGTTTTTAATGTTTTTATTTTGAAAAATTATTTGATTGTTACCTGTAATAATGATGGAACCGCAAGGCGTTTTTGAGACGAATATGGTGAACTTGAATTTGATATGTCAGTTGGTTCTAACTTAACAGAACCTAAACTGCCAGGACTTGCCTGTAAATCACTTAATCCAGCCAATGATGGGGGTATACTATATGAACATTGATACGTAGATCTTCCACCTCTTGTACGATCTTCACGTATTGCTGTATTTTTTTAAATAAACATAAGATGTTATTGATAAAAAAAGAATCCCGTACTAATCTAATTAAAATTGGATCGTGATCCAATTTGCTTATATTGTATGCATGATGATACACATTCAAACCCTTTTGTTTAATGGACAATGGAATGTCAATATAATCATTTATACAGATCCCGACTTTTTACCGAAAAATGTAAATATAGAGACCCAATTTTCATTAGATTAGTGCGGGATACTTTTGCTAAAAACTTCTGATTTGTTACCGAAAAATGTGATTATTTCAAGGTTATTTAGTTGTGGTTTATTCTAGTTTTTATCATCTTAACGTGAAATTAAAATTACACCCGCAGAGTTGAAAAATATTTTATCAATAAGATAATTTCTTAAAAAAAGTAAAAATTTATACCGAAAACTTGGCGTTGGCGAATATTACAGTAAAATTTTATTAAAAATTAATAGGACATAAAAATATTATTATATATATAAAAAAAAAAAAAAGTAGAAATATATATCCATCAAAATGGTGCTGGCTGATAAAAAAACCTTTTCACATCACTATTACTTTACCGGGATTAAATTAGAATTATTTTTGAATTATCTATCTTACTTACCCTCTAATTTCATGCCACATTGTAAACATTTATCAAATCTACATGCTGGGCATTTTTTTCGTGTTGTAACTGTGACTGGACACAAGGCACCACGTAAACACACATAATTTTTACGATTTTGAACAGTACGTTTAAAAAATCCTTTACAAGATTCACAACTAAATATTCCGTAATGAAAGCCCGAAATTTTATCACCACATATTGGACAAGGGCTAAAAATTAAAAATATTAATTAGAAAACTATTAAACTTACCAGAATTTTTGTTTCTCCTAATTTTTGAATGCCTTTTCAGGTTTCAAATTTTAGTAGATTTAAAGTAGTACGAGCGCCAAGCTAATTATTTGTGCCTTATTTTTTACTTTGATGATGAATTTTGTTATAGCTTCATGAATGTAGACGAAAATAAGAGTAAAATTTTTCGAAAACTGCTTTAAAATATCGAAAGCTAAATAATTAAACAAAATTTTCAATTTTCGATATTTTGAAAAATACTTCAGATATCGAAAAATTTTATCATTACTTTTCGCCTAAATTAAATAGTTTTTTTTTTTTTAATTTCCACTGACTAGTTTTAGAGAAATCTATGCAAACATATCTCCCATCTACCGTTTTCCCATAAGACCAATGTTAAATATGCCTACTTTTTAAGTCATTTATTTATTTAAATAATCGGACAACCTCCCCTAAAATTTCCAAAATTGATTTAGACTTAGCCCAACTTCACATACAAAAAAAATCAGGCTTTTTATCCAAAATTGCCCTGGTGCTCGTACATCTTTAATGATTCTAATGTCAAGAAATTAACAATTCTAAAAAAATTTGTATGGGTACTGTATATAAATAAAAGCAATGTATTAATCATACCTGTTAATTAATTGCTGCCTGGATATACCCTGGGTATTTTGTAATGTTGATTGCGAAATACCAGTTTTATCATCAATTTCATCAAGTTGCCCTATATCAGTTTCACCATTCAATTCATTGCTGCTATGTCTGTGATTTGGGGTTCCATACAGACTTGCATGTTCAATATCTTGTATACTTCTATATATTGCATTATGATGTAACGGACTACTGTGTATATGTTGTGTATGTCGGCCCTAATACACAAATAAATAATTATTTAATAATCCTGTATATAATAAAAACTATTGAGTTTGAACCGGATGGACTAATTCCTAACTAACTGTTCATGCTAAAAACAATTTTTTTACCTGAATGGGGGAATGTGTAGGAGAAAATTGTTGCGTTGGCGAAACAGAAACACTCGAATAGCTGCAGCAACTGGAATGCGATGCGTCACTATTATTTCTTGATAGTGAGGATGTGACATGTCTTTGTGTTATTGGAGATTGGCTGGGTGAACTAAATACACTGAAATAAAAATTTCATCTGAGTACAATTGCATTCTGATAATCGTTTAAAATTCGTGCTAATGATGCTGGAATGTTGACTATAATTTTAGTAAAAATGCGATTCTGCAAGTTTTATTAATATCTGATCTCTAAAATCAGGAACAATAGACCTATAAGTCTAGCTAACGAAGTCCCCATTGGGGCAAATTTATAAATAGTTAAAATTATGACTAATACCTGTATGCAGAATGAATAGCTGAATCAGGACTGGGCGTTGGAGGTACATTCAATTGACGATGACCCAAGGGCCGTTGGCTTAATAACGGTGAATGGGATGGTGTACTATGTAATGAGTAACCACCCACGGGCGGAGGCGGTGGTGCAGGTTGTTTTAAACGTACAGCTGTTGGATTTGATGATAAGGGTGTGAATGGTTGTTGTGATGATTGATGTTTAGTACTTATATTACAAGCGGTACTTAAGTTTTCTGGTATTATATATTGTGTATTTTCAATTAAATGTATTGAATCTTCGTCAATACACATTGTACTCTCACCATCTGATAATTCACCCTCCCATGACATCGGTCGAGGAATTTCTGGCTTCTAAAAAAGAAAATAGCATATGAAATAATATTAAACAGAAAATAATTATATTTATTAGCTTCCCTCCGCGCCTAAGAAAATATGTAATATTCCTATGATTTGTTTCTGAAGACCTTTAACCTTTTCAACATTACGATAACAACGCAAAAGCAAAGGAAATTGTGTTTGAAATTTTATATTATAAACACAATCAAATCTCTCACGAATCCGTTCGTTAGAGTTTGGTGAATAATTTGGACATGAGACGTAACGTTGTTTTAAATGAGCTGAATTTTGAACGAAAACAGTATAGACCTATTTTGGTATACTAAAAGGCGTCAATTATTCATATTCATAGAACAAATAATAAATAAAAATGGAAAATAAGTCTATGAGGAGCAAAAATTAATCAGCAGACATCAAAATTGAGAGCATAAATCGAGCTTAAACCTAAGAAACAATATTAAAATTATTATTGAAATAAATACCACGACACTTGAAATAAAATTATGTATTAAGAAGTTTATTTAAAAAATATAATTAAAAACATACAACATACATTTCGGAAAATATCGATATGTCGATTGCAACGGAATAATTTTCACTAGCTAAATTTATCCGTATAACACATTGAATAAATTTACCTCAAAGCTCATTTATGGTTGTGTTGCAATCAAAATATCCATATTTAGCAAAATGTAAGTCTGTAAGTCTGTTGTATATTTTTTAATTAAATTTTTTAAATAAAATATATTAATATACAATTTTATTTCGAGTATCATGGTATTTATTTCAATAACTATGTCTCAACTCGAGCTCAACAAAAATTCACCCTTATAAATATTAAAATGGTTCAAACTTTCAAGGATGATGTTGCTGGCATTTTTTGTTATTCTCGATTTTGTTCATTATGAATTTGTTTCAAATGTTCAAATCAAAAACGGACATAATTATGGAATAATTCGCGAAATTTGAAGACAATAATTGTGACAATTGTGATCGAATTTTAAAGGCAAAAAATAAATTTATCATCGATCACCTTCTTATTACTTAGATTTAACTTTGCCTGAGTTGTTCATTCCTGAAAATTTGTTGCAGGAAGTGATAGCTATATTGGAAACCGTCTATAAAAAATATTTCGAAAAAATGCTTATTATGTTACGTCGAAAACTTCTTACTTTTGAGCTAATAAAGTAAATAACGCTGACAACTACTTTGATTTTGGCATTTAGTACAGATTGTACCTTCTTTGAGTTTTCATCGGTATCACATAAGAATATAATCGAAAAAAAACTAAGTCATCAGTTGAATTCAAAATTTACTTTTAGCTCTTTTTATTTTTGAATAAACTAAATTTCTGGCTATTTATTTATTCTACAAACATAAAATCACATCACACAAAAATACGAACCTTTCCTTCTCCATTTTTAGGTCGTAAATTGACATTTGTACTCTGAAAGTCGATTTGTGCAACTTCTGAATCAGAATCACTATGTCTATTTAAGGTAGATCGCGAAGTCGAATGTTCTGTAATAACATTAACGTTAACTGTATCCTTTCCTCTACTATGCTGAGTCAAAACTCCACTATGTTGTTCATTTAAGGAAGATCGTTCAACACTTGAACCACTGTCAGTTATATTTACGGTGACTCCATTTATTGATGATGTACTACTTGTTTTATAATAGTCGGTGTTGTCCACATTGATTGCAGTCACCGATACGTTAGTTGAACGCAGATCTGCCGCTCCCGCGGCTGATGCCATGGCACATCTGTGAGAGGTACTATACCTCTCGCAAATGTATTCAATTTGATTCGAATCGAATCACAATTAGTGTAGTGAAGACTACTTGGCATATGCTTCATTCAATAAGTCTTCTCTTTTTTCTCATTAATCAACTAACCGCACTGGTTGTATTGTTGATTATTTTTCGATCATGATGAAGTCTTAATTTTTTATCCATTTTCTAAAAATTATAAAAATAAAAAATATATTAATTAATTAAGTAATATATTAAGAGAATTGGAGCGTGATTTGATGTTTTTAATGATAAGGTTTCAATAAAATTATGCATAAAGTTATCGCGAAAAAAATAACAAGTTTAGTACTTTTAATATAAATTAACAAGTGAAAACAAACAATTGACTGAGTTACTTGTTGAAATACCTTGCATAGACCGTGTTGATTACGCAATCGTTAGTTTCCTTACGTCAAGTAAGTAAAGAAAGTCACTCTTAGATAGCCACACACACATACATGTCACACACGCATAACTGTATGTATTATATTCCCACACTATATAATTTGTGCCTAATTTGCGATCTCGCGGATAAACAGTGATGTTTACGAAAAAAAGTTTCAAACAAAAGTTGTTAACTTCAAGGAACTTTTTTTACATTTAAACTTTTGTTCTATCTTTAACGGTTTACTAGATGGGTCCTACGGGTCCAAGACCCAATTGACCTATGTTGCTCATTTAAGAAAAATTTCAGCTTGATAGATTTTTTCGTTTTTGAGTTATCCTATCGACAGATAGATGTACAGACGGGCGGACAGCCGAAAATGGTATAATTAGGCGATTTTATGAACACCTATACCAAAATTTTGTTCGTAGCATCAATATTTTAAGCATTACAATCTTGGGAATAAAGTTAGTACACCTCGGATAGTGTAAAAATAGGTGAAAGCAAATGTGCAAAAATACAGTATATCAAAATAGTGATTATATGCGTACATTAAAGCATAGAGGATCCCTTGGTGCAGGTGCTAAGGACCCATTTGCGGTACCTTTTTATGATTTATTATGCATACACAGCACACATAGTCTCAAATTCATCAGAGCACTGTGGCCCGGAACGTTTAGATTTATTTCCGCTCAAGTCTGTATTAAAGAATGTTACAATAATTGTTCAGACGTATTGTTTAAATATGAAAGTACATGACCTATCTGTCATTTCCATTAGCAAAGCATAACCTTATAGTAATCTTTACTAATAAGACGAATGATTAGGCAAAAATTTTCTTTACAATTAAATAGCTAAATTTTTCCAATATGAGCGCTTAATAAACTATGGTCCAAAAGCGGTGGTCATCAGCCTTCATATTGAAAAATGCAGCCATTAAATCTTTATGATTAATATATTAATAAAACAATATAAAAGTTGCGTTGGTCAGACACTTGGCATAAATCCAAAGGATCTGGGTTAGATTCCTGTTATATGTGAATTTTTTTCAATTCCTTTTAATTAAAACATGATAAAATTTCAATTATGTGCAACTAAAAGCAAAGTGACTATCATACATCTAGTGCTTGAATTCAATAGTGGCCTTATTAGCTCAGACTGGACAGTGTTTTTTTTATTTAGATGAGGTCAATGATTGAAGATGCTGTACGAATGGGATAGACCCGAAATAAAAAAAAACACCAAAAGAGTTTTTGGAAATAGTTTAAAACTTTAAGACTATCGACTTTTTTTCTAGGCCAGTTTCTCTATTTGCGGAGTCGAGTTTTTACGGGACACTCAAATGCTTAATTAACCTCCTCAACGTTAATAAAAAAACCATTTTTTTACATTTCATAGAGATTTTAGTTTTATTTAACCTGTAAAGAAAAACAAATAGCAAATCTGCTGTTATAAACAATATAGCTCTGAAAAAAAACTCTAAATAATACACTAAAAAGGTACTTTTTTTATACTTTTTGTGTGATTTAAATCCTCGAAATCGACTGTCTTGGCAGTTAGTGTTTCGGTGAATCCGTGAATAATGTGCGGAGATTATAGTGTTCACAATAACTTTTTTCATTATTGACTGTACTAATATGCATGATTATTATGTTAGATATTTTGTGTATGACTAATTTTAAAATACTTGAGTACAGAAAAATGTCAACCTAAAGCACTAAAAACTGGTTTTTGATGCAATAACTAAGTTAAACCTAACAGTTTTTAATCATATAAAATCATATAATTTTATGTTTAACACCACTTACTGCTTACTACTTAATTATAGTCAATACCATTAAAAATGGCTACAAAAACACATACGTAATTTTTTTTTAAATAGAAAAAGAATCGAACCACGAAAGTCGAAATGAAACTTATTGTAGGGACAACCATTTATATATAATAAGGTTTAAAATTAAAAAAAAAAGATATCGGTCGTGGGACCCCCGTTAGGAACGAAGTTCCTTACGAAACTGTACAGAAACAAATGTAAACTTCAAATAAATACATGAAGGTAATCTGTTCAATCTGTAGTGTCAAGTAGGCAGGGTTCCAAGACACATATAATTATAGTACACGAATTTTTTGCCTTTTTTTAACTATTTATATCCAAATCTAGTCATGTATATAAACAAAAATGCAAAATACGTGTGCCATAATAAATAAAAATAATACAAAGTAGGATAAAATATCGTGGTTGCCATGGATATGGCACACACACTTAAGTGTTCCAAAATCATATTTATCTTTCTTATATCGTTTTTTCAAAGCTGTTCTATACACATTTGGCGTGAAACTTTATAATTTTTTAAAAATCCTCTTAAACATTCATTGGGGGGGAAAAAGGTTGTTAAAGAAAAGCAGTTTTTCAGATAAGAATGGAAGTTACAATTGAATTTCAAGCGTTATAATTATAGGTACACTTAACTTTATCGATCTGAAATTTGAATATGTATCCATATATTCTACCAGATCTGGATATTTTTATTTTACGAAAATCCTGTAAAATTTCTCAATTTTCATTGTTCACGGAGTCCATCGACGTCAAAGCTCTCCTGTTGTTCTTAAACAGCTCCAAATGGTTTATGGAGTAGTGCCCGGGGATGGGCCAACCCTTTTTCGGTATCACAACGGACAGTATGATCAAAGTGTGTCCCACCCCAGGACAGCCACTCTAACCTAACCTAACCTAACCATTGTTCACAACTAGATACAGTGGAATAAGAAAGTACCTGGATGTGAACAATGAAAATTGAGAAAATTCGTTTTTTTATGCGAATCAACTTTCTAATTTAAAGTGTAATTCTATCTCTTACCGTTTATGATCAAAATTGGCTATTAAAGAAACACGAAGAACTAGGTCCAATCTGATGTCAGGACATGATGTCCTACACATCAAACTCTTCAACTTTTTTAAAGTTATTTTTTGATTGGTTAGCTACAAAACGAAATATTTAGGTGTATAGATTAAAATGACCCACTCTGTATACACTGGTTGTTTATAATAATGCTCCGCCTAGTAAAAAACCTTATATACCCAATTTTATAGGGTTAAGTGCGCTGCCGCTAAACATATTGTATACGGCTGTATTTTCGTGAGAAATATGACTAAAAAGTGGCCAAATCAGAGAATAAATACTGTACTACATATGATATTCAAGATATGTGATTCAAGTTGCCTAAATACATATACACTAAACCAATCGATTAAAATTTTATTTAATTATTATTATGCAACGAATATTTTGTGAATAGGTAATAATACTGTTAAGTATGCATATACGTATATGTATATATACAACATATAATGCAATAACCAATACGTTATTACTTTTAATTTCAAATCATTTTGTACATAAATAAGGAGTTTCAAGATAACTTTAATCATTCTATTTTATCGAGAGATCAATACAGGTAAAAGACCTCGCACAAATTAGATATGTAATTTGCATTTCGGTCAAACTTTTTCAAATTATGGGAAATGATAGTTTAAGTCATTCTAAAGAAAAGTTCCCATAGTCACAAGTCATGAAAATGACAGGATTTCATGTTATAGCTAAATTAAAGTTGGAAAATGTACTTATTTGTATAATATATGTGCCTATGTGTGTATAGGCAAATACATACACAGATATGTATAACTACATGCATATTTGAAGAATATGTTACGAAATTCAAAGAAGAAGCAGTGTTAAATGATCAGTGAGTAGATCAATAATATGAAGTATTAAGATCAATATTTTCAGCTACATATATACGTTTATGATTTTTTGACAATTAAATTACAATAATTTTTTTATACAAATTAGTACATTTTCCAACTTTAATTTAGCGATAATTTGATATCCTGTCATTTTCATGACTTGTAACCATGGGAACTTTTATTCAGAATGACTTAAACTATCATTTCCCAAAATTTGTAAAAGTTTGACCGAAATGCAGATTACATCTCATTTGTGAGAGGTCCTTTCAAGTCGATTCTCTGTACGGATTACGAGAAATTAATTAATAAAAACAGTCCTTTTTACATGTAAATCCGGTAAAATCCATCAATGAGCATGAATAATTTTCGAATGGAAAATTTTTGCAGGATCCCGTTTAAAAAATGCTCCTGAAGTAGTGGTAAATAATATTAAATAAATAATTTTGTCCGAATCACTTCATATAATTGCGGTCAAAATTAACAAAAAATGTGCTTAGACATTTTTCGATAAACTCTCCAGTTTTCGAGTAAACAATTCGTAAAATTTGGAAAAACGCTATTTCTATGATTTTCAAAAAGTGTATGAAAAAATCAAATTTTTAATTTGTATAAAATTTTCATTTGCAGTATAAAGCTACCTTACTTAACAACATCCCGCAAATTTTCCCAAAAATAACGATTTTTTATCCTATACATACTAAAAAGATGGAATTTTTACTAATCGACTCGAAATAAAGTCAAATTAACAGAACATTCGAAAAATTTTATTTTTCAAAACGTAACCACCCTTCGTTTTGGAACCTTCGGAGTCGATTGGTGAAAATCCCATTTTTTAGCATGTATAAAAATCTTTTTTTGGGTGATTTTTCGCATGCTTCTCTTAACAATTATTAATCAAGCACTCAGAATGCAAATAGAACAAAAATTTTTTCGGAATGTTGTTGAGTAAGCTTTACAGTACAAATAAAATTTTTAAACATATTAAAAATCTAATTTTTTCATAAATAGTGTGAGTATGCAACAAGCTTTACGTCCTACCCAGACAAATCTCTAAATCACTCAAATTTGTCCACGGACAAATTTAACGAACATATCACAGTATGTGCTGTCACCGTAAGAAAGGCTAAAAATGTGTTGCATATAAGAGTGTTGAGTCTCCTTAATGTTATTTACAAATGAATAAAATTATTTAAAGAAAATACGTGAGCTATAAAATAATTAAACCAAGGATTTAATATAAAATACATAAATTTTTAATTAAAATTAAGTATATTATGAATTAAAATAATAAAATGACCTGTGTGTGATTTACAAATACAATTAATTCTATGTTTTTTATTTGTTCTTTACAATAGATTGGACCGATATGACCTTAATATATTGAAGGTCATGTCATGTAAGCATAAATATTATACTAAACTAAACAATCATTCAAAAGTTAACGGCACTAACTCCATTAGGTATTATTTTATAAAATTATACTAAATATTGTTTACAATGTGTCATGACGCGACGGTTCAACAAAATCATAAATTGAGGCCCAAAAAAAAACCCAAACCATGAGGATATGACCCTCAGAGGATAATTTAGAAATTTACTGGTATATAAACTTTTGTTGAGTTAATTAATATTGAAGTAGTATTCAAGATGAGAGAATCGTTTGCGATTTGGAGCAGTATCTCAGAATTTAAATTTGCAAACTCGAAATAGACTTGGTTTTTGTATTTTAAGGGGCAAAATTACTTTAGAACTAGACAAATTTTTTTTTAAATCGGAGACAACGGTAGATTGAGAAAATCTCCAAAATAATTGTTTCAGAATTTCATCAAACTTGGTATACAGGGTGGGCCATTTTAATCGATACACCTAAATATATCGTTTTGTAGTTAACCTATAAAAAATAACTTAACCAAAAGTTACAGAGTTTGATAGGGAACATCTTGTTCTAACGTCAGATTCCACTTAGATCTTCAGGTTTCTTTAATAGGCAATTTAAATCCTAAACGGTAAAAGATAGAATAACACTTTAAATTAGAAAGTTGATCCTCATAAAAAAAAACTAACAATTTTTGTTTAAAACATTTTTTTCGAAAAACGTTAGCTTTCGGAGGAAATGCGACATAAAATATGTCCTTATTGCATTCAATCGGAAGAAAATACGCTTCATAATCTTTAACAAGACTTACTAGTTGAAGTTAACTTACAAATTTTTAACTCTCTATCATTCATAGTTGTGGAAGACACAAAAATTATGCCATAATTTGCTTCCTCAAGAAAACAATAAAGGTTTCAAACGAAAGTTGTTTATTTTTTATAAAGAAGTTTTTTACATTTAAATTTTTTTCTATCCCTAACGGTATACAAGATGGGTCTTACAGTTCCAAGACCCAATTGAGCTATGTTGCTCATTTACCAACTCAAACTCAATTTTTGTATCGTGTAACGTATTGTGATGACGGACAGATAGGCGGGCAAAGGAAAATGGACAACTTATGTGATTTTATGAACTTCTAGATACCAAAATTTTGTTTGTAGCATCAATATTTTAAAGCGTTACAAATTTGGGATAAAATTAGTATACCTTGTACCAGTATAACCGACAAGCTGAAGTCTTCATTCTCTCAAAAGCTTCTGAGTTCAAACGCAATCGACTTAAACGATTTGACAACTTAGACTTAGGTTGCGAGTTCGAATCCAGGCAGCGGCACTCTTATCAATAATGGGTTAATAATGATTGATCATAATAGGGCGGTAAATTGATCACACTGTCATCGCTTGCATAACAACAAAGTAACGAAGTCCACCCACATCATAAAAATTTAATTGTAATCGGATGTAGTTTAAATAAATAAAAATTAAAAATAATTATGTGGGTGGCATCTGTTATAGACGTATTTGTCTGAAGAACGGAGGTTTAACCCCATTATTATTTATAAGTTCGAAAGGTTCAAACAAAAGCTGTTAGGCTCGAAAATAACACACTTGAAGTTGACCTTGACTTCCAAGGTCATTTCAGACTGATAAAGATAGAAAAACTATACTTTAAAAATTAGAAAGATTTTATTTATAAAAGCCTATATTTTTTGAAAATATTTGTTGAATTCAACTCAAGAATTAAGTAATATAGAGATGAATCCTTCAAAACTTCTCGCAGCTCAACCATATTATATTCTTTTCAATACCTTCATTTAGATATAGTTATATAAACTCTTAGTCAGAAGGAATTGAAAGTATTGAAACTGTTAAAAAGCTTTCGTTTCAAGTTTTTCAATTTTCTAGGCTTGGGTAATTTTTTTCGCAGAACTTTTTCGATGTGTGTTTTTGTAAATTTCATTTTGATGGATTTTTTACTTAAAATTGTGGCGAAACTTTCTTCTTTGTGGTGATTTTTCTTCTATCTCTTAACGATTTAGAAAATGCAAAATGAATAGTTAAAAAAGTTTGTTACTGGGATAAAAATTCAAGTTAAGTAATCTAGGCTTCTTGAAATTCTCTTTTATAATTGAAAAATAGTAAGATACAAGTTTGGATGCGAAACATCATCCAAAAATACATTCTTTTTGTTGGGTCTCGTCTAATTACTACGGGTGAAATCCTTTAGACCTAGTATTATTAATATAGCAAAAAAAATGAATATTAAACATATATCATATACTTTATTCGCCTTCTTTGCAGGATCTGACCAATTATTTCTAGTAAAATTATTATTTTAACCGTGCTCTGCAACTAATTAACTCACTGTTATAAAACTTAACATGTACAGCTATTATATGTCAATAGAAAAAATAACCACCACTACATCAATTGAACAAAGCCACAGGTTAAAATTATTTCATTACACAAAAGACTTTAGCCTAATATTCTAAAGAATCTTATGATTAAAATCTATTAATAAGTGATAAATATTTATAAACACTTACATAAGATATTAAGTATTTAATTAAGATATTACATAATTAAATAAAAAGGTGCATATGTCACATATGTTTTCAGAAAATTATTATGCATTTTATTATTATATAGATAGATATAAAATAAAAAGACCAACATGTCTAGATTGATCACGTGACTAGTAGTATACGACCTTCAGGATATGTTAGTTGTGCATTGAACGCTATCTTTATTATGTACCTGTCACCAATCAAGCTTTACCAGAGAAAACTTCTTACATTAAAATAAATAAAAATAAAACTATTTTTATAATTTAAAAAAAAAAATAGAAAAAATCAAAGAAAATCGCACCTATTAAACATGTTTTTCATTAAAACAATTTTCACATAACACATGAAAAACATTTTTTTGTTTTATGATGAAATAATACTGTATTTATTACTTGTCATTGGCAAAATAATAAAAAACTTTTGATAAAATGATTAAAACACAAATAAATTTTCCATATTACATAAGTTTTCATAAAAATGAATAATTTTCACTTTCACAGCAGTACGGAACACACGGCACGGCACACCTTCGGTTTCGAGTTTATTGACACCACAATGTATACAGGTAAACCCTTGTTCTCATACAATATTTTTATCACTATACAATGAAAAAGTTCATTATACACATTCACTTCTTTGTTTATTTGAAATGAATTCATGTAATTATTAAATTGATGTTCAAATGTTACAATTTATTCATTTGTTTAAATTTTATTTTGTTATGTTATTGTTTTAATTTTTATTTATTTTCATACACTAAAAAATGTCTGACTAACATGAAAACAATAGCCTCAACGTTTGTTAATATCCTTGCGTCATCTACTAGCAACATACTCAACTAAACACCTGTTTGCCGCCTTATTTTTAAATATTTGAATAAATGTTTATTATTTATCCGATGATATTATTTTAAAATATTTTGAATATATGTATGCACTTATAATTTACACGCACACATTCATTAATTTCATTTTATGATATCATATTGTTATTTTTTTATATATTTTTAATTGAACCTATTTTGAAGGTTAATTGTTATTGTATAATGTTTCTACTGAATGGTCCTTTAAAATCGACTGTAGGTTTATACAATTTGGATTCTTCTTAATTCAAACTGTAGGAGTAGAAGCAAACTAAGTTGTGCATAACCACAACTAGAACGATTAAGTAAGTGTTCGATGAAATCAATGGTGTAATTAAGGTGATGGTGAGTTTGTTAAATGTGTAATTGTCGGTTGAATTACTGTCTACATTCTACACAATTTGGGGGTCTTCAGGAATTCCACTTGTAAGGCAATTGTATGTCGGACAGAGGCGAAATATCTTTAAGACAAAGTAAGCACGCTAAGACAAAGTAAGCACGCGCCTATAGGTGCGAGATTACAAAGGGGTACGTGCTTGGAAATTTTTAAACAAACATAAAATTAATTGTGTAAATATGCAAAAAATTACCCCGGTCCATGGATATTCAGATTAGTACAGCTATTAAAATGCATGATAATCTAATTCATATAATTTCTACAAAAAGGGGAAACTTTAATAAAAATGAACACCAAGCCTTGGAACTTTTAATAGTCAAATAATAGGAAAAGGATACGGAAGAGAAAGCTCACAGCAGATGAATTTGCCTAAAAGCTAATACTTCTTCATTAAATGATCAAAAAACATTCAGGGGACAGCTGTATACTTAGTATAGACTTGTGGTTGAACTTCAAAAGAGGCGAGAATTGCAGTACAGCAATTTTTACAGTAAATTTTTGTTTCTAAGCAATTTGATCAATTTGAATACTAAAGAAGTTCAAAATAAAGAAAATATGTTAGTATAACAATGTAGTCTGATTATTTAGAAAAGTGGCTTTTTGATGAATGCATCCATTTACGTTTCATTTAACAAGGATAACTCGAGTCGGATCACTTTCCTGAAAAACCAACGCGATTTTACAGGTTCTAAGAAATAAAGAATTTGAAACTAAAGAACTAAACGATTGTCTTTATTGATAGATTTAGATAGATGTCTTTATTGTTAAAAAATGGGGTTGTTATGAGTTATATTAATCTTCTAAGATTTCTTAAGACTTCCTAAGGATTTCTTAAAAAAGACTTGTATTTTTCATATGCTGCCTGGGTTAAACTATGTCAATGTAGTTATTGAGATAAATACTACGATACTCGTGATATTTATTTAGACATAAAAGTGTATATTACAAAAAATTCTATTTAAAAAATTTAATCAAAAAACATAAACAGACTTACATTTTACTAAATATCGATATTTCGATTTCAACGCAACCATCATTAGTAGCTAAATTTATTCATATAACACTTAAAAACATTCTTTACAAAGTTAAAACTAAATTTAACTTTAATAATTTAGCTACTGGTGATGGTTGCGTTGCAATCGAAATATCGATATTTAGTGAAATGTAAGACTGTTGTTCTACTCTTTAAATAGAATTTCTTAATGTACATTAATTTTCGAGTACTTATTTTATTTCGAGTACCGTGGTATTTATTTCAATAACTATATCTCAACACGAAGTCAACAAAAATTCATTCTTATATGTAAATGTCATTTTACAGTCTGTATTAAATTGACACTCAATATATTTTAATTGTTTGACAGATAGGTATATTATTCAGCAAATAAGTAAATTGATTATAACATTTATAACCTGTACATATATTTATTTGACAAATTATTATATAATTACGTATTATAAAAGTATTTATTAAGTTAATCAAACAAAAATGAGTAAACACTTTTTAATAAATCATGTTTAAAAATAAATCAAACATTTCTTAACATTTTTTTAAAATGGCAATAATATTTATTTCTATAGTAAATGTAAGAGGCATTTTTTAAAATCATGTGATATATATTATACTTTTTTTTGAAATATACAATGCGTTTAAAATATAAATATTTATTAATTATTTACATATCTTAAAAAATATATACACATTTATATTATATATTATTAGTATAAAATTGTGTTTAAAAAACATAATGTCCGAATCATTAACGAAATGTAAAATAAAATCACAAAAAAATACACTTTTAAAAGTTGTTATACTCGGCGATGGTGGTGTTGGTAAAAGTTGTTTAATGAATCGTTTTGTTTCGAATCAGTTTGATGAACATTCATTTCATACAATCGGTGTTGAATTTTTGAATAAGGATATTGAAATTGATGGGGAAATTTATACATTACAGGTAATATTCAATTGTTTTTAGAAAAGTTTTTAGTTCGAAAAAGACAACAATTAGATTCAGTATTTTGGGAATAATTAAACTATTCTAATCTTAGTATTTGTCATAAAGATAATAATTATTGAATTTTTTTATTGGGATCAATCTTCAATTGTAATAAAATAATTTTTTTATTTACCTATTACCTATATATCTATAATTATTGTTATTAAGTGCTCCTATACATACAAAAGAAATACGTATACAATAATGAAGCCACTAATTGGCTTAATTATCAATAGTTACCACAGATAAAAAACAGAATATATAATAAGAGCCTGAATGTTTATCAAGCCGCATGTGTGAAGGTTTATAAAAAAAAGGTTTGAGAATTCGATCATGATTTAATATAATGTGCGTCATTGCGTGTTCAGAACAACAAAGTGCTGAGTAATATAACTTAGAAAGTCCGAATAACTAACGAAAGTTTCTGGCCAGAACAAAAAAGTAATTTAATTACGATTTAGCTAGATATTCTGCCGAGAGTATAGCCTAGATTACTAAGCAATTAAAATTTGAAAACATATATAATAATTTGGTTGTGGCTAGATAATACAAAAGACGATTTAAGTGTTTTTTTTCCTGAATGAGCCCTTAATTTGAAGCTTTATGAAGTTATGACAAACTTTAAGATAATTTGATTTAGCCCTTGAAATAAAAGGTATAGATAAGTAATTAATTTATAAATAACTACAATTTCATTCGTTGCCAATCCAGAATTGGAAGTTTTATGAGACATCAATTATTTTCCTACCTTGTAATTCATGTAAAAAATGAAATTAATAAAATAAAGAAAACAATAACTTGTCTTCGACATTTCACTTCTCTCAAAATATGGTATAAAAATTTAGATTTGCACTCTACAGGGAGGTTAAAAAGAAGAAGGGCGAGTCGAGGGTTTGTTATTACACCTTTAAAGATATACAGCGTGATTTTATCTACCGATGTATTAAGGATCTTTAGCCTTTGATCTTCAACCTGACTTCAGCCTCGATGTGTCCTCAAACTCTTCCCTCGCTTCGCTTGAAACTGGTAGCGGTGGTCTACGCGAGAAGGGTTTTATAGCAAAAACTATCGTCTCGACAAAACAAATATATTTTGAGAATTTTACGTTAATAGGTCAAGTTGTTCAAAATTTACACGACTCCAAACAGACGTACCGACAATTAATACATAAATAAAGATTGTCCTTGAAAACTAGATAATTTTAATTAAATAGAAAATATTTTTTTTCTAGATTTGGGATACAGCGGGACAAGAACGTTTCAAAACACTTCGAACACCTTTTTATCGTGGGACGGATATTTGCCTATTGACGTATGCTGTAAATGATAAAACTAGTTTTAGAAATGTTGCGTTATGGAGGAATGAATTTATTTATTATGCAGATGTAAAAGAAGATGAAAGTTTTCCCTTTATAGTTGTTGGAAATAAGGTAAATATTTTAACTATGCGATAAATGCGAGCAAGAATAAAAGGTTTCATGGAATTGAACTATCAAAATATCTTTGAAACTATGGATTGAACTTATGGTTTTTTTTTAGTTATCAAATGTAACCTTAGAAAAAAGAAAAAAAATTATTTGTGATTTTTTCGATTTTTTTAAAGGGAATAGGAAAATTGCAAATAATAAAGAATTATTTTGGTCTTCAATTTAGATAAAGTTCTCTACATAATTGTGATCCAAAAAATACAAAAAATCGGGTTAAATTTATGATTAAATGCGTACCTAGTTTCTGAGATTTTATGATTAAGTGAGATTTTTCGAATTGTTTTAAGGACGTTCCCAAAAAAAAAAAAAATATATTAAAATATTTGAGACTTACGTTTATATTGATGTCTAAAGATTTACAGAAAATCATTTATAGAAGAAATAACACACAAATGCCATTCATTTCAGCACTGTAAATGAGTTTTATGGAAAAACGTGTGCCGCTTGTTATAATTTTCTTTATAGGAAAATGTTTGTCCTGCTTTTAACTAATTAATATTAGTTTTCCAAATAAATCTTAAGAAAATTAGCTTTATGCATAATAAAGTATACCTTTAAAAACATTTCAATATAGAATTTACATGTACCACCATATAAAAAAAGGACTGTATAAATAATTAATTTATGGTAAACTGTACAAAGAATCGACTTGAAATTTATACAGAAGGCGTGTTAAATACGTATTAATTGACGCACAAAATTTAAGTTTTTTTGTAACTCTTTCGTTTTGGTATCAAAACATCTTAAATAAGAAAGTGGCATTCATTTTTTTTATAAATTTTATTTAAACCCAAACAATTACATTCTTAAATTTTTTTAGTGTGATGTACCATTACATCAGAAAGAAGTTACGTTGAATGAGCTAGAATCATGGTGTAATGAAAATGGAATCTCATGTAATATAGAAACATCAGCTAGAACCGCTATCAATGTACAAGAAGCATTTCAATTAGCTGTACGTCAATGGATTAAAACAGAATCTCGAATCGAACCAGATACACGTTCATTTGGTGATACCGTTGAGCTGACACGAATAGGCAATGAACAGGCATCTGATTATCGCAGTTCATGTTGTGTTTCCTCGTTTGACAACGACCAAAGTATTTAATAATAAGTAATGCAATATTTATATTTTAATCAATGGTTTTCAAATAACACAGGAGTGGAGGAATGTGTGATTGACGACGATCGCTCACGCTTTTGTATTTAAATATTTTTTTTAAGCGTTGTTTAAGAAATGAGATTCCAACATCAAAAATATTTGAATATCATTTTATTAACCTCACGAATTTTTAAGTTATACATTAAATGATGCATTTGACGAATATTAAGTCGCCGTGAAACTTTGGGATAATTATTGGCAATATTGCTGATATTCTAGCAATTATAGATATGCTAAATATTACTTTGAATTTCTTCCATCTTCGTATATTTTAGATAGAATAAATAATGCGATAAAGCAGATATTGCCAACGTGGTGGCAATATTGGGGGCTACCCGAAATGTATCCGGGTCAGTGGTAACTGTAATAAAACATTATTGCGAAACTATGCTTGTGCTATTGACGATGCGTATCAACCGAGAAAACAATACGCTCAAAGATGTATTGTAAAATTCGCTTGGACAATGTCGGAATGCTTTATTTCATCTAATCGTCATTTCAACTTTAAAATTAAACCGTTTTCGTTTTTGCTATTAATTATTTTCGGTTTAATTTTTTATATATTTTCAGAACTTCGGTAGGACTCTTCAAATTATCAAAGGGGGTAGATAAATCTGTGTTCGTGGCCAGCGAAAAAATCACAATTATCGAAATTAGGCTGACATTTTTGAGACGAATTAGTCACTTAATCTTCATTTATAAGAAATTTTCAGTTTCTTTCTAAACTGTGAAAATTACGGACCATTGTCAGAATAGTTGTTTAGAAGAAGTCCAAATAATTTGCTTTGTGCAAAAATCCTTAAATGATCCTTGTTTTGGTCTGTTTATCGGTCTAATTAGAACATCTTAATTCACTTTTGCAGTAAGTCTACGTGGAATAAAAGGATTGACAAGCGCTTTTTTTCTCTATAAAGTCGAAATATTGTTACAAAAGGAAATATAATTTTCAGATAATCTTTTGCTTATAAGTTGACGATTAAAAGATGATGGCAAAATGTTGTTTCAAAAAATTATCTCAAATTCAGAGAATTAATGAAATGATTTCAATTCTGTTACAATTAAAACCATGATGAGAAGACAGTGCAAAATAATTTTTTTTCATCAATTGGGGAAAATGTGTTTTATATTACAGAATGATATTGAATTGTAGCTTTTATAAAATGAAAAAACGCTTAACATACCAAATTTTGTCTGCAATCAGACGTATAACAGATTATGGAATCTGAGAGTTGATGTACATAAACCTTCTGACTCTTCTTCTAATATAATTTGCAGTTTTTCGTTTTATTTGTATATATTGATGTAAAGAACATGTTTTAGATTATGTGATGAATTGAACTTTAATTATTAATTCACTGCAATATATTATATACCCTTGTAACCTACGATATGACCGTTTCTTAATTTTGCCAATTAAAATCCTCATATAGAATTAATTCAAATAATCTCAAAATTAGTAATATATAACTAATATAATTAGTAAAACTGGATTTTTCACTTGCTTCTAAATCAAGTGCACATGCTTCTATGCAAGCGTTGAGTTCACGATAGATAATTCCATTAACTCAGTTCGTTTCATAAAAAAATGTGCAAAAAACGATTTTCATGTAATAATAGTACAATTAATCTTTAATAAATACGCATTAAGGTCTATTAAAATCCAAATCCAAAATTGATACAGGATTCACCGGGTTACACAAATAATATGCTGATAAATTTATTAACATATGTTAGTTCATACTAAACTGTCATATATTTATTTATTTATATTCAATTATACGAACTCTACAATTTTCAAGATACTTATTTCAAACTCTTCTCAATAGAGAATATGCATGATTTTTTTTTTTTTTTTTGCTTTAATAAAAGCTCTTCTATGCAAAAAACAGCAAAGAAAAATTATTTTTCGAATAAATATAAAAACAACCAAGATAAATGCCATCAAAGATTTGTTTGTATGTCTTTCTAGCAAAACAGAATTTAGCATGGCCGTAGTAGCCTCTGGCGTCACTGTTTCTCTCAGATCTATCTCTCTAATTAATACTTTAAAATATTTATATCACGGTATTTTCATATTTTGTTGAGGAATGCGAAAAAAAATTTCATGCATATTCTCTATTTTACGATTAACGTTTTTGATGTTATATAAACATGTAAATATTGACGTCATAGTAAATAATGTAAATTTGACATTATAGTAAATCAAGTTACAAGATGTGAACGCATGTAATTTTGACATAAAATTGACATTAATATGATATAAAATGTGATTCTTCGATTTGTAACGACATCGTATTTAAAGCGGACCACCGAGAATTTTATTCTTGCAAAACAACTTTTGATATGTAATCTTTATGGCAATTGCAGTTTATGACGTCACCAAGTGTTATTTTCTTTTCTTTCTATTTGTATATTTAAATCCTTCATATTTTCGTAGTTATTGATGTTATCAAAAAATTGATTTCACACGAAGATTTGGCTCGGAAACGAACGTCTTTTGAAGCCTTATTAAATTTTAGGACAAAGGCCCATTATACCTTGTAAGAGTTAGTATTGTCATGGCTATTGAATTCTACTTTATCAAACACTACAAGTACATAAAACTTTATTTCCTAGCATAGTAAATAATAATAGTTTTTAAAAAATATCTCGAAAAAATTTTAGTCTTTAATATAATTTTAATTTGGTATGGTTTTATATTCAAATGCCTGCCTTTTGTTTTACGAACTAAAATCATATTAAATTTCATTACAAATTGCTCAATATTAATTTCAAAACCTTTATTTTAATTTTATTTATTTAAAAAAAAATTATATTTCTGAATATTTCAATTAAATAGGCTAGCATAAGCCTATTATAACTGACTAGGTAGGAACAAACGCTGTCAAAATAAAATCTTATTTGTTGTAATTTATTGATAGTATTTGTTATACTGTTATAATTTTTATCATTGGTTATATTTGTTATACTTTTGGGCAGCATTTGTTCCTACGAAATATTGTGCAAGCGGATTTTATTCTTAGTGCGACTGTGTTAAAGGATAAGATTGTTTACTTTTACAACCAAAGTGTCATTAAAAATTATTAATACTATTCTGATTAATAACAACGAAATTAAATTATTAACAAATATTAAGGCATCTATTTTGCCATATTTATTGATTAGGCCAGACTCATTAATTCAATGAAGCTAGCCATTTATTTTATATATAGGTATAATTTGAGAGATCAGATACCAATATTATTTATTGATATTAATAATTTATATTTAATATAACGGTGTATATAATATAATTCGATGGTAGCAGCTGTTAACATGTTTCAAAAGTTTTTCGAAACTAAATACATTTCAAAGAAAAAAGAATTTATTAATATGTATATAAATTTGTATAATTTACGTGTTATTTTTCGATCCTGCCATCGAATTATTATAATAAATAAGTACTTGATAATCCTCAACTAAGTTCAAAGATATTTTGATCGAGAAATAGTCAAAACATTGAAAAAAATAGATTCATCTTGAATTATTTGTATCATAAATATTTTACTACTTTAAAGATATACCAAGAAATATTCCATTTATAAAAAGTTTTAAACTTATCATATACAAATTATTACGTGTCCACAATTCGAGATTTATATTCAATTTCTTGAAACTATCATCGAAATCGTATATATTAGAAATTTTAATATAAAAAATGAATGACATATTTGAAACGAAATAAAGAGCGTATTGGAAAATCAGGTTCTAATTAGATTCAATGTTTAAAAAAAATATTTTCAACCGAAGTTTTCCGTTATTTTATAAGGAATAACTTTCTATCTTAAAACGTTTTGATGTTTCTTTTCAGTTAAATTGAAGCTTATTTATAAATAACCCTGAGAGTTTCAACGTCAAATTTAAGTATCACCATTAATAGCAATCCTTTTCTTTAAACTTAACAAACAATTATTGTTTGAAACATTTTTGTCAATAAAGCTTATTTTTCGAATAATTTGCATTTTTTAGGTAAAAAATGCCCTGTATAGCCCATGAATAATAATTTACCTCCTGTTAATTTAAATGATAAAGCTTATTTCTCAATTACACTGCCATTTACCTGCCGTTTAATTAATTTGGCAAAATAAATATGTTGCATTCGAAATTTCGTATTTTGGACACAGGTATTATTATAAACAATTCACACTTTAGTGTCGTTTTCGAAACATTATTATTTTATCCGCGTCGATTGATTAAAAAAAAAAAAACAAACATTATTCAGTATTATATTCAGAACCATTGAATCGAAATGTAAATGGAAGTAATAGTATAAATTTTTCATTTGTAAAAATATTTAAATGAATCGAAATCAAATCGATATCGTTACTACAGCGTGAATTGAATTGAGCCCTAATCGTGTCATTTTGAATACGAAAAAGGATTACATTTTGTTTGTTTCAAATGACTGTTTACATTATTTATTATAATTTTAATTATAAAGCAATATGATCCTCTTTTGAAGTCTTATTATATAAATATTTAAAATTACTAACACATAAAGTCTCGAATATAAAATACCAAAGAAAATGTTTGAAAGCCATTGTTTTTATACCAATATTTAATTAAATGCTTGTGATTATCATTAAATATAAATAATTAATAAATTTATTCATTATAAAAGTCAAATTAATTTTACAAGTCAATACAGGAGGTGGTTTTTTATAGTTAAATATTGAATTTTAATTAAATGTTTTATACAAGGTGTCCCAAAAGTCAGGAAGCTATTTTAAACCAGAAAAACTTTCCAGAATAAAATATTTTAAAGAATACCACATAGGTACATAAATATAAGAAATACAAAACTCTGTGTTAGTGTTCAGTTGAAAAAAATTTAAACTAATGCAGGTATCAACTAATTAATTAAACACCCTGTATTTTTCCAATTTAATTATATATTTTCAGAAAAGATACATTCAATTATTATAAAAAGGGCAGGGTAAAAAATCCCATAAATATTTTAAAATTTATTGGTAGTTGTATTCAGTTGCTCATTTCCTTGTATAATTATTAAAATTGTGTTATAAATTGCTTGTGAGCAAGCGCATTCCATAGATTACACAAATTGTTGATTATCAAAAATGGGAAATACTTTAAAAATGATCGATTTTATTAAAAAAATATGTAGCTAAAAATTATTCCCCTTAGCCTCTAAGTTAAATGATTGTTTTATCAAAATTTCTGCGAGCTAAAAAACAGATATGGAAAAAACTCATTTTCAAACAAGAGATTTCGATAGTGTGTGAAGGAATTTTAATGCAGTTACTTAATAATAAATTATTTTTATATTCATACTTGATAATAGTTTAAAATTATGATAAAAAATTGAAAATATATAGAAAAATGATTTATTTTCTCAAAAAATAGTTTGTTTTTCTGCTCTATCATTATCATACCATGGAATACATTAAGAATGACGGGACCTAAACAATCTTTTAGTTTTCTATTTTTAAGCCTTCACTTAAGAGATAAATATCACAAAGCCAGTTAACATATAATAAAAACATTACTTAATTACTATTCTATAATAATTCACTTTTTGCTCACGCTCGAATTTTTTACTGTTATATAAAAAGTTTTTGATTTTTACGAAATTACTGATTAAAAAAACTTTTTTTATTATGCATTTAATTAAAATTCAATACTGCTGGAACACCTTATCATACTGCGGTATTATTTGATAATATTTTTATAATAATTGTCAATGTAATTATAATTTTTAAAGTATATTTCAAAAATATTAGTCAAATTTGTGTATAAAATATAAACAAACATCAATATTTTATAGCATATTCATCAAAATGTCTTGTAATAAATGAACATATTATGCTTTATTTAATAAATTTTACAAAAAATTGATTTATTTTGTCAATTCTTTAAGGATTCCTTATATCGGCCATAATAAAAGTACGGAACTATCCAGAGAAGCAGTTTTTCGAAAAAAATTTTATGCATCATGAAAATCTATTTAGTCAGCATATAACAAAAGTTACCTCAATTAAATATCCATCTGATACTTTTTAGGTAAAATATCGCATTCGACATCATTCAACTAAAATATTTTTTTTACGTGTAGTTTTATACGAATTGGCAACAAAATATGTTAATTTTTATGTTATGGGGATAGTACGACAAGTTTCTGAAACAGCACAAGAAATTTCTCTGGGATATCACCCCTTGTTGATGATTTTAATCTACATAACATAAACTACTTAACCAATCGTCAGAAGGACTCAATTTTTATAACTTTTTAAAAATTTTAAAAACCCCCGACAGTTTTTTCTGGTACGGAACTCTAATCTCGCACTTGAAACATATCTGAGAACGCTTTTCATTAAATTACTTTTTTCCTTAGAGCCTTCTCCAAACTGAACGGATTTTGGAGATCATCGACTATTTTTTAATTCTTCCGGGTACGGAACCCTAAGCTCGTACTTGAAACATAGCTAAGAACACTCCTCATTAAATTACTTTTCAAACAAAACAAAAAAAATAAAAATCGGTTCACCCGTTTAGATGCTACGATGCGACAGACAGACACACACACATAGGGATCAAACTTATATCGCTCCTTTTTTTGATACGAGAGTTAATAATTTTAATTCAAATCGGAGAAAATATTTCCTCAATTTTCGATATTTTTAAGGGAACCCTCTTCAAGGAGAAAAAATAAAGAAAACCTAAAATTTTTTGATATTCATTCTATAGGCTATCCAATTGTGTTATGCATTATGGCTTAGAGCTACAATAATTGTTAATTATTTAATTAATATAGTAGACTTCCATTCTTTTTGGAGGGGGCAATTGTCCCAAATCTCCGTTTCTGGTTGCGCCAAATCTGTATTTTCTCGTGCCTAAGCCCCTTATTTACTAAAGAAATGTTGCAGCGAAAGTCTTCATTTAACAACAACGGGGAAAATAATAAACAAGGGTACAATAGTTAGAGGGTCTTAAGGAAAAAGGATGATCAATAAAATGGACCACAAATCTCGGAATTACGAAATTAGTTTGGTTGTGATACTTTTTGAGTTTAATATAATAAAAAAGTTTGGTAAAGAATATTGATATATTTTGTCAATTAATTAAAAAAATGCAATATAATTTATTTATATTATAACATAATACATTCAGTCATGAAACACATCAAATACAAATTTTAAATACAATTTTAAGAATAACGAAAGCTACAATTAGGGGTAGATAATTGTTTGTAAATGTATCCTAGTTCTTTCTTTTGTCTATTCGTAATAATAATCAAAACTAAGCATGAAAAAATTCTTTCTTTCAATTGGCTGTTATTTTACAATACATGTAATTAAAAATTATTTGTTTTTTAATAATCACAGCCTATTATTATTATTTTAATTATACACATCCTCATTAAGACAAATTCTTGAATTATTAATGTTCAGTTATATTTTATCTGTGAATATAAATATCTTATCTTTTTAAGTAAAAATCTAAAACTAATTTCTTGTAAAGATGCGCAAATTTAATCTGATGGTTTCTACATTTTAATATTAGGTAAAACGCGAGTATATAGCCATGCAGGGTAGGGCTATTTTAATCACACGACGATAATTATTCTTAAGGAAATCATTAATAACAGCTATCTTCAAAAGTTGCATGGTCTGCTAAAAAAAATTAACAACTTTTGTTTGAAATACTCTTTCAATAAATTTTATAGAAAATGAATTTAGTTTTTAAATTTCAAATCTATCTAAATTTTAGCACCGTGTGGTAACATATGGATCATTTGATAACAATCAAGGCATTTTTAAATGACAGCTTCGATAAACCATGGTACAATAGAATAGTTGGCACAGTTTAAATTGAGAAATTAACGATTACATTATTATTTTTTAATAAATTTACAAGTTAGTTTTATTTAAGTGCCAAAACTGTCTACTAAATTCTTAAGTATTGTATCCATATATTTAAAATTTTAATATTCAATAAAGGGGCGTTATACGAGAATATTAATGATTTAGTACTTTGGGTATTAATTAAATTTACATATTAAGGTGTTTAAAAAATGGGCGAAATTTAATCAAATTTAATATGAATTAAAATCGAAATATATTACATTCATCATAGCCTTTATTATCTTATATATTATTTCTCTAGCCTGTTTTTCCTGTCCACTCGAGATCTTCCTTATTCCTTTATCAAATTCCATGCTTTACCCCTTGTTTTAAAGCTTATCGTGCTGGCTAATGACGAAAAATCGCGATCTAGAAATGTCTTGCTTAGGAAATAACAGGCTAAAAAAATAATATTAAGATTTATTCATTATTTCATATTTCCTCAACTGAGAAAATATTTTAATTTGACTAATGTATCTAACTTACTGTAACAGACACTTTGTTATTCTGAATACGCTGATTTTTTTTCGAAAGTAAAGCTACTTTTAGAAGCAGTAGAGAGAAAATAAAAATTTATTGTTATACTAAGCTTCTATTTCATTTCATTGGATAATGTGGAGATAAAGTTATGGAATTCTAAATGAAATTACCTAACAATAACTTTTAGAAAGAAGCATCTACAAAAACTTAATAAAAACAAAAGATAAATAGATTTTGAAAACTAAACGCTTAAAATATTAATAATAAGAAATAATTTGTATATATTAATTTATATAAAATAAGTAAAAATGGAATGATTTGCATTTTTTAAAACAATTATTGGCAAGCAAATAAAAATGATTTTTGTTTATACACGTTAGAAATTGTTACTTTTAAATAGTAAAAACGGTTTTGATTTATAAATAATAAAATATAAGATAAGATAGATTGACTAAATTTTTTAATCTAATATTTGTTGTGACTTTGTTATATAAGTTTGGTTAGACTCCCAGAGAAATTTTTTTAGGAGTTTCAAATACAGTTCTCGGCTTTGATAATAGAAATTCGGAAATGATAAAAGAAATAAAGAGGTATCTCTGGAGACGATTTGACGTTAATCAGTTCGATTTTAATTCATCACTACACAAACATAAAAGAGTGCGTCGTCTTCCCAAACGATTAATATAATAACGTCACGTTTCTTTAACAGACTTATATGTTTCAAATTTTATAGTTCCTTATTATAATTTTTAATTGAACTATTATTTTTGCTCTCAGATACATTTACAAACATTTAAACTTGCAGAATTAATTACATTTTTGTTAGTTCATTTAATTAATTGTTTGTTAACCATACTAAATCAACTGGTACAAAACAAATATTTATAATATAAAAATTTAATTTACAAGTGGCATACATTCAGTCATTAATGGTCATTGTTGTATTAGCTTGTTTGTTGTTCGATGTATTGAAAGAGTTAGTAAAAGAGTTATTCGAATTACATATAAATGAAAACTTAGCGTAGACAATTATGAACTAAAATGCTTTGAAAAAAAATTAACTATGGGTAATAAATCAATAAAATAGAAATTCGGTTATTTTCTTTTGCAGACAGTTAGTGTCTGCAAAACAGTAACACTAACGAATTTGCAAACAGTTTAGTAGGAAAAGCAATACATTCCCAAGCGACCATGGAATTTAGCAACCATATGTGTCCGAGAATGTGCATTTCCTACTAAATACACATGCTATTTTTCTGAAAAACTGGTTTAGTAATTTAAATAATTATGTACAAGTGCGGCACGGATTTACGCAATGTTATTTTTAACACTACGTAAAAGTAAATGAAAAGCGAGGCTCAGTAGAATGATACCGCATCTTGTACCTTGTAAATAAAATCATTTGACATGGCAATTTCTATATGATATATAAATCAAACAAAAAAATAGTAGCAGGTGCTACAACATTTGTATAAAAAAATTTTAGACAATGTTGAATTATCACCAGAGCGACAAACATCCGTCCAATGAACTCTATTCAATTATGATCAGTTGATTTTTCCTTTGACAAGAAGTAGTGATAGATCATATATGGGGGGGGGGGGCAAATTTACAGAAAGAGCGACTGCTGTTGTAAACACAGTATCTTCTCTGTTATACAGTGCGTTATGCTGAATAAGGCCAATGATTGAAAATCTATGATTCACGATTAAAAAACTCTTTGGACAAATCTGTCAAAATTCGCGGTCCGTCCGTGGCAATTTTTTGTAAGATCTACAAAGGTAAAGTTTACAAAAAATTGAATATTAGCATACACAATTGTCTACGAATTATAATACCCACTTTAGTTATCTTTTATTTTCCCATATTTAGACTTGTTTTTATCATTAACAGACCAGACAAAAGAATGTATATTTAATTAATAATGATTCCTATTAAAATAAACTAGTACATAAGTTTAAGAAATGTTAAAAATATATTAATTTACAAATAAACTAATGGACGCTTTCCAATAAATAATTTTGTGGAAAATATGAGGGTTCATTAATATTCTTGAAAATTAGTAAATACATATACATTTGATTGAAAATCTATTATTTAAAGCCTCATACAATAATTTTGTAAATGAATAAATATACCAATTTTGTCTTACTTTCATCCTCCACCCCTAAAGTTGTAATTTAAATAACTAGACCTTATTTAAAATTAATTTAGCAATTAGATTGATTTAATTTTTAGACGAAGTCAGCTTTTTGCCATTGAGTTCATATAAAAATTAATCAGAAATATTCCAATACAATGAATAAAAAAAGTAAGCAAATTTGTATACCCTGTAATTTCATAATAAATAAATCAGGAGTATATTAAATTAGTCTAACATTAATAAAGCTTAGAAATATTGATGATAGAAACAAAAATTTGCTATTAGTGAGTTGAAATCGAAAATAAATAAATCCGGAAATTGTTGCACAGATTTTAAGAGATAGATGAAAAGTTTGCAAATAACAAAAAAAAATTTTGTTTGGAATATTTGTTCATAAACTTTATTGATTCGCAAAAATTTCAACTCAAAGCCGATTCAAGATTATTACATATTACATAATATTTGTATGTAAATTATAATACATATTTCACATAAAAAATAAATGGAGCGCCCATAATTATATTTTTCAACTGAATATTTAATATAATAATATTTACAGTAGTAATTATTGAATTAATTAATATATTTTAAAATTGAAAAGAATTCAACAGATATGTATAATGAATAAAAAAACAGTATTCAGAAAACTAATTCTAAATATCCGTGAGCTTACCAAATATTTATAATTTGTATTTATATTAATTAATCTTACTATTGGCAATATTTTAAATGCATTTATTTTTTGGACTATATGCTTCAAACTAATATTTATATGTATGTATATGTGTAACAAAATATTTATTATTATCACATGTAAGTGAAAAACGTGTCATGTCCATTGTTCTCTAATTTACAATATTTTAAAAATATTTAAGTCCATTAAATATCATCTGTGGAGCTCTCAACGTCAAATAATTGTATATTTGATTCTTGGAAGTATTTCAAAATTTAATAAATTAAAATTGATAACTTAATAAACATATTTTTTCAATTTAGGATGTAGGATGTTCCGTAATTATCGCATTCGGAGAGCACGGTATTCGGAGTATAGTGATATATAGTATAAAGTTCTAAAGAGAAAGTTCCTTTCCTCTTTTATGATTTGGCGTACTATTAACGAGAAGATCGGACTTCGAGAATTACCTTTTATTACATTTATAAGTTCTATAAGTTAAGGAACTGACGTTCATTTTTATGTAAAAATTTTAACTGTCTGATGGTTGGCAGGTTAATAGTTGGTGCTAACACAAGAGATCAGAAATTTAATTCATTCTCCAAACTTGGCTGGGCAACCCGACGTTTTAGAAATAACGGGCGTTGGGCTGCTGGAAAGGATACAATTAATAATTCCATATGAACCTAGACCACGTATTCAGACAAAAATTTTGATTTTAACTCATATTTTGGGGTTAAAAATCATTATTGAAAGAAAGGGTACTGGAAGGGATTCAAGCAGCCACGTGATAAAAGATGACCATGTGAATATAAGTTCATTTGTTTCTCAATAACACTCAATTAGAAGGTCAGACAAAAATTTTTAATCCAATCCCTACCAGTAGGCCCAGCCCCAACATTTCGAAAACGCCGTTTATTATATATATTTATAGAGATATTTTTATTCTATGCTCTTCTAAAATAAAAAAAGGAGCGGAACCATGGAATTGCGCATTATTGATCTAAGCATAACTCCGTCAAATTACATATTAATTGAGATTAGAACAATAAAACTGCTTGTCAGCAAAAGTGGCCGCTGAATGCATACCGATATTTTACATTTGAAAAAAAATTGACCTAGCCAAATAGTGAAATAAATAATTTATGTCTTAAAAAAACTCTAATCCTATCCTGACCACGAATAATTTCTCACATTCAAGACCTATGGATCAACGGCGGTGATGCATAGGTCTTGATCTGTGATTTTTTTTCAGTATCCTTGAAATCACGCTCTGCTGTATACATCGTTACAAAAGCAAATTATTGTTCTATCAAAGTTAAATATTTGTTTCGAAATTGACAAATTTTTAGGAACCTTTAAGTATCCAATTATTTTTTATACAAAAATTCTAACCACCTCCAAGAATACATATTGAATGTATTTTCAAATATTTCTTAGGTCTTATTTAATTTTTTTTATTTAAAATGGGGTTTTTTCTATGCATTTATAAAATACATATATTTTAAACATTTTCAAACAATTTTCTATTTATTTATGAACTGTGACATAGATGAATGTAACTAATATTTCATCTATGACTGACAAGTTAGGCTACATTTCTAATTGAAATTGAGCATTTTCGTAAATTCATTAAAAATATACCCACAAGTTAATAAGCTTGTGCTCAAAAATATTTCTTCTGTTTACATCAATCTATTATAGTCTTATCTTTTTAACTTACTGCTCGAATATCCCTAGCTCGAGGACGCATAAACGTTAAAAATGGCGGACGTTGAAATGCATTTACTGTAGTTCGTAATGGATTTATTTAACATAATATATTGTTAAAACGTACGTTTTCATGAACGCTCGTGCGTCCTCGGCCTTACCTTTATAACATAAAATTAAAAATATTAAATCATTTTTAAATAAATAAATAAAAATATTGGCAAAATTTTTCTTTTGAACATAATATTGAGACAATCGTTTAGAAAATATTCATTGCAACAAAAAGAAGGTAAAACATAAAATAAATAATGTGTTAGAAAATTAAGGACGGAATTGGAAGACTATATTTTAGTGACTATTGATTTTAAAAATAAGTTTATACCGTATCATTTGTGGAGATGAGTTTGAAATGAGAGCGGGTAAATGTAGATCGGTCTCATTTCAGTTTAAACTTTAAATATACTTTATAATATTATTAAATTCAAAAGACTTTCTGAACGTGTTGATAAAATCATTTAAATTTTAAACTTATAATGAAACTTTTTACAATTTTTAATGATATAATCATCAATCTTACTCTGAAATTATAATCAGAAATTGAAATTTTTTGTAAGTATATGCTAGTGATTTCTTTTACGCAGAGCCGTCTTACATCTTACGAGGGTAGATAGACAAAAATATTGAGTTACCTGTCTTCTCTCATGTATTCTTGGATTCGCAGTTCAAAAATCTGTTGAATGACAAAAGTACTGAGTTTTTAATTTTCTTTTAAGTGTTCTTGGTTGCATAATCTTAAAATCGGTTATATGACCTTGTATTGCTCGTGGTTCACCATTTTCTTTAAAGGGCTTGTTTAGCAGATATTTAGCTGGTTAAACTGCGTACGAATCACCAATATCTGCTAAAATACCAGATACTGACTTCTTATAATTCTTACGGCTATCTTCTTAACCTTTTGCAATTGAAAATGACTTCTATTTCACCCAAATTTTATTGAAGACTAGCAAAATATGTGGAGAAAATTATTTTGGACCCTAAGTTTTCTTACTTAGCACTCGTATGTTTACACTTTAACACAAGAACGAAATACCTTTAACACATGGACGAAAAACTATATTTTGCTTCACATGATGGTAATTTATTCAGTTAATCCAACAAATTAAAACTAATTTTTAACAGTTCATAAACACATGATTCAAAATACAAGGTGTCACAAAAACCGTAACGAACTATGCAGTATCAGTTTTTATACATATAAGTAAAAAATGTTTAGTAGCATTTTTCGATTTCCTTTCTGTTTAACCGTGACACACCATTATGTCATTAGGTTTTTTAGAAAAAAAAGTAATATTTTACATAACCACTTCAGGGTATTCGTATGGAACTCAGGAAATCTCTTGCAACTTCATAAAATGGCGGCTTTTAAAAATTTTAAATAGTTACGGTTTTTTGTGCTCCCTATATATTTAATTTCACATTCATCAGATCAATACCTGATCTATTTATACACCATAATCTGATGATATACCAATATATTCTAGGACATTGGTCTTTGTCTAAGCCACGATATGACTTATGGCAATGTATTGTACATTTCTTCACTATCCGGTGTTCGTGTGTTTACAAAAATTCGTACGATTTCAGATGAATAAAAAATAAAGAATATAAGAGTATGTTTAAATGTTAAAATAATACAATAAAATATATATTTACATGTATAGAGCTTTATTTAAAAAAGTGTATAGTACCTTGATATGATAATATATAACATTACGAATTTAGAAAAAATAAAATCAATTCATATTATTATCATTAATTATTACTACATATTAAAACAATATTAGAATAGAATATATTAATTTGAAATGTAAATATTTTCAAAATACAATGTTGTTTCAGTTTAATATTTTATTTTCGAGTACACGGTTATACTAGCTTCGATTTAAATGCACGTTTTACGGAACTATTTGCCTGAAATTTTCAAATACCTAAGTAATTGACAACCATGACAACCTTCAGACCACAAGCCCTAAACAAGCCCATGTTGAAATTTTACAACGTGGGCCCAACAAAGCCCATGTTGAAATGACCCACCAGGAATTATGATCAAAAAGATGCTCCTATATGTAAAAATAAGTTTAAGCACCATGGCAACAGTTTTGCGCGGTACAGGTGAAAATATGGATGTCACACCCCTTGGTATCTCACCCCTACATCAGCAAATATGAACGACGTTGCTGGATACTAACTCTGCATAAGTATTCGAAGCGAATAACATAAATATCGTACAGAAATAAAAACTGACATCATGGTGCTTAAATTTACTTTTACATATAGGAGCATCTTTTTCAAAATGTTTCCTGGTGGGTCATTTCACCCGAAAAATTTCAGCGTGGGCTTGTGATTTACTAGTATTTAGGCTGGAAATTATTCATAAAAATTAATATCTCAAGTAATTAACTGGAGTAGATCTCTATTATATATCTATGGAAGGTTTGCTTCAAATGAAAAATTTTTAGTATTTTATTGTACGTTATTTCATCAAATAATGGCCTTTATTATAGACATTTAGTCAAGTCACCGTTCAGTAATTACTTGAGATTTCAAGTTTGATTTATGAATTAATGCAGGGAGTGCAAGCAACTACCGTTTTATGGATTTTAATTGGCCGTACTTCTCTTAGGAAAAAGTACCTAATATGACGCGTTTTTTTAACGATTGAAGATTTTTCTGTAACTTACACTTAACAGTCCATATACTTTTTTATTTAAGAATAAATTATCTAAATATTAGGTGCTAATTGTCCAGAGAAAATTTCGGCTGCTAAAACACAGCGTCGTGGTCAGCTATGGTCTAAAACCATAGAGTTAATCAGAGCTGTAACGTCCGTTAACATAATTACATTGCTTCAAGCGAACGTTGAAAATGTGGGTGTGTTTTGACGCTTATGTGACCGGATAAGTATGTTACATT
The DNA here is from genome assembly GCF_905475395.1 of Chrysoperla carnea. Classification (NCBI taxonomy): domain Eukaryota; kingdom Metazoa; phylum Arthropoda; class Insecta; order Neuroptera; family Chrysopidae; genus Chrysoperla; species Chrysoperla carnea. The sequence goes on along the minus strand of NC_058338.1, from coordinate 55,320,269 downwards.
TAAATACTGTGTTCGCGTATTGAAATACACGAAAAAGATATTTTCCTCTATTCATACTGAGCAAAACTGTTTTGGAGTTTCATAATGATTTAGCAATGGTTGAAATTAAACAACTTTAGCTTAAACTTTATTTTGGAAATTTATATTTTTTTGTTGAATTGCCAAATTTTTTGAAGTGTTACATGACTAAAAACATTTTTTAGAAATAAAAAATGTGTTTTCTTCTAAGAATACAAAATGTTTGACATTTTAACAATAATAAATTATAAATTTTCAAAATAAGTTTTTGAAAGAAAATACTATACAATTTATAGAACTTAAGTATTTAGGGCTCAGTAAATCGTAGAGTAATTTTTGTTGTTGCTAAAATTAAATCATATACAGAAGATAGCAACAGATTTCGATTGGAAATTTCCATTAGTTTCCAGAGGGTTGGGCAACATAATTCTTGTACACTGAAACTAGATGGAAAAAACCCAGCTGAAAATTGATTTATTCGTATATCGTTTGGTTACATTAATCTGTAACTGGTTGCCAAGCTATCTAGAGACATAATGGTCACGAAAAATGATAAACCCGATTTTTTTTTAATTATTAACTGAAACACTTGTATTATGTTGTATTAAATATAATGCAATTTGATTTATCACAAAATACTGATTGGAAATATAATTATTCCGAATATATCGAAATAATATTCAATTCTAAATTTCAGAAATGAACAAGACGTTGAAATCAACTGGGATTTCATAAAAAATATTGACTTTTGCTTGCTAAATGTGTGTTGCTTATTAGTTTTTAAAATCAATTATTTATGATTTGATTTTATGCGAATCTTAAAACTTAATTCTGCTACAGCACATTGACTTAATTTATTTGACAACTTATTATTTAAAAAATATTTTGTGAATTAATCCTGCCCGTAAGTTTTTTATTGTTGTAAAAAATAATCTAATCAACCATCATATTTGAAATTTGAATTTAAATTTACTGTAGAACTTCAATTATCCCAACACCAACTATCCAGATCGCTAATTATCTGAATTCAGATATACTGACATTGTAATAGACTGAGAGGCACTGAGACAAATAATAGATTTTCAATAGGTCGAATTACGTAATTGTTGAAAGGAAAATGATAGTCACAGCGCTGTTTGTCGGGATGTAATTGCAGAATGATTGCTAAAGATTTATTTTAATTTTACAGATTAATTTTGTTTGTAACTATCATTTGAAAAGTCATTCACAAAAAACATCGTAACATACTTTTTCAATTCTTCCAAATAAAAATGATTTACGAAAATATTTATTTCATTACAATATTCAAAAATTTTAAGATTCGCATATCGCACTTTCAAGTGTGGGTTCGCAATCGTTTCATATAGCTCCATCTGTGTATGTAATATATTACATAGAAATTCGATAGTAAACAAATTCTAGACTTAATTTTGTTTTAGATTTAGATGAAAATTTGGCAAGTTGATACATAAATGAGCACTTACTGTGAGCAAATATATTATATTAAACATAGCTTCTTTTTTTTGTTAAATATAACACAATAAAAATTGTTCATATGATTTTAGCATTAAAAAAAATGCACATACATTATTAGCATAGCAATAACAATTTAAAAAGCACATTCGAAGTCTTTCGATTTTAATTTGCAACGTAAAGAGAACACAACGATACAGTTTTAAAGATAGGAAGATAAAATAAATTTTTAGTTCTAGTCTCATATTTTTAATATTTATATTCGATATCCTCGCATAATATTTTTAAAAAAATGCGACAGTATAACACATTCATAGAACTTATATTTGAGACAAGTAATATCTACTTTTATTGTCTGGGCGAAATTGAAAGACATATATTTACAACTTTTATTGCCACTCGAGCAAAACACGCTTAACTGATTTAACTCATATTCATATTGCAAGTTACAATTGCTACTAACGATGAATAAAATAATTCAAATGTAGCCACTATATTCCATAGATGTATTTGACTAGTGCAAACTCATTGAAATTTAATTGTATGCGTAACTCTCCCGTATTTAAAGCTGTTTACATTCTGTCAAAAAAGTAGCGAGAAATTATAATTTTAAATGCTCGATGGAAGTAATAAGTTCTCTCTTTAATTACTATGCCTAAAATCAGCGTGATATATCAGTCAGTGTTTAAAATCACTACACCTCAGTATGGCGTCATGATTTTTAATGATTGAATTAAGACTAACTCAAATTCGGAACGAATTTTCGTATTACAGGTATCATCTGGAATTTGTTTGAAGGACAGACTGTTAATAAAGATATATGATATATTTAAGAACAGTAATTGTGATCGAATTTAAGGTAAACAATGTGATCAATCATCATTCAACTACCGTATTTACCAGATTTGGCCTTTACTTCTTGTTGTTTAAGCAATTAAAATTTCCATCTGAGTCAGAATTTGCGGAAAGACCTTGAGAATGCACTGATAAACGATTATAAAAAGTATTTTTAAGACCTGTTATATTTAATAATTCACGGTACTTTTGCGACAGAAGAATTTCGTAAATTAATCTCGCAATTTCGACCAAAGATTTTACTTGTATTACATAGAAAATCCCTTTTCTAATATAAGTTCTATGACTATCATGCACATTTTGAATATATTAAATTAAATTCGATAAATTAAAACAGGTAAATTCAGAAAATGGAAACATCAAAACAAGAAACTTGAAACAAAAATATTATACTTTAAAATAAAATCCATTGTCCAAAATAACATTTTGTGAAAAATAAACCAAATTTTATGGATATAATTGAAAAACCATGATTTTGAATAAAATTTCAATTAATTTTTATCATAGAAGCAAATGCATGTTAAATATTGACAATATTTCCTACGATTTAGAAAAACAATAAATAAATAAAAAATGAATTTTGAAATAAAATTAAAATAAATAAAACATTTTTTTTTTGTTGGAATGAATTTTTCAATGACTTTATAGTTTTGCAAAAAAATAAACTTTGAGCATAAAATATGATGAATATTTTTTTCCACATTTACCTATCCAAAAACATAACATAACAGTTTTTATTTGTTCAATGAATCACCGTGTAAATAACTTACACATTAGCACTTTTCTTAGGCTTCCACTCGGATAGAAAAAATAATACTCCTAGCTAAAAACGACGACGATCTATATAATTATGCACATGTCACGAGCCGTGTTATAAATATATATAATTTTACTAAATTTGCACTTATTAATAATATTTTGTTCATTAAAAACTTTTCTGTTACATCTGAGACAATTTTAATAATCTCAAATGACCACCTATTTTTGAAATGTTATTAGTTTCAACTAGCTAATAACTGGAGAAAAATATTGTTAATATTAAAAAGCATGTATCCAGTTTGTAAAAAAATATCGAAATAACTATTTTTTGTTCGATTTAACGACAAAAAGAAGTCAGTTTGATGTTTTAAGAATTGGATCCCAGTAGAAGTAAAATGATATATCTATTCTTAAAAGGGAATATTTTTGTCAGCAATTAATTAAAAAACTATACTGGGTTTTGTGTAAATTAGCTTCAAATTTATACAATTCCTTTTTACGGGTAAATAAAAATAAATATTAAATTTTATAAAATATTTAAGAGTAATTTCGTAAGAAAAGAGGATCGGATTTTATTCGATTATCGCTAATATGAATACATGCTTCTGTGTTCAAACATTATTCTTTATGGCTACACATTATTTGTTTTGACTTAAGATGATATAATATTTATACGTATTTTTAAAAATGAGATTATTTTCAAATGTTTGTTAATTGTGTGAATACCGTTTCATTTTATATACAGTTTTTGTCGAAAAATTTTTTTAAGTTTGAAAAATAGTTGTTTCTATGTATGATGTTGGTACAAAGCCTTCTTCATGTAACGGACTACCTCGTCGTACCCTTGTCCAACCATCACCTTGATCCAACTCTATTACGTATAGTTCTTCATTTTCTGCCATTGGTATACTTCCATCACTTGTAGCTGTAAATAAAATTTGAATATTTAACCTATTTAAGTATTAATATTAAATATGATACTAGGATAATCTACTAAATATAGCAATCGTTTATTATTTTACTTTAGTGTCCAGTGTCAAATTTGATTTAAACTTATTAAAATTGAGAAATCTGATTTAAATAAAAGTGGAGAATTAAATGAATAATGTAAAAAGTCAGAACTAACAACTGTTGCTGATATTTTGTTCCGTCTCGTTTTTGTTTATCTCTTTGAAAACGAATCACATAGCAACTCATGGCAACATTTTTGTCCAAACCAAAATACTTTAAGCACTGATCAGCTACTTTATTGTAGAAAATATCAAGTAAATGTTAAAAATATCTTATATTGCACATGCTTCCGCCATCCGATACACGTCTTTCGACTTTAATTGTAGAATAGGCCTTAAGAGGAAGAGAAAAAAATTATTTTTATAAGCTTACCATCAAACGGATACAATGCTCGGCACGTTCCAAGTGGTGGTAATTGTTCAACATCACAATATTCACCTTCTTCAACACCATCATTTTGATCTTGATCCGAGTCTATGTTTGGTAAAGATGTATGAGACGTGCCAAGTCCGCTCTCTGGACTGTTGGAACAACTACACAGATATAGTAGTCAAAACAAGATATAAAAAATTAAACAGTGGGTTGTAAAAAAAAAACGTGAAGTAAGAAAGATATACAGTAGAAACTACTGAAGTTTATCCACCTATTTACATATTTAAATGTTTTGAAAACTTTAAGAGAATTAGTGCTAGTAAATTGATTTTTTGGACATCTAAATCAACGGATGTACACTCTATGTCACAAAAATCGCACGGATTTACATAGAGTATATATACAAAAAAAAATGTGCGTTTTTTGTGACACAGAGTATAATTAGCATTAAATTTAATAACTACTGGAATCACCGGATCGTTGTCTTAAGTTAGCGATTTTTAAAATAAATAAATCTGCACGATTAGTTCTTACTATCAAAGATCGACAAACGACTCCAAAAAAGGAAAATAAACCGCTCCATAAAATAAAACATCCCTATTTGCGATTTCAAGAAACTATAGCTGACACTTTAATGGTAGTTGAAAAGGGTCAACATCCATCGCCATGGTATAAACAAACAAAAGACCATATAACATATAATCTATTTTATATAACTCACAACTCTTAGAAATTACCTTTTTTTGCCATTTAATCTTATGTATTAAGATAATGTTTACACAGTCTTCTCCATTAGTATTTCATTTCAGTATTTTGGTGTTGCGAATTGCAGCGCTATGTTTAATATTTTACCTAATTAACCATTCGAGTTCAATAAGGAAACCTTATTTTATGTATGAATTGTATATGATGATATCAGACCTTTTAATATACTACAAGACCAGTAGTCATTTTTTAGTATACAGGGCCGGTTTTAGCACTACCAGCATCCTGGGCAGTATCGGAAACATCAGCCGAAGCCGGTTATTTTAGTCTTCAATTTTTCTTTGCTCTTTTACTCTCTTACTCAAACGCCGCTACTGTTAGTGCAGTATAACATTGATATTACAAAACAATTAAATATGTAAATAGCTACTGATGGTTTATTTAAAGTTCACATGTTATCATTAAAGTATATATAATTTAAAACAAAAATTTACCCTTCTGTTAAGTGTGTTTTATTATGGTTGACGGTAGGGTTCGTAACACTGCTATCACTAGCAGACCGTGAGAGTGAATCTTCATCATTACCACTACCACCAGAATTACGATTAGATTTTGTCGAACCGTTTGTTAATCCGGTAACTTTTAACTGTCCATTACTACCATGTGATCTAGCACCGTGCGGTGAACCTTGTAAACTACCATTATTTGTTTTTAATGCTTCGTTTAAGTCCGCTAAGTATCCTTGATATCTAAAAACGTAATTTAATTTAAAGTTTTCATAAAAATAAATATTTTATTTATAGTTTACCTTTGTAATTCTTCACGATATTTTTCTAACTTATGCCCTGATTCATTTAATTCACTCTCAACTGTCATAGGATCACCTAACCGTGGATTTCCTTCAAAAACACCTTTCATTTTCATTAAACCATCCCTGGCAGCTGTTTTTTGTGCAATTAATTTTTCTAATTCTTCTATTTTTTGTGTTAACTTTTTACGCCTTTGATTGGGTGGTAATTCGCTGTAGTCATCCTTTCCATCGATACCCGACGAGTTCTACAGAAGCACATTTTTATTAATACAATTTCATTGGAATTAATTACCTAATTTTAAGTAATTTTTAATTAATTTTGTATTTTATTTTATGTACACATACAAATGATGAATAACATGAAATATTTCAAGTAGCGACGAGCGATTGTGATTATTTTACAAAATTAAACCATCTAAGATTTATATATAAGTTTGTACGATATTATATGCTATAGAAGATGTCCAAGCTTAACAAAATAAAAAAAAACATGGGTCAGCTAATACATTGTTTTTAATGTGTAGCAAGCATCAAAATCTACTAAAATTATGTAAATATTCGATCTCATCAAAGAACGTCTCTTGTATTATTGAAAAAATAAATAAATTCTCATCAGACAAATAAAATTTATCCGCTATTGTTTTATGCTCAAAGTTACAGCGAGTTGTTTTAGTTTGGTGTGAAATTAAGTGACTTTATTAGCCCTCATAAATAGATAAAATTGTTGAAAAGTTTTCTTAAAAATATGAGAATTGAGCTAGTATTTACAAAAGTATTACAAATTACGAGAGCTTATGTAAGAAATGGATGAGATATGTAACTTTTCGTGGAATATTCACTATTCGTATACATACTGGGCAAATTTTTGTAAAAATTGAGATATAATAATAATTTCACTAGTTTACAAAATAAAATAAAAGTAATGTCCTTCCAGAGAATTTCATATCGTTTTATTTAGTGGCAATAACTAAATGCAAACGCATATTTGTTTCATTACGTCAAAGAATGAATCAAATTATCATCATATTTTATTTTCAGACTTTAGTTAAACAAGTAACCTTTTTTAAACTTTGTCTAGGCTTTAGATAATACTAGCATCGCTTTTAAGTATTTATGTTACATTTTTCCCAACCTTTTCTTCCAGCTGGGACCAGGTCATGTTAGATGATTATTGCTGGTCTATTTTAAGGGATACAAAGGACAATTGCTGGTCTATTTTAAGGGACACAGAGACATAAATACCAGAAATAAAGCTAAGACGATTCATTTTTTATATGTTTTTTCATAATTTTTTTCGAAACTCAGTGCATTCAATTGTTCAATTTCAAGAAAAAACACATTTAATTTAAAGGACAAAAACCATGTAAACTATTGTTATTAATAAAGCAACAAATCCTCCCCTTAAAATGTTCTTTAAACAGACACGTCCACTCATAAAAGCGAGATTTAAAAAAATTTTGGTATGTCGTCCTTTTTATTGAACAAAATTAGTCACCCTTATAACATAGTTTGTGTGTAGGAAATTTAAACGAAGCTTAACGAATGGAATATATTAATTTGTGGGTTTGATTACCAAAATATATATGTATACACAAATAATGAAGTTTATGATATGAATTTTATGACCTAGAATTGTAATTGTGAAAAAGTACCAAATTATAATAAAAATAAAAGTCTGATGAAGTCTAAAATATGAAAAGCTAATGAAGAAAACATACAATTAGTAAAATAAATATTCATCGAAAAAGGTTTTTCTAATAATGATTATTACTTTTAAGCACACAAAAAGCAAAAGCTGTGGACATGACATACCTTTAACGCAACACAAATCTCGGCAAACTTCTGTTCAGCATGAAAATATACAAAGCATTGAAATATTGTTAAATATATTTTTTCATTTATTAATTTATAGAACAAATATTATATACACAAAAGATTTGTTCATCAATTCCATGAAGGGTAAGGAAATTTTTTATATATTCAAAATTATCTAAATGTTTAACATTTTAGAGAATTATTTAGGTTATAATAGCTACAATTAAAATAATTAAATAACAAAGGAATGAAAAAGACCTTAAAAAAGTTGGAACAACCTAATGATGATGCATTCATAGCATCACAATCAGTTAAACATATAATTATCTTTCAATTACATGAAAAAATAGAATAATTTTTTATCAAGGAAAAAAATTACTAATTGCTTGGAAGTAACTATTTACTATTCAACTTGACAAAAGCGACGTGCATTCAATAATTACCAATTTCAAATTTATTACAATTTCCATACAAAAAATCTAGAAATCAAATTATAGTTTCATTGTTTAAGTAATATCGGCGAATAACGATCGTAGACATTGCTTTTAAGTGAATACCGACACATTTTGGAAGAATTGAGCAGTTCTTATTGTAATTTATCAATATTACACAGTTATTTTTCAAAATTTAAGAACAGAAAAAAATTTCGGAAAAATTATTATCCTGGACCAATCATCAATTAGCAATAATTAATTATAAAACATAAGAGGGGTATCGCAAGTGGACCCTCTGTGCCCTCCTTGAGAACGACCTGTCACCCGAAGTCATCTAGAGTTATCTAAGAGATGCTATTAAAATCAGATGAAGCTATAGGATTCTGTCGAGGCCAGACGCCACGTAGAAAGCCTACAGCTTCTACGTCGGAATTTCTCCCAGGATTTATGGATCCGAACATTCTGAATATGACGCCCTGCAGATTTCTGTTGATGCAAATAACATGTATGGAGGTTTCTTCATCCTCCATACGGCCTCTACAAGTGGGATTTATCAGAGATCCCCATATTATGAAGGAATAGGTAAATCGACAGTATCCTGTCAAGAGTTCCATCACCCTTCTCAACTGTGCTCTAGTAAGGTTCAGACGAGCAAAGTCGAATTGCCTAGCTGTGGTTATACACAGTTTGGCCTGTCACATGTTCTGCAGAAAGTCCCAGTAATCAAGATGTTAATTAGTAATATAATCATTAAGATTGACCCTCCCTTCTCCTTAACGTAACTCAATTTTTATAAATCTTACGACCAATATTGTAGAAAAATCACGCAGCTACAATCAAATTGTATATAATTTAATACATGATAGAAAGAGAATCGTTACGTAACATAATACTTTAATATCCCTTTGATCCCAATGTATTGTAGATAAAAATAGCAAATAGTGACACCCTCCTTCTTTAACAACGTTATATAGTTTAAAGACAACCATGATATTATATTTAAAAAAAATCCCATTAATCTTTTTTTTAATAGTTTTCTGCTTTTATTCAAATTGAGTTTTACAAATTTCTCTTGTTTTCACGTTTATTTAGGCTTTGAGACTGAACAATTACTTGTGCCACAAACGGAGGCCGAAATTCTTTCTCAAATCTAATAATCAATGTAAGTTATATACCTTTTGGACTCTTTAGAATCCTCACGTATTTGATGTTAGTAACAGAAATAGACAAATAGAAATATCGACATTCATAATAAATGATTTGTTGTGGATTTTTGTATGGTAGTGAACAAAAAAGTAGAATACGAAAAAAGTAACAAATAACAAATTCAATAAAAACAAACAACATGCATTTCAATTATTTCAATATTACTTACTACAAATAAAATTAAGAACGTAGGGTAGATATTTTTATACCATCCATTACCAATGTTTAATATTATAGAGCCACAGGCACCCAATTGCAGATAAATTAATGAAAATAAAGGAAATGTTAATATAAGTTACTACAAAATGTTTAGCTTTGCTAAATTTTAATTAAAAATTAATAAATAATGCGCTAAAAATAAATAATACTTTCATTCATTTAACTGCATAAAACGCAGCTTTTCTAAGTAAAATTCTAATAAATAGGTAACTAGTTCGAATCCGGGTCCCATTTACTACGCCTTATTTGGCACACATATCAATTTGTTGCGGTTCCTTCAAACAATAAATATAATTTCATATTAACATTTTATTGAATGTAGGGTGAATTTTTCATATCGACGAATTTCAAAATGGACGACATTTTAGAAAGAGGCGGCGGTAAGTGTAGATTTGAATGTATAACATATTAATCAAATTCCCGACATCTTTTTAACATGATTGGTATAAAACCAGGTAAAGTGATTAATCCGAATCCCATTATAACTCCGTATTAGTTTTCTAACTCTTAATCATGAATATAAATAATGATCAGATGAAAATTTTTCTCACCAAAAAGATTTTCCCATTGTTTCTAGAAATAAATATGAATGGAAATTATCGGACTACGCTAAAATTAATTGTTGATTGAAAGAATCCCAAGAATTTGATGTGTGTGTGATACATGGATTGATATCAATGAACCTTTTTTCGGACTAGTTAAGGGTCATTAACACTAAATTTCATTGTGAAAAATTTCAATAAAACTACGACTATATTATATAATTATATTTTCACCAAAAAACTAGGCTAAAAAAATTTCAATGCTAAAAATATTTCACCGTCGTGCTCACAGAAAAATAATTTTTATATATGTTATTCGACATTTTAGAATAATAGGTTCAAGTTACAGGCCAGGTACAAATTTAGGAAAGACTATTATTTACCTCTAAAGCAACCAATAGAAAAAAATACCTTATTGCTTCCAAAAATTCCGAATATTCCTACACGTTTCTTATTTTTATTTCCCGATAATGTTGATAATCCCCTAACAGTAAGACCAACATCACGTAACATAGTCGTTGGTCCGGATGGCATTGATGGTAAAATACCACTACCCATTGTTTCTGAACTAACACCTCCCGTCCTTGAAAGATCTTCAAATGGAAAATCTTCTGGCGGTTGAAAACCTGACTTATACCTATCTATAACTAATTGAGTATCCTGAAAAACATAAGAATAACAAATTTTAAGTATTTACTATTGTTTAAATATTTTCAAAAATACATACTTCTTTTTCGTCTATATGTTCCGCAGCTCTCGTAATACCGTCAATACATTGTTCAATAATTGGACGTACATTTCGTTCAATATCCGCTGAACTATTTATAAAATTTCTAATATTTTTTATTCGTTTTTCATCTAATTCTTGTAATTGCCCTAATACAGATGGCAAATTACATTGATAATGTAATTTTTGCATTTCGTTGGTTTTTTGTAATTGATTTGCGTATTCATTTTTTGCATCCTCGCACATTTGTGATTTTATTGACATATTTGTTTTATATTTTTCGATCTACAAAATATAAATGATAGTTAAAAAAAAAAAGTTTAAAAAAGTAATATATTAATTACTAATTTTAATTAATGCTATTAATTCAATTTATTCATTCTTTTTTTAACAATACAAACATTGTAAATGTCATAAAAAATATATAGGGAAAATGAAAGGAAGGGGAAGATATGCAGCTATGATTATCCCGGTATTAACCTTTGTACAAACCTAATGGAAAACCACATATAGGACAGCCGATCATGATACTAAATACTAAATGTTTATCACTAGTATGCTCTCGAGTATCACTATTAGAGTGATTTGGTTAAAGATGGGGAATACAAATAGTAATTAGATGATGTACATAAAAATATAAATTGTAAATGATCTAAGTCAAAATATACGATTTTCTTAGTTGATTAGATATGTGATTAAAAAAAAAAACTTATGAAATGAAACAAATATAATTTTTTGTTCTATTTATTATCAATTCAACCGCGAAGTCAAATATTTAAGATAAAATTCCTTACCAATAATAAATCTATCCATAATACAATTTGTAAGCCACCTAAGGTACTTATATAAATAAAAATAATGCCTAAGGCTCAAAGCAGTACTCCGAAAGAATATGGACAAATATTTAATAAATACTTTTTTATTGCAGTCACAAAACTCGACCCTCGATTACAATATAGAATTAATTGTTTTCTACAACTTATAAATTTATTATACAGATGAATAGCCTGGTTCCGAGGTCCTAAATCGACACATTTGTAACCACACAGGGGTACACGCCGTTGTCTTTTAAAACGACTTACTTTATTTGTATTGGAATAATATTTAATCTTAGGAAAAACTATCATTTCAAGCACATAAACACTGTGACATATCAAAATTTCCCTACCTTTGAAAATGTCTCTACAACTATAATTTTTTTTTAGACCAAATACAGTTCTAATAACCTTTTTTTGTAATGGAAAGACTAATGGCGTAGTTATTAGAACCCCAAATGTGACTGCTTTGTATTCCAAACATGATTGCTTTGGCTTTGACTTTGAGTTAGACAAGAAAATCAAACACAAATACCATTTGTTAAATTTCGGTTTGAATATATATTTATAATTCGCTGAATGAATACACCCAAAGAGTGCATGCCTGACTTTAAAATTTAAATGTATGATATAAAGGCGATGATTATACCTCAGCTCTTGATAAATTTAAATCCGCATCAGCCTTATGGTAATTCTCAAATGCTTTTTCTGATTCTTTAAATGCTTTTTCGTATGCTTTTTTCGATCGTTCTAACGATTGTATTTGATTTAATAATAAATTTGTTAGTTTCGCTCCTTCGTTTAAATGTTTCTAGAAAAACAAAAATGTTTTTAAACAATTTTAATTTAGAAGGTTAATATGATATGTTGATATTTTTTAGTGATTTATATTATTTTTACAAACCTTTCGATCTTCTCGAATATCTTTGACTAATATTGTTAATTCTTCTATAACATTTGACTGTAAATTCTCGGCAATAACTTCGTGTTGACCAGCTAAATCGTTTATTTCATTCATCACAAGTTTGAATGCTTTACATGAGCTATACCTAAAATTTTATGATTATTTTTTATTACGTTTGAATATAGTTATTTTCAAATTATATGACTCTTAAAAACAGAATATCTTGCCACAGATATAAAGAATTAGGAGGTAGAAACATTCTTTCTAGAACATATTTCACCTCTTTTAAAATAGCTTGTCTCGTTGCATGCTTGTTATCACACACAGTTCTTCATTTAAAAAGTTCTTAACCGAATTTATTACAGGGGAAGTAATCATCACCTTATTAAATCACGCAATAATATTCGGGAAATATTTCTTTCACTGCTGTTACGTCATCGTAGCCCGATTTTGAATCGTTTATAGCAGATAGGACGAGTTTGATAGACATAAAATCGTTAAAATATATCTGTAACTTTGGGATAAGGATTGTATCTAAGTATTCATTTTCTGACGATTTTAAGGCATTTGTATTCAATTACCAAATTAGCAAAGAGTAACATTCATAATAAGAGTAATCACGTCTAGCTAATTCTTACTGATGATGACTACATGGTAGTCGAAATACGTATTTATAAAATACAAAAAACTCATCTAGGAAATTGGGGCAAAAATCGAAATTTATTTCGAAATATCCTAGAGTTCTCATTTATTATCTTCGATAATATTTATATTAAGGTATATGGTTTTGCCAAATAAAAAAGGTAAAGTTGCAGTAAACTTGATTAGAAGTATTTGGGGTTATTTTTTAAGCTGGAAGATCAAAAATACGTATTGAATTGAACTGCTTCTTTAATAATAATTAAAAAACGAATACTATTCGTTCAATACTTACTGGTATTCGTCTTCGTCTTTTTTCTTCGGTTGATAACTTTTAACAAGTCGCCTGAAATCATATAAAATATATTCGTGAGCTTAGAGATTCAAAAAAATATTTATTATGTTGGATTTCACAGGTTGAAATTCACACATTTAAACTTTTTTAGTACTTACTATAAAAACGTTTAACTGAGGTGAGCGCTTAGCAAATAGATTTACTGAGCGCTGTCTAAAAAAAATGTTGCTAATGCCGGCACCCCATACATGACAATCCATTTTTATCATCATAAATGAGGTGACAGTGCTACTTTTCCTCAATTCGGTTCAATGCAGTCAAAAAGAAGCTATTAATAACCTACCTAAGTTTTGCTGCATATTCTTTCTCGATGTGACACCGATCTCTAATAAAATGTCCATATTTTTCCAAAAAGTCAATACCCTTTTGTGTATGTACAGCCAAGTTATCAAACTGATCCTAAAATTAAAGAAAATTAAAATTAGTATACACATTTTTAATATTATTGAATGTACAAGTATAAAATATAAAAACTGATTCAAAAGTCCATATATATTTTAGATATGTTATTCTTTGGTGATAGTCCGCCAGATAAAGCATCCAATAAGGAAAACCCGTTTGAAAATCGGATAGAAAAATTCTCAGCAAGTAATTTGTTCGTGATGAAATTTCCTAACGATCTAAATCTGTTAGATTATTGCAAATCTTTTTTTTGGCAATGTTATATTGTCAAAAAACGTAAAATTTCGTTTTTCAGCTCGTATCTTTATGGATTTGTAACTTTTGTATTTGTTAATAAAAATACTTGAAATTTCGAGGCTTACTACCCATCATAACGATCTTCAACCACGTGCAAGGACTTTGATGTATTATCGAAAAAGACGTTAAAATTTAACAATTAATTAAAATATCATTTAGCTGCTCAAAGCATCAAAATTAAGATAGACTTAAAATTCCAATGGCATTTGATAAAATATAACATAGAACTTTGTTAAACATGTTAAACGTATAACATTTTTTTAAATAATTTTTACTCTGTTTTTTAACAATAATAGATTTTTTCAAATAAACAAATGAAACAAAAACAGAGAAACGAAACCAATTTTATATGAAAGTGCATAATTTATTGAAGTTTAAAATTATTATTTTTTGTCTATTTGAAAAACCCTTAAAAAAATCGAAAAATACACAAAAAAATCGTGATCATTCAACGATTAAATGTGTGTTTTGTGAGATCACCTAAAATCCTGTATGTATAGTATTTATTGATTTCGTAGTGATTGTGGACATATTTCGAATAGTACTCATTTAATCGACAGAGCTGAATGTTTATTTTTTAATTTTTTATATTTTTATGGAAAATGATTGTAGTAATTTTTCCGATTTTTAAATGTTCTTCCTACCTTTTCCAATTTTTTTTACATATTCCATTCTAGCTAATACAAATATTTTCTAAGATTTATTTACAATATTAAGAAGTTAAGTTAAAATTCAAGCTAATAAAAGCGTTTTAAAAACAATATTTCTATGTTTTTTTTATAAAATGATACTACGTACATGAAATATGAGTATTGCCTTATCTTGTAATTTCCTCATGAATTTTTTTTTCGTATTAGCTAAGTTATTTAATTTTTGTAACTTTTTTCACTATAATTATGAGTTATGATTAAGTTGATTGTTGAACTAGCACAAACAATGAAATATTGAATTAAAATGTCATACAAAGAATGAACGAAGAATTTATCAAAGTGAGCAACTAACTAGTGAAATTAAATCCCTACCCACGCAATTATTTATTAACATATCTGGAATTTCTATAACTTCAAATAAAATTATTTTGTCTTTTTTTTTGGCGAATTTTCTGGAATTTTTTTTAAATGATTCTCAATGTCAGGCGGTTTCTGAAACAAAATTTCTGTGGTTTTTATTATTTTGCTTACACTAGTTTTTGAATGATCTTTGTTTGTTTGGCTATTCGACAAATATTGGTACCCGAGCAGAGTTTTATAGAAAATTGGAGATAAAAATTCTATATGTAGAATAATTTTGACATAAAAAAATACAAAATTCCACTTCATTTGAAAATTTGCCGAATATTTTTTATGAAATTGGTGAAGAACTTATTTGAAGACTGATGTCTCCGATCAATTTTGTAGAAAATATTTGTTTAATAATCAAATAAAATTCTTCGAATCTTCGTGACTTTTGGATACAAGTAAAATCGGAAAAATCACAGAAAATTTGTTTTAGATTTGGATATAAATCAATATTAAGAGCATTATTAGTATTAGTACTCAATTAAAACAATTAAAAAGTTCGGAGTATTTTTCGAAATAAAAATGATTTAGGTTTATCATACCGAGGCTACAAACAAGTGCCTCCCTGTTGATAATCGTTTCTGAAACAGGGCTGAGACTGTAGTGTAACATAGGTACATTTATAGCGTAGCCTACATCAAGAATCGATTGAAGACGTTGTGAAGTGTTTTGGTGAACTTGTTAAGATACATAATTTTCCATGAATAGATATCAAATGCATGTAAAAATACATTTGATATACCAAGTGCCTATAGATTCATTATATAGGGTGTTTCAAAATTGTACGGTATTATTTTAGATGCGAGTTGTCAACCTTAACATAAGCAAAAAGGTTCATATAAACATATGTCCGAAAATAATTTATTACGAAGATAATGGAGGAAATGAATATTTCTTTAACAATACAATATTCAAAGTAATTTTACAAAATAGACGCCGTTTTTTTGAATGGATCATTCAGCGCGACGAATCCATGCTTTTACAGCACTTTGTACAAAGTAAGGGTATTTTTTAATAGTGGTTGCAACTTCCACGATTCAGTTTCTAAAAAGTTTCATGGTATCTTTGAAAAACTGTTTCATTAACTTGGTTTATTCCTATAAGTTAAAAAGCGTGTCTGTTTGTTCCATAAAAGTGGAAAATTTTTTTGTGTCTCTCATGATTATAAAATATTGAACATCACAATGAAGTGTTAGTAAAATTGATAACCTACTCAAACAGAGGTAGCATCATCTAACCTAACCATGACCTAACATCTAACTTTAGAAAAAAAAATCTTTAACCTTCTGTATCTCGGAATAAATTGTTTTTGGATCTATGTTTATATGAACTCAAATAAATATACTCTGTATAAATTGAATAGATTGTGGTTTTCCCGTAAATGAGTCTTGCTCAGTGCCAGTGCCGGGCTAAACTAGCGTGGGGTTTGTGTTTTTTTTAAGTCTTCGTTATTTACCTGGGTTTTCCAACAAAAAGGCCTTTCACGAGTGATTACTAACCGAGAGGACCTTCATATTTGGTAAACCTAAAGAGAAATCTATGAAAACATATCATCCATCTACCGTTTTCCCATAAGACCAATGTTAAATATGCCTACTTTTGAAGTCATTTATTTATTTAAATAATCGGGCAGCCCCCCACCCCCTTAAAATTTTCAGAATTGATTAAGACTTAGGCCAACTTCCTATTAAAAAAAAAATCAAGTCTTTTATCCAAAATTGCCCTGGCGCTCGTACATCCTTAAATTCAATTTCTATTTTTATACCATGCATATATGTAATATGCAAGGTGTACTAAGTTTAGTCCCAAGTTTTTAACGCTTAAAAATATTGATGCTATGAACAAAATTTTGGTATAGGTGCTTATAAAATCACCTAATTAGTCCATTTTCGGTTGTCTGTCCGTCTATCCGCCCGTCCGTCTGTCTGTCAACACGATAACTCAAAAACGAAAAAAGATATCAAGCTGAAATTTTTACAGCCTACTCAGGAAATAAAAAGGGGATTCAAGTTCGTAAATGAGAAACATAGGTCAATTGGGCCTTGACCTATGGATCCGTAGGACCCATCTTGTAAACCGTTAGAGATAGAACAAAAGTTTAAATGTAAAAAATCTTCCTTATCATAAAATAAACAACTTTTGTTTGAAACATTTTTTCGTAAACATCACTATTTACCCGGGAGGGCGCAAATTAGACGTAAATTGTATAGTATGTATTATATGGGAATGTCAGTTATGTATGTGTGACATGTATGTATTTGTAATGTGATAGAGCAATCAACACTGTCTATGCATGGTATTTCAACAATTAACTCAGTCAATTGTTTATTTTCACTTGTTAATATTAACAAAATAAGCCTATGTAGTAAGTATAATGAATTCATACACACTCGGTATTTGTAGAACACTTGATAAATATTAAGGATGTTGTTGAGGTTATTATTATACTTGAATTAATGAGACACAATCATTATATTATTTATATTTGTATACGAATTGTGTTATTAAAATCAATGTGTTCATTGACTTCTAGATTTTTTGAATGATATGCGTTGTCATCCGATTTTAAATATTTACAAGAAAATCAAATAGGTAAAAGGGGACGCAGTACTTGACAGTTATTTAAGAACAGATGAAAATTTAATCCATAGACAAATTAAACTTTTTTAAAGCGGAACAGCTTTATTCATTTTAACTATTCATATCTTAAAATTTAATATGTGAACAGTATCCAAGTGTTCCGCTCAATCATTTTTCGTTTTTGTAAATATAATTTTATATTGATAAAAAAAGTTTTACGTCATTAATTAATTATTCATTTGTGTGTGACGGGATATGATATGACTAATTAAAAGGATTTTGCATTAATCTTATTAGGTTTCGGTCAAATTTCTACATATTGTAAGAATTGAGTAAACCAATTTGAGTTATGGGCATTGAATGACTCCAATAATCTCTGTGTAAAACTATCGAATCTGTGCGTAGTTATAGTAGGGAGAAACTTTTTCTGAAAATTGCAATAGAAATTGTGTAAACCAAGAGACAAAAATGTATAAATATTTTTTGAATGTAAATCAACATAATTACTTATTTAAATTTGTTAGAAAATAGTATTAAATTTTCAATGTTAATCATATATACAATACACAGACTTATATGTCCATCCATACAATTATATTAATAAAGTAGTGTGTCGTTTCTATGATAACTGTCAGAAATAAAACTCAAGCACAGAGCGAATAGTGTTTTTCAAAAATATTCGATTAATATTTTGTGAGGGTTTTTTAAAATATTCATTGAGTATATGTACTTAAAATGGTTTGCATTTAGATCTTTATGGCCATTGATACTTGTGATCATGAAGTCAAAATAAACAAGATCCAATATTCATAGCATTAGTGCGGGGTCCTTTACTTTCTACTTCAGCTTAGTGCGTTAAATATAAACAAACGCAAACTTGCTTTAAGCCTTTAGTAAATTAAAAAAAAAAATACAGTACTTATTGTGATTTTAAAATAATTTTTTTTAAATTCCTAAACCAGGCTTTGAACCTGATTTTCATCCACTTCAAAACATAGGATTGAATTTAAACTTCGCACACTTATCAAGGATCAATGAAATTACAATAATTTAATAAGTTTATAAGAGTTCAAGTCATTTTATAATGACTTCACTTTTACCAATATCTGTCAATAGAATATTTACAATAATTGAAATCTAGCACCCCACGCTTTTTTATGATTAAATTATATTTTCTTTATCACTCTATTTTTTTTGAACTTATAGAAATTATTTTCTACTCTTTAGTTTATCTAGTTACAAAAGCGTAATTTTGTAGTATTTAACTATTATTTATTACTAAGTGGTTGTAAGTCAGAACTGCAAACATATAAAATAATTATAGAAAAATTTAACAGTGTGGAATTCGGAACAATGGCATAAAATAATTTGGAAATTTTTGTTTTGTTAATTTTTGTAATAAATTCTAAATGTACATAAGAATGAAAATTATACAATATATTAAAGATGTATTCTGAAAATGATCTAAACTGTTGTTCTCACTTACGCCTTTTGGAAAAAATCTCGAAAAGTTGAATATTTAATTTGAAAACGATATGATAGCGTAGGATTCTTTAGTTGCATGTACTTTTACAAGGTTAAAACCATTATCAATAATATAGAAATTTTTGTAAAAGTTTACAAATCGAAAAATAATATTAAAAATTCAATTAAATTGGTAACCTTGCGTATGAAATTCGCTAACAGTAATGTTTAACGACATCATTGTGAAAACAAAAACTTCCATATACAGGCTGCATATGGAGATTGCTAGAGTTCTTTTCTGTGTATATATGTATTTGTAGCATCAATATTTCTAAGCGTTACAAATTTGAGGCTTAACTTACTATAAACTGATACATTTTATATATAGAGTATAAAAATTACTGTTAGAACAACGCACAATAGAAGTTTAACTTTGATTAGTAACGATGGATAAAGGTTTGGGGTCCATTCAATAATTACGTAAGCATGATTTTGTCGATTTTTAACCCCTCCTCACTCCCAAAATACTTACGTAATTAATGAATGGCTCTTCCTTACGAGCAATATTTAAAATATTGCTGGTCCACCATAGTCAGTATGCACAATTACCATCAAATGTTTTGCTTGATTGTATTATATTATAGCGAATACTATTTAAAACCGAAGGTTGACCTGCCACACAGCCTCTATTTACAAACTTTAGTCTGCATATGGAAATTGTGTGGCGTTCACATGAGAGTTTTTAAAAACTTCTTCTTAAACACAATGTATATATGATATGTAACTCCTACGCAAATTTCCGGTTATGCACATAAAATTATATAAATATGGAATTTCAATATCAAACAATGACCCTCCCAGTGTGTGTTGCAACTTTTTTTTTTTTAAACTTTTACTCTACAGGGTGTTTAAAGCTCTAAAAAAAATTCATAAATTTTTTAAAATAATTTCTTACTTTCTGGGTGTGGTAGAAAGTTGAATTTTTACATACTTGTAACTGAATGATATAAAAATATTTACTTAGACTAGACCAATATTATTTTATTTTTAACCCCCGACTACAAAGAAGGGTTTTATAAGTTTAACGTATTTGTGTATCTGTGTGTAGCAACGTAGGTCTTAAACGAATGAACCGATTTTGATTTTTTGTTTGAAAGGTAATTTGATCGATAGTGTTCTAAGTAATGTGTCAAGTCCGAGTTTAAGGTGATGATCTCCCAACGCTTGAACATAGCTAAGAACACTCTCGATTAAATTATCTTCCAAACAAATAAACAAGAATCAAAATCGGATCATCCGTTGAGTAGCTACGTTGAAACAAAATAATTTATCAGACTTGATTTTGAAGCATTGTAGCTCCTAAACGAATTAATCAATCAAGTTTAGGCTTCCGTACCCGAAACAATTAGAAATGAGGCGATGATCTTCAAACGGTTAAGTTGATTTTTTTTAAACATAACTAAAAACACTTTCGATCAAATTACCTTTTTAATGTTGTAGTTTTCTTTAAAACTTTAATTTAAGGATGTACGAGCGCCAGGGCAATTTTGGATAAAAGCCTTGATTTTTTTTTACTAAGTTGGGCTAAATCAATTTTAAGGGGGGTTGCCCGATTATTTAAATAAATAAATGTTCTTATGGGAGAACGGTAGATGGATGATATGTTTTCATAGATTTTTTCAAAACTAGTCGGTGGAAATTAAAAAATACTATTTAAATTAAAGTTAAAACTAATAAATTATTGAAAACAAATAATCTGTTTTTGCCCGTCTAATTATGCATGAGCCCGGTAGTGAGAACACAAATTAAAAAAATATATATTTTCAATTTTGATGATGAATTATGTTTTAACTTGACAATATAAGACGAAAAGTAAGAATCTGTAGTAATTTTCAAAATATCGAAAATTGAAAATTTTGTTTGATTATTTAGCTTTCAATATTTCGAAAACCAAGGAGGGATATCGAAAAATTTTATTCTTTATTTTTATCTACATGAAGTTATAACAAATAACAAAAATACAAATAATTTCAATCCTAAGTTTAAAATTTCTTGGCGCTCGTACTTAATACTCCGATAAATTTAGTTTGGAAAATCGGGTCGAAAAAATTAGACAAATTATCCATGGTCGAAAAATTAATACTAGGTATACTGTTATTAGATAATAAATAAATAATTTTTATATTTTGAATATAAATCTTGGGCCACATATGCCCACAGCAAAGAATTCAAGAGCGAGGGATCAAATTTTCAAAATTTACATTTTAATTCAAATCACTTTAAATATATTATTTTTACTTTCCAGATTTCTTCAAGACATAGGTTTTATAACAGAACTATTTTCGCCTGGGGTTTTATAAATATCAATGACATGGACACACCCTGTACTTGAAATTAAAATATAATTGAATACTTGTTGTATTTCAATCAGAACAAATAAAAATAAATGATATCTAATCTTAGTATTTGTAATATTTGTAATCAAAGAGATAAATTTGTTATAAAATGCGCAACACTCACTTTAAGATATATATTTTTTTAGCTTAGGCAAAAGCGATAAGTGGTTTTGAGTATGTAAGAGACTCAGAGAATATTTTTTGTAAGTTGAATTTAATATTGGCTTAGTAAGTATTTATATTCAAAATATGCCCCCCATCTCCAAATTAAAAAAATCATATACTGCCTCTCCTGAGTTCAAATACTATGTATGCTCTTAATGTGGTATAAACTTTTAGAGTTATTCTCTGTAGATGAAATATACCAAGGTATACTAAGTTTAGTCCCAAGTTTGTAACGCTTAAAAATATTGATGCTATGAACAAAATTTTGGTATAGGTGTTCATAAAATCACCTAAATAGTCCATTTCCGGTTGCCTGTCTGTCTGTCGTCTGCCCGCCTGTCATCAGAGTAACTCCAAACGAAAAGAGATATACAGCTGAAATTTTTATAGCTTGCTTATTAATGATTTCACAGAGAGTCCGCTTTAAAAAATCACGTTATATGAGCGGTTTTCTAGCATTTTAGCACTTTGAATTAAAATTGTTTAGATGAAATGTACAGTAATATTTATTCCAAGAACTCTCTAAAAACAAAAGAAGCGAAATCCATTGTGTACTTATAACCGACTAGAATCGGAATCTGTATGCATTTTGATATTGTTTAAGATTTTACATATGAATCATATTTATTTACTTTTTTTTATAATTTTACAAATCAATGATTCAAAACTGAAATATTAAAAAAAAAGGAAGTACTTGATGTGAAACATTAAAAAATAATAATTTATTTTTAACAATTTTTTAATAAATTTAAATTAATTTATGTGATGATTGTTCAAAGACAGTTGTAATAAAAACTTTTATTGTTTATTATAAAAACTCAAAAAGACATTATAGTAATAGTTGAGACGCTATATGGCAAATTTTCCTAACATCCTTGCAGCATATATCTCAGACATACATTTTGTGTGGTCCCAACATATTTTTCAGGTACGGAATCCTAAACTCGCACTTGAAACTTATCTAAGAATACTCTCCATTAAATTATCTTTTTACTTAAAGCCAAACTGAACCGATTTTGAGAGCCATCGCCTATTTTTAGTTTAAGTTCCGAGTACGGAATTCTAAACTCGCAATTGAAACATAGCTAAGAACACTCACCATTAAATTACCTTTCAAACGAAACAGACAGACAGACACACACACATAGCGGTCAAACTTATTACATCCCTTTTTTTGGTTCGGGGATTAAAAATTGTTCTAGTAACCAAAAATATACTTGATATATATTTTTTTAGATGCCATACCAATAGTTTTTTCGAACGTACTTTTAATGATAACTTTACCAGGTAGTGTGTCTGTTAAGTAGGAACAGTAAAAATATCGATACCGTTAACCCGTTTAATATTCTTTTTGTCACGTGATCAATTGGATGCGCAGGCGTCTAACATTTGAAATTCTACAACACGACATACGACTCTCCATTTGGCAGCGTGCAGCGCCCATCGGTCCAAGATCTTCAGAGAATATTCAAAGTAGTGTTCACTCAAATGTTTATATTTGCCATAATACCTTGCATTCATAGCCGTGTTTGTCACACAATCATAAGTTTATAAAATTTTAATCTTGATTTAGGTTTCTTCTCACCGAGTTCTACATGAATTCATTATTAAATTTTACCACTTGTATTAAAATCGCAAAAAGCTTTTTCAAAAAAGCTTAACAGCTTTCCAATGATTCTCCAAAGAGGAAACTATTAAGACCGTCACAACAAATGCGCTCGGCGGAGGAACAAAATCTGACACAATTTTTCTTCTTAATGAAAAATGGCGATATAAAGTCTTTTTAATAATTTGATTGATTACAAGCATGATTGCATAAGTTTAATATTTTCCAAAGTATTACTTATCCTGAAATCCAATTCATATTTTATAGTGTAATTACATATTTTTATATATTGTCGACTGCACTATAACATGTGCTGTGAGTTTTATATTGCAATTTTTGATTTTATTAAATGTGCCTCGTGGATCTAATAAGCGATCACTCGTGCCAAACTTCTAATGCACCAACTTTGTTTATACTCACTCTTCAAAATATACAGTTGAATAGACAGAAGAATTTGGGACAGTAGGATAATAATAATAAATATTAATAATGGAAAACAAAATTCTAATTATTTTTATTTGAAAAAATAATAAGAATTCATTTTAACGCATTAAAAAATCAATTCTTCATGAAATAAGAGATTGGAATTGTATATTGACCTGGCGATTCTTCTTTCTTTTTGATCCTATGCAAGATATGACATCCATGGTTACCATATCACATATATTACTTTGGTTACGCTAATAGCCAATTACCCTCAAAAAGTAGACTTCAAAACATCAATCAATAAAGTTATTTTCAATTTCTACGATTCATCATCATATGTAGGAACAAAATCCTACAGAATTTCTCGGGAAAAATGATGACAAATTGCTTGACACTTGGATGAGTGTGACATGGAAGAATCGTAAAGAAGATTTGAATTTAAAAGCGCTCCTACAAAAAATGAGTATATGCAAATATTTGAGACCACCTTCAAAAAGAAGCTTTCTGCTATGAAAATGGTCATAGAGGAAAAAAGTTATCAGACACCACTTTGATAAGAGTGTCTTGTTCAACCGCTGATATCATAGTCAAATACTACTCTTAGCTCTAGACCAAAATGGTCCAAATGTGAAGAAAGCCACGAGGCATGGCTACCAAAATTGATGATCGTTTTCTTTTTCAAATAAAAACAAAAAATTTATACATTCAAACTATTAATTAATGAATCAAAAATTGATATTTATATTTACTATATATACTGGGTGGCACACAATTAAATATCTGATACAATAATTTTAACGATTTTTAACTACTCAATATTCGCACTGTGCATGAGTTTTATTTCAAGCGTTACCATAGCAACGATGCACTATTTTATTAATATAATTGTATGGATGATTTTAATATATGGTTTACATTGAAAATTTAATATTATGTTCTAACAAATTTAAATAAGATATTTAGAGCAGGTGCTACATAGAGCTGAGTGTGAAAAAATAGAGGATCGCATTTTGTCAATTGATTCTTGTTCAGAAAAGTTTATAGATTAATATTCCGGATGTTGCCAGAAATCGTACTGATTCAATTTTTGCATGTCCTTCCCCCTCCACAAAAACAGTAAAATGACAATTTTTTGAACCAAGTAGGCTACCCGAAATTATTTTGGTACTTGTACGTCGAAAAGGATCCTTGTGATTTTTTCCTAAATTTCGTCGTTTTTAAATTATTAGCAGTTTAATGTTTGGAAAACTCTAGAAAGGTTATTTTATTTTCAAAGTTGAAAATTAATGCAAATAAATTAAATTTTTGAGCTTTTCAAAATCTTAAAACCATCTTTGAACATTTTTTAAATAATTTTGATAAATTACAGATTGTTTGATTCTAAAGCCTCAATTTTTACTTGTTAAAAGTTATCATAAATTCTTAAAAGTGTTATGGAATAGTTTATTTTTTTGTATTCAGGTAAATATATTTTAGTTTTATCGTAGTTAAGTGTTTTAAGAGAGTTTTGTTTAAACAAAAACATCGGTACAAGTAATAAATTTTTAATAATTAAAAATTAGGCTTTAGAATCAAACAATATGTAATTACTCTTCAGAAGTTTATCAAAGATGATTTCGAAAAGCTCAACAATTTTGGACGACTATAGTTTCTGACAACATCCGAAATATTTATAGAAACTTTTCTAAACAAGAATCAATCAATCAAGACAAAATGTAGTCTTCTATTTTTGCACACGCAACTTTACCGCCTGCTCTAATTATGTTAATATTTAAAAATATTGTTTATGCAATTTTGTCTCTTATTTTCATTTCAAAACTTCTAATGCAACAAGTTTAATTAATTGTTATTTTTCAATAATTTTAATTTGACATTTTCTATATTATTTACATACAAACAACTTGAACATTAGTCGCAACAACCTCCTTTAACATTCACAGAAATAGCGCGGACATCGATCTGATTCTCCCTACTATGTCAGAGAGTCAATAGTATGTGTGACTCCCTACACATTATTAAATATTTTGCATGTTAATAGTCATTAGTGTTAAAATATTTTGAAGTAATATCTAGCGGCTAAATAACAAAGAATAAAAAATCAAAAAGAGAAATACAAAATATATAAAAATAATTCAAGTGAATTAGTTAAATATTTCACTAGTTAAAAAATAATTTTTATAACCAAAAATATTTTGAAATTTTAAGATAAATGTGTATATTTAAAAAGTGCATTATCAGGTGAGGAAAATATTAACATGAGAGAATTCTCCCACGAATGTTGAATTACACGTGTGAATTTAATCGTAGACAAAGGATAAATAAATGTTTCTAGTTTAAAATTTTATAAGAATTTTAGATAGTTAATGCGAATCTGCCTATCGATTAAATCGTAATTACCGTGTGATTTTTTTCTTAAGTAGCAAAAGTCAAGGTGGGATATTAACGGTTTATAACAATATAACATAAAAGATGGGTTTATTCTTTTTGTATGTTTAGAATATCTCTAGTGGGTAGTTAGTTTTTCAATGAGCATTTTTCAATAAATCTTTTTATACCATGTATGTATATGAAATATACCAAGGTATATTAAGTTTAGTCCCAAGTTTGTAACGCTTAAAAATATTGATGCTATGAACAAAATTTTGGTATAGGTGTTCATAAAATCACCTAATTAGTCCATTTCCGGTTGTCTGTCTGTCTGTCATCACGATAATTTAAAAACGAAAAAAGATATCAAGTTGAAATTTTCACTGCGTGATCAGAACGTAAAAAGTGAGGTCGAGTTCGTAAATGAGCAACATAGGTCAATTGGTTCTTGGGTTCGTAGGACCCATCTTGTAAACCGTTAGAGATAGAACAAAAAATGTTTCTTATAAAAAAAAATAAACAACTTTTGTTTGAAACATTTTTTTCAAATTGTATACTTTGTATTATATGGGTATATCAGTTAAATGTGTGTGAAATGTATGTATGTGTAATATGATAGAGTAATCAACACTGTCTATACATGGTATTTTAACAATTAACTCAGTCAATTGTTTATTTTCACTTGTTAGCATATGAAAATAATCCATTTAGCTAAGTTGGCATGTATTTTTATTCATAGAAAGTCTGATTGTTGGTAGGTTGTTAGTAATAAGACAAGAGTTTTGTTTCCTTAACACTAGTACTGGAAACCGTAGCATATTCGATATACAAGGTGTGCCATTTTAAACTATAATGGCTAATAACTCATTTTATAGCTAACCAATCAAAAAATAACTTAAGTTACAGAGTTGGATAGGGGACATCATGTTCTGACATCAGATTGGACCTAGTTCTTCGGGTTTCTTTAATAGATTTTTAGTAGCAACCCCAAAATAACGATTTTATGTTTTATACATGCTAGAAAGATAGAATCTTCACCAAACCAGTGTTTTTCTAATTTTGCGGGTCGTTGCGTAGTGTAAAATGAAATTTTTAGAACTTTTTTGTTAATTTGAGTTCCTTTCGAGTCGATGAGTGGAAATTCTAGCATGTATAGAACTGAAAATCGTAATTTTTGGGTTGTTTTTTTGTTTTTTGATTTTTTGTTTTTCGCGCGCTCTCTTAACAATTAACAATCAAGAACTTAAAATTCAATTAGGCCAAATATTTTTGCGGGATGTTGTTGTTTTAGCTTTACATTAAAAATAAAAATTTTATGTATATAAAAATCTGATTTTTTTCAAATACGTTTTGAGGAATAACAAGTGAAATTTAAAAACCCACCGGCAAATTTTTCGGGTACGGAATCCAAAATTCACACTTCTAAGAACACTCTCCATTAAATTACCTTTTTCCTTAATGCCTTTTCCAAATTGAGTTGATTTTACATATTGTCGCCAATTTTTTAGTTTTTTTCGGGAAAGAAACCCTAAACGCACACTTGAAACGTAGCTATTAAACAGACAGACAAGCACACATAGCAGTCAAACTTATAACATCCCTTTTTTTTTTTTTATTCGGGGGTTAAAAATAGTAAAAATCACGTTTTTTTCAAATCTTACGCATTTTTTATTAGAAAACTGGAGGGTTTAGAGAAAATGTCTAAGAACATTTTTGGTTAACTTTGATCCAAATTATATATGATATAATTTTTCCGAAGCAATTGGATCAATTTATTTTGTTTTAAGAAAATTAGTTTAAACAATATCCTAAAACCATGAAAAATAAAGATTTTCTGTTCTATGCATGCTAGAAAGATGATTCACCAATCGATTATCCTTTTCCACAACGCAATACTCCGGAAAATCTGAAAAACCCACCGGCAACCTAAACTTTTACGTTCAGCAGCATTCTTTAAACGGGATGCTTCAAAAATTTTTCATTCTCAATGAGGGGTTTTACTGGGTATAGTCAGAGTCTCTATGAAAGAAATTTTATTATTATTATCATTTTAAATCGGTACCAAGTACGAACCTTTTCAACACAATATAAGTTTTTTCTGATTTTAATCTCTAGATTTGCCTTTTTACAGTACATATAAAAATATTTTTTTTGTAAATACAATTTTTAGAAAAAGATTTTAAGTAACTTAATCTAGTAATTCTCTGACCTTCTTCTTCACATTCTTATATTAAATAGCTAATCCTTTTTTTAATCTTATGCATCTAATCGATAATATTTATTTAATTATGCTACAGGCTTGAAATATTATAACTAAACAGAACGATGTTACTAACCACAGTTTAAAATGTAGGAGATTAAGTATTGTCCATTACTGAGAGGAGGTGGTTATACTAATGGAGCTATTTTTCTGAATTTATGGTGTCATTTTAGAAAAAATATGATATTTTTCGAAGCTTTATGTATACTTGATTCCAAAAAAACTGCTACAGTTAAAACATTCTAAGCGTACTCATCATATGTTATGTTATAATAGTAACACTTAGAATGTTTTAAAACGCGCATTTTTTTTGACATGGAGTATATATATATATTCTCAGGATTTTGTTTTCTATAATCTATGTAACTAAATTGTTTGAATTTCATTCATGAAAAACTACGGCAGGTCTGATGATTTTTAAAAAAGAACTTACACAATAAGTCATGAAATTATCAATAAATGTCGTAGGTTGGGTTAATAAACGCAGAATCACTTTTGAATTATAATAATGTATATTTTAATCAAATCAAAGCAATTAATATTGCCCACTCGATATAATTAAATATATAAAAATTCTGGTGTGAACAAACTCACAATATCCTCTGTATACAAAATTTAAAAGTCTATAGACGCAATTTTATTTTTTGGTTGTCAAGAGGGGATTGGTAAGTGTAAAGTTAAATGTATCTTGTAAAAAAAAGGATACGAATGGTTATCGGGCAAAAAAAAAAATTATCTACAACTGTATGTTTTAAAACAAAAAATAACAAAAATATTAAAGAAAATAGATAAAAAATTGGTAAATAACACAGTTCGTTTGCACAGCCTTCAGAAAGTATGGACAAATATTATTGCCTGTTCAAAGTTCAAAACTTCCAACAGGTCCTGATCTTCTAAAGTTGATATTCTGTCGGTACAAAGAAAATTGTGGAGCAATATGTGGATATCGAGAGGCAGGAGAGACTGGGGAGCCCTGCAGCAATATACTGAAGATATCAAAATTGATCGAGGAGAATGATTTTGAAGATGAACTGCCAACAATGTCGCCACTTCATTCTCCATCCTTCCTTCAATATCAGAAACATAACCAGATCCTGAGTCGCAGCCTAAGGCTTATAAAAAAGTCTGAGGATACAATAGATGGGGAAAAATATTAATTATTAGATATTTATAACATTAATTATTGCCTACTGGGGATACCACGTAAAAAACGGGCCTCTATACTGTACCTATATGCAAGGTTGTGAGGAAAACAGTCAATAACTAATAGACTAAGATCCCAGACCCCCAGACCTTACTTATTTTCGGATGGACTAAATATGTACGATAGAGTAGAATAATTGTGTACAGTGAACGTGTGTTTACCCACTTATTTGGGGCGAAGCCAATTCACAAGTACTAGGTGCTACAGGTATGTAAAAATCATACTTACTTTACTTACAGTCTGAGGAGTGATTCTTACGTCTGTTGAACGAAATATTGTTAATATGTAATTTGAAATTTAATTCTGCCTGACACCTTCTGGCGGCAGAATTTAGTATCAGATACTAAATATCGAAAGAAAAAAACATAACCTTACTTACAGTCTGAGATTTGATTTTTATCTAAAAATTGAAGAAAAATGAATATTTACAACAATTACAATGTTTTTCCAACTTCTAATACAATAACATTCTTTGTGTAAACATCGGAATTTCCAATTACACATACGTATGAGTATGTTTCGTAATGTTATACAAAAGTACTATAGGTCATAAATAAATATCCATTAAACACGAGTGTTCTAAGAAAATAATCGATACCAAAAAATTTAAAAAAGATAATATAATATTACCTAACTTATACAAAAGCCGATGTTAATTTTTGTCATTTTTAAGGAAAAAATTTCGTAGTATAGATTTATATTTGCATTCATTTATTAATACCGCTAAGAATTAATCAAGATTAGTCTAGGAGCCCAAGTTTTCTCAAATTTATTAATAAGCGCTAAATTCAATTTTCTAAGATGTTTGGTATAATTTTTATACATGCATAATTTTTATAAATAAATAGGAAAATTGAATTTTTTGGTTGGGAAACTTTTTTATCCAGGCTTTTAGGCTATTTTTTTAATGTTTGGAAAAAATTAAAAAATGGCTACTTTCAAGTTTGGAAAACAATGCCAAATGATATTTTTGAACTGAGAAATATATCACAATATACAGGATTTTTCAATAAGATGTTAACAAGTAAATGGGCAACATTTTGTCCAAAAATATATTACTATGGTATTTTCATCATGGTACTTGCAGTTCCTATGCTAAAACTATGATAAAACCCACTCATTGAGAGATTTTTTCACAAACGGTTTTTTTTCACAGACTATAAATAGGGCTTACTATTAAATATCAAAGTCTCAAAAATTTTGACAGTTTATAACACGAGATAATTAATGCCTAAGTTCTCAATTTTGACCAATTCACGTCAAAATTAATATCTCGAAAACAAAACGACCTAGAGCTATTTTTTTTTCTTTATTCTAAAAATATTCCTCTCAACTCCACTAAGTTTCTTCCATTCTGTCTAGATAATTTTTTAATATCGTAAAAAATTGATGGAAGAACAGTGCGTTTTACATACTTTGATCCTCGAAACTGCGAACTTTGCAGCTGATTATCACGCGATCTTAACGATCAAAAATTCAACAATTCCGAGACCTCATAGCTAACATTATTCTGAGTCTGTCACAAATCAGTCAACAAGTATTTTTATGGTGGAAATAAGGGCGAGAAAAGGAATATATATTAAAACATTATTCTATTTTTATTATGATTTTAAAATACAAGTCCCTTTTTTAAGTGGTAACATATTTTTGAAATTTGGACAATGTATTTCTCCCATTTAAGTGGTAAGATTTTTTTGGATAACCCTGCATAGTACTGGCAGACCAGAAAATGACATTTACCTGCTGACAAATTAACCTGATGAAAATTTGGTTACAGGTAGTATGTAGAATTCAATTCTTAAACTTCGTCACGATATTAAAGGGATAACAGGGGTGGGTAAAGTTGGTCAAAGTATAAAAAAACATGTTTCTCCAAATAGCTTGCTAAATAATAAATATAGACTTTTCGGCTTTTAATGTCATTGTTTAAATAACCTACAAAATTGCTTCTTAAAAATTGTTTGTGAGTTTACCATCTATATTCTAAACTACGATTCGAAAATGTCTCGACATTCGCTTGAATTACTCGCAAGTTTTATTATCGTCTATGGTAAATATGTCAAAAAATCGGTCCGTTAAAATATCATTGGATGTATTTTGGATCATAGATCCATACAATTGACACAGTGTATATAAAACTACAGTTTAATTTTTAATTATTTTAATTATAATTTAAAGAAACTTTCTACTTTATAAAATATGAATTAATTTTATTTTAGTTATAACATTGATTTAAATCTTCCAAAAATAAACATAATCTAAATTGGACTGATCAATTAAAATATTCAAGTGGATTTTTGGAGCATGAGTTTGTTTTTTTTATTTATGCTTCCTGTTTTTTAACATTTAACAATTTTTTTTTTAAATTTAATAATTTTCATTTTTTGTTAATACTACTCACTATGTATTCAAAACAATTTGTTTTTTGTATGGTGAATATTTTATGGGATGTGGGTTTATGGGATTTTCATAATCCTGTACATAATTGGATACATGTATAATTGGAAAAACAAAGCGTCTGGTGTTAAAATAAATACATTTATTATTCTTTTACACCGTGGATGCTCTGAAATTGTAAACTGTTAATTAACTCATATATAGTTGTTGATTCTCAGGAGATATAACATACAAAGTGTCAAAAAATAATTCAACAAATGAAACAAACAACTGACTGAGTTAATTATTGAAATACCATGTATATACAGTGTTGATAACGCAATCGTTTGATTTTTACGTCATGTAAATAAAAAAAAGGTAGCCACTCTTATACATAAAGTAGAGTATCTTTCTTCTCACTTCCTCAGTGGACATAAACAAACAAACACATACGTACATACTTGCATATGTAATGTACGTATGTGTTTACTAATAATAAATATACTAATAATAAGTGTAAACTTGATACATACAATACATGTATAATGTACTAACCTAATTTGCACCTTCACAGGTGAACAGTGATGTTTACAAAAAAATGTTTCAAATAAAACCTGTTAATTTTTTTATAAGGAACATTTTTTACATGTAAACTTTAGTTCTATATCTAAGGGTTTACAAGATAAGACCCAATTGATTTATATTGCTCATTTACGAACTTAGTCTCTGACTTTTTACGTCCTGAGCACCCATAATTTCAGCTTAGTATCTCTTTTTGTTTTTGAGTTATCGTGTCCATAGACAGACAGACGGACCAAGTACAAACCTACCAAACCAAAATCCTATATCAAAATTTTGTTCGGAGCATCAATATTTTTAAGCGTTACAATCTAATATTGCGGGATCCTTTTTTATTTTTCGAGAATCTGTTACATACCACTAGTTACAGCTTCATAAAAATTTTCAACTCCCTATCTTTTATATAGTTCTGGATTTTTCACACTTAACCTTTTGTCCTGTTGGTACAGTAAATCTGGCATTTTGACTGGAAAAAATTACAATACTGACTCTGAGGTTATAGATCGTTAGGGGGGCATGTAAATAACTTTAAAAAAAATTAAGAGAATTTTTCGTTCCGCTGTTTTTGAGAAAATCCAAAAAAATGGGAAAAAAAAATTTGGAATGCGTTTTTCTCGGAATCTATTGATTTAAGAGAAAAGATTTTCAAATAAAAAATGTAGAAGACCCTGTCAGCTACATTTTATGTCATTGGAGCAACGTCATACGAGTTAAATTACAAAAAGTAGGTGGCGTTAAAGTATCAAAAAAGGGTTTTCCACGGTTTTCATTAAGAAAAAATGATTTTTTTGTAAAAGTGTAAATAAAAAAGTTGTTTGACTCAAAATTAGCTTCAACTTTTAT
This sequence comes from Chrysoperla carnea, assembly GCF_905475395.1. Taxonomy (NCBI): domain Eukaryota; kingdom Metazoa; phylum Arthropoda; class Insecta; order Neuroptera; family Chrysopidae; genus Chrysoperla; species Chrysoperla carnea. The sequence continues at coordinate 55,286,586 of NC_058338.1, read as the reverse complement.
TTAAACAATTTTTTTGTAAAACTTACCGTTTTTGAAATACAGCTTGCTAAAAAATCTGAAAGTTAAGTTTTTTAAAATTTTGAATAGGAGTACTTGATTTCCTTTTTATTTTCTTGGTTTATTTTAAACATACATTGTTTTACTATAGCTCGGAAACGGTAAGTTTTTCATAAAAATTGTTTAAATAAAAGTTGAAGCTAATTTTGAGTCAAACAACTTTCTCATTTACACTTTTACAAAAACATGAAAAACCCTTTTTTGATACTTTAACGCCACCTGCTTTTTGTAATTTAACTCGTATGACGTTGCTCCAATGACATAAAATGTAGCTGACAATGCCTTCTACATTTTTTATTTGAAAAACTTTTCCCTTAAACCAATAGATTCCGAGAAAAACGCATTCCAAATTTTTTTTCCCCATTTTTTTGGATTTTCTCAAAAACAGCGGAACGAAAAATTCTCTTAATTTTTTTTAAAGTTATTTACATGCCCCCCTAACGATCTATAACCTCAGAGTCAGTATTGTAATTTTTTCCAGGTCCGGCCTTTTTTTCGTCTATATTGACTGAATCATGTCTCTAACGGTTTGCAAGATAACTGATCCGATCTATGTTGCTCATTTACGAACTCAAACTCACTCTTTAGGTCCTGAGCATGGTATAAAGATTTCAGCTTGATATCTTTTTTCGTTTTTGATTTATCGTGTTGACGGACGGATCTAATTAGGTAATTTTATGAACAATTTTATCAATATTTTGTATTATCAATATTTTTAAGCGTTACACATTTCAAAAATTTTTCTCACTTACAAAACATCATATTTTTATACTGTTTTCCAACGTTAACTAGTTTTTTTTATATACCTTAAATATACAATTTAAATAAATATTCTTTTCGGAACAAGCAAAATGCATTTTCATATCCGATTAATTTACATAGGCTCCTATGATCGCCCTAGGACTAAAACTACTTTTATAATATCTCTGGTAGAAAGAGAAATAAAAGGTCAACTATCTACGAACAGCATTATAACGGCTCGACGGTTTCGACCAGAAGTTTCATTACATTATATTAAATAGGGCATTCCTCTAAGTTCTCAGACTGAGCATCATATATTGTTTTTATGTTCATGTCAACGGCTTTTAATTTATATAAATATGATTTATCATAACATGAATTAATAATAATATTATTGTTATTAATTAATAATATGCAGTGCAAAATAAAATTATACCTACCTACTAATTCAATAAACTATAAATAAAAAAAAATGGTTGAGCAAATATACTAATTAAATAAATTTAAATAATTATTTTGTATTAGTAATTACTTTGTAATTTATCTCTATATATTCATTCATATTTGTCACGATTTGTTCTAGACTTGTTGGAATACAAATCGATCGTGTGGCTATTTCAACCCTAGATTTAGTACAGCGGCCAAGAACGGTTCGTCACTTATTCGTTGTACCTGTTTCGACACAATCGTTTTCTTATTATTACTGGAACACTGATTATTTTTTAAAACACTCAGAAACAATTTTGTTAAACAAATGTAATCGTTTCATGTTTCTGGTTTCGCTTAACAATTTTTAAAATAAATTTTGATAAGAACCAGGCACATTTTGAATTTATCAAAAATAATTTTTAGAGCAAAAGTTATTGCAAAATAAAGATCATGGCGCGTCACTTGGCTCCTCCATTTCGCCCTGTTTTCCGCTCAAAGCGTCTCTTCTAATAAAGCTACCGTTGTATGATCCAATTCACTTAATTGGGAAGGTCTTAACAAATAAGATTTAATCATTATTTAACATCTCAATAGCAAAATAATTGATTATAGCGAAGGAAAAGCGAAAAAAATGAATCGATTTACTAAATTCTAAAAATGTATAAGCTACAAGGAACCTTTTTATAATTGTAATTTGCAAATTTTTATAAGTCGTCACCTCAACGAGTGTTATAACTCGGAAGTCATCAATAGCAGCTCTGATTTTCATGATTTTTTAAAAAATGTTTCTTTTTTTATTTTATTTATTTAAAATCAGAAATTTTTCATAGAGGGAAAATAATCCGAGAGGAAGAAAGGCAATATCCCGAATGATATATCAACGCCCAGCATAAATTGTTGATGATGACTGATAAAATCGGCTAAGTAGTGAACACAATATTTGTCTATATTTTTATACAAATTTTCATCCCCTATTTCACTTCTTTAGGGGATGAATTTCGAAAAATTCTAAAATGACATCTACAGTATAAAATCAATAACCTCTCGAAATTTCAAACGTATATTATATATATATCGCTGCATAATATGATTAAAATCCCCTAGAAAGTTTTTCTGGAAATTAAAAATAGAAAGTCCTTTTGCATACAGAATAGTTAATTATTTTTAAAATATACGTAAAGTATTGAATTCAAGAACTCTGTATGAATAATAATAATTAAGTATCTTTATTAATAAATCAACGAGCTATTTTCTCTGGCATAATAAATATCTAACTCAATAAATATCATTTGGGTAAAGGGAATAAAAAAAATTAATTAAAATCATTTATAAAATATACCTATACCTATCTCTGCCTAAAAAAATAGACGAAAAAGCAAAAAACCACAAAAATTGAAATTGGTTTTTTTTCTTTAATAACCTATTGAACGATTACTGCAATAAAAGCCCGTGAACGCCGCAGTTCCCTTCTATACGTTTTTGCGTAATAGTTAGTTATTCTTAAGTGAAATAAAAATTCGCTTACTGGCGCTTGTGAATGCTCAAAAACGGATAGCTGTTTCTCTATATATCCTATCATCACAGACAATTTCACACAAATAATTCATCTAAATATTCTAAATAATACACATGGATAGATAGGATACATTATAACAATTAAATTGTTTTGGAATGTCATGTCATTTAAATGACTTCGTCTTTAGAATAATTAATTAATGAATATTATTTATATTTTTATTTTTGACATAGTATTTATGTTACACGAGTGACCACTAGCCATTAGTTGGCTAGCCAATAGTCACTAACTAAACACTGAACAGTCAGTACTCGGTAATCAAGAAATACTAACATTGTTTACGATAGATGAATTTCAATGAGATGCAAGAATATAAATAAAAATAATCATCAATTCAAACAAATTATTGATTTGGTTGTTGGATTTTTGATACTATACTGGGTGTTTCAAAATTATACTGCACTATTTTAGGTCCGTGTTCTCTCTACCTCATAATAAGCAAAAACATTTATATTCGAAAATAATTTATTGCGAGATACATACAAGAGATTAAAGACTATTTTCTAAAGTTAGCTTGTTAAAAGCTTTAAAATAATTATTGAATATTGTTACATGTTTGGCAAGTGATTAAAGTAGTTTGGCTGTTTGAACAAGTACGGTAAATTTCATTTCATACTGGGCCTCTTGCGGAGCAAAATTGTGATTTTTAACGGTAATCGGTGATTGAGCTTCAAAAAAACTTTTCATCATGAAAAAAATTTATCACAAAAAAAAAAAAAAAAAAAAAAAAAAAAAAACATTACCTTATGGCGCTAAAAAACTTAACGTTTAAACGTCAAAAATTAGTCTAACTGACGTATAAGTTTTATCTTTTACGATATTTTTAAAGCATTAAAAAACATTTACGTGATACAAATATTACTTTTTATCCATAACATTAATTTTATTCATAGCTTAGATTTAAATTCAATGAATATAAATTAGTTGATTGACTAGTCATGTGGCGGCCGAACTACTTTAAAGATCTATCAATAATTATATTAATAAACACTGCTTTCGTAAGTTTTCACTTGTATAAGTACTTCATGAAGGAACAATTCATTAATTATGTAAGGATGATTCTGGCTACTTTTGACTACCCCCTCCCCATGTAAGGGGATAAGGGCCTTAAATTTAAACATTACATTTAAAAAAATTGGTTACATATTTATACAATTTCGTCTCTTATTTTTACAATTTCTAATGCAACAAATTTAATTAATTGTTATTTTTCAATAATTTTATGACATTTACTACACCATTTATATGTAAACAATTGAAAATTAATCATGATTTCCCTCTTTAATGAAGTTTTTACATTAGAAGCGCTGGTGTCAATTTGGTTGTCCTTATCATGACTACGCACCCAACAAATTGCATAGAGTTTACACAAACAAAAAATTCTACTTCAAAATAAAGACGCAAGATATTGATAGCTAAAAGTATTGATACCATAAATTTGTATATAAACACTCATTTTATGAATTTCAATATCCAAATAATAAAATTCAATACAACTTCAAAGTGTTAAATAAAAAAAGAACGCATGGAATGCTCCCAAAAAATTCTAAAAATAGAATTTTAATGTGTATATTTGAGAATCACAGCAAATTGTAGTTGTCTGATAAACCAACAAAAAAATCTCCAACCACATTTTATGCATACAAAATACATTTATTTTATCAATATATCTATCTAAACTGGACATAAGGGCCATGCAAAATATTTTGTAAAATCTGCTATTAATATGGTTTAAGTATTTATTAGATATAGTATCTTCGTTTATACCTACAAAATATGTTTTTGTTTTTCAAATACAAAAGATATTATTTAATCGGCTGAAGAATTAAATATATAAACATATTTTTTTATTAAGGTAGTTTGCTCGACGATTACAATATATTGACACGCCGATTGAAATTTACACAAAAAATGGAAAATAAGTATTTAAATGCACAATACATGTCATGTTGCCAAAATTTGAAGGCAACTTGAACAACCATTTATGAGATAATTGCAATTCAACTTGATATATTTTATACATGCAACATGAGCGAAGCGTTCTTTTTAAGAGATTAAGCTACGAAAAACCACTCTACCATAATCTAAAGATTTTTTTCGAAAAAATGCGTCATCTCGAAAAATTTTGCATACTTCAATCGTTAGGTTTTTTTGAGATCTAAAATTTTTTCAAGAAAACCGTTTTTTTTTTAAATTTTGTGAATTTTTTACGATAACTTAGCTATTGATTAGCCGTAAAAATAAAACGCTATGTTCTTGGATTGTTTTCTTTTGGACAAAGTATTTTTACTTTATTATATTATAAATATAATAAAGTATTGCGATCGAAAAAAAATCGATATCGAGGTTTCAACGAAAATAAACGTTTTGAGGGTCCCTGATTCCAAAAAAGTGGTTTTAAAAAAATGTATGTCGGAATGTCTGTTAACAAGCTGGAGCCTTCAATTTTCAACCGATTTTTCTCCAACTCGGTACATAGGTTCAGTTTGGTCATAATTCCAGACGATTTTTTCATTTTTTCCCTAGGCCTTTTTTCAAGGGTACTTCCCTCTAGGCCAAACTGGGATTTTTGGGGTTTTCTCAAAAACGGCTCTAACGATTTTGATTAAACTTGGCACAAGGCTATACCTTAAGGTGTTCATAGAATTGGTATAAGCCACATATCCGGGAAAATTCGAGAGAGTCCACACTCTAGGGAAAACTTTTCCAAATACAGGAAAATGGGATTTTCTAGGGAGAGGCTGAGGGGACAGCAGTGAAGCCTGTTCCTCATTACTTGTTTTTAAATAATTCTTAAAGTTGGCTGCTTTCAATAAAAATATTACAATAATAATATATCAATTTTATAATATAATAAAGTCTTATCCGATGTTTCGGACCATGTATTAGTTTTCTGGTAACAATTTTGTCATCCATTTCGCTGTTTAATTGGATTATATGTTCTAAAACTAAATTTCAAAATTATGTAAGATTATGTAAGTTGATTAAAATTTACTTGAAAATATGGAAATATTTCAAAGATAAATGACCGACGACCGTATTATATTTTAATTACAGCATTTGATTACCAATAATGTAATTTATAGCAACACATTAGCATGAAAATTTATTAAATTATCAATGCCTACATATGTACCATATATGGTAGGGTCTGGCACATACTTGACCACTTTATTAATACTGAATACTGATTTACATTATTTAATATCACAATAATTACAAACCTTGATTCAAGTACCGGTTTTTTTTTACTATAAAAAATACATTTACAATATATTATTTTCGTTATATAGAGTGGGCCATCGATTGGTTTCTCTTTGAAATTGTTATTAAGGTTCTTGTGCGCTGCATGACGAATTCAAGTTTTTCGTCAGATAAAATTATGAATGAAATTTTATACAAAAAATTGAATATACTCCAAAAAAAAAATGCACACAAAAATAAAAAAAATTATTTTAAATTAATTCATTAAATGGTCAGCGTCGATTTCAAAGTGTGCTCACAAGGAAATTATTGATTGGTGTCGGTATTTTAAATATAGGTAGGTATTCTTTTATTAATTTTTTTTTTTGTAGACTGTTAAATTTTTTTATTTTGTACTTTATAGTGAATTTAGGCCACTTACACGTATTGGTCCATATCTTAAAAACTACTGAACCGATTTTGATGAAAAATTATTAGTCCACCTGGAAAGTATACCCTTTCAAACCAAAAACATAGAACTTCCTCCTTTTCAGAAGTCGATTAAAAATACATAGTACATTGTACAATGGTCAACATGTGTAAATTTTATTCAAGAGCTGAGTTAAGAATGAGAACGAGCTGAAAAAATCATTTTATCGTAAAAAGCGTGGGGTGCTAGATTTCAATTAATGTAAATATTTTATTGACAGATATTGGTAAAAGTAAAATCATTATAAAATATCTTAAAAAGCATCGCACCCTATTTTACAATAAAATGTTTTTTTTTCTTAATCACTCTATTTTTTAATTATTTTCTACTTTTTAGTTCAGTTAGCTACAAAAGCATATTATTTAATTTTTTATTAACAGTATGGAATGTTATCTGCGCTTCCACCATTAAATATGTTTTTAATTCATCGTTAATTCTGAAGATCCCGATCATGATACACGTACTTCTTAAATTATTGTATTATCATCGGCCTTTGATAAGTGCGCGAAGTTTCAATTTAATCCGACGTTTTGAACTGAGTGAAAATCACGTTCAAAGATTTCGTTAAAAGTGTGTTAAAAAATGTTCTTAATTTTTAGGAGTCCTTACCCAAAGTGTGCCAATTAGACTCCATTACTATACCCCCGCTTAAAGAGATTGATCGTTTTATATGTTCATTTTCTTCTGTTATGGTTGAACTGAAACCTGAACCGATCTCAATTTAAAGCGATATTCTGGTTTTGAAAAAATCTCTAAACGGCATTAGAAAATTGTCAAACATTCCTAAAAATTGGTGGCCATTTTAGGGACAAACTAAATATTTTTCTAGTTTATTTAATGATTTTAGGAATTTTTCTAGTTTTTTCAGATTTTCAATGATTCTAAAAGATATCATCTGTTTTAGCTGTGAACATTTTTTTGAACGGGTGATACTTAGTAAATTAATTTTTACAGAATGCCGCCCAGTTTGTACAATATTTTTGGTAAAGCTTATTTTTACAGGGTGTCAATACCACTATTCGAAAAACTGTATAGGATGCTGAATTTTATTTTAACGGAGCGCTTTGTTAGAGCTTTAGTATTAGAGAGATGTAAATAATGTGCCAGAAATATTTATTTTTACAGGGTGCGATCAGTATTAATTAAATAGCTTCTTCGACAATATTTATTTGTACAAGGTGTCAGAAAAGTTTTTTTTTTGTAAATATTGTTTTTTGTTGAATAAGATAGGCTTTCGAACGTAACTCAGCTTCAATTTTAGAATACTTTTAATCTATTCATCATGAAGGCCCAGACAATACTTAGTCCGCAGGGCAACACTCTTTTTGTCAAATGATATTTACTTGAAACTTTATGAGCGTGGCTTCATTTTGGCGAGTTTACCAAACTTTCTCTCTACGACTTTTTTCAAAAGTGTTACATGTTCAAATGAGTATGACAACGTCATATTTAAGTTATCGGTCTGAAAAAAACGCAGCAGGAAATTTTTCGGACATTATGATCACTTGATAACATTAATAATTATTAAACAATAAAATATTTTGTCCGACTAAAATACTGCACCGATAAGCTTGTCTACCACGTCGAACATGTCGCACTTAAGTATTTTTGTTTTTCAATACATACATAGTTCACTTTTGCTGAATTGTTTAATAATTCTTAATGTTATCAAGTGATCATATAGTGTCCGGCAAATTCCCTGCTACGTTTTTCCAGATCGATAGCGTAAATATGACGTTATCATGCTCATTTGAAAATGCACCATTTTCGAAAAAAAAAGTCCACAAAAAGGGTGCTATCCACCGAAATAATTTATACCAAAAGCCTTGGTTACGCAAATTTTTTAAAGATGTCTTCTACTTTTACTTTCAACTGTCAATAAAAGTTAAACTAACATATCTCGAACCAATTCGATTTGAGTCTATTGACTTCGATTGAGTTGAGCTAACTTTTATTGATAATTGCTTTGCAAAAAAGTTTATTCTCTCTCTTTACGCCGCCAAGTCATTTCAGGTACCTTCGCTTAATGCCTTAATACATACAGATAACTAAATGCTATTTGTTAATTAATAAGTCAACGGACACTCTATCCAGACGTATCTATGTTTAAAGTGGAATAAGTAGTATAATAACAAATGTCAATATACACACCTTTCAAGGTCAATATTTTAAATTATTATCAACGGTTTTTATAAGAAAAACTAGCATATATAAACAACTTCATTTAGTTTTATACGCAAAAAGAAATTTTCTAGGGTTAAAAAAGTGAAAACAATTTCAACTTTACTACATTCAATTGTTTATAATTTAAAATACAAAAACTTCTCTCGTTACTTGTTTTCAACTTAAGTTTTTAGTTAGGTACATAAAAATTTTCTTAAAATCTTAAAATAAATATCATATTTTTAATAATATACAAAAACTCTTCCATGGCGGAAGTAAAATTCTTTTTTTAACAGAAACAATAACTTTTCGAAAATAAATTTGTTTTTAACGAAATTGTTTGACTAAAAAAATTACTGTTGCTATAGAATTCAAGCTGTCTAGAAAAGTTTTTCGAATTTACTGATAATTTTCATTTCTTTCAAATAAATATTCTTATATATTCTCATTTTCCGGTTTTTTCATAAAGTAATCGAACTATTGAAAAATTAACATGTTTATTTTTTGAGCACGGTTAATTTGAAAATATAATTAAAAAACATATATTGTGAAAAGTCTTTAAAACCTATTTTCCTTATCAATTAAAATTTTCTAATTATTTTCATACGTTAATTTAGTTAACAATTGACTTATTTTCAAGGCAAAATTAAAAATATATAATTAAAAAACTAAAATATAATTGCAATAATTGCATATTCACAAGTTGAATTAGAAATAAGATGCACCTGTTTTTTAAAGAATCACCTGTATACATTACGATTAATAATATAAATAATAAACATTGCAAAAAAGATTATTATATTATCTCTAAACTGTCTCACATCTAATATAAACAATAAAAAAAAATTAATTACTTATAGTGACTAATTACCAATGAAATATGTAACAATTTCCTTAGGACTATTTTTCCACTAACAGAAGACAAATCAACCTACTTCTTTTTATAATGTATACCTTGATTATAAAAATTACATGTATTTTGAAAAAAATTACATACCCAAAGCTCATTGCCCCAACTCATTTTGATATTTAGTTCATAAACGTAATTTCACTGAATTTTTACACATAATCATCACAATATTTCTACAAATAATTCTTTTGTACACTAATTTTTTTACTTTTAAAACATACGTCAATAAAACTTGCCTCTCAACATGGCAGTTTAGTGACTAATACAATAACAGTGCCACCACACACATAAACATTTCATTTAATCCATTTGAATAGGAAAAAAATATTTTTATTATTATTCCACAAATCGATTTGTTAATTTATAAATAATCATTTCATCATTATTCTTTAAAAATATAATAAGCTTTAATTACTAAATTAATAAATGATTGATAAAAAAACACACTTATTTTTTAAAGTGCTGTTTTTTAAATACCAGAACTTTGCACTTAACCTATAAGATGTCGTTGCAATGTTTGACAGTTTTAAACATAGATTGCAGTAAAATGCAAGTATTTTATGTTAGTTGTAAGTTAAATTCGAATTATTGTGAATAATAAAAATTTGTGAATATTTTATAATAAATGTAGGAGTTTAAATATATAATTTGAACGAAGTTAAGTTCATAAGAAAATTTATATAATAAAATAATATTTAAGTTTGTATTGTAATTCATAACCTAAATCTTTCAAAACATATAAAATGGCTGACCCACTCAGCTTATTACGACAATATAATGTAAATAAAAAAGAAATAATCGAACGAGAAGGTCAGATAATATTTGGTGAATTTTCATGGCCAAAAAATGTCAAAACAAATTATCTTATGTACAGGTATGTAACGCTTTTCGCTAGTCGTTACTAGAAAGTTCTGTTTGACAGCTGGTAACTAAAATGGCATGTATTTGTTTACAGTTCGGGGAAAGATGGGGCCCCAAAAGAATATTACACTTTAGAATGTTTATTATTTATTTTAAAAAATGTATCACTGACCCATCCTGTTTACGTCAGACAAGCAGCTGTAAGTATTCTGTTAGAATATGTATGTTAAATACTGTTACTGTAATATGCTTATTTAATAGGTTGAAAATATACCCGTTGTACGACGTCCTGATCGTAAAGAACTTTTAGCTTATTTAAATGGCGAGACTGCAAGTTGTGCAGCGATTGATAAAAGTGCACCCCTTGAAATACCCACACAAATTAAACGATCTGCTGATGGCGATGGAATCGATAGTTTGGCTAAGAAACCTCGATTTGAGGATACACACGTACAGAAAGTTCGTGAACAACTGGCGGCACGTTTGGATGCTCCAAAAGAAGTTTCTGTCACCGTGGACAATATTAAGTAAGACATAGTAAGAATTTCTTTTAATAGAAGCTAATGTATAAATTTGGTTCGACTATTTTTTAGATCTTTGTCAGAAACAATGTCACGAGAAAAAATTGCTGCAATTAAGGCTAAGCGTTTGGCTAAAAAACGAACGACAATTAAGGGTAATGACGATATTGGTATGGGATCTGATTTAAGAGTGATCTTAGATTTTGACGTGGATGTCACGAAAGATATAATCAGTAGAGAAAGGCAGTGGCGAACTCGAACTACAATATTACAATCTGCTGGAAAGGTATTTAAAAGAATTACATTTTCAAGTAAATCAAAAAAATCTCGCAAGCGTAACAAAACCCAAATTATTATTAGCTAACACAATTGAAGAATACCCCATCCCAACAAGGGTGAATAATTTCAAAATTTTTATTTATTTTATGCAGGTTGGGTTTCAGTTTTAATAATTAGCGAACAAAAATTATTCATATTGGTCGTTTAAAGAAATCATCCAAGTATAAGAAAATCGATGATATTAGCTACGAAAGTGGCCGGGTTGCCCCTGCTACTCTTAAGGGGGCGCTTCAACATCTTAACTCTTGAGTGACCTAAAATTTTTTTACATAATCCTTTTTTTACTAAAGCTCTATCAGAAGGATTTTTACCAAAATAAAGCTGTTTTGATAATATCGCATTGATCTCAGAGCTTAAAAAACCTGATTTTACGTGCTAATTCAAAGCATTACAGACGGAGGTGACGTTTATTAATATATTAAGATTGGGTATTGCGAGATATTTACGATGTTTCTTGATTTGCGAAAAAATAAATTACAATTTGTTTTTTAGCACTTCGCGAAGAATATAATGGCGATATTACAAGGTATAAAAGCACGTGAAGAAGGTCGGCAAAGACCACCTCAACCACCAGTAGTTACGCCTAGAGCAACACCAATTCGTCCCGCTGCACAACCGGCTGTATACAATCGTTACGATCAAGAAAGATTTATTAGGCAAAAAGAAGAAACAGAAGGTTTCAAAATTGATACTATGGGAACATATCACGGTATGACGTTAAAATCAGTAACAGAAGGCCAAGCAAAAGCTCGACCAGCAGTCACACCCACACCTCAATCAGCACCATTACCTGTGAGTGCTTCTCGTCCATCGTCCGGTGTTCCATCAAATGCTAAACGTGTATCACGAACTCCAATTATTATAATACCAGCGGCTACAACATCATTAATTTCAATGTACAATGCAAAAGATATACTACAAGATTTAAAATTTGTATCAGCTGAACAAAAGAAGGCAGAAGGAGCACGTAGAGATAATGAACTACTGTTACAAAGGTTACGTGGCAATGTTACTGTACCATACCGTGTAGTTGATAATCCAGCAAAACTTAGTCCAGCCGATTGGGATCGAGTGGTAGCTGTGTTCGTCATGGGCCCTGCATGGCAATTCAAAGGGTATCCGTGGGAACAACCTGTAGAAATATTCTCAAAAAGTAAGATAACATTTTTTGAAATTTTTTTTTATTTATAAACATATTTTATTTGAAATTATTTTTCAATATTACAAAAATTTAAAATTTAAACATTTTTTTGAATACATATTGATGATTTTGGTTTTCGGACTCGATTTAATAATTTATGTCAAAATTTGGGAAATGGAGTAATTTTGTATCTGTCCTTGATTTAAATCCAATAAAATCGATCTAGGTGTAAATATCGATTGGTGAGCCGAGTGGCATAAACAGGAGAGTTGGTTTATCATTCTAGAATGAGAAATATTTATATTAAATATCAGCTGCTTATACTAACTTTTTCTCACTTACGCATCATCAACTTGAGTACGTATTATACCTTGTTGCCAAAGTCAGAGATTCTTCAAAAAATTTCTGATTGATTGATTCAAAAAATTTATTTTAAACAAACTTTTATTTAAAAAATGAAGCAATAACAGATAAAATAGTTTTAAATATTTTGTCTTCAATATTGTAGAAAATTTTTGGATTATATGCATGAGAATAGTACAAATGCTTGTTGTGAAATAATTTCTCATTTTTATCTTTACGGTACCACGGCAATATCAATGTACGATGAGTTAAAAAATCTTCTTAAGTTATTTCTCTTCAACTATCATACTCTAACGATAGTTATTTCTGCTCAACAATAAAATTTTGCGTTAAAATATCTCGACAACGAAATGGTCAGTGATTTTGGATTTTCTTTCTTTCTAAATCAGAGCAAATATATCAATAGATTTGCTGCGATTTTTTTACTCAAAACCTGAATCGTGATTACATGTATCATAACCATTTATGTTAAACTAGCGACCCATGCCGGCTTCTCACGGATGCAATGCTTTACTAAATATACTACAGAATGTGTTTATTTACGATATCATATTAGAAACCTCTAAAATAATCAGTATTTCTTTACTATATTATGCAAGTATTATACATATAAACCTTCTTCTTGAATCTCTCTATGTATTAAAAAAACCGCAACAAAATCCGTTGCGTAGTTTTAAAGATCTATGCATACATAAGGACAGACAGACAACGGACGCTACTTTTTTATACCATGCATATAAGTAATATTCATGGTATACTAAGTTTAGTCCCAAGTTTGTAACGCTTAAAAATATTGATGCTGCGAACAAAATTTTGGTATGGGTGTTCATAAAATCACCAAATTAGTCGAATTTCGGTTGTCCATTCGTCCGTCCATCCGTCTGCCAACTCGATAACTCAAAAACGAAAAACGATATCAAGCTGAAACAGCGTACTCAGGACGTAAAATTGAGGTCAAGTTCGTAAATGAGCCACATAGGTCAATTGTGTCTTGGGTCCGTAGGACCCATCTTATAAACCGCTAGAGATAGAACAAAAGTTTAAATGTAAAAAATATTCCTTATAAAAAAATAACCCACTTTTGTGGCTTAAACATTTTTTCGTAAACATCACTGTTTCTCCGAGAGGTCGCAAATTAGGCGTAAATTGTATAGTATGTATTATATGGGAATATCACTTATGTATGTGTGACATGTATGTATGTGTAATGTGATAGAGTAATCAACACTGTCTATGAATGGTATTTCAACAATTAACTTAGTAAATTGTTTGTTTTCACTTGTTTTATAATATGTAGTGATAATACTTCCATATATTATTTTACTATTTTCAATGGGAATATTCATGTTTTTTTTAGAATTTAACAATTTTATTTGTATATGTTTTATTTTGAAATCGAATGTATTTTGTTTCATTATATTTGTGATTTATAAATTAAGGCGGCATATGATGTTTTTAATATCTTTTAAAACACTTTACATTATCATATATGTAAACGATACCGCATATTTCAATGGATGAACTCATATTTTGTTTAAATTTTATTTGTAAAAAGTTTAAAAATTAATACTTAATTCACTACATGTAGGATAACTCAATAGTTGACTCGGTTAGTTATTATATTTATTATTTTTTACTTTTATTTAATGACTTACAAATCTAGATAATATCGTATATAATCTATTTTCAGTTTGCGCTTTCCATTTAAAATACGATGAAATGAAATTAGATGCGAATGTTGCAAAATGGGCTGTGACGGTTATTGAATTATCGCGTACTAAACGACATTTAGATCGTGCTTCAATTATGATATTTTGGGAACAATTGGATAAGTAAGTTATTTGGTTGAATTAAAATTATTTAAACAATTTTTTAGCATCATGTTTAATTTTTTTTTTCTTTTTTTAGGTTTATTATGCAGTACAAACCTCATCTACGTTTTTAATATTGAAATTCGGTGAATCATCAAGATCAGTCACACTTCTGTAATAATTGCATTAATTGCTCGTATTATATTATTAATAAATATTTTAAATTTGAATTAATGCTTATATATATACATATATATTCCACAAATTTTTTTTCCTTTCCATAAACACGTCTATTTCAGAAATGAAACTAAACTTTCTGTCTAAACTTCCTTTGGTGGTTAATGTGTCAGTTTGTCACTTCTATTTTTTAATCAGCATCAGAGTAAGGTAAATTTATTATAAATTATTCCTGAGCTCCTATTAACGGGAGTATAGAGATTGAACCATGCATTTCCACCCAATTTTGTTTTGAGCGGCAACTTTGAGTTCTCGCCAAATCAGACCTGCTTATTATCTAGCCTCAAAGTATAAAGATCGTCGTTACATCATTTCTGGTCTCCACCGGCTACGCGTTACTACCTGTTCTTATTGAAAAAAGGAATTTACTTCAATTTTGAAGCTATCATTTAAAAAATATCTCGAATCCATACACGTGATTTTTTACAGCTTAAGACTTTGATAGCGTGGGAAAAAATTTTTATTGATCAGAGGCACGTGCTATTTTATAGAACTCGCTACAAAATGAATATGTGTACAATTCTCCATTCTCTGATGTTTTTGTATTTTCAAAAACTAAGTTCTTCAGAACATGATTGATTCATTCAGGGTTTCTTAATATATGTATAAAAATTAAAAAAAAGAAATTAATTAAATTAGCTTCTGAATACAAATTTTGGTAAACTAAACGTTCTTGGTAAACCTAATGCGGGATCTTTTAAATTTGTCAATATTTAATGTTTGTTTAGGTTAGATTTTCTAAATTGATCCCCAGCTTTTTATTTTGAAACTATTGTTTTTCTCAGCAATATTCAAATCACAGAGTAAATACCACAATACTGGAAATAAAATTTCTAATTCAAGTATTGTGGTATATGCTTTACTATTTCTGTAACTACTTTTTACTATTTTGAAATATTAAAAATAAAAAAGTTTTAGCAATGTTATAGTGCTCAAAATGAAATGAGAACATATTATTTTTAGGGAAACAATTTTTTTTGAGCTAAAACGATTATTTTATTAATAATCATAAATTCTAAATAAACGTTTTCCAATATGTATCTAATACAATTTGAGTATCTATCACAACAACGGCCGGTATTTAGCTGTACATATATTTTTATAAGATGGTACATATAATGGACGTAAAAATCAATAAAAAGTACTGGAAATGTATGTTATACACATATAATTCACTGACATTTGTCCTAGATTAGTTTAAAACGCTTTGAACTATCTTATTATTAACAAATATTAACTTGTTTTTGTTTAAAATATCATATATTCCTGGCCAGTGCACCTTAATAAACATATACATTATTTTAAAATTATTATTTAAACAATTTAAATGTAAATCAATATTACTAGGTACTTAGTGCTAAATAATTATTGTGCATCATGTAAAACATATTTAAAATTTATATAAATACGTAAAAAAGGCTGAATTCGAATTTAATAATATTAATTTAATAATTTATTTATTTGGGATTAGGATTCAAAAATTTTTTATACTCATAGGCAATTGCGTATTCATTTATGACACAGAATTGCATAAATATATTTGTATACATTTTTATTTGAACATAATGTAAAAGTTTATAATAAAAATATTGCATTCGATTAAATCGTTTTTATAAATTAAGCGCAATGTAGTTAAAGCGCTTTTAAGTAAAAACTAAAACAAAATTAACATATTTTTTAGTCCAAAACTGCATTACACATGCATTTTTGGATTGATAAACGTAGCCAAACTTGTGGTTTTAGTGGCAGACATCGTGTACCGTCCTCTTTATCAGCAGGTAAGTAATTATCACGTAATTGCTTTTACATTTTTTGATCAAAAATAATAAATAATAGCTCAGTTTCTTCGATATTCGTTTTCCTATATGTCCAAACTAAAAGACCTAATAAGTTGAAATTTTGTATATGTATCGATGTTGTTTAAAAAGTGCATTCAACAGCTAAATAAACTTTGAATTGATCAAAATATTTGTTAACGAACGTTAATCTGAAGAGTCTGAACTTAAAATATTAAAATTTTCATTTTAAATTGGTACCTAACTTTTGAGCCAGTTTGCATTCATTACTCACTTTTCACAACGAAAGCAAAGAATATTTAGTCTAGTAGTAAATATAATTGTATTTTACAGGTGGAAGTAGGCCACAAATACGTTCGACTAATTCTGGAGTTTGGGGTGGTGGTAGCGCTGGATATTTAAGGACCAGTGCCCAAGCAAAACCGATGGTGACACCTGTACATCGCTTTCAATCTATTGAAAGCGTTGCTTCAGCGACTGCAGTGGCTGGTAATTCCCGTGTACCAAGACATCATCAGTCACATAGAAATAATCCACATTTGCATGGATATCGCCATAATCAACAACAGTTAGTTATTAAGTAAATACAATTTTTATTTATTTTGAACCAATTTTATTATTTTAGCTCAATAAGCTCAGAATATTTATTTGTGAGCAACCAAAATACGCCCACATGTTCTCAGATATTTAAACTTTATTATGACACATAAGTTCAAGCTTGTATATACTTGGTATATATAGACTATTTAAACAAAAAGCTCCATTGGTTGTTATATATTTCATATTATATTTTAGTGTTGGATCGTCAACATCTAATGATCAGCAACAGTCAAGTGCCAATTCGCATAACACACATAGGAATGTTGTCCTTCAACATCCACATTCGCATACGCAAAGTCAACATCATCCTCCAGAATTGGATAATCGTGTGTACTTGGATGTGCCAAATGTTATATCAGATACAATTGCAGGACCACAATTGGCCGGACCGATGAAAGTAAAATGCAGTAGCATGTGGATAACATTTGGATTAATTACATTATTTGCAGGAGGT
The DNA here is from genome assembly GCF_905475395.1 of Chrysoperla carnea. NCBI lineage: Eukaryota > Metazoa > Arthropoda > Insecta > Neuroptera > Chrysopidae > Chrysoperla > Chrysoperla carnea. The sequence goes on along the minus strand of NC_058338.1, from coordinate 55,268,914 downwards.
GCAAGACTTTATTTAAGCAATCAGGTACTTAGTAAAAATACTTACAATCACAATAGATTACACCCATTTTTGAAAAGTGTCTCAAGTAGATTCTATAGTGATAATAAACAAAAAAAAAGCACAAATTTTTCCATAAAAATGCATTTAATTTTTACTTGAAACTTCTTGAGTGGTTTCCTTTTGACGAGTCTAAAAAACTTTCTCTCTGACTTTTTTCGAAAGTGGTGCGTTTTTAAATGAGCATTATAACGTCATATTTAATCTATTGGTCTGGAAAATTGCAGCAGGGAATTTATCGGACATTATGACCACTTGATAACATTACTAATTATTAAACAATAAAATATATTGTCCGACAAAAAATTTGCACCGATGAGCTTGTAAACCATCTCGTGCTTAAGTATTTTTGTTTTTCAATACATACATAGTTCTCTTTTGCTTAATTGTTTAATAATTATGAATGAATGTTGAAGTGGTCAGGCTAGATCCGTGCAAATTTCCTTCTGATTTTTTTTCAAACCGCTAGCTTAAATATGACGTTATCACGGTCATTTGAAAAAGCAGCACGCAGTTTCAAGTATATATCGATCAATTAACAAAAAGAGTGCTGTCCCTCGGAATAAAACCGCTGGACGTAGTGCACGCCATATTGCTCTGAGGTCATGACGTCAGTTGGCTTTGCAAATAAATGCGCTGATATTTTGAATGATAATTTAAAATTTTTAGTTTACACAGTCGTATGACGTAATAACTTAAAGGCTACTATATCATGGTGTTAACAACAGATTAAAAAATTGATACCTTAGAATTGAATTTTAAAATTTATTTTCTTATTTTATGAACTGAAAACATTTTCCGACTGCTTTTCGCCTTAGCTATCTCAATGATATATTTTTGATTTGTTCTCATATAGAATAAAATACCCTATTATGAATTATTTCATGAATCACATTTTTCTCATGTTCATCTTTTCAAAAATTTTGAGAAAATTCTTATAAACTGTTTGTTATCCTCATGTTATTATCATCAGGGTGAAATCTCAGTTAAAATATTTTGTGTCTTTTCGTCCTCCATTAACAGTTATGATAAGATTTTTGTTGCATTGCTAATGCTTAACGCATGCAGGCATGCTTCCAACCTTTTGTCATAAATTCCAACAAAAAAAATTTCCAAAACTTTAAAAGTAGTATCCCAAATATATATTTATAACAATAATAAACAATGCGTGAGTACTATCGAATACTAAAAGCAGGACCCTGGCATCGAGGTTCTGGTATTTGCAATGTTTCTGGTAATGGCGCTAGTGGTTACATGCTACGTGGGTGTATGCCGTGCAGGAAATTCTTGGGTTGTTTTTGAAGCAATGTTATCACCACAACAAATACAGCAACATGCAAATGGAACATCTACAATAGCTTCAACAGATTTAGCCGCAGGTCAACATACTACTAGAAATTTTAGTAATAATGATGGCTTATCAAACCAGGTTTGTTTTTTTTGTTTTTTTTTTTAAATCAAAATCTAATTGAATTAGTTTATACAATAATAGGAAAATAATTTTCAGGTTACACAAGAAGAAATTACTTTAAATAATGTATTAGGAATTCAACAAACAATTAATAATAATCCAACAACAACACCGCCACCTCCACCACCCCCTTACCATATAGCAATTTTATTACCCCAGCAACCGGTAATAACCGATGTAAATTCATCTGAACAGCAACAAATTGACGAATCACCTCCACCTTCGTATGATAAAATTATTCGATAAAGAAAGGATTTGACTATGATATAATAATATATATTTGTATAATTAAACTAACTACATATTGTTGTTGCTATGTTTCATAGATTTTGGTAGATTTCGAAGTAATCCTAATCAAAATCTACCTTCCGACTGGCACTACCATCGGAGTTTTTGTTCGATATTTTTTTTTTTGAATTATGAAATTACAAGAATGTATGAGAAAAAAAGTATTCTAAGACAATAAACAGAATGAAATCATTATCGCAAAAGGGAATTTTCATGCAAGCGTGATTTTTGAATCTGATTTTATTTTAAGATCGTTAATTATTTGTTACAGGTGAATGTATATTCATTTCCATGCTAATAGAACAAACATTCATATGTAATATTTATAGAAGGCTAAAAAATTAACGTTAATACTTTTTATATGATCCATCATGAATTATTGATGTGGTTTATTTTTTTACATTCATAGGATTTCTACTTGTAACTACCAATATGACAGCCCTAAAAATTGTACTCGGAAAACTCTTATTATCCGATACAATGAACGTTTGTCGCTCGTATAACGCACTGTTTTAAAGTGGATGCTCTTTCTGTAAATTTGTCATCTCCTCTCCATACATTGATAACCTATGTTTTCCTGATAGAAAATATACATAGCGGTGCGGAGACAGTATCCGCTTAAAAAAAGAAAGAAGTTTTGGATAACCATAAACATTAATTATTTTCTTTAAGAAAAATATATTATCGTAAAGATTGGTAAAATTTTAGAGGAGCGTCGACGCGTTAAACGCTTTTTGTAAGGGAAAACATGGCCTTGAAAACAAAAATATATGGTTTATTATATAATTCTCTAATGTCCCTTTATACATGACATTGATAAGCGTATTTTAAAGACGGTTGCAAGGACTCAGCTCCATTGTAACGTAAAACGCTGGCGATGGGTGGCGTTAATAAATGCTGACTTCTTAATAGTTAATAAGATCCCACACCAGCGTTTTACGTCAATTAACTTGCGAATAGAGCTTAGACCTTACTGTACTTGTGGGTGACATTAATAAATTTGCTTTAATAGAACAGCAAATGTTCTTTAAACTTTAAAATACGTTCAATATAAAAAATAAACTACAAAAGTATTAAAAAACGGTAAATTAAAAATAAATATTTAAAAATTAAACCATAAAATGAAATGTGGTATACGTAAAACGTAAATTTTAGCAAATAAATTTTAATGTAATAATAGTACAAGCGCTAATGACAAAATAATTATAGGGTACTTGCAATTTTCCCCCATGAGTAAATAATTCTCAAAAAGTAGAACTTCAACGAAGTATATATTTAAAATTTAGGCGGGCTGTTCTGTCTCTCTTGTACCATTATTACTAAAAAATATACTCTTCGGTTCATACGAAGGTCCGTAGCATGAAGCATATAGGCAGGAGAACGATCGCTATAGAAAATATTGTCCCCGAAATATGGATAAAATAAGTGAGGCGCTGCGATCAATACGTAGTATCAATAAAAGCGGGCTGTTGTGCGCTAATTTCAAATGATATATCAATTTGTACATTATGCTAACAACAACAGCTAACTTCACAGATACTACTTCTTGATGACAGCGCGGCTGGTGGCTTAAAAATGAACTATAAATTCTACAAATTTTTAGGTACAGGTACGCTAATGCTTTAGTACATAGCGATCTTTCTCCTGTTCTATAACCTTCATGGTCCGTAGCATGATTATTGGTTAGAAGAAATAATTTGTTTTTAATAGATTTTTGTCTTAGGGTCGAAAATATGATGATTGTAAATATTAAGAGCATGATTGATCCTGTCCAGCAAAAAATTTTCGGTTAAGAGCGCGTTAACTTCATGCAAGTGCATATAAAAAAATATTTTGTATTTATCAGTTAATTAGCACGCACGATACTTTGAATATATATTACACAGACGTGCCGTGCGTACAAAAATAAACAATAATTCTGTCACACAAAAAGAGCGACGTCTTTATTCTTTTGGGGCCGCATAAAGCAAACGTGCTGTAACCGCTTAATTTCTGCTGAACAGACCCATTGCAAACAAAGGTAGAATAAGTCCCAAAGAGTTTATGTACATAGAGAACGCCAGGGCCCAAAACTGGCAATATGCGAAGCGAGAGAGAAGCCTGCCTGTGAGTTCCTCTGTGTCCTTATCCATTAATACAAAAAATAATTCAAATAAAATTAAGCAGACACAAAATCTCTATGGATTATATTATTATGACAAGGGCACAGGGGAACTCACTGGCAGTCTTCTCTCCCTTTATCATATTGCATCCACTTACAGGCTAGCAGATCTCTCGCGTTCTCTATATGTATTATCTCTATGGTAAGTCCAGTGAACTTAGTAAGAAATATACCGATTAATGGTTAAAAAATGGCGATCATACAGATCTCCATTAACTTCGAATCCAGAATTGATACTTACTTTTATATAAACATATAAAGCGCTTTAGTTAACAATTGCGCTAAATATTTCTGAATTTTTTTATTTTAACGATAGACGTATTTAATTATGAACAATTGTTAGAATCTAATTAATACATACTTTTTGATATTAAATTTTTTAGTTTTTTTGAAATAATAAATATTAACAAATAATGCTATTAAAAAAAAGACAAAATTCAATTATTAAACATTTGCACAAATTATTTTTATAACATTTTTAAACAAAATAAGAACTACATAATAAACTTGAAATAATGTTATTATCATATTGTTAGCATTTTTAAGTGTAATATTTAAATAACAATTAAATTTGTATTTCAGTGCGGCTCGGGAAAATATCAGAGATATTTTTAACAAAAAATATGAGATTTATTGTGGAGGGATAAACATGAACACATATATAAATATATATACAATCTTTCTTACGAGGAAGAAATTGACCTAGTGGAAAAAATATTTGAAGAAAGAAAGAATAAGTCTTAGAAACTCTGACTTTCTCAAGGTTTTTGGACTGTTTAATTCAAAATTATCCAGACTTTCTAAGACTTCTAAGACTTCTTTTTTCAAATATTTTTTCCACCAGGGTGGCTCGTCAAACTAAAGAAATGTTTTTAGGCATTAGCACCTAATGGTTAAATAATATCTGAATGGAAAGGTCAGCAAGTCAAATTTACTATGAAAAATCATGGTTGATAATTATAAAAAATCTATGGTTAAATTATGATTGCATAGAGTTAATTAATAAATGTCACTTAATGCGCACCGCCCATCGCGTTGGTGTGCATTGACTTAGTGTGCGTACGTTATTGCAGAAAAGAGTGTTCGTGTGACATTGGCTTTACCTGAATACAAAATGTATGAGATTGTTTTTTGTAAATTTATTTCATTTTTAAATGTTGTTAATTATTTTCTTAATGGTGATAAAAAGCTCATAAGCAACATTAGGCGCGTTTAGCTTATATCTGTGTAATTCTCAGCCAAGACGTACTTAATTTATTTGCTTTAACAGTATGAATATACTGACCAATCAGTGAAATGAACTGGGGGGTCGTTATTTTATTCGGAAGTGTTCAGTAAAAAATGGCCAAACATAACCAATAACTGTGCAAAACTTAATCTCTCATCATAATTTTCACATCATTACTGAGCTTAAGCATCATGATCTATGGTATAAAGTGTTCTAAAATCTTTGACCTTGACAGTCGCACAGTTTTCATTTAATGATATTAAAAAATTTTGTTTTTTAAGTGTCAATAATAACTGCTTATAGTGTCGTCATTTAATCTTGTGGAGCTCCAAATTATATATAAAAAATTATTGAACATGTATAGAATGTATTTGTTCAATTAATTAACTACCCATAGTATTTAACAACAGAATCCTACAATAATTCAAAAACAGTGATTCTAGCCTATGCCATGGGCGTACTGGAGAGATATTTGGTCCCAACCGTCCTGTCCTGGACTCGGATTTACCATTGATTTAATTGGTTGTATGCGTTTATGCCCCATTTTTGGGCCAAAATCTGATTAAGTCCATGGCCTATGCAGCAATAGAATGATAAATGTAGTTGGGATATAAAAAATGAATAACCAGTGAACATTTATATGCCATGGACATAATATGTAAATTATTATGATTTACCATTTAATAACATATTTTTTTTAAATATGACGATGAACTTATGAATGATTAGGTATTCCATGGTATCCATAGACAAACCCTTAAAGACAGTGCAATATGAATACAATTATTGGAAACAACCGTTCGCTAGCGACACTATTGAGGGTTACATAAATTCAAAATTTTGATGATGTAACTAAGATTTGAATCAGCTATCTGCAGAAAAAGAAGTCGGTGCTATTACAGTTCGGCCATGTAAAGTATACATGGAACAATAAAAAAAGAATATCTTATTAACTTCGAACTAGTTCATGTAACCCTCAAGAGATACGCTAGTGTCGCTCATTTTCATTCCAATAATATGATTGAATCGTCTTGTTAATGGCTGCGTTTGGCGGAAAAAAGCACTAGTAAACGTTTGTAAGCAAAATGGCGATTGTTAAACGGTAAGCGCTGTCAAATATTAAATAGCTATTTTCCTCTAGGACGCTAAGTTAGCTTTAACCGGGGAACCTAACCTAATTTAAATATATGTTTGTAAATTATTCATATTAAAAATTTACCAATAATGAATAATATATTAAATAATATACAAATATACTAATTATATAATTTTACAAACAACTTAAGGAGTATAAAGCTATTATTTAAATAAATGTTTGCAAAATAAATAAGCAAAATGGCGGATTGTGTCAACGCAACTGAAGTTAGCAAACATGTCCTGGCCGAAAACTGTACAGTTTGTTTTTCAGCGCTAGTAAGCGCTTTCAAACGCTTTTTTCTGCCAAACGCAGCCAATGTTTGTCTATGATTGTATCCATAGAATAATATAATGATTGTATCTCTGAATAGGACCACTTCTGCATGTAGCACAAATGATTTTTCATTGGTCTAATTATGATAGTACATATATGTAATTTTATTTAAATTCAGAGCTTTTCCTTAATAACTTGTAACTATAAACGCGAAAATAAATTATTGACGAATGGATTACTCTGTTCAATTTTTTTCTCACGTTACCAAACAGAAATAAGTTTCAGGTTAAAAATGATTTTGCTATAATTCCAGACTTACCGTTGGTGTACTTAAATTACTGTTAATATTAATAAGTTTTCTACAAAATTGTAGCCCACTTGTATTTCGGATATAGCTAAATTGGCTTACTTGTCGATTACTTTATATGGGCGAGCAGGGGCCAGAAGAAATATTTTTATGATTTATTTATTTGCCTGAAAATATTTCTGATCGATTAACGCTTTGAGAATTCAGATAATCCAATCGTAATTATTAAGCCATGAACTTAAATGATTTTAAAGTTATTATTAACTTGTTTTGTAAAAAATTTTGGATATGTTTTAAAGGTAAAAAAATTTGAGATTAATATTAAAACAAAAAAATTATGTAAATCTGTGATATATTTTAATTTTATTGTATATATTAAAAAAATCTATTAAACAAATTAAATACACTTTTTGTAGGTAATAACACTAATGATTGAGTATTAAGTACATTCAAAATATGCTGTTTCCGTTCAAGATCTAATTATGGACACCAAAATGATCTTGACTCGTACGTCAAATTTAATATTTTTATTATAATTATTATTACCAAATGTTCGCAGTATTAAAGATATATTGAAATTGATTTTAATGAATAATCTACTGCAATTCTACAAGAGATAAGATTTTTGTAATTTAAAAGTGTTCATTAGTATATTCGAAATTTGCAAACCCTATTTTTGAAAGTGTTTGAAGTAACAAATACTTAAATTCTGCTTTACCTAAATATTATTGGGTAAAACTAATATTATAAACAAATCCGCGTGAATGAAACTTATCCGTGAACCTAGCCAAAGATAGCACAAATTCTATAGCAGCACTGTCACGGCAACTCCGTCAATTGGCGGTAATAATTCGTACTAATTAAAACAGGAAGTGGACCCATTTTCAGTAGTTCAAATTTAGACTACCAGATTATTTACCATTTATCAATAACTGTAGAAAATGATAATTATTGATTTGTTTTTATTAAAAATGTGCATTTATTGTGCTATATTTTTTCAAACATTGAAAAAATCGAATTTCTTGTAATTCAAGTGGATTGAATTCGTGGTAAATCTTTTTAATATGTCTGTTATAAATATTTTAATCACTTACTAAAAAAGTGCAGTCAAAATAATTCAACCATTATGAGGGGATCTATTACACAATTCTTTCTTGTTCGTTATCTTCACAGTTTGGATCGAAACGGTGTGAAATTTCATAATAAATTTCAAGGTTTTGAGAAACCGTAGACATTTGCAAGAATAAAAAGTTCCCCTTAGGTGTAATACAGCATCCCATAATATTTTACGCAAATATTAGATACTAAATTTAATAAAAGAAAATAATTTAAAAAAAAATCATTATTGTAGTCAACGATATTTACAACAAAATAATTGTCTTTTGAAATGGTTACAACAGAATTTATAATTTAATGAAGTATTAACACCTTTCAGAAGAAAAATTGTGAATTTAAATGCTAATAAATAAAACTTGATAAATTTTACATCGATAGACTATATTTTGCCGAACCATAGTGCAAACAATTTAGTTAATTCTAGATTTCCGAGTTAAATGTATATGCCTTGGAAAGAAACGAATGTTCAGTGATTAAGTTGGCATGTATAACAGAAGTTGTATGTTTTAAATTCAGCTTAAATTTTTCGAACTCTTACACATCTTGTCTGATATAACCGAATGGAGAATTATGAAAAGTTGCATCTAGTAAATGGCCCGTTATTTATTATATTGCTATTAGCAATGCCGAAATATAATCTGCTCTTTGATGGTCTAATTATGAACTCGTGAAAAGGATGTTCCAATATCTTGGAACATAATTATAATCATGCTAGTCTACCCGTGAGGAATTCCGCAGTTTGGTACCCGTGGCTAAAAACAGGCTAACGAAATATCAAATAATACATAAATGATACAAACTATCTACAGTATTTTACTTTCTTTTTATTGTGTATAGGCAATTTTATTACAGATATTTTAGAATTTTATATCGGCTAGAGAAATAATAAATAAGATAAGAAAGTAAATACCGAGATCCTTTCCTCCTTTGCCTTCGAAGAGAGAAGAAACAGAATTAATATATAATTTAAAAAATTAATTTCTGTTCAAGCTGCTACAGTGACGGATAGCCGATAACTGGGAAGTTAACAGAATTGTTTGAATAAACAAAAGGGTTTGATAAAACATACAATAACGTCATCAGCAATCGAAATATTAGATTTAATTTAATCAAGAAAATATTATTTACTGCTACTTTGCATATTGGATTATATAATTTATCGATCTTTTCGAAAGCAAATTTACGATGTCAACAAAATTTTAAAACAAACAAAAACATAAGAAAAATTGAGAGTTTATATATTAGTGATTTCTTATTGAATAAACGCTTAAAACATTTCGATTCTGGCGCAATATGTGATAATCATGTATTTGTTAAATTGAATATATTTTTTAAAGAAAATTAAACGTCGAAATATTAAGATACATTTTAAAAATTTCTTAAAAATATTAAAATGTTTAAAATTCCTTCCAAAATAACTTATCCTTCCTGGAGGTGTTAATTTATACACACATTGACATGTTATATTAATTAAAATCAATTCTCATGATGTAGTGTTCGTTGAGGAAATATTTAAAACATTTTCAATAAACAATCATTGAATATTGAAGCCAATTTTTTGAAAAAATTCAACAAAAAGAAACTTTTTTGTATTTTAATACTATTGTATGAAATTTTCTAATATATTGTTATAATCAATAGCTGTTTTAAGATTAATTGTATAAAATATATTAAAAATTCATTAAATGATTAAATCGATTCAACACATTATTATTTATTCAATATTATCAGTCTATAATTAAGGTAAGTGTACATTATTACGGGTTAGTACATTATTCCGCGAGTTTTTTATTTTGATCAAAAAGTAAGAAACACTAAATAAATTTTTAATTAAAAAAAATAACAGAGCCTCTAGCACTAAAATATGAACAAAAAAAATCGTCTTTTGAACAAATCAAATCACACTTAAATACTCATATTGATCGAAAAACTGAGCGATTGGTAAACATCTGGTTTTATTACAAATATGTTGTGTGTATACGTAAGGTGACAGTGTTGGATTGTTAAGCGTTTTTTGGATAGCTAATAAGTTTATCACTTTTGAATATGTAAAAATATTGATTAGAATGAATAAATGAATCGTTTTAAAGCTTTTTCAAATTATTTTAATTAATTATTTTCTTTAAATTTTGATTCCCGGAATTATGTTCTTAAATCAGTGATAGTGAACCATATTACGGGAGTCTACCGTAATTAGGGAAAATAAGAAGTAATTATTTTTAACTCTCATTTAAAATTGGTTATAATTATTAAAATATTTTTTTTCTGATTGAAGCAGTAGATACCAGCTCCGTATAGTTAGCAGATAAAATTGTTATTTTTCACTCAAACTATTTCCATTCATTTGGGAATCGTTTGGGAGGATTTGGGAATATAATTTTATAATTTGGGAATTATTAGTTTTCCTGTAATTAATGATTCTTTTTTCAGCGTATATTTAGCAGGTAGGAAATTAAATCCACTTAATTTTTATGTTATTCGAAAGGAAATCATTTGGGAATTACGATAAACACGGTTTCAGAGTTTGGGAATGTATAATTAATTAATTACACCTATTTTTTAGTTGATTGATAGGTTATGTTAATTAACCGTACATTAATTGTTATATAGCAGTATGGCGCCAATATTCAAATATTACTGAATAATTTATTTTATAATTTATGTAAATGTTAAGTTTTATTTTGCCTTAAAACTGTTCTTATTCAATTGGAAATCGTTTGGGAAGATTTAGAAATATAATTTTATTATTTAGGACTGATTAGTTTTCATGTAATTAATTAGTTTTTCAAAGCGTATACTTAGAAAATAAAAAATTAAATTTTCACCATTTTTACGTTATTTGATAATAATTTACATGGAGACTGATCTAATTAATTTGGGAATCATATTAATCACGGTTTCATCATTTGGGAAAGTATAATTAATTTATTAATTACATTTATTTTTTAGTTGATTTTTTATGGTTATATGAATGGCGGCAATATTCAAATGCTACTTCATTGACAATAATTTTGTTTTTTTAATTTATGTAAATGTTAAGCTTTATTTTTCATTAAAACTATTCTTATTCAATTGGGAATCGTTTGGGAAGATTTAGGAATATAATTTTATTATTTAGGACTGATTAGTTTTCATGTAATTAATTAGTTTTTCAAAGCGTATACTTAGAAGGTAAAAAATTAAATTTTCACCATTTTTACGTTATTTGATAATAATTTACATGGACACTAATCTAATTAATTTGGGAATCATATTAATCACGGTTTCATCATTTGGGAAAGTATAATAAATTTATTAATTACATTTATTTTTTAGTTGATTTTTTTGTGGTTATATTAATAGCGGCAATATTCAAATGTTACTTCTTTGACAATAATTTTGTTTTTTTAATTTATGTAAATGTTAAGCTTTATTTTTCATTAAAACTATTCTTATTCAATTGGGAATCGTTTGGGAAGATTTAGGAATATAATTTTATTATTTAGGACTGATTAGTTTTCATTTAATTAATTAGTTCTTCAAAGCGTATACTCAGAAGGTAAAAAATTAAATTTTCACCATTTTTACGTTATTTGATAATAATTTATATAAATTAAAAAAACAAAATTATTGTCAAAGAAGTAACATTTGAATATTGCCGCTATTAATATAACCACAAAAAAATCAACTAAAAAATAAATGTAATTAATAAATTAATTATACTTTCCCAAATGATGAAACCGTGATTAATGTGATTCCCAAATTAATTAGATTAGTGTCCATCTAAATTATTATCAAATAACGTAAAAATGGAGAAAATTTAATTTTTTACCTTCTAAGTATACGCTTTGAAGAACTAATTAATTAAATGAAAACTAATCAGTCCTAAATAATAAAATTATATTCCGAAATCTTCCCAAACGATTTCCAATTGAATAAGAACAGTTTTAAGGCAAAATAAAACCTAACATTTACATAAATTATAAAATAAATTATTCAGTAATATTTGAATATTGGCGCCATACTGCTATATAACAATTAATGTACGGTTAATTAACATAACCTATCAATCAACTAAAAATAGGTGTAATTAATTAATTATACATTCCCAAACTCTGAAACCGTGTTTATCGTAATTCCCAAACGATTTCCTTTCGAATAACATAAAAATTAAGTGGATTTAATTTCCTACCTGCTAACTATACGCTGAAAAAAGAATCATTAATTACAGGAAAACTAATAATTCCCAAATTCTAAAATTATATTCCCAAATCCTCCCAAACGATTCCCAAATGAATGGAAATAGTTTGAGTGGAAAATAACAATTTTACCTGCTAACTATACGGAGCTGTAGATACCGTAGATTTTTGTGAGGTAATTACGGGATATGTTTGTTTTTTTTTTTAATTTGGCATAATTTATGCTAAAATACTTGCTTTTTATGATAAGTATATAATGTGTTTTTAACTCCCGGAATAATGAGCAGAGTTTTTACTTACGTATACAATTCCGGGAGTATCACATTGTAAAGGAGAAAATCGAAACTTGATTTTATTAATATAAATAATAATGATAATGATAATATTTATAATACCAGTGATTTATTGTCATTAGTATTCCGCAATATGTTATGATTTTTTTTAAAAATTAATTAAAAATTAAAAATTTTTATTTTTCAATCAATTTTTACTCAATAATCTTAATTACATTAAACAGAACAATTTTTTAATTTACCTTTGTTAAGTGTGTATCCCGGAATTATGTACTTTCATTCCCGGAATCAGGTTCAAAGCCAAATTTTATCACGGAATTAGAGACAAATTCAAAGTCCAGAAAATTAACGTTTAATACTATAAATTAAAGACTTTGGGGTGAAAAAATGGTCAAAACTAATTCTCAATAAATCATTTTATACGACAAACCAATTTTTATAGTGGAAATATTTATATTTATTTCAATAATCAGCTTCAAAGTGCATTATGCCTAAACATCCCGTAATATGGTACATTTACCTTAATTCATTTTCAAAGAATCCCGTACATTCAACATTGTCTTTGACTTATTTGGTGAAAATTTTTTGAAACTTCTGATGCAGGACCATATCGCCCTGATCAAAAGCCTAAATGGGCGCAACCCCCTAAAACTATTCATTTCAGAGTTACAGACCTTAAAATAGTCGAAAACCTATTTTCGTATTTCTAAAATATCGATTATATTTTATAAATATGCGTCTATTTTCGTACAGCGACCAAATAATTTTAAATTATTAATTAAAAAAATTTATCTCTACTTAAAAATAGTAATTGAAAATATTTTGTTCACTTGACATTAGCATAAAAATGTCGAGCGATCTCACCCACATGTTATAAGGTCTTTGGTTCTACAAAAAACAACTTACAAACATAGGAACGCAGCCCATATAGCAATATATAAAATTGGCAGTGTCGAACGCACATATTTTACCAACCGAGAACTGTCACTAGGATAAATTTTTGACATATCTGTGTTGACATTTGAAAACGAAAAAAGTGTAAATAAATAATCAATGCAGTTTTCTGAAGTATATCAAATTAAAAATGCCGGTAGAAAATTTTTGTCGACTTTGTGCTGTTCAATTTCCATTATCTTCATTAAAAAACGTTGAAGAATTACAAAATGATCATTTAGATTCACTTATATTAAAATATTTACAAATCAAAATAAACGATAATAGTGAATTTCCAACTACAGCATGTAAACCTTGTTGTAAAACAGTATTAAATTTTCATAAATTTCTTCTTGAAGTAAAACATGCACAAGACAAATTGCGAGATATAATTAGAAATTATGATTCAAGTATAAAATTAGAGAATAATGAACATAACAGTATAGATTCAGTTAAAACAGAAGTTGATGATTCAAATCTTATCAGCAAGAATTATAAATGTATGAATGATACTGAGGTTGATTTAAAAGTTAAAAATGAATTAGATTTGGGTACGCGAAGCAGACTACAAATAAGCTTAGAATATTTTTGTGGAATCTATGTTTCTTGTTTCAGAGAGTGATTGCGATAACAATGATACATTTTTTAATGAATTGAACGATGAGGATCATGATTCTAGCTCGTCAGAAGTTATAAACAAAAAATCAGGTATTAACTATCTTATAGCCTACTGCATATCTCTTTCGAATTTTAAAGTAGATAAATTTTCACTCAGATTTTAGTGTGTCCGCTTTTTACCGTTATTTGGTCCAAGATCGTACATAATTTCGGACGATATTACAGCAAATATTCGACAAAATCAAATGAATCCAATAATTTTGTTTTTTTGGTCAAAATCATATACCAAAATTTATCAAATTTCGAAAGTTATTTGTGAATTTTTCGTTTTAATTACGAAAATTGTATTCATTTTCCGGGATATCGTCTAAAATTCTTTACGAACAGTGATTTCTCAGATCGACATAAGGCAACTTCTTAGATTAATCGTAGCTTGATTGCTCTATTGTGACCAGATTCTGATTACAGTATCTCTATTTTTCCCAAAGAATTTGTGCTAAGTCGATGTTAGTATTGAGTCCATATATAACATGCTTTAAAAGTGCTTATCCCTGTTTTTTTATTTTCAGATAATATAAATTCTAAATCAGAAAAAACTGCAAATGATAAAGCTGGTAACGAAACAAAGGCATCGAACAAATACAATAAAAATGCATTAGTTACAAAACAAATATTGCGAAAAATACCCTGGCAATGTTATAAATGTAATATACGATTAAGAAGCGCACAGCGTTTACAAGATCATTTTCAAGTTACGCATAGTTCAAAAATTGTTGAATATGTGTGTATTGAATGTAATGCAGTTTTTAAAAAATTACATGAATTTAAAAGTCATTATTACAGCCATGATATTATTAAGAAAACTAGATCGTATGAATTTAATTTCTCATGTGAAATATGCGGCAAACAATTTTATCATTTATCGAATTATCGTGTTCATCGTAATTCCCATTTAGGTTTGTATTACATCTAATCTAGGAACGTAAAATCGTTAGGCTTGGAAACACTGGCATAAAATTTAAATTCATTTGTTTCAAGTTTGACGATCCTTAATAGATCGAATTACATAATAATGAAAAGATTATGAAGACCACACCGCTGGTCTTTGAGGCGTAACCCGAGGTTGATTAAAAGAATTTGAAACAAGTTTAATTTTATTTGTTAAAGGTCAATTATTTTATAACCAGCTACTTTTGACCTGTCTATTACGAAAGCTATACTTTTTCGTCGATTCCAAAATATCCGTAAAACGTATCTTTCGTCTTTGCGGCGCGTGGTATGGCTTTATAGTGGCTATTTGGAACCGCCGATAAAGTATGGCTTGGTGGTTTTTGTAGATGGCAATTTAAAAATGACGAATGTTAAAAAAACTAGCCTGTTATAAATAAAATGACTCTAATAACAAGTTTTCTTAACCAAAATTTATTTGGTTGGTCTATGTAAAGAGTGTTTGAACAAGAGCTTTGATCATAATTCACTAGCTTTAGATTACCCAATTGTAGAATTTCAAATGACGGATATATATAGTAGGTCGATGGCCGCCACGCAGATTTAAATAGAAAATTGGAAAAACTCTAGAATGTTTCAGAATATTCGAAACATTTTTTTTTTTAATACTTTCTTTGAATTGTTGAAAATACTCGAAGTTGATTTTTTTTTAACCAGCAAACTTCTCCTAACATCGACTCGTAGATACTAACTGTGTACATATCTTCTATATCTTTCTATTTTATTATTAATGTGAGTTTTCACACAATGATTTCAGCATTTGTTATATATATTTGTTATATATGTTATATATATTGTATGTTATAGCCTATATTTTTAAATAAATAACATAATTATATAAAAATATAGGCAATATTATTAAATAAATGATAAAGTCACTGTGTGAAAACTCATATTAATAATATAATGAAAATATTTAGAATTAATAAATATTTCCACTTGGAGAATGAATAGGGAATTAAACAAATGTATAAAATAACATTTCAGAATAGCTTCTACTTTTATTTGTAAAATACTTGTAAGTGACTTGTAAGTCGAAGTATTTTTGGTCAAAAAATCTATTTAATATGCGTAAATGTGAGACTTCGAAATGATCATGAAAGGTCCTTTAAAATTTTAAATAGAAGCACTCATTTTTATTGCCCATTTTTTTTAGAAGATATAGAAAAAACCTTTTTTGTTTGTAACTTTTATTTTTGTAAACTGATTAGATTTGCCAGAAACTGTAAAAGCAAAATTATACCTACAAAGTTGCGGGACAGCTGAATATTTTATTAGGTAAATTGTTTTTCAAAAATAAATTTTTCATGAAAGCTCTTGTTCAAATAAAAGAAAATTTGATTATTCTATCTATGCTTTTTAATAATTTCCAAATCATTTAGGTTTAAAACGTTTTGAATGCGAAATTTGTGGAAGAAATTTTGCAAAAAAACAGTATAAAGAAATGCATAAACTAACAGTTTGCTTAAAATCTATAGACCCCAATAAAAATAATTCGCATAGTGATGAAAGGGCAACTATCAATGAAGGTAAGTGAAAACATTTATCGTGTTATTGGATGATGGATGTCGGACGCAGTCACAATAATTCAAAATGAGTTACTGCGTTTGTTTGCCATATCCATTCCTGGAAGGAAATTTCATTTGAAATAGTCGTCATTCGATAATATGACAAAAACATTGGGACCTTTTGATTTCTCACATTCATACAAAATATACACGATGGTCCATTTTAATCTATTTTGGCTAATATCTCGTTTTGTAGCTAACCAATCAATTTGCAGAGTTTGATAGGGGGACATTATGTGCTGACATTAGATTGGACCTAGTTCTTCGGGTTGCTTTAATAGCCTCATAAAAGAACCAACATTTTTCATCTAAACTATTCTTTCGAAAATCATCAACTTTCAGAGGAAATGTGACTTAAAAATATGTCATTATTGTGCATTTAATGGAAAGAAAACACGCGAACTAGGGAAAAATTAAAAAAATGTTTTAAACAAAAATTGTTTTTTTATGAAGATCAACTTTCTAATTTAAAGTGTTATTCTATCTCTTACCGTTTAGAATCTATTTTGGCTATTAAAGCAACCCGAAGAACTAGATATAATCTGATGTGAGAACATGATCGAACTCTACAATTTTTGTTTAAGTTATTTTTGATAGATTTAAGTTATTTTTGATTGACAAAACGAGTTATTAGCCATTATAGATTAAAAAAATCCACTCTGTATACGATGTCCACTTTATACATACTTCACATGCGCTGATTTTAACACGCAATGGTAAAAAAACAAAGTAGATCAGCACTCAGTTTTAAAAACTTAATTCGATTTTTAGAAAAGGAATCGAAATCCCAAGATGGTGAAGAATTATCAGAAAACAATATGGACGATGATTTAAAATGGAAATGTGATAAATGTGATAAAAGTTTTGCACGTGCATATAATTTACAAAGGCATAATAGAAATGTTCATGGTATTACAAATAATAAACAACATATTTGTACTGTATGTGATGAAATATTTGAAAATAATGATAAATATGATGA
The DNA here is from genome assembly GCF_905475395.1 of Chrysoperla carnea. Classification (NCBI taxonomy): domain Eukaryota; kingdom Metazoa; phylum Arthropoda; class Insecta; order Neuroptera; family Chrysopidae; genus Chrysoperla; species Chrysoperla carnea. The sequence continues at coordinate 55,251,295 of NC_058338.1, read as the reverse complement.
ACATTTAAAAATTGTACATAATTTAATAACTGGCACAAAAACTGGTTCTGTTTATAAATGTAATAAATGTTCAAAACAGTTTAATTATAAATATGCTTATTTAGCACATGCGTTAATTCATACTGGTAAGTACTTATACAGGCATTATTGAGTCATTGTCGCGACCAAACAGTACATTATTCTACAGTGAATCAATCTTATATCAATATTCGTTTTCTATATCAACGAAATAGGTTGATATAGAAAATTAAATTGTTTAATTTTCACATTATTTATGAAAATTAAACAAATTTTTATAATAAAATAAGCATAAAATAATTAAAAATTGAAAAAACTAAACTATATAGATAAATGTTACGTGGCCATTGTGGCCGGGTGTAACTTTCTTCTACCGTAGCCGCAGCGACACTAAATAGAACAGCTAATATGTTCGTAAAACTATGAAAAGAGCTATAAAATTCATCAATAAACAATAAAAAACAAAAAAAACGTTGTATATATAAATGTTACGTGGTCATTGGGTCGGGTATAATTTACCCGCACGCAGACTTGCAAAATAGAATAGCTTACACGCTCAAAGACATCAGTGACTACAGTTACTGTGAGTGGCATATAACGAGCGTCTTTTGTTTTAAAATTATTACGGTTTTAAAAGCCGTTGGGTATTAGATACTCTGGCAACAATGACGCCGGAGTAATCATACAATTTTTTATCATGAGCTGATTCTTTCCCGCTTCTCTAGACACTGGCGGATTTAGGTTCGATTCCGCTCTAGGCAGCCCCATCCGATTGCTCTATGTGGAAGTGATTATTGAAACTAAACATCTAATTTCTAAAATATTAAGTAATTTCTAATGAATCTTTGGCAAAGTGAGAGAAAAAATAGTAAAATTTAATCTCACAATTGATGAAACACTTAACTAATTTCGCCTTTTAAGGGACCGGAAAAAATGATTTAGACAGTTTTATTTCTGTAGATTTAATATAAAATATTTCTATTATGAAATATTTATTCTTTATTTCCTGCCTTTTGAGCTATTACGTAGCTACGTAGCTCATATATCTGACCTATTACATAAAAAAATAAAAATACCACATCTCGATAAGTTCGAAGCGAGTAGCTTTTGGTAGAGTTTTGCACATTTACGATTTTTCTCTTTGTATGAACTTTTTTGTGTACATGTTGTTCTTTGTTCTGTATCTTTTTGTCTACCCACAGGCACAACTTTAAGGCTTTATAAGTTTCAGGTTAAAAGTCGCTACCACCATAGAATTTTAGTCAAAGTAAAACCTTATTATGTCACACTCACGAAGTATAGATACAAGGAGTCCGAATGTAATGTTGAACGAATGGTCTCAATTTAAGGGACAGATAATTATAGCGTCGGTATCAGTTGCAGAAAAGAGTACTATTATCTGGGTTTATTAATGTGTGCAAGTATCGGTACGTCCTGAATTCTTGCGCAGCCAGTGGCAGAAAAGAGAACTATGATCTGGGTTTATTATTGTGTACATTAATACCCAGGAAAAAAGTCTATACCGTTCGGACTCCTTGTATTTATATTTCGTGTTCACATCAATAGTTTGCTTTGAAGTACTATACCTAGTTTAGCTTGTCCCTTTTTTATTTGTATTACAGGTGTAAAACGTTTCCCTTGCAAAGAATGTGGAAGGAAATTTCATTTGAAACAACATTTGACTGCACATTTAATTACACATTTAGAATCGAAAAATGAGTACGAAGTTAAATGTGATCAATGTGGAAAAATGTAAAGTATTTATAGAAATTGATATTTTATTACACGAGAGTTTTTACTAATTAACTTTATTGTTTCAGTTGTAAAAATCAATATTTATTAGATAAACATTTAAGAACACATCAATCTATTGATGAAAAATGTAAACATCAATGTGATATTTGTAAACGCACATTTTCTTACCTCAAAAGTTTAATCACTCATCAAAATCAAGGTCATGAGAGTAAGTTTCTTTAAGGGTATTACACGCGTTTTTGAAAAGTGTCTCAATTAGATTCTAGTGCTAATAAATCACTGACAAAGAAGCAAAAAATTTATTCAATCGATAAGTGCCATAAAAATGCATTTTAATTTGCTCGCGTAATTTGGCGAAGATGCCCGAATAATGATAATTAGCTGCTCTGTGGTTATGACGTCAGTTGGCTGTGTAAATAAAGGCGCTAATATTTTGAATGATAATTATTTATAATTTAGACTTTTTAGTTTACACAGAAACTGAATTATTTTATTAACTAAAACTAACATTTTCCGATTGCTTTTTGCCTAAGCTATCTCAATAATATATTTTTAGACTTTTTCTCATATAGAGTAAAATACCCTAATTTTGATTTACATTTTTGGGTTTAAACTAAATTTTGATTCATTGACATTATTCATTGTTAATTCCGAAAACACTTACTGATAGCAGTCGTCATTTTTGACATATCAAATTAATGAAATTACAGTTTATAAAATTATTTTGCCATTTAAGATAAAATTGTTTAAATTGCAGACGTAGAATATATTTGTGACCAATGCGGAAAAGTATTTAAAACGAAATACCGATTATCGGAACATTTAAATACTCATGATGATGCAGTCATATTTAGTTGCGATGAATGTCCGAAAGGGTTTGTATATTTTTGAATATTTAGATAATTTTAGAGAGTTAGTAAGAAAGAACTATTCTTATGGAGACATTTGGATACAACTAATGCGAGTTATTAGTGGCGTGACATTGACATCGAATTGTATTTTGTAATTTTTAGATTTAAAAGTGCGTATATACTTAAAATACATAAATTAACACACTCTGGTGTAAGATCGTATGGCTGTGAGGTGTGTGGTAAACAATTTCGTCGTCAAGGAGAATTAACTCGACATTCATCGATCCACACTGGCAAACTACCACATGAATGTAGTTATTGTAAAAAACAATTTCGTGAAAAATATTATTTAAAGGTAATTTTTATATATAAACATTCACGCTCATTCCAAAAATATAATAAGTATAACACCCAATACTATAAAGTGCAGTTTTGCGCCGATAATTATTAAATTTGCTATCTCCTATTTTTTTCAGGTACATTTACGTCAACATACTGGCGAACGTCCATACTCGTGTACAATATGTAATCATTATTTCGCAAATGATGGTAACTTTGCCAAGCATATAAAACGTAAACATGGTGTACAAAATGTTTCAATTGCAAATAAACGTCAGTACCCATTTGATGAATAGAAGTATCGGTATCGTAGATATTGAAATAATTTAAAATTTTGTATTGCCATTTTATTATAATAATTATTTTTATGAATAAAACGTTTCCTCGATTAAAATGCGAACACTTATTTATTATTTAGAAATTTGACGTCATCATTCTCAGGTTATTTTCAGTATATAAACTAGTGTTAACTATTTTTTTTATGAAACTTAATTTTTACATTTATTTCAAATTTTACTTTTGTACTTGATCTAAATCAAAGTCCCTCATACATGATACATTTAATTGCTTTTGCTATCTCAACACATTATACTTCTTAACATATAAGAGTGAAACTGTACATTTCAGTGGAAAACGCACATTGCGTATTTTCATTTGAACAAACAAAAAGAAGCGAAAAAATAACACAGAAGCCGGAATTCGAACCCGGGTTCTATAGATATTTGGTATAGGATACCTAGAGAACCTAGATCGGATATATAGAGGACCCGAGTTCGAGTCTCTGCTTCTGTGCAATTTTTTCGTTTCCTTTTATTTGTTAAAAAAAAAGTAGTGTTAAATGTTTATCATAACTTGATTTGTTTTTATTTAATATTCAATGTTTTCATTTCAGGAATAGGTAAGTATATTCAATATCTTATGTTTCTTTCTAAACATAAGAAGGATAATGACTTTAACGACCGATTCTCTGATTTCTGAAGTTCTAAAATAAAAAACATTTGCGCTCCAATTTAAAAAAATTTCAAAATGATTTTAGTACCTTTTGCGTGTGTTTTGAAGTTAAATCTTGCATACTTATCAGTATATTAACCATTGATTTCAGAACACCCAAATTTTTGTAATTTTGTGTTCGAATTTATAGAAAAAAATTTGCATTCTAATCGGCTACGATATTATTTTTCGCTATTTTTAAAAATTTATTGCCTTAAATTAAGAATTGAATTGTGGAAACAAGCTACTTGTTTTTTGCTTTAAACTAATTTGAGCAGATAATGAGTTGTAATTATGAATCCAAGGAACTACTAATTCATCTCTAGAAATAGAATAGAATTATTCATCTGTTAAAAAGTATCTGATAACTTTTTATTAAAAATTACCTAAGCAAAATTCTAATCGGCTAATGTTTTAAATTGGGCCTTATTAAAGTTTTCAGTTAAGTTTCACTCCGATTTCTTTTTATATATTATGATTTTGATTTGAGACTACAATTAGATGAAGTCATTGAAGACATAGGACCCTTTAATTTCAAATTTAATTTTGTACACTTTTGGGAACTGGGGATATTACTTACCAATTTATTTGATTAATTCGGATTTTGAAATTTCTTTCTTTTTTTTTTTTTTTTTTTTTTTACAAAAATGGAAAGATCATTTATAAGTTTTATAACAAAACTGTTTTTATTTTTTCATGATAATTTTAAAGTTATAGACAGTTTTAAAAGAACTTTTCAAAATAGAAACGAAAACGCCTTTTAGAGAAACAAAAAGATCTTCGAGAAAAAAATGTTCGTAAAAGATCGTGTAAGGTCATAATGTTAATTAATTATAATTGTATTCTGTGTTCAACTATCCAATTAACATTGTTACGTCAAAACGATGTTTTACGAAAATTTTTTTTGTCGGGCGTTTTCGTTCCCTTTTGAGAAGCTCTTTTAAAACTGTCTAGAACTTTAAAATTATCATGGAAATATAAAAACAGTTTTGTTATAATAACTTATACATATATGATCTTTCCGTTTTTGTCAACAACAAAAAATTTGGTTCAAAATCCTAATGATCTAATCCATTATACTAGAAAAAATTAATGATTTACTTAAATAATTAAATGTTTTTTATTGCTGATACAATGAAATTATTTTTGTGTACATATCAAGACGTACATAAAAAATTTCAATTTTTGTGTGTAAATTACAAATGAAACAACAATTAGATTAAAATAATAAATAAATAAATAAATAAACAAATATATGATTAGTGTAATAAATATAACGTGGATGGAGACGATATTATAAACAATCAAAAATATGTTTTATTTTTTTTTTAACGAGTCCTTGCATCTGAAAGAGGAAAATAAATGCTTTTTTATTTTAACAAATTGTCGTCAATATTATGAGAACAATATAATGTATAAAATATAACACAATAATTATGTTAAAACGTATACAAAAAAATTAATAATTAAAATATTTATAAAGGTATTATAGATAGGTATATTGAGCGTCTTTCAATTTATTAAGATATTGGCAATTAATAATAAGATGGTTGACATTTGGGATTCAAATAATTAAGTAAATGAAGTCTAAAGAAATTAAATATATCTTACATTGAGTAACCTGTCGATCTCCTTCAATTCAACTATAGTTTAGGCACTCGAATTTCATTAATTTATTTAATTGCCAATAGGTAACACATTTAGGTTTATTATAAGGAAGAATTTATAAGTTGGTCACAATAAATGATAGAAAAGGTTAGCCCGAGCTTTTGTGTGTTCTCATCGAGTTAATAATTAGTGACATTAGGGGTGACATTGGGTTATTAATACTGTTCAAAATAAAATTTGATAAACTTATGTTTTAGATAGACATTAAGTTGTGAGCCAACTGTTAAAAGTTCGATAGTAAATTTTTATTCTTCCTCTTCTTCCTCTTCCTCTGCTTCATCCTCGACAACTTCTTCAGCAGTTGGTGCTGCAGGTTCTTCGTCAGGTTGTGTGGCTTCAGGTGTTTCTGGTTCTTCTACAACTGGTTCAGGTTCATCAGCTGGAGCTGATTCTTCATTAGGAATGTCTGCTTGTTCATCTGCAGATTCAGCACCGGCACCAATATTATCCTCAGCTTCAGCTTGATCTGCTTCCGCTTCTTCTTGTTCTTTTTTAGCTAATTCTGCTTCTTGTCTGGCAAGTTCAGCTAATTCTTCTGCTTGTCTTTGTAAGGATGCTTCTTCAGCTTGTTGGGCAATTTCATCTAAACGTTGTAATTCAGCTTGCCGCCTTTCTTCTTCTAATTTAGCTTCTTCAGCCTTACGTTCAGCTTCTAATCGTTCTTCTTCTGCTTTACGTTCAGCTTCTAATCGTTCTTCTTCAGCTTTACGCTCGGCTTCTTGACGTTCTTCTTCGGCTTTACGTTCTGCTTCTAATCGTTCTTCTTCTGCTTTACGTTCTGCCTCTAAGCGTTCTTCTTCAGCTAAACGTTCGGCTTCAGCTTGCTCGGCAGCTAATTTTTCTTCGGCTTCTTTTCGAGCTTTCTCAATACGTTGAGCCTCTCTTTCAGCCTAAATATTTCTGTATTAAATAACTTCTAGATTTTAACCTATGCCGTACAGATGGAAACACTCACCTCTTCTTCAAGAAGTCGTTGCTTCTCTAACTCAGCTTGCCGTTGTAATTCAGCTCGGCGGGCTTCCTCTTCTTTCTTTGCTTGCTCCTTCTGACGAGCGCGTTCCTCGGCTAATGCACTATTATAACAAAATAATAATGTTAATTTTGAGTATATTAAATAGTTAAGAATTATTTTACCGTTCTTCAGCTGCTTTTTCAGCTTCTTGAGCTCTTCTTTTCTCTCGTAATTTAGCAGCAGAATCATCACCTTCCAATGTTGCTGCCTTTTGTGCAGCTTTTAATTCTTCCACTTCACGTTTTTCATCTGCTGGGTCAGGTAATGGTTTGACTGCAGAGAAAACTCTAGATGGCCGCACAGATGAAAGACCAATAACTAAGTAAAATAAAAAATATCGTTATTTTAAATAATTTTCTAAAATTTGTTATGTTTTTCAAAATATGAATATTTTATAAAGCATTTGCATTTGCATATGGAGAGTTTTTTATAAACCAAAGTAATCGTATAAGCTTTTGCATCGAATATGAGAACTATTAATGTAATACCTAGATATTCTTACTCCATCCACAAACTTTACTCCGTCCGGAAAGATGCTGGTTATGCTCAAATCAATTACGACATCATATATATTTAATTAGCTTCTGATTACAACAACCTCTGTCGATACTATTCGGGCCATAATTATATGCTTTGATCAGATAGTGTATAATTGTTTTATTTTATAGTTTATTGCAAAATTTATACCAAATATATTCGTACGTTTCAACATCATAGTTTGAATAATTAAATAATCTATTAAAACTGAAATAAGTAACCCTGAAAAGCTGAAAAAACTGAAAGATGTCATTAACTTCTTCGATGTGGTCTTTGTATTGTGCATTTTTCTTGGTCAATTCGATGTCGACTTTGTTTTATTTCTGTAGAAGCTGCTGCATTTTTTAATATATTTAACAAATGCTACAATATTGATGTTTTTTTTTTCTTCTAAAGTAGCAGAAGTATTAGGAATGTAATTAGTTTTTCTTTTAGAGTTAGGTCTATTAAAAAATAGGTATATGGTTCTAGTAATGCAATATTGAAACGTTAACACAATGATTTCATTGCTGCGTTAAGCTAAGGCAAACAATTGCAATAATTTACGTTGTCCAATCACATACTTCATGGAGCGTCCACTTCGATAGGCTCAAACTAAACATACACATTTAAAATTTACTCACAATAAAAAAAAATGAATATAGAGAAATGATTTTTTAAAAATATTAAAGTATATACTGGAACAACTAAGATTAACTGCTCATATGCGAAATTCGCAATTTTCTGTCAAAAATAATTACATCTGATGGACGCTACTTTTCTTTAATTTGCTTCAATTATGCAGAGTTGAATTGTACTGATTTGCTGATGTTTGCGGAAGCTTATCACAAAAATGAGGAATAAACTTTATTGAGAATTGATTATCGTTGTGTAAAGCCTATATATGATGTTAGGAATGTGATTACTAACTTTTTTGTCTGGCATTTGTTCTGTGGCATCATATAGCATAAGTTATATTTTTAAATAGTTTTTTGCCATGTGTTCAACAATATCGCTTCAAAATAAATGGTAGTAAACTAATAATTTCAAAAAGTTACGGTTCAAAAAGATAGTCCGAAGGGTATTACATTTAACTCGAAATGACCAATTCATTGAATAGTTTAGTTATCGTTTTTCATTTTGAATAAATTCTTGTTAACAGAGATCCGTAAGGTATAAATATGTCAAAAGGTCGGAATCCAAGGATAGTCAATGAATCTTTATAAAAACTGTTCGAATATATTGCTTAAAGCTTACTTAAACTTAACTGCTAGAACTTTTTGAGCATGTTGCCAGTACCTAAATTAAGTAAATTGAAAAGCGGCAATCATTAATTTTAGTTCCCGTGGTAGGTAAATTCATCAGTTTTTGTACTGAATATTACATAAAAAGAAAGGTACGAAAAACTTTATTTTTATGATAACTCCGTCAATTTTCATTCAAATGGCTTGAAACTTTTCCAATTTTAATGGTTTTTCATAGTACTTTAAAAAGTGTACCATCTACTTTCTTCAAAAAACTTCAAATTTGTCAGTTATTTGACGTTAAACACTCCGAATTTCAATCGCCAACAACTCGAAAAGTTTTGACTTTTCGAAATATACTCAAATGATTTTTTTTTTGCTTAGAATTCATCAATTCCCGTTATCATTTTTAACATAAACTTTTCCACCCCCAAGAAGGGATCTCCTCCACCCCTGGGCAAGATCGCACAAATTTTTGTTTTTAACTTTTTAGGTAAGCTTTAAACAATATGCAGTCGAACAGTTTTTATAAAGATTCATTACCTATCCTTGGATTCCGAGGTAAAAATCTAACGGCTCTCCACATGTCTCTTTATTCTAAATTAAAATTAATAAAACCATTTATGACTGTTTCAAGCTGTTTTCGATTTAATCAGCATAATTACAGTACCTGAACCGAATAGAAATTAGAAATATTCATGTGATTTTGGATTTAATTAATAGTTTCAAATTTCTCAGAAAAAAGTACAATTTTTTTTTTCAAAATAAATTTAATGCGTAGTTTTCCTCGTCTATAACGTATAAAAATAATTGTAATAAATTTTACAATAAACTATTTTTGTGTGTAGAGTGTAAAGTGTAAACAAAGTGTAAATATGATTTTCCTATTAAGTTTTTTGAAAAAAAATATTTGTTGATGCTTATAAAAAAGTCCTCCACATGACTTGTATACATAAAATTTTTCATTAAGGGGTGTTATTTGTAACAAAAAACAAAAATAAAACATTACATGCTTTAAGAAAATTTCTAATATCATCAATCGATCTTAGCCAATTAACAACAAAAATATACTAGAAACGGATACAAAAAAAAAAAAAAAAAAAAAAAAAAAAAATCGGAAAAAATTAAAAAAATATTACGGAAAATTAATCTAATATTACGGAAAACTATTTGCCACATTTATACAAAAATATTTCCAAAAATAAATTCACTTTATTTTGTAAATTGTAAATATTTACAGAAAATAATTAATAACAGTTTAATTCGATGTTTATTCGTTCGTTTTTTTAAAAAATGCAAAAAAATAATCTAGCAAAAAAGGTGGACATTAAAACGTGTGAATAAATGTTTATTCCGTGTAAGAAAAACGCAGGTATTATTAAATGTTAAAGAAAAATTTTTGTTTGATTAATTCGTATTATAAAGGAAAATTAATAAATAATTTTTTCTAATCTAAAATAATTTAAATAAATAATTTGTGATCGGGAAATAAATAAGAGAATAGGGTGAGTGGGGGGCAGTGTTAATGAGAAAAATATGGGTTAAGTGAGAAGAGATTACAGAAAAAAATTGAGAGGTTGTTATTCAGAGGCTGTTATTGCAGCAGGTTGAGCTGGAAGCTCGGATTCATCATCAATTTTCTTTTCAGCGGCTGGAATAAAATCAAACTAGTTAATAAAAACCAACAAGTTTTGTTATATAAAAAACTGTGGTTCTTTATATTTTAATTGAAACAAAAATTTATTCAATTCTTAACATTTTTATGAGCATGCATAAATCTTGATAAATTTTCTATGCGTATATTTTTAGCCAAACACCTAGGATTCTTAATTTTTTTAACATAAAAAAAACTCTCTCAATTTTCGAATTTAAAAAACAAATACATTTCAAGTAATCTTTCCTAAAAAAAAACCAACGGTTGCCGTAGATTTTTAAATTTTAGGTCTGGATTTAGGGCAAGGAGAGTTGTTTAGAGGAGGTAATCGACCACATGCACGTCTTAAAATCGGGTAAAATCGGAATAATATTATGTTTTTATATGTCTGTCCCTAGAATCTTTAAAGTTTAATAAAAAAAATACATTTGAATTAAATATACACTGAAATGAAAAAAACAAGTCCAGTATTTGACATAGACAATAGTTTAACAGTAGGATCCCATTAAAAATCTAGGCCGACTCAAATCTTGCCAATAGTGGGTCCCAACTGTTAAACTCGCTATGCAAACTACAGGACTTGTTTTATTTTTACCAGTTTCTATTTAACGAAGTTGGGTTTTATTTTTTTTTATTTTACACTTTTTAGATACATTGACTATTAAAAACATTACCACTTCTTTGCGTCGCGCAGTCGGGTAAAAATGTATAAACAAGAATTGCGATAACAATTTTTTTCATTATTTCACAGACAGTGGATTAAAACCACTGTCTCACAAACACAGACCCTAATCCAATATGTAGAGATTTTAAGCTCTCGAGTTTTCTGAGATTTCAGGTTCGTATTTTTGAAAGAAAGTTTCGTAAAAAAGTTGATTCATTTGATGCTTTTTTATTAGTGAAGGCATTCAAGGTGAAATGTAGATCACCTTCATTTAAAAAAATTGAAATTTACATTCATTCAAGCAGACTTGTTTTCTTTAGCCAAAAACATAAAGTTTTATTTGAATAATTTTTCCTTAGACTTCAAATTTTTAGGTTTTTGACATGAGAAAACTAAAATAATTGGTAACTATTTTAACGAGGTTTTTCAAGTTTAAGAAAAAATACAAGGGACAAAAAATGTAAGCAATTGTTTTATTAAGACTGTCAAAATTTTGCATTAGGTCGGTAAAAAGCCAGAAATAAAAAAAAAGTATAGAAAAATTTAAGTCTAATATAAAAATTTTTCAAGCAAAAGTATCAAATTTTTTGCTGAAAGAAAACGAATCTGCTATATAGGTTTCATAAAAAAAAATTAAGTTGTCTTTCTTTTCAGGTCGAACGTCTTAACTTCTTTAAAAATAAAACAAAAATATTACCCTGAAGATAAAATTGCCTAATTCATTTAAAATGAAATGTTCTGTATATACATTTTACAATTTGTAAACCATATCGTTAGCCATTTTTATTATAAGAAGTAAGAAGAGTTCTTACGGACGTTTTTATGTATAAAACGTGAACCTTTGAATATGTACTAACATGAACCTCCCGGTCAGACTCATTTCTATAGTATAGTTGTACATATACAATACCAATCATACATAGTAACATATACATAACACACAGTAAACATTCTCTCTTTGTTTTATACATAAGAATGTCCATAAAAACTGTTCTTAATATATTTTATATGGCTAAGGAGATAGTTTACAATCGGTATAGCAATGTTGGATGAGTCAATGCATGTGTATCAAATACAATTAGAGTAGATAATTATTTACTTTATAAGTGAATTTTAGACTCAGGATAAAATAAGGAGAAATAAATGTTAGTTTCCTTTGTTGCTGAGCCAAATATACACACGGAAAATTAAATAAAGGGTATCTCAATAAGTTCCAAAATCTATAACTCTCTTGACTTTTTGTAATTATAGAACGCAATTATTTTTAAATACATTTTCCAAGTCTATTTTGAGTAATGTAGTAATTATTTTAGCGGTCCTTTCCTAGCGTTTGTACCGGACATAATTTCGATTCTTATTGAAGTACTCTTTATTAATATTGGACAAAAAAATTTGTTTTTTAGACATTAAACATTGAAGACAAAATTTTTTAACTATACAGACATTAAAAAACTGTATTATTCAAAATTATGGGAGAAAATATCAAAATTCTTACCTTTGATTGGTTTTTCAATTCCACCAACATTGGCAGCTTGTCTATTTTTTAAATAGTAACTCAATAAATTAATATCGTTACGAATTACGTGGTCAGTTAAGTCGCTCATGTGTGAACGTTTTGAGTACGCCTTATCACCTGCGAAACGAATGCAGGCTAAGTGGCCAGGTCCTAATGAACAATTTTAAAATATTTTTTCATCGAAAAAGTTACATTATTTTGAAGTAAATGATGAATAATGTAGAAGCTATAAATATGCATCGATGAAAAATACGAAACTTCTATGTTTAATTTTAATCTTATAATAGACTCCACATTGCTTTTGCTTTTAATTCATTTCAACTAGAAAATTTTTAACTATTTTAAATTTTTGAGTTAATTGAGATTAAACTGATTAGTTAACTTTTTGCTTGCCAGAAATTAAAAGCTCTTGTGGTGTGTATTATCGATTTATAATCAAAGTTTAATAAACACACCGAAAAATGTGATAAAAATTATAGAATTTGAATGAGTAAAAATTGTTGTCCATCAGGTGAGATTTGATGAAAGTTTTGATGATATACAGGGAGGCCATTTTATTCTATACACCTAAATATCCCATTTTGTAGCTAACCAATCACAAAATAACTTAAACAAAAGTTTCAGAGTTTGATGGGGGGCAAAATGTTCTAACATCAGATTGGTCCTAGTTTTTCGGGTTTCTATAATAGCTAATTTAGATCCTAAACGGTAAGAGATAGAATAATACTTAAATTAGAAAGTTGATCCACTTAAAAAAAACCAACAATTTTTGTTAGAAACGGTAGCTTTCGGAGGAAATACGACCTAGACAAAAGTTCCATGACTTTAACCTACAATTATCGATAAACTTTTAGCGTATTTTTTCGATCTAATGAAATAATGACCTATTTTGAAGTTGCATTTTCTCCGAAAGCTAACGTTTTTCGAAAAAATGTTTTAAACAAAAATTGTTAGTTTTTTTTATAAAGGATAAACTTTCTAATTTAAAGTTTTATTCCACCTCTTACCATTTAGGATCTAAATTTGCTATTAAAGAAATCCGAAGAATTAGGTCCAATCTGATGTCAGAACATTTTGCCATCAAACTCTACAATTTTTGTTTGAATTATTTTTTGGTTGGTTAACTACTAAACGAGTTATAAGCGTTTATATATTAAAATGACCCACCCTGTATATGTCAGGGTTCTTTTTAGATTTGCAAATTTCATGTAATAGCAATCTTATATTGACACCAGCCCTCGACAAAAGTACCTATATTTTTGTAAATTTACGATAGTTTTATCAAAATAATTATTCAATGTCCACTTGGAAAGTTAAGAATATCTACTTTTAAGTTTCAAGTATGAACATTTAACATTTGCACACATAAATAATATATAGAAATGATCGAAGGTTTATTAAACTTTGAAGTACTTAAAATTATTCATATATAAGATGGTCTCAAAAAAATAAATCTAATAAACTTAATTCCAAATTTGCATTATTTTTGGATCTATACGTTTTATTTTTCTGGACTATTCCTATATTGACTGTTGATTTAACAGACTAAAATGAAAACTGAATAGCACTAACCTAATGATTAATGACTTAATTAAGAAGAATATTTTTGAGAACATTTTACCTAAAAATCTTTTGGCAGGTTCACTGTAGTAGGAAATATTTAAAATATTGTCAGCGACTCTCCTGACTGGTGTAACTAAACTTTGAATGTATGATTCAGGTGAAATTCTAATAGGTGATGTATATCTAGAAAATTATTAATGAGTTTCAGTTAGTATAGGACTTAAAATTTTGCTTAGAATCAGTTAGGTAAAGTTAATGGCAATTCAAGTTTATTTATGAACTTGACAATTGATTATGAACTAATACTTTGCCAAGACGTAAAATTTGTTATTTAATGAGCAGAGATTAATTAAGATTGTTGATCCTTTAATTGGAAATGTTTTTTTAATCTTAGTAGATATTTTCTATCATTTTGGTTTAAAAAACCCCCCTTCAATTTCCTTATAATGTTTTTGGTGTTTATTTACATATTAACAAGTACAGAAGTTTCCAAAATTGTAAAGATGGATGAATAACTTTTCAGATTATAAAAATATTGATATATGATCTGTGTAATAGTTTTTGAATTTATTACAGGGCGTATGCCGATGACCTAACATGTGAACTTGATGGTCAACCATTTTTAAAAAAAGAAATCAATATTTGTGAAATTGAATATGAAAAATTAAATTCTGAAAGAAACAAATGAAAACAAACAATTGACTGAGATAATTGTCGTAATACTCTGTATAGAAAAAGTTTAATGGTATTGCTTGAATTAAAAAAAAAAATTATAACTAGTTTAAAAAACCAACATAATTACGGCGGCCTTTGGGAAATTCGAAAATTTTCGAAAGTATTTTCTAGATTTTTTGTTTGTTTCTCGAGAATATTTCAAAAGATCATTAGTTGAAGCTACCTGCAAATTTTCAACTCCCTATCTTTTATAGTTTTGGGAGAAATGGACACCAAAGTTTTGTCCTAATTTGCGCCCTTACGGGTAAACAGTGATGTTTACAAAAAAATGTTTCAATCAAAAGTTGTTTATTTTTTTATAAGGAAACATTTTTTACATTTAAGCTTTTGTTCTATCTCTAACGGTTTGCAAGATGGGTCCAACCTGACCTATGTTGCTCATTTACGAACTCAGACTTACTTTTCACGCCTGAGCACGCTATAAAAATTTCAGCTTGATATGACTTTTCGTTTTTGAGCTATCGTTTCGACGGACAGATGGACGGGGGGAGTTTGTTCGTATCATCAATATTTCTAAGCGTTGCAAACTTGGGACTAAAATTAGTATGCCTTGATATATATTTTATGTATACAGGATATAAAAATGAATTTGATTTGTAAATTCAAGGTCATTATGTGCGCTTCGATATCTTTTTATTTATATTTCGATTGTATTTTAATATCCTGGTGAATCCATCTGTATCCACACTTTTGAGACACTTTGTATATTAAAATGAAAATGGATATATTTTTTTCAAGTTTGAACTTAAATTCAATGATTTATGAGGGTAAGTTGCGCTTTATAAAAGTTTCTATCTTTATATATTATTAGAAAAAAAAAACAACAAAAAAGCTTATCGAAAATCCTTACCTAGAAGAATATGGAAGAACACGTACAGTAACTTTTGGTACAGGTGAATGAATTCGTTGAAGAATTGCATTAGATTGGGCTCTGATTGCACGTTTTTCATCATCAAACGTCTGCGTTAAATGTTTCTGCATTAATTCATATATAATTGATTAATTATATAGAATACATCATTATTTGATTGATATTTTAAATAAAATACTAATCTTTATTATAAATTTAGTGTTTTTCAATAACTAATAAATATATGAGAATGATTGCAGATGTTAATGCTCTTTTCTAAAGTGAAATATATGCTATTTTGTTATTGAAGAAAAGTTTAATTTGCTTAAGCCGCAAGCAATGCAATTATTTATATTTTTCAGAAATTTTATTGATATAACGAAATATTTGGTTAAAATCAAATTATGATGTATTCTCTTTTTTAAAACTATTTTTAAATACATACGCAATTTGTGGCTGAAATATGGGCTATCAAAATTATTTTTAATATTATAAATAATTTTATACTTTGTGTATTTAATACAATAAAACAGCTTACTGCATGGATTTAAATCCACGCTTATAAAATGAATTCAAATTAACTGTAGGAATTTAAAAAGTTGTATAACTTATAAATATCACAAAAAACCTTTACAAAAAATATTGATCTGAAGAAAATGTAATTAAAAAACAAAAGATCCTTTGTCATTGGCTTTATTTCGTCTCTGGATAGTTTGCATAGTTATTTTTTGTTGTAATAGCCAATCTTAATTACCATCAATTAAAGTTCTTTAAAGTGAGCTACCAGCTTGGTCAGATCACAGATCGATATGATTAATAGTTCGGAAAGTAATTTTTCCTTCATTCTTACTTCCGCACTTAAGCACGGTTAAATAGAACTTTAACACTGTAGTAAATTCCATTTGTATATCGTATTTTACTCAATTTTAGAAAATATTGATCAAATTTGAGGCTATTAAAATTAACAATTTTATTTTCAAAAACAGTAATCTTTATGCACGTATGAAAACTTTTCTTTCATTTTTACAATGGTATCATTCTTTCAGGCTAATGATTAATTATTGGTACAGATGTGATAAATAAATGGTGGAAACGCAATTAAATTGTGGAACGTGTTAATTCATATTATCCTGTATTCATTTATTTGCGCTCCCACCATATTTTTTAAAATTAAAATTCAAACCATTCATTTAACTTTGTTATTTTTTTACATGTCCTTGATTTTTTGTGTATGAATCATGTTCAGAATACTTCACCTCATAGGGTTAAAATATTATACCGACAATTCCTAAACATGCAACGCCACACTAATCAATTTTGAAGATTCTGAAACTTTTTTAGTAATTTTGCAAACTATCAGAATGATGCAAACTATCCATTGAAAAGTAGAAGATAAAGACTAAAAATAAAGTTTAAAAAAATTAATAATCAAATTTGGATCTATAAATATAATAATAATTCGCGGACAAAAAGTTATTAACCAAAATTTCGTAAATGTAAGATGAATGAACGATTTTCGATGGTTTTACATAGAAGAGAGTCGCCATATTATACAATGCGATTGAGATGAATGTAATATTCGTTCAAATTAGCATTTTCTTGATGAGCTATTATTTTACTCTAGTTACAGAAAAATATATTTATACATGCGCAAATTATGCTTCATTTTATTATGACGTCTAATTTTGATATTACGATTTAATTCACATAGCTAAATTAGCGAAACGAATAAAGATGGATGATTTTTTGAATTTCCTACTAAAAGTCTAGTTTTTCTTTTTTACTCACCGTTGTCAATGAATCTAAATAATCATCATAGTAGCGATATGTATATGTTGGCCAATATTTATATTGAACGGTTTCAAGACGTTCTGATTCGCTTAGATAAGGATAGCTTGTTCGATATGTTAGATAAGGTGTATAAGAAGAATATAATCGGTAACCCCCATATGGTAGGTAATATCTTGGGTAAGTATATATGACTGGTACCTGAATTAATTATACATATGTAATTTGTTTATTTTGTTTTGTTTGTTTTTTTTTTTTTTGAATATTCATTTTATTATTTATTCCCCATAAATATTTTTTGCAATAATGAATATAGTGGTGGATTTACTACTTTCAGCCCTAAATTATATCACCGTTATTTGTCGACTATCATATAGGCAGTGATGTAACTTATCATAGATACTCTAATACTTTCCCCACTGAATAACACTATTTGCTTTAGTAAAACTTTGTAAAAATAAAACTTGGGTCGATAAATACAAGAAGTATGGGTGTTCTTCAGCATACAATGTTGTTGATAGAGATTATTGTGTGGCGTAACAATTTCTACCTTTACGAAAATTCTCGTAAGTGAAGCGTATTCTTTCACAGAGTAAGGGAAAATTTTTGATTGTTCTGACAAGTATAAAATTGATGGATAGCTTTTTTGCTCGGTACTCTATATAACGAGTTGTCGGTTGTCCGACAGACTTTTAAATTAAGATTTTGATGCAATAACATCATCGTCAAAACAGTTGTTTTATTATTGAGAAAAATTTTTTGCATCTGATCAAGTAGATAATTTTTAACAACCGAACCAAAAAAAAGGGGTGTTATAAGTTTGATCCGCTGCACCTAAACGAATGAACCGATTTGGATTTTTTATTTTATGTTTGAAAGGTTATTTAATGGGGAGTGTTCTTAGCTATGTTTCAAGTGTGAGTTTAGGGTTCCCTCCCCGGAAAAACAAAATTATATGCGATGATCCTCAAAATCGGGTCAGTTTGGAAAAGGCTCTAAGGAAAAAGTTAATTTATTGGAGAGTTTTCTTAGATACGTTTAGAGTGCGGGTTTAGGGTTCCGTACTCGGAAAATTTATCGGAGTTTTTTAAAATTTTGTAAATTTCACTTTTTATCCAATTTATTTGATTAAATAAAAATTAGATTTCTGTCTAAATATATTTTAAAATTATAGAAACAAAATAACAATCGTTAAAAAGTAATTAATTCATTTGTCGAATAATTTTTTTGTCTAATTTTTTCCAGTTTAAAATTTTGATTCTTTGGGAACAAAAAATAACAAAAATTTTTAATCGAATTTCAATGCACTACTTATCACAAGTATCTAAGAGTGATATTGATGTGAACAACGGTTGTTCGGAAACGATGTAGGTTCTTATTAAAAACGCTACATAGAGTACTCCTTAACTGAAAAGCCTAATAAGTAGTACATTTTTATGAAATTCCCAGGATTTTATAAAAAATCACTTGTCGTATCGAATATCGAGAAAAAAATAGATTTTTCAATTCCGTCATCCGATGAGCTTTCTGTTGGAATACCGAAAAGGATATCAACAGTAAAGTATGCTTAAGGGGAGAAAGACCATTTTTTAGGGTCAAAAGTTACTAAATTTTGTGGTTGTAATATGAATGATCGATTTTAGGTTAAATCATACGATGCGATTGGTATGAATATAATATTCGAAATTATTAGCACTTTTTGGATGATTTTACCTTAGTTACACATACTACATGCGCAAAATATACCTAATTCTGATATTACGGTTTAATTCACACAGCTAAATCAGCTAAACGAAGAGAAATGGATGATTTTTTGAACTTCATCACAAGAAATCTGATATATATTTTTTTTACTCACCGTAATCAATGAATCTACATAGGCCCCAAGGTAATCATAAGCTGGCCAATAATATCTATATTGAACGGTTTCAAGACGTTCTAATTCTCTAAGATAAGGAGTGGGTCTAAGTCGATATATTTCGGAAGGTGTATAATAAGTATATAATCTATGACCCCCATATGGTAAGTAATATCTTGGATAAGTATTTATGACTCGTACCTGAATCAATTATACATAATTTTTGTACATTTTTCCTTTATGTTATTCATCTCATTATTTATTTTCGATTAATATTTTCGAATAAAAAGTTCAGTGGTGAATTTACTACTTTAACATTCCTAATTCCTTGCTACCATTATTTAATATCTATTCATATAGACAGTAATGTAACATATCATGAATTATACTATTTTCCTTACTGCTTATTATTTCCCTATTCTCATAAATCGGAAATTAAAATATTTGAATTTGACTATATAGGCTACTATAGCAGCTATTTTTTCTATTCTAACACACTATCCCACAAGGTAAATTACATAAGCCGTAAATATTATTAATTTTTAACACAGCATTTACACACGTTATTATTAAATTTTCTAATAAAAATTCGTAGAATAATATAACTCGAGGAAATACCACACAAAATAAAAGTAATTAATACCGGACAGTAAGTCAACATATCTGACAAGCCACATACTATGACGTCACGCCGATTTTAAAATTTTAATTTCCGTTTTAGAAATTTGAATTTCTCTCAATGAATTTGTACTTTTATTAATTAATTTTAAGTAATTAAAAAGATATTAATTACTAAAATAATAGTTTAGTTGAAATGTCCAGCCAATAAAGTTACGTAAAAGCTATACTATTGAACCAAATTTAAATTTCATGAATATTCCCTATTCTATGAATTTCAGAGAATTAAAAATGAATATTGTTTTGTTTAAAGCATTTAATACTATAAAATGTAAACAAAACAACAATAGACGTCGCAAGTTGGCGAATTTCGTTAAACCTCGGACGCGGCGCACGGGAACAGTCTAATTGTCCAAAACTTTTACTATTAAACCGTTATTTCACGTGTTATTCATTTTTACTCGTATCTCACATACAGTGTGCTCTATAATTGACTGTAGACCTAAAGACTTTCTAAATAAGCATACCAAAACAAAAGGATAAGCTCTTTATCAAATTTCGATCTGATCCCTATAATTTGGGAGATATTGCTATGGGAACAATAAAAAATTTAAATTTAAAGCATTGTTTTTCAGCTTTGAAAATGACCTTTTTGGAGTTTTTCTAAGCGTTAAACTGTCAATAATATGAAAATGGTGAAATTTACGAAAAAATCAAAAGGAACTGTTACTGTGAGAAATTATCCAAATAACCAAAAACTTAACGTAGCTTTACTTGGTTCAAAACTGGTTCATTTAAAAGAATTTGGGGGTAATATTCTATCTCGATATTTTACATCACTGCTATATGAGTTTGGTGTATTATACCACCAATGAAAATCTGATATCTATAAATTTTTTCGATTCGCAGTAAACTCACCTCTGATAAATTTTGTATTAGAAAGATATCCATGGAAATTAAAAACTGTCTTAAGGTCATATTTTAATCTACATGGAATCAAAATATTTTCTACAAAAATATTGAGGGATAAATTTAAAAAAAATAATAAAATTAATTTACACTTACCGTAGCGGACGATGAGCTCAAATAGTCGTTTAAGTAGCTATATGTGGATGATGGACGATACTTATGTTCAATACGATCGAGTTCTTTATAGTATATGGATGGTCTGACACGTATTATTTGAGTTGGTGTATAATATGTAAGACGTTTATGACCAACATATGGTATTAAGTTTCTTGGGGATGTGTTCACAACGTAGACCTATATTACGAAATAATTGCATGAAAAATTGTTCAAAATTTTATTTGAATGAATTACGAAATATTTTAAGGTGTACGAGCGCCAAGGAAATTTTAGACTTAGGGTTGAAATTATTTGTTCCTTATTTTCAACTTTGATGATGAACTTCATGAACGTAGACGAAAAATAAGTATAAAACTTTTCGATATCCGCCTTGGTTTTCGAAATATTGAAAACTAAATAATTAAATAAAATTTTCAATTTTCGGTATTTTGAAAATTAATCCAGATATCGAAAAATTTTATTCTTACTTTTCGTCTTATATTGTCAAGTTATAAAATTTTCAATTTTGACGGGGAATTTTAAAAGAATTTTTTTTAAAATTTGTGTCCCCACTACTGTGCTCATGCATCTTTAATTAGTCAGACACAACGGTTTTCAATAATTTATTAAGGTTTTATCTTTAACTGAAATAGTTTTTTTTTATTTCCACCGACTGGTTTTGAATTTTTTCCAAATAACTGTAACCAGACATGATTTATTTATCGGACGGAAATTACATTAATTTGGTAACTATTTTTCAAATCTTGGTGACGTCCTTGGTGGTTGTAATATTATTAGCTCTTGGACCATTTATTTTCTCCTTTTTGCTTAGTTACTTTTTTACTTACGTTTCTAACGTTTTACCTAAACTAATACAAGTGCGGATCCAGAATATTTTTGGAAGATACTAGATTAATTTTGCATATTACAATGGGCAGTTTTTGAGTAGTTAATCATTTTATATTTTTCATACTCTTATATTTTAGTTTGAGAACTATTAGTCCAAACGTCGAAAAAAAAACAACAACAACAAATCGAAGACAACAAAAACATAAAGGTGCACCTTTTTGAAAAAATCGTAAAAATCATAAAATTTTTTATTTTGGAAATTGATGAAACTTGATTTATATGATAATTATGAATCAAATTTTAAAATCTGATTCATTTAGCGATTGAGTAAATAATTTTTGAGGTATTATTCAAAAAAATTTCGTCGATATCTCGAAGAAAACTTATTTAGTTGTCGAATGTCCTGAATTTTTATTTTTTTGATCTTAATTACCCTAAATAAACCATAGACATGGAAATGTGTTTGTCTTATTTTGTGTTTGAAAGACAAGTTTTCGAATTACTGTCTTAAGAAATTGTTCCGAGACACACGTCTCATATATGATTTCTGTAGATATTACAGATATTACAGAAATTACTTGTCCAATCATTAAAGATACTTTTCGCAATAAATTGTAGCAATTACTCCTCTCTACATCCGGGCTTGATAAATATTAAAACTAGTAAAAATATTTATGAACACCAATACAAAGAATTTCAAGATCACGAAATTTGCAATTAAATTTAAACAAATACAAAAATATATTTATCTTTAAATTAAAAAAAAAAAATTATTTTGAATATTTAACGTCTAAAATAACATTTTAAATTGAAAATTAAAATAAATAATTACATAAAATAATTTAAATATTCCTAGAACCAAATAATATCTGTTTATTTTTTATTTAGATTAATGTAAAAGAAAAAAAAAACTAAAATTAGATACGAGATAAAATTATTTCATACGTTAAAAAATACCTTTATTTTTAAATGGTCCGAGGGTGTAAAGTTTAAAATAAACCGGGACTAAAAATATATTTAACGCTGAATAATAATGTTTTAAATGTATTTAATGGTAAATACATGTAATGTTTAAAATTTTTTGTTTAGAATATGTAATGAAATATACTTAAAATAAACAACGATATTGTGTTAATGTAGTTGCCAAAAATACAGAATAAAGTGAATATACAGCTATAAAATGACTGAGCCCTATTGATTTTCATGAAAATCGAACGCTTAAATTGATATTTATTGGGGGATTTGCAGATATAACATGTTTGTTGGTGTTGGCTTAGGGAAGATGTAAATATAATAAATAATGTGTATATTATTTTTTATTTTAATCAGTAAAAATTAAAATTACTTTGAATTTCTTATAATCTCGCAAAAAAGTGTTCATAAGTATTAATTTATGATTTCATCTACCATGAAAATTACTAAGGCCTTAAAATGATCGTTTAAAAATCGATTGAATCAAGCCACGTTACAAATCAACGACATATAATCAAGAAATTATACTTTTCAAAACTGATATATCCACTTAGGCTCTAATGGATGTAGAAATTTAGATATTAAAGTTAAAAGTTAGAAAGACACTCATTATTCAGTTAAAAAGCTAAATTCTTAAAATGTAATGGAAAATTTCATATGTTGTTTCTTTCAATTTTTTATTATTAACATGCATTTATTTACTAGTCTTTATAATTTCTGAACAAACAAACTTATTTTCTAGCACTAAGAAAAATAGTTATTTGGTGAAATAAGAGCTAAAAATGACAAAGTAATTTTTGTATCTATAATTTAAATTTATTACAAAAAAGTTTCGAATGCTACTAGTATTATATGTATCTACCTTTAAAAAAATATTCAGCGATCAAAAGTTAGAGAGAAGAAGTTGGACTTAATCTAAATCAACTCAAATCAAATTTTGTCCGACTACTTAAGGATGTATGAGCACTGATATCTGAAGTAATTTTAAAAATATCGAAAATTGAAAATTTTGTTTAATTATTTAGCTTTTGATATTTCGAAAACAAGGCAGATATCGAAAAATTTTATTATTATTTCTACATTCATAAAGTTAAAACAAAATTCATCATCAAAATTGAAAATAAGGTACAAATAATTTCAACCACAAGTCTAAACTTATTAAGTTTTTCTATTAGTGTCATTAAGGCGCTAACAGTTGTTTTTGTATTGATTGTGTCGATTCGGAAGAAAATCCATTTTAAAAGTACAATAAAAAACAATTTTTGATTTTTTCGTAACAATCTTTTCTTTATGGCAAAATTATAAATTATGAAAATTACCACTAGGTAATGAAGAATAGATTAATGTTTTTTATTATACATTTAAAAATCTATTTAAGAAATCAATGGGCATTAATGAAATAAATTACTTTGTATAAGGACAAAACTTCTGCAAAAAATTGTTTTGTATATTGAGAAAATGTTTAATCATTATGCAATGATAACGAACAAACGATGATTATTATGGACGAAGTAAAATTTGTTTTTCAAACAAGGTCTTACCTTTCCAGCTCCAGACAAATATTTCGTAATTTGTGTTGGAACGGTCTGAAATAAAGAAAATTATTTAACAATTTTTTTTTTCATGTCTTTAAAATTTCTATTAATTTTATTTTCCTTCTATTCTGCTAAAACCATCAATTTATTTTTTTTAGAAACTATTTTAGTCTTTCAAGGTTTTGTAAAATGAAACAATATGAACTTTATATTAAAAGCTTTTTATTATATGAAATAAATACACTTTTGAAATCGTTTTGTAATATAAGGTAAAATTTCTAGAAAAATAGTTCCAATATTTCTTTTTTTTTATATAAACTTATGGAGCGATATAATTTTTAATAAAAATTTATTTATTTTTCTTTTCATAAAAATTTGTATCGCTTGTTGAATTTGTGTTATGTTTCAGTCAATAAATAAATAAATAAAGTTATGTTAGAAAAGCAATTCACTCAATATCAGCGAATTTTAGTTTAAAAAAAATTTATATTATTTAAACATGGTATGAAAAGTGACGATATCTTGTGCCTCCAGGAAGGTTTCCACTAGCTGTTGAACTGTAGCTTGCATGGTATCCACCTGGACCATCACCTGAACGTCTTGAACTTTCAGATGTTGTTGTATAATTGTATCCACCAGGTCCTCCAGATGTACGATTTACACGTTCAGTAGTTGAGTAGCTACGGTTATTACGTGATGGGCTGTAGGGGTCGTTTGCGCGAGATGAAGATTCAGTATTCGATGTGTAGGAATAAGAATAGTTTTCTTCAGCCCGGCGTGGTGCATATGGTGAGTCTACTACTGAGTAGTGACGGGGGGTCTAAGAAAAAAATAAAATTAAAATTAATCATAATATTTAAAATATTTCTTTAAATAAAAAGCGAAATTTTTTTAAAGATTTGATGTGAATGATCACACAAAAATCGTGGGTTATCAGATACAGACGCAACTCGTTTCAAAAAATAAAACTTAGGCTCATAAGAGAGAGACAGGCATATATTAATTTATTGTTTATGCATATAATAATACGTTTTTGTCTCTCTCCTGAAAACTTATGTTATCTGAGAAACGATTTTGAAACTTATGTTATCGATGCTCAATTTTGTAGTCATGCTAAACTTTACGAAGAATTATAATATTGACATGCATCATTGTCAAAAAAAAAAAATATTTCAAAAGAAATTTAATCCCAGTTTTTTGTGGATTTTACAAAAAGTAAATAAAATAAAAAAATTATTCTGCAGCGGTATTTTAATTACATGGAAAGAGACAATAAATTTAAGCGTTTAAATAAAAAACAAAGAAATATATGTTAAATGGATTTTACCAATCCAAATGGTATTGCATTTCGAGCTCGCCATTTACATATGCTCATCCCATATAATGATTTAACAGGGGTAGGAACGAAAGGTACTTCTTTTAAAATTACTTGATACTTGTCTGTGAGATCAGCTGGATATTGCTTTAAATTCGTTTTAAGAAAAATTAAAAAAAATGTTTATTTTTAAGTTTTTGACCATCAATTATATTTTCTAAAAAATGTCAGTAAGCTAAAATTATTATTATTATTTTTTGAAATTTCATGCAAAAATTTGAATTTTTATGAAGATGAGTCATGCAACTAATAACTTAATTTCTTTAAAATTGACATTAAAAACTTGTAGCTAAATATATTTTTAGTATAAAGGTATGTGTGTGATTTAAAAATAGCTAAGAAAAAAATTTGTGCAAAAGATTTAAAAAAATTTATGAAACAGTGTAGACACTCTAAAAACAACAAACGTTTAAAAATAAGCATTAATTTTAATCAGCACATTGATAACGAAAAAAAAATTACTCACTTCGAAAATAGGTATTTCTTAGGTACAATCTTCGTATTTAAAAATTCACCTCGCGTTTATAATTTTCACATTTATAATTACAGGATTTTTTTTTAATTTACAAATCTGTGAAAATATTTTTTGGGCATCTCTTACGTTTTAATTAAAAAAAATATGTTCTTTATTCCAAAATTTTTTTTTATTTTTTAAAATTTTAGTATTTTTTGTGTACAAATCGTAAACTATTTATAAAAAGCATTTATAGCAAAAATTTAGCAACTATTTTCATTAAGATTAGTGTAATCTATTTAGCAAAAAAGCATAGGTCAATACTGAGCGTTTCAACTAAAATAAAGTATCAAATTTATCGTAAATTAAGCATTTTGTGTTAGATAATAATAATTTAAAGTTTTATCATTTAGAGAGCTTTTTCTAAATTTGATACTAAATTTCATTTCTAAAACTACATTAGAAAATAATAAGTTTTATTCGATTGGATATTCCTTTCGTAACACGGCCATAACTTTGTTACGTGTTGCCTCTCTTGGTGAAACGTATGGTTTTGGGGGATGTACAAGAACCTTCGCTTTGATTTGTGGTCTTATTGTTAATACTTTTCGTTCTGGTGCTGGTTCTTTCTTTTTACCAAATGCAGTTACTGGATCTGGTATCAAGCTTGGACGAGGTACAAATGGTACTTTTTCCCATGGTACTTCACGTCTCTGGAAGGATCCAGAATTGTTTTGTTTGTAATAGTATTTAATGTGTGTGAAATTTTGAAAATTTTATTAAGAAAATGTGTGACCGGCCACAGAGAAAGGAACTCGAGTGCCAATATTATAGGTTTAACAAAAAACATACAGTTTTCTGTTTTTTTTTTTTTTTTTTTTTTTTTGTTAGTACCTAATTTGTGTAATGAGAAAGCAAGATTTTCATATTAATTTTGAAAAATTTAACATAGCCGAATCTTTGCATGAGAAACAAATGAAAAATGTAAACCATTGAAAGCGTTCACAAATAAAAACGGGCAACAAATGAAAATTTGTATTGAATTTAAAAAAGTATGATAAGTACAATCGAAGATAAAGATATATAATGTTAATTTGACGATTTTATACTTGGCAGAATTGTTGCACGGAAAAATTGTGCGGAAATAAAGAACCTAACATGCATTGATAAAGAAAAATGAATTTTCTTGTTTTCAATCGTAATTATTTTGTAAAATGTTTATATCAATGGTCAATATACAATCAATCTACCTAACCAATCTTATTTAAAATATCATAGCTAATCAATTTATTAGTTATTACCTATACTAGCTACAGAAAAAAACTACCATAAGTTTTGAGCGACTATCAAATAATTTGCTAGTCCGTTTTTAAAAAGTGGGGAAGTTTTTGCTACTAACTATACTGAAATAGTAATTGCTTCAAAACACTTTTATAAATTGAAAATTTTATTAAAAAATCGGACAAAAAAAATGAATAATAGATTAATTGGTTATTTATATTCTTAAGTAATTAAAACATTCGTCAAATTAAAGTTTTGTAAACTTTATTATCTGATTGTACACTTAAAGAATGCATATTATTGTAAGGCACCTACGAAAACAGAAATATAACTTTTTGCCCCTTGATTTTCAAAAAGACATATCTTAATATTCTTCTTTGGAATATTTTGAAAATTATTTTAGTTATATTAATAACTCAATATTGACCCTGGGAATTAAAGCTTACTTTCCCTGTAGTTGGTCACATATTTAATAAAATTCTCATGTTTTAATTGTTTAAATTTAAGTATCTCGTTTCGATCGAAATTCTCTTTTTTTTTATTTAATTGATTTTATATAATAGGTATTTGATTTTTAAAACAAAGAATTTTTATTTATTATTTTCGGCTTTATTATTAAATTTAGAAGTTTTTTTTTTTCGAAAAGAGATACCTAATAAAATAAAGCGAAAAATTTGTTGATTGTTCAAAAAGAAAAAATTAATAAATTAATTAAAAATATTTGACTTCTTGGCTATAAAAATTTATTGTAATTTTTAATTATCTTTAAGTTTTTAATTATGGAATTTGAAATATTATGAGTAAGCAAAATGTTCATTTTGCAAAATTCTTCATACGCGAGTATTAATATAGAAAATATATTTATAGATATACAAAATATTTTTGAATAAAATAAGTTTTGCACAAGCTACCAATTAACTAAACATATACATAAGACTGACTACACAAAAAAATTTGTTTTAATAGATATCTACTGCGCAGCTTAATATTTCAGTTATTTTTACGCTCCAAATTTAGACATTGAAATTAAGTATGAAAGTGCTTTGCCTGCATGTGTTCTGTTGCTACCTTTACAAATTCTATGGCCACTTTCCATATTTTCACAGATTTGCAGAACAATTATGTGAGTGAAATAGTTATACATTAGTTATTTTTCACTATTTTAAAATTAGTTTTCCTATCCGAATATTTCCGAATCGATAAAAAAATCGTCTATTTTCATATTGATAAATTCGTAACAATCACATCCACAAAAAATTGTATTTCTTATGTAAAAAAAAAAATCATCCCATGTAAAAATTTGTATTGTATAGGAAAGCAAAAGTCTATTTTATCACAATCAACAAGCAAATAATTTTAAGCATACTGACAAATAAAAAAAAAAATAAATTGATGGTTTTTATTTACTTAGTCGAAGGTTTTTTTTTTTTGGAAATTTAAAATCTTGTCAGTTTGATAGATTAATATTTAAACATATAAAAATTGGACATTAAATGAATGTTAAAATATTAAACTAGAAAAAATTTTCTTTTATATTAACAAACATTTGGATTTTATAATTTTGGGAGGGAAAAATAAACATAAAATAAATAAAAAATAATAATGCTTACAGATACAGAATATGAAGAAACAGATGGGGTCACACGGGTACTGTATGGCCGGCGGATCGTATAGAAATCGGATTCGTAAACCATTTTGGATATTTAAAAAATTCACTCGCGCTTCTTTCTATTTGTCAAAACAACCAACACTCGTATATCACTACTTAAGTTGTTATTCGCGCGACGTCTGTTCGTGCAATGCCAGTGGTAACGTCGTGACGCCTAGATATGTACGTTACGATTGTCGACGTATTATTATCGTAGTCACTTGTGTAAATAATATTTATTTTATACTCGAAAACTCACTCATAAATAGGTCGTATTCACATTCTATGTAAGAGCTATGTAATAATTTAGTCATAGTTTAAATATAATAATTATTTCTATACTTTTTTCAATTGTATTGTGGGCGGCCATTCGTTTGTATACAATTTTTTTTTTCGATAGATATTTTCAAGTTTAACACGACGTATTACAAAAAAATTATTATGGAATCTTGTGAAATTTTTATTTTTTTTCCTTGTGTAATTATTTTATCAACATTGGTTTCGCAATAATATTTTTGTAAAATATGAATGTTTATTTTTAATTTGTTAAATTTTAGTATGTTTGGGGACTGTTGATTTTTATTGGGACACAGTTTCTGTTAAAAAAATTTTCGGCGATGTATTTTAAAATACGTTTAATCATGTGGATATTTTATTGCTTTGATTTTTTGACGTAGACTTAGAAAGCTACCCAAGCGAAGGGGGCGGGGTTGATTTTATCCTATAGCTTTTAAAAAAATAGTTAATACGAATTTTCGAGTTTAAAAGTGTTATTTAACCATTTTCAGAGTTTGCGGGCACGGCGTATATTTGTCATAATAATAATATTTTTTTCCATTTTAAATATTTGTTACTGCGCCAGAAAAGAAGAAATTTTCTTTATTAATACAATTGATTTTTAATATTGTTTTACTTGGTGGAAAGTTACAGAGCACTCATTTCCATTAAAATAGACAGATTAGAAATAGAGAAAGAAATTTAATACAAAAAACGCCGCAAAAATTTCTAAAGCAAGATGGGTCGAAGTCGCCCAATTAGCTCAATTGGTTAAGGCGTAACCAATTCCGTCCGCGGTATGCTTAGGGAAATTGAGGAGCTGATAAATGAAATTATCAGCGGAAAGGTGGTAAATCACATATATGGTATCACAATGGGGTCTATAGCCTAAGTGTGTCCTTCGTGGACAGCCAATATAACTTAACCTAAGATGGATCGAGAAGTAGTTTTTTGCATTAGGTTTTACAAGGCATTTATAAACTTTGTGAACATTGCAAATTATGGGGAGATAATTTCCCTCGTTTGTGCATTAAAAAATGTATTTTTTGTGATGTACTATTTTAGGAAATTGAAACAAGAATCCGATGTTAAAAGAATTGATCGGAGTACCCGGGGACCTGGGCATGCTAATTTCAAAAGCAGAATTTTTGAAAAAAATGCATACTTTTTGTTATATCATAAAAGGCTTGTAATAGTCATGAAACGTAAACATATTGAAAAGAAATTCATTTTCTAATCATTATTTACTATCGTATATGTACAAAAAATTATACAAAATATGTACAAAAAATGCATTTTTAATGCACAAACGAGGAAAATTATCTCCCCCTACATCACGATCGCTCTTACTTTAGAAATTTTTGCGGTAAAATGTTAAATTTCCTCGTCTAAAACAAAAGTATTCAAAATTCTGTATGACGCGGTGGGAAGTAACAACTACCATTAGTCTAAACATCTACTTAAGAGAGAGAAAGGTTCATTTTATTCCATTTCTACTAAAACCGGTAGGTACGTCACGTCTCTGGCGATGTAAGAATTTTAAAAAAAAATTTTTAATCCAAATAAAAATATCTAAATTAAGCTTGATATAGTAATTACTTATGAATTTATTTTGATTGATTCATCGATTAATAATGAAATTGAGTTCGTTTGTAGTCAATGAATTTTAGATAATTATTTGTAGGTGTTGCCAAATACATTTTAACGTCGTATGTCTAACGTTGAATATTATCAGATGTTTCATTGTAATCTAAAAATAATAGATTAATTATCGGATTATGTTGTTGGTTCGTATTATAAGATAAGCTAAAAATATTCATTCAATAGATATAGTTCAATATCACGTTTAAAACTTGTTAGGCATTGAACTAGCTTTAGAACAAGCTGAGATAAAGATAGAAATAAAAACAGGCAGAAGCTTCTCTGTTAATGGAAGTAACTTTGTATAACATTTTATTGTATAGTATTAGGACTAGATTAAGAAACTTAGGGCGACATTTTTGCCACTGTCCAAGGGCGGCGCTTTGTGTAAATCCGGCCCTGGCCACATAACCTGCCCACTTACACAGCTTTTTAAGAATACCTGTGATGTCTTTGATCTTCGTTAAATAAAAATGCATGTATCGAAAACTTATGATTTGAGTTTAATAGCGATGCCACTTTTAAAGATGTGCATTTAAAGATGTGACTAGAATTTTCTCCAAGACACAGAAGAGATGGGATGGATCATTATTAATAGAATATTAAAAATTTGTCTATTTTACTAATAGGCACAGTTAATAGACTTTCAAGTTATAAATATTTTCGAAAGGTCGTTAAATTCACTTCTGCACGCGCAAAGAATATTACTATCCGAATGAGTTGGAAGAAATTTCTCCTACAAAAGTCGGTTTTTTTATTTTATAAAGTTACTTATTGTAAACTTGTTCCAAAAATCGTTCGTTACTTGTTGTTATACATTTAAAAACTTTTATTTTTATCACTCTTTGGACCAAACATTATTTAAGACAATTGAAAAAACACCTGACATTTTACATATTATTATTTTTAATGCCAAAAAATTGTACAGGATGAACGCGATAAATGTGTTTCTTGATAAAGGCTCATCGAAATTCTCTGTTATTTTATTATTTTCAATTTATGAATATATATTTACTTCTAGTGATATACTCTTATCTATAAATAATATGTTAATGTAATTTAAGAAGCACGTGGATATTTAAAAATTTAATCTGTTATTTTTTAATGGATGAATATTTTTAAGAGAGTCCTCGCATTTTACATAAAATTTTATATTACATTTAAGAGTTCGATACAAAAATAACTTTGGAAATTCAGCTTTGATACTATGAGCTTGAAAATTTGAACTTTTGTAATTTGAACTTTGTACAATTTGAACCTTTACAATTAGAACTTCAGAAAATTGAAGGATAAAAGGGTGGACTCCGCCACGGGTTGAACACAATAGCCAAAAATACTGTAGTCCTTTCTTACTCGTTCCCATTTCAAGCATGGCAGAAGGGGTGGCGCTACATCACAGGGTGAACGTATTTGCCAAAGAACTTTCAAATCCGTGCTAATTCGATCCCATTATGGCTAACCCACGGGTTACATGATATATAAAATTACAGGGTAGATACAAGGGACAAAAACTTGCAGTGTATTTTTGTGCAGCATTTTGATATCAGAAAGATATAGTACTAAAATATTGAATTATTAAAAATGACAGTTAGACGTATAGATTAGTAAATGAAAATTTTGGCTAAAATCACGTTACAAAAACGTATCGTGAAAATAATTTGGTTGTAAATATAGGTAATGAAAAAAACTGTCCGTGTCTGCCAATAAATTGACACAATGCATTTATCATCATATAGAAACTATTATGAAAAAAAAGGCTGATTTTAGATGTATTTTATTTTATACAGTCTTTTGAAATAAATAAATTTAGAAATTGTTTTGAAAATAATAAAATTTACCACAAAAACCATGCCAAATTTTTTTATGTTGCCTACTTGAAAGCAGTTTAGTGAAAAATTGCTCAAAATTCAATAATTTTCTAGGTTTTCAAATGAATCAAATTACTAATGTTTCAGAGATCCATTAAAAATAGTTTAATTTTGGAGAAGGTGGCTAAGAATTGTTATTATAAAAAGTAATATCTAGATGTAAAATTAACTCCAGTTTTCGAGGATTTCTTCATTGCCTTAGCAGTTTCTTTAAATTATTAGAGATTTAAGTCTATGTTAATTTTAAATCTCGTCATTCTTAAGACACATTTCTTTTTATTATTTGAAAGCTGCTTATAATAATGCAAAGATGAGGTATTCAAAGATAGCTGGACTTTTTCATAATTGGAGATGAATCTCGGTCATACAATGAATATTTTTAACAGTGAAATCGTACGGCGGCATTTTGCTGGACCTACAAATACTGTCTCACACATATACTAGGAATGAATACACATATATACTAGGATGAAAAAAAAGTTACAAATATATTCCCCTTCATTAAAAATAAAACTCTAAATGTAATATTTAATTTAATATTTTAAGGAAACTAAATGGTGAATAATTTTCAATTTTTTAAATGATTCGAAATATAATAGATATTCTTCCAAATATAAGCTTTTTGTCAAAACGGTAATTTTCCTACACTGGAAAAAAATAAAAAGATTGCCATTTACACACGCTTCTTCTATGTAATTGTAATTATCACATAGCAATTGGGATTTTGAAGAAAAAAAATTTCCTTTTTTTTGACAAAAAGGGAAAGATCATACAGTTTTAAACGATACAATGATGTTTTACGCATATTTTTTTATCGGGCGTTTTGGTTTCTCTTTTAAAAAGTTATTTTAAAACTGCCTGTAACTCTAAAATTATCATGAAAAAAATAAAAATAGTTTTAGTATAAAACTTATTTATGATCTTTCCATTTTTGTAAAAAATAAAATTTGGTTCAATATTCTAATTATCTCTCACCTAATCTTTTACAGTGCATTTTAAGACAACAATTTACTTCGGAGAAAAGTTTAGATTTCCTTTTGAATAGTAATTTTTTTAAGTGAAAAAAATAAGTTATAAAATATTGAAACAATTCTATAGACAAAATAAATTCTTACTTTTCAACAAACAAATAAATAATATTGTTTTATTTATTTTCTTTTTTTTGGAGAAATTAGGATAAATATATAATAAAATATTGGTCAAGGATTATAGTTTTTTTTTTATGTTTTTCATGACATTTACATATTTTTAAAATAATTTTTTTTATGTTCTACTTTTGAAATCACACATCAATTCACCACACACGTATTGTGTTGATGTGAATCAACTTTAATCGAATAATATGTGTCTTAAAGTAGTCCGGCCATTACGTGACTAGCCAACTAGTCAACTAGGCAATTTATATACCGTAAAATGTAATAAAATGCTCTAAAAATATCGTAAAAGCGTCAAAAAGGAAAGTTTTTTTTAAATGTTTTCTTTTTGGAAAGCGCCGTAAAGTAAAGTTTTTTTTTTTTGCATAAACAGAATCTGTCATAAATTTTTTTGAAGCAATCAATTGCCGATATTTTTGTACAATTAACATTATTGTGAGCTATTCCATAAGGTACTGTGATAAAAATCACAATTTTAAAGTGATTAATAATTCAAAATTTTTCCTCGCAAGAGGCCCCAAAACTGTGTTTATTGTAACCTATCATTTACCGCAAAAAAAAAAAAAATGAACATTCCCCGTACTTGCTCAAACAGCCGGACTACCTTAAGCATCTCTCTCTTATATATGTTGAAAGCCTGCCCTAACTTTACACGGTCATTATTAATAATTTATTTTTAAAAAGAAAAAAGAAATTGGGTCATACATAAAATATTGAATTAAATTTTTATTTCTCAATTTTATCGTATTTATAAATAAAATTATTTTCACGGCTACATTGATATTTTTGAGATTATAATATCGAAAAATCACCAATTTTAAAACTTTTTTTTGTTCTTTTCGAAAAATAGTTTTTCATTATTTCCGAGTTTAAAGAATGTTATTTGGTTTTAATTTAATTTTTCTATATGTTAATTTATAGAACTTAAAACCACTCCTTCATTTTTGATATAAAAAATCAGTTTCTTTGAATAGGATTTTTAAGAGCATTTTCTGGAGTTCTGGTAACAGATATCAATAGAAATGACTTATAGATGAGTAAGTACTCATAAAAACAAATGATTTTCAAAACCAAATTTCAAATTTTTGGAATGTTATAGAATTCATAAAATCAGTTTCATAAATATTAGTTTTACAGAAAAAATGATCATGGGATAAATTATTGAGTGATTTTCTAGAGCTTTAAAACTAATTAACAATGTTTTTCAGTTTCTTAAGGGGAGTAGAAAAAAATGAAACCTTTGAGTTTGAATTTTTAAAAATATATAAAGGTTATAAATATACAATCTCCTTTATTATTATTTTGTTATTTAGATTTTGTCGTCCTATTTTTCCTGTAGAGGTCACAAAAAAAAAGTTTTTTCAACTGTTGACCTAGTATTTCGATTTCGGATTGTCTTAAAAAAAGTCAAAAATTCTTTAGTTAAAATCTTAAAGTACTCGTTATTTTACAGGTAGTGACTGGTCG
This sequence comes from Chrysoperla carnea, assembly GCF_905475395.1. Taxonomy (NCBI): domain Eukaryota; kingdom Metazoa; phylum Arthropoda; class Insecta; order Neuroptera; family Chrysopidae; genus Chrysoperla; species Chrysoperla carnea. The sequence continues at coordinate 55,216,071 of NC_058338.1, read as the reverse complement.
AAATTTTAAAAAATTTAAAAGAAAAAAGTTATAACTCTTTGTTTGTTTGTTAGTTTTTTTCGAAAATTTGAATTCAAAAAGCTATAAAAAAAGAACTAAATTTTGACCACTCAATACTTGAAAAAACTCAAGACGAACAAAATAAGATCAACTAGAACAAGTTCGATAAACTTGGTAGCCAGTTATCAGGGCTTTTTTTTTTTAAATACGTAAAGCTGAGAAAACTCATTTAAAGAAAAAGAAACCCGATGACCTCAACAAAAATTGTAGAGTTCGATAGGGGGCATCATTTTCTGACATCAGATTGGACCTAGGTCTTTGGGTTGCTTAAATAGCCATTTTAGATTCTAAACGGTAAACGGTTTTAGATTCTAAACGGAAAATAAGCTTAAAGATAATCTATAATTGTAGGTCAAAGTTATGGACACAGGCGAATGTCCTATATTACCCTTCACAACTTTTGGCTAAACTATTCTTTCGAAGCTAGCATGTTTTCTCTTGAAATAATCAATTTCAAAAAAATTTCAAGTTGATAAGTTCCCTTATTATTAATAGAAAAATTTCAAGTTTAATTTTTCTCTTCCCCTATATGCTTCAATTCCTATTTGTACGTGCCGCTTTGGTAGTCTTTTCTAGTCTTGGTATTATTTCGCAACGATTGAGACAAATACGAGATCTCTATTACCTTTCATTCAGAAATCGTGAACGAAAAAATGTCTCAGAACACACACACACATGTGTATATACAGACATCAATCTAAATGTTTTGTTAATACATTTTCCTGACCATTAAACGTAAAGATAAGCTGAAAAATTATACTTGGATTTTCGGATCGATTACAAGAACTTCTCTATACTGGAAAGTAAATACTAGGAGGTTATCAAATAAAAAATATACAGAAATGATAATTAATTATAAATTAAAAATAATTTATTGAATTTAAATTTAAATATTAAAAATAAATAAATACATACTAACAATCAAATAATAATATATTACATAAATATTAAATAATAAAAAAACTTCAGTTCTGTTTTTTTATTTTATCTATAATAAAAAAACATCGTTAAACATCGTTTTATTTATTTTTTTCATCAAATCATAATAAATAAAAAATTTTCTTTTTGTTTTTCTCATCAAATAAGTTCTATAATAATGATGTAAAATATATGTATATGAGAGAGAAAGATGAAATGAAAATGAATTTTAGAAAAATACAATTAGTTCTTTTTTTTTTTTTTAAATAATTTAACCATACAATCAGCGATTTTTCTATTCTAGAAATAACAATCTATTATTTCCATACGATAATAATTTCACTTGAAAATCAGTCATATAATTCTTGGTTTTTGGTAACAATTTTTTTTATTACTTATATTACATAAAAATTTGTTTAAATTGGGGAGTGTATTTTGGAATAACATGTGTTTGACGCAATTGTTTAGTTTATTTTTGATTTATTTTTATAGTTAAATTAATTTCGCGTAAAATTGAAAAATCGTTAAATTTCGCCTACCGATATTATAAAACAAAAGAACGTCAATAAATTGTAAATAATTGTCACGGTTAAGGACGTCAATCAAACTTTTTTTTAAATAGGAAACTTGCATTTAATTTTTTTTCTAAATAAGAGTAAAATAGCATTTATATAAATTTAGTTAAAACTCAAATCAAAATAACTCTTGGAAAATTTAATGATAAAAATAAATTTTGGTATTATTTTCAGACAAATTGTCTATCTTTCAACAAAAGAACTAAAAACCGCGACTTGAAATTTAAATTGCGAAATCTAGATCTAAAAAATAGCTTTCGCAGGAGATTGATTTATAATACAAAGTATTTAATCAATTTAATTTGAAAATTTTCGACAAAATTTCAAAAGAAGTACAAAACATCCATGTTATCCCTCCCCAAGTTAAGAATAGCCTTTCTCGTTCAAATAGATTATTATTTCCGATTTTTTTTATATTTCGTTTCGTTTACGATTTTATATGATTTAATGTTCGTGGTCTGTATGTTTTTGTTTTGTTGTTTTGACATATAATGTAAATAAATAATTCGGCATTAAATTAAATAAAAATTATTATTTTAAACTTCATTACATTCGTGATAACTTTGACGACAATTGTTGCCTGATCGACCACGTCTTCCTGCTTCGAAATAGTTATCAAATGTGCTGTTTGATGATCGTTCTAAAATATAACTGGCAGCATATCTGTAAACAAATCATTAATTAAATTTATTACATTATTAAATCTAAGAATTTTGTTAAATGCATTACAATTATTGTCTTATCAATATTTTATAATCTAAACATAAGGAGTCTCAGAAAATCGCAGTTAAGTGTGCCAAATCATTAAGGAGATTATATGGGGTGGCCCGTAATAATCAAAAGAAAGTTATTGACAATAGCATGTGTGATAAAATGGCAGGTTTACGGCATTCGATAAGGCTAATAGTGCAGTTATACCTAAAAAACAAAACCATGTATCAAGCTTTACAACTGCAAATTTCCATCCAAATTCAACACACAAGCCACGATTTAAACTTCAATTTTTTGTATTAACAAACTTACCTTTACCATTTCTCAATAAAGCAAACAATGGGAATATCGCTTCGTTATTGGCTGACGACGGGTTATTATAAATTGTAAAGACTATTTTGTATATTCTGAAATGCGCTCCCACCGTATTACTATTATTTCGCCACGAATTTTCAAATTTATTTATGTGGTCAAAAATAATATTTGAATAAGATAAAGACGAGAGTTTTTAATGTAGTAATATTCAGACAAATTGGTAAAAAATTTTAAAAATCAGTGTACACTGTACATCGGTTAGTGTACACCGTACATATAAAAAAAAAACTATACGAATTCAGAACTTAGTCCTTTTTTGAAGCCAAGCGAAAATAATTTGTATAAGAAGAGCAAGTCTGTTTTCAAGCAAGTTTTTCTGAATTACAAATAAAGTTATTATATATTAAAGCAGAGAGATTAAAAGCATGCTTAACAGTAAGCATGTACATTTTGTACACTTTATATACAAAATAAGTGAGATTAGTTACTATTGATATTACGTTTAAATATACGTGTGTTTGTAGATTTAATAATCATATATTTGACACATTTTTGGCTTCAGCGACAAAGAAATTGCTAACGATTAAGTATGAAAACTGTTTAGATGTTAAAGGTTCTAATTGTTGGCGTGTATGTTTTCACTAGAAATTTAAATACGCCGATAAAAAAATCAAAACCATACTGCACAGAATGGTGTATTATTTAATTCAAGAAATTTAAATAATGGCTTAGAATATACCATATTAAAATATTGTGTTTTAAACTTTTCTCTTACTTAATTTAGTATGAAAGCAGTAGGTAATATTTTACTTATGAGAGGTCAAAAATGATTTGATTTTTTAAAATAATGAAATAATATGAATTTTATTCAATATTTAGTTTCGTAACTATTTAGTGTTAACATTAAAGTAGCTAGATTCAGGTCTGATAGTACCTATACCTAAAAAAAATTTTGTGCGAGATTTGTAAGATCTGATCTCAACCTCTTTTCACTAAATTATAACGTTATTTTCCATAGAAACAATCCAAAAAATGTGAATTTAGCGTAATTCCGATTGGCTCACAGCCTCAACGGGAGTAAATACGTCACAGCCAATAACAAGTCATTTTTTTTTATTAAAAAGTTTAAGTTTTTTTTTTTTTTTTTATTAATAATTCATTAAAAAAATGGAAATATTTATTTAAAAAAAATTGTTTAAATATACTTAAGATGAATTATTCTTTCATTTATAAATGGATTTGTGGAGAAAAAATTCATACAACTTCTCTATTGATTGTACTAGCCGATGTTATCCGATAAAAGAGAAATATTCGCCAATGGTATATCTTTCCCTCCTCGCACGAATAATTTTTTTTACTCAAAAATTATTCATGCGATCAAGTTCTTTGATTTGATGCCAAACAATTTGTCTCAACGTAACTGAATCCTGATTTATTAATCTAATATTTTTATTAAGAAATTTTTATTAAATGTAAAAAAATTCGGTCGATTTAAGCATACACTAATTTGTTTTGGTATTCAGTTCATTTTTTTAAAGAACAATCTTACCCCATATGTCAAATATTGAAATAACCGACTTAGTTAAACACGTTTACTTTCGATGGTGATTTATAACTTTCATTATAAAATATTTGATAAATATATTAAAAATATTGACACTTGTTAAAATTATTGAAATTAAATATTAAAATTAAAATAAAATATTTTGATTAAAATAATTATATATTTAAATTTATTGCATTTAAAATACCATAAATTAAATTATGAATAATACACGAAATTATTTAATTCGCCATGACCGTGTTCTTTATACATAAATATCTTAATTTTTAACTGCTTGTATTTTATATATATTTTCAAAATTTTAGTTTCTAAAAATATCTTATAAAACAAATTAATATGTCTTCATTTGTGCCATATAACAGTGAATTAATAGGTGGACCATAACAAGGACTATTTTTTTGTAGTTCAACTAGCTGTGAGCTATCAGCTTCGCTGGGCATCTTCAGTTTTAAATACAAAGATTATTGTATTATAACATTATCTTCATATGCAAATGCATTCACAATTTCGTCGATTTTATTATTTTGGTGCGCAACACTATTTTTTGGGCAAAAGCCTAATCTGTACTCGACCACTCTTCGCCGTGGGACATTATGGTGGCATATAAATAAATGAGAAGTATCTAGTAAATTTTATTAAATTTAATAAACCCCCGATAAAAGAGTTCACAATTTTTAAACGGCTGGACTGACTTTCATGTATCTTATAGTTACAATAATGTACAAATCATGCTATTTTATTTGATAGCCAGGCTCTAGACTATGTCTACATCAAATTTAATTTAAATCGGTTCAGTAGTTCAGACAACAAAAATTTATACAAAATTATTCGAACTTCATTTCCAAGACTGTCGTGACACAAATTGTATCTTACTATCAATGGAGCTTCATTTCTCCGCCACTAAGAGCACAGCTATTTTTACCGACATACAACTCGTGTAAGCAAGTTTATTTAATCATAATAAATAGAAGTAAGCACTATTTTTACTTACGTTCCAAATTGACAGAACATGGAACTTCCAATATCATGTGCACATTCTCGGTTTGCTTCACAAACATACATTTGCATACATTGATCGTCGGATGTTGATAATGTCTTCATGTATCCTTTTAATAATGTAATACTGGCAACTGCTGCATCACTCATTGTGTCTTTTCTTCCAAGATTCCGAGCAGCTATTGATCGGTGTGAAAATGATGTTTTCAATGCATCCAATAAGTTTACAACAATATTGATGAACTGTTCAAAAGAAATTACAAAAAAAAATTAGGTTAAACAATGATTGTAATATTTTTTAGTTTTTACATGCATTTTGAAATTTTTGCAGTATTCCAGTTAAAATAACCCGCACAATACCTCTAACTTTATAGAAAATATATGTGAGCTTGAAATTTTTAGTATTGTGTGTCCCATTTAAGTTGAGGACACCCTCATATTTTCGTTATTTATGGGAATATCTTGAAATTGAGCGCAGTCATACAGTTTGATGGGTCACATTTTTTAAGATACTGAAATTGACAAATAGGGCCGATTCTTAATATTTTGCTAAGCGTCAGAGATGATTAGAGATATCGAAAAAAATTATTCGAAAAGTTGCTAAGAATATTTTTGTATTCTTAGATTTTCATGACAAAATGTCTTTGCTCAAAATTAAGTTTATTTTTGAACATGTTTTAGCACTGGTTGCGCTATGGAATGTAAAAAACTGGACAAATTGATAATTTTGAGTGTAGACCAAGACAATTATGAGAAAATTAAAATTTTGTCATGGAAATCGGTATATAGGTATAAAAAAATACTCTAAGCAACTTTTGCTAACAATTTTTTACGATATCTCTTACCATCTCTGACGCGACGCAAAATTGCAAATATTAAGAATCGGCCCTATTTGTCAGAAGTATCTTAAAAAATGTGACCTATCACCCTGTGTGACATCGATATTTCTATAAATAACGAAAATATGAGGGTGTTTTCATTTTAAATGTGACACACTGTATAAAGTCCAATTAAGGTTGTCACACAAAAAAATTGTGCTCTTAAAAAGTATAATCTTCAAGCAAGCTGCGAAAACAGCAGCAATTTTTCTATACAAGTGGATAATTGTTGTTGTGATGTAGATCAATTTTAATAGAAATAATGGAATGGTAGGATACACCCTGCCCTTTTGAATACTTAAAATAGAGATAGTTCTTTTTGCGGAACTGTAACTGGTAAGAGATAGAGAAAAATATGTACAATATATTATTACAACATTGTTCTTTATTAAACGTAACAAAAAACTTTTGTTCGAAAAACAACTCGAAAAAAGTTATTTGATCTTTTATAGAGAAAAACGTTCTGATATAAATTTGTTTCTATCTGTCACCAATTAGTACAGTGAAAGATGTTACAAAAATCGGCTAATAAAGGAAAATGAAAGAAACCGCTCACATTTTGTTCACGGAATGTGTTTCTTACGTGCCAAATATCATTAGTAAGGCATGAGTTAGTGATGCAAATGTTTCTATTTGTTAACAAACAATAAATAATTAATCTAATGAAACGATCAATGTTAAAGTTCACTTAAAAAATTATTTATTAGACAACTTATGTTCTGTATGACATAAATGTTCAGTGTTTGTCAAATAATCGAAAGCCATTATACATGTATACAAAAGAAACACATTCCATGAGGTTTTAGCAAAACGCGATCGGTTTATTTCATTTTCCTTTATTTGTAACATCTTTTACTGTACTAAATAATATATCTTAGCTATCAACTTGAGATACTTGAACTGTTTTAGCTAGCTAGTTTTATTTTTTAGCTGCATTATGTAACACTTACGACTACTGTATAGAAGTTTCGTGTTAAAACTATCTCTAGTTTTGAATATTAAAAGGATAACGATCATTTCTGTTAAAAAAATTGGTCTATATGGTAACATGTTGCAAAAATCCATTAACACGAGCGTTAAAAATTACGGTCGTAGTTTTTAGCAATACGTTTTGTTAAATTGAGCTGTTACTACAATAAGAGTAGTTTTTAACGCTTCTGTCTTCCCAGGTTTAATCCTAACAAGTCAGTCTATTTAACTGCATATATTTATACAAATAATTTCGAATTAATCCAAAATGATAAACAAAACAATATGAACAATTATATGAACATACCTCACCGGCTTGTTTAGCCATTGTAGCAACTTGATCGGGGTCCCTTGTTCCCAATACAGCACTCAGAACCGCTGCGAGAATACCCTGCGTAAAGCAAATGCCAAGCGTGCTACACTTTTCTATATTTTTATATACATTTTGCATGAAATTGTGATTTTTTAAATTAATTTTAAGATTATTCAAATGTTTGTTTAAAATTATAGGTACTTTATTGAAATAATGTTAAAATTAATTTAATGATGAAAATAACAGTTGTGAATGGAAAATAAAAATAATTTAGTAAAGCAAAAGCAATCGAATTTTCTAAGAAAGAACCAACAACAATTTCAAATTGATAACCAAATGAAAAATGTTAAATAATTTTCCTTTTAAACAGGCTGAAAAACTGCCATTGTTGTTATATAATTTCTACCTTTTACTACATAATACCGATATGTTTTTGTAATTTTGAAATTTTTTTGTTTCTTAACGTTACAATTGTTCAGCATCTATTCAAAAATGGATACTCGTAATTGCATTATTCTCGTAGATTGCGCAATTTCTTTGATCGCCTGGAAACATACTGGAAACCTGTAGATGGGTTCGTAATGATTTTATTCTGTCCATACAGAGGAGCGCAGAAAAATACTTTTTGGATTCGCAGTATCACTAATGAATTACAACTTAGGTAATTATAATTATTGTTTTTATGCGCAGAGAAAATTGCATAGGAAGTGACGCTTTTTTTGACAAACAAATAACATAGAGCATAACAGAAGGAAGGGACCTATTTTTGGAAAATTTCATTCCTCGTCCTCGTCGTTTAGCCACGAATTATAGTGACCATACTATTATTAAAACATAAAGAATAAATGTTTAAAAAAATTTTGAATTTTTTCAAAACAAAAAATATTTTTGTATTTTTTGATCAGTTTTAAACAAAAAAGTACTCTTTTTTCTTTAGACGGTTAGTTTTCGAAATAAAACTATTGAAAAATTAAAACTGCAATAGGTATTCGATTTTAAGAAAAATGTGATATTTTTTCAATTTCTGAAGGAATTCGCTTAACCAACGCAGCTCCTGCTATTTTAGTTTCTAATTTTTCTAAAAAGTTATTTTAGTTTCTAATTTTTGTATCAATCTCCTAAATAGGATGTTTTGTAACGAAGATAATAAAATGTCTGTTTGAAACATTTAGGTATTGCAGTTTGATGCAAAGTTATTGTAAGTAAAGAAACAAATAAATATTTGACCAAAATTATATTACAAATTGTGCCAAAAAAACTAAGAAATATATATAATTTTTTTTTTATACAACATTTATAATGAAATTTTTACAACAAGTTTAAAGATTTATGAAGAAGATAAAAATATTAATTTATGTACCTGCATTGGGGATGAGCCACCATTGTCAACTTTATCAATGTTATTGTCAGTACCAGCAGTTACACCAAGTACAGCTGAAATGATTTTTAAACCAACTGATAACAGATTTGCCCATGGGGATGGCGCCAAACCTGTCTCATTGTCTAATCCATCAGATTTATTTGGTCCTTGAATACCTCCACCATTGAATAACATTTGCATAATCATACCTATAAAAATATTCATACCAATTATAAAAAATGTAGTTGCCAAATATACGTATGTAGTTACCAAACTTAAAGTCTGAGCAAATAGATTATATTATTTTATTCAAATTTTTGCTAAACTTTTTACTCCAGTAAATGAGTAGAAAAAAAGATTACACTTTGTTTAATCATAGGTACATAAAAAGTTATATGGTGCCGAGTGGTGCTTTTTCCCAGGGGGTTTTATCCACCACTTCTAGAGGATGACGTAATATATGTTGAAAATAACAACCAGAATCGATAGAGTGATGAAATTAAAATTAAAACTTGGAAAGTGGCAAGCATTATTTTTAGTTCCCGCTTAACATTAAAAAGGCACGAGTAACTTTTTTTTCATTATATTCCGTTTATTTTCAAGTCAAGAATTTAGTGGTTTAATCCTCGTTTACTGAAGTATTTAGCTCAATTAAAAATTTTTGCTAGTGAATTTTGATACATGAAACTTACCAATCATATTTGACCAAGAGAATCCACTTTCTTGTCCAATTTGATTTGTTTGAATATCTGCATCAATATCATCTAACGCCACTTTTTTTAATGCATTTGGTTTTTCAGCAAATTTTCGTTCGCCTCGGTATACTGGACCCTCTTGTTGTCGTGGTATTTGCATTCCAACAGTTGGTTTCCATGGCTCACTGTTTACTGCCATATGATGTGATCCATATACCTGACTTGGATATGTGAGAGTGGATACTAGACTGCTGGTGGATATTAATACCACCAAACACCAACCGATATATTGTTTTGGAAACATACTTACTGCAAAAAAAGAAATAAAGACGTTATTATATAAAGTAATTTTATTGTATTTAGGCCATCTAATATTAGGTATCGATACAATAATAACAAGGTTAATCAGAAAACCTACATAATTTTCGTTTTGGATACAATAAATTTACAAATTTTATCGGTGGTATTATGAAAGGCAAATTTGACATATGGAAATGAAATGTGTCTTTATTTTCGTACAGAAGTGATCTATACATTGTTTTCTTTGAACTTTTATATTTCAAGGCTAGATCTTTGGAAAAAAGACCTCCAGATACTCTAGAGTTCTAGAAAGAACTATATCTGAATATTTTTGCCTATTTCAGAAAGAAACTTCATGCTGACGATTTTAATTAAGATTCTTTATATTAGTATGCAAATCCTCTCTACTAATACATATACTGAAAAAATGATCATGATATTTCTTGAATTAAGTATTGAGATAGCTGACTTAAGAAATATTTACTCTTTTTAAGAATAAATAATTGTCAAGTAAACGCGTCAATCCAGTAATTTTGTTACTGTGCAAATAATATATATCTACTGGCAATTTGCAAAATAAATGAAAACTTATCTAACTCGACTCTTTTATATTTATATTTAAAAATGTATCCAAACAAGTAAGTTTGTGGCCAAAAATATCTTGAATCCTTTACTGTAGTATGGAATTCAGACCTCGGTTTCGTGACTAACGACTAAAAAACCCCCCCGAGTCAAATCCGGAGGTAAAAATTTGTTATCTTTTCCTCTAATGCAGAGGGTATTGGCAGTAAATGTTCCTGAAGGTATTAGGCACGCGAAAAAAAAAGAATTTTGGAAATCGGTGCTATTCGACAGGTTTTCCACATTTCACAGTATTTTCGACTCAATTTCTCGATCAGTAGAAGCCTTTTAATAAAAATGTATTCTTGAGAAGTATTTTATTATACTTTAATAAAAATAGGAGATTTAAGAGCTATTTATAAAACTTGAAGTCTTTGTAAATTGATGTATTTTTTAAAGAAAATTTAAACTGTTTGAAAATTATTATCTTTTCCTAATTTGAAAGCTCTTAATATAGGTGGAAGCATATTAATTATTTATCAACGTACTTTTCCCAACGCTTTCACGATAATTATCACGATTCTTTTGAGATATTTACTTACATAAACTTACGTTTTTTCACCGACATTTTCATAAAACCTCTTAAAACTACAAGCCCAGTGAGCACTTAAATTGGTGATATCTCGTGATTATCATAATATAAAAAATTACATCATAATTATTATGCATTAAAAAAATATTTAACAATTATGTATTAAAATAAAATAATAATATAGAAATAATGCCATATTGTTTAATATGTTATAATAAAAGCAAACAATATAACTATTATTACATTTCAATAAGTTTTATGAATAGAATGATCATATTTTTCAGTTACATCTTTTGACAAGTTGTACTAAGTAGGTATAAATGATTATTCTGATCAACTTGTATTGTTTTAATCCAAGAAAGCGTTCATTATTATGTATCAAATATAATTACCTTAATGATAGGTATTATTATTAATAATAAATATAATTTATCATAATATAAAATTGTCTTGAATGGTGCCAGTTCTATGTTTGTTGTCCTAAAACTTGTATGACTTAATGTCCAAATTTTGTTGAGCCACGTATAAAGGATGCATAATGCAGAAAAACAATTTTTGAAATAAAATATATGTTTTCGTTCCCTTATACCATAGATCGGAATCCCAATAAAACTACGACTGAAATTAGTCCATTAATATGATAATATGTCACTTTAAACGTTTACAAATAGGCTGTGAGTCCGTATTAAAGAAACAATTCTATTGCGCCGACTTCTTTTAGGGGGTTGATAAAGAGCGTATCGAAGAGAGGGCATGTTAGGGCAACTGTCCTGCCGAACCTGTAATTGTCGTTGATTTAGTTGCCTAGTTATGTGTTTATGGTAAAATAGTGCTGAATTTATGTAATTTTTATGCCAAAAATATCCTATTTTCTCCCTTATAAACCCGAAATTTCTATTTTACCTCCTTTTGGGTCAATAACTAGCTACGCTAAGTTTGGTAATAATGAAAATTGATATTAATGAAAGTCATTGAATGTAAAAGTTTCATTAAGGAAGTTTGAATGTGGTGCATTTTTCACTTTTTTAACACAATAAACAAGAAACGCTGTTTCCTTTCAAACCACTATTAAAACCTTAATTTCCTATGATTAAACTTACCTTCAACCTATGATTAAGCTTACCTTCAAAGGCAGACAAAAAGAATCACATTATTTTTACTATACATGATTATTCAAGTTTAAAAATATATATAAATTTGGTGGAAGCGTTGGGTAGATCAATTATGTAATTAAAGAGATATATTCAATGTAATTATTTGCGCTTCCACATACTTGATATATACATTAGATAAATAACGTAACAAGCTGTTCTTGTAAATACTAAAAACAAAACCTGGGCCATGAAAAAAATTTTTTAGTTGAAAAAAATCAATTATCGTTAATATTTCTGTGAACATTTTAAAGAGATATATATAGTTTTACAGAAAAAATTATAAGGATATAAATAATTTTTGGAAATCTTTTCAGCATATTTTGATGTTACTACGGCACGATTGGCAGAAATCCGAGATTACTATCACCTTTTATTTACGATAAATCGAGAGAGAAAAAATCGACCGATTTTTTAGAACTTCTCCATACTGGGAAGGAATAAAAAGAAAACGATTTTTAATTTCATAATCATTGAAAGGGATTAGAAACTTTTTAGAGCTATAAAGAGCATTGAATATTAAATACGGTATAATAATTGAAGTTTCAATTGTACCTCGAGTGTCGAATTTATAGAAATCGAAGTTTTTTATAATCGCATTTTTAGACTATATTTTTGATCAGCCGTTTGAAACTGAAGAAAAGGTAAAGAATAGATTTATTTTGAAAATTGAACACCTTTTTCAACCCTTTCGACGGTTGCAAACCTTATATCATTTTTTTACGTGTAAGTTAGTCAATAAATTTCTTATGCAACAGAAAAAGGGAAACCGTAGAAAAAACTGAAAAAATAAATTTTAACACTCCAGTCACTGTTAAATTTTTATTTTTTACCAAACTTGTTTTGTAACGGTTTAAAAGAATATCGTTGAATTTTCAATGGGATTTCACCTCGTCTGTTTTTAACGTAAAATAAAACAGTAGATAATGAAATATTGAACATCTTGTGTTTGAAGTTTAACTTTACAAGTTTTTTTTTTGTTCGTAAATTAAAATAACTGATTTTAATGAGCACAGAAAAACAATGTAAATAATATTTTTATTAGAAAGTAAAATACATAAGCATTATAATAATGCAGGAAATCTAATCTGATTTGATTCTTTTATTTTAATAAATTTGTTATCATATAATACGATTTCCATTTTTAATTTCATTCAAAATTGGTATAACCCATTTTCATTAATTTTACTTAAAATTTCAGTGACCCTTAATCTAATGTAAAGGGAATGTATGAGCTAGTATTATTCAATTATAAAAAGGTGTAATTATCGTTATAATTATAAGTTATTGCTTGTAATGATGTATTGGTTTTTCAAGAAGAAATATTCTTTGCCATTTTTTTTTACTTATACCATTATCGAGCTATCGTATCGGTTCAAAATATAAGACAAATTGAAATTTTATAAAATGCAAGAATCGTAGAAATAAAATTTACTATAGTAGTCTCCAAATATTCTTTCTTTAATATATACCTACGTTCAATGTCCTCTAACACAAAGTTTAAATTTTTTTTGAACAAAATTTTGTAATTTACAACTTTAATTATTTTACCTTATCCAATATCTGTGTAGACGCAAATGATCCAACAGCCGTAGTTTCATAAAAATTTTCAAAAAAACTTAAAAAGACTTTATAAAGGGATAAATAATAGTAAATATTTTTTACGTTTAGCTTATTACAAAAATTTCAATATTAATGGGAAAATTAAAATTTTTAAAGGTAATTAACGTAAAATTAATAAATAAAAAATAAATAAATAGTAATTAAAATCAGGGCCAGATTAACACAAAACGTCGTCCTTGAGCGATGGCAAGAAATACCGCCCTAAGTTTCTTCAGCTAGTTTTGATACAATAAATATATAACAATTTACACTGAAGAGAAAAATTTCACGCCAATTTTTTTATCGGTGCTATATGCTTAAGAATTCGTCATTATTTCAGAAAGCGTATGAATCAGGATTTACAAATTATACGTTCGGTTGTGAAATTTAAGAGTATAAAATTTGTTCAACAACTTCAACATTTTTCATCAGGCCTAAGATCAAATTTACATGTACGCAAAAATATTTTGATCTTTTTTGATTGGACGCCTCTAAAATTTGCCACCTACGACCATAGCTCATGTGGCCCAATATGTAAATCCTGGCCTAATTAAAATATATGTATTTAAAAAGCAATTTTTAAGGCATTCCATAATTTATTCTAGAAAACTAAACGTGCTTGTTAAAATAAATGATAGGGTGACTGTTAAGGCCAAAAAAACAGTGGACCTATGCTAGTTGGACCCTACTAAAGGTATGGCCACCCTGTAGATCAGTGGGTGAACGAAATCACAATATCTATAATTTTTTTTCTGTACTTTTAGACACTTCGTTTTTAATATTTATTTTAAAACGATATTTTAATAATAATAATTATTGATGGTTTATAAATGCGCATTTAATAATAATTGTTTATAATATTTAATGTAATCAGAATGTGAATAATTAATTGGAACTATTGGAATGTATGTAAACATTGTATATTTACACAAATAAAATCATGCCAATTTCTAAACATTTAAAACGCATCTTTTTCATATCATAAAATGTGCCACACAAATCGATCAAGTATGAATAGATTGAGTACATACAAGATGTGCCAGAATTATTGCATTAGAACATCAGAGTGATATAATAATGGATACAATTCTAAGAAAAAAGTTCCATTGCAATTTAGATTTGATGTATTATTATATTAACAAGATAAGTAAAGCTTCATTAATTATGAACTGTAATTTTGAGAATTTCTTTATTAATATTAATTAAATTAAAATTTTAATAGTAAGCAAAATTGTAGAAAAAACAATTTACTAAAATGTTTTCAAAAGTCGATGTTTCAAATAAAAATATTTTTTATAGAAAATTATTAATTATATCAATGATAAATTTTTTTTTCTTTAATTTGACTAAAAGTATCCGAGAAATTCTCAAAATCATAATATATACTGCCCGTTAATAATACATTGAACCCAACACTGCAAAAGAACTTTCATTTGAGTTCCATGAACTATTCTTTACCGTTTCCTTAAACAGTTTTTTAAAAGATTAAAAATATTTACCTATCTTCTTAAAACTGGAATTAACAAACTAATAATTGAAAAATTTCATAAAGTAAAAGTATTGATAATTATTTTTAGATTATTTGACAATTATAAAAATATAAAAGTACGTTTTTTCTTTTGTTAATACGGGTAAAGTTAATAAAAAAATGTAATTTAAAAACAAAATAATACCAGCATTTTTACATAGAAATTTACTTCATTATGAAACTGATCAAACTTTGATAAGTCGACGTTTCAAATAAAAATATTTTCTTTGGAAAATTATTAATTATCTATATCACTGCTATACTTTCTTACATCAGACCTGTTTCTTTTGCATCATTTCAAAGCAAATCATTGATTTAAGGTATTTCCAGCATGGTATTTGCAGTTTCTATGTTAAAGCAATGGTACAATTTTTTTTTCGACAGAATTTAACGAAAAATTAAATTTAAGAATTTAATAATGCTTACTATTAATTCCCAAAGTTTCAGAAATTTTGACCGTTTAAAATGGGAAATAATTATGCCAACGTCCCAATTTCGATCAATTTACGTCAAAATTAATATCTCGAAAGTGAAAATTAATTTCTAAATTTTTTTTTTAGAATTTTATTGTATAAACATTTTTTTCTACTTTTTCTTCAATATATAATAATATCATAAAAAATAGTTGAAGAGACCGGACATTTTACATGCTTTAAATGGGACATGACCCTCAAAATCGCGAACTTTGTCTTTAAATATCTCGCGATCTAAACGGTCAAAAATTATGAAATTTTAGGAATTCATAAATAAAGCTATTATAAACCCGAGAAAAAAAATTCGGCCAAATCTGTCGAAAAGTGATTTCATGCTGGTACTACCTTAATGAAGAAAAAAACATCTCTTCTCCAAATTATCTTCATAAATTACGTTCCATTTATAATTTTTTAAATTGAGGGAATATCGGATAGCATTTTATTTATAATTAATAATTAAAAATGTAAAATAATGAAAAACATGGCATATGAATAATAAATAACATGAACAGCTGTTTGATAGTTCTAAACTGAATCTGTAAAGATTCTGCTTATTTTGAGCCTGATGCAAAATTGAATTTAAAAAGAATCTGCTTATTTTGAGCTAAAAATGTTAAGCATAACTTTAATCCGAAAGTCTCTTTCATTTTCCGGCACAGCTAATTATATTAGTAAGATACAAAACGAAACATGCTCAGAGGAGCATGTGAGAAGAAAAAATGTTTCAAAGACAAAAAAGGAAAACTGACAATTTAGGGGCTATCCCTACTAACTCCTTCAATTAATCGAATTTGGTTTTTTAATTTATTTTTGTAAAAAAATCTGACGTGTTAGAAGGAAATGTATATTTTTTTTTTTGGATTCAGAATTCTAATAACTATATAATTTACAAAAAAATATACTATGCAGCTGAAAAAAATTTTTTGTTTTGCAGACCTTTATGAAGAATTATAAATAAATAAATAATTAATTAATTGTAAATAGAAACGCTACTAATTCTTAGAAGTATTAAAATAAATAATACAAATGAAAAGTGTGTTAAATGTCCAAATTTGCTTTAAAAAAACCCCCTTTCAAATAAACTACATTAAATCTGTATATAGATAGGTATTTGTTTACATTAATTATTTCGAATTTAACGGTTTTTAATAAAAATATCATCAACTGTAATATTTTTAATAAATACACACAAAAAACACAAAATTTCTATAACTGTTATTATTATTATTTGGTTTTCTATAATAATTCTTTCTAATTTTAATTTTTTGTCTTCATGTGTAAAAAAAATTATATTTTGGCCTCAATATTCAAATTAATTTTTCACACTTATTTATATATATTTTTTTTTATTTGTAATAATTATTAATATAAATTTTAGAAAAAATTTCTAACGGTTGATATGAAAAGAAATATTAATAATGTACACATAGGGTAAAGTTATATACCTTGCGGACAATGAATCTCGACTCATCCTTAAGTTTCATGAAAGATATTGCTATTTATGAGATAACAGTAACATGAAGAGAAAGTTACCATAAGGCGAGAGAACCGAAAGAATGGTTGCTTGACTATTTAAGTAAAATTAAAGTAGAGGTGCTTTCTGATACAATGCATGGAGGTAAACTATATTGAGTATTATCTAAGGTACATTATGCTCTTGTACCATGGTTCATAAATTAAATAGTTTTTGTCTTTAGTTTAAATTCTTATAGTATGAAGGAATAATGAAGTTAACAAAAGAGACTATATCCATTAAAAAATGTTTTGAATAAAACATAGATTTAAGTAAAATTGCGATCCAAGGTACAAGACTCTCCCGTTTACATAATTCAAAGATAAAACTTTTTCAATCAAACATAAGTTATTGATTCATCTTCATTTCTTTTCTTTTCTTCTTACATTCATTCATTCATTCATAACGTTTAAATCATTTAATATATGGTTTCTTATTTATCACTTTAAAAGGTAAATTTTAACTTTTTTTTTTTTCTAAACAACACCATAATGTAACAACAAGTTTCCCGCTACGATTGTATATTATTATACTTTGGTAGGTACATTAGAAACTGTGTAGTTTTAAAGTCCATATATATTTTATCAAATAGAAAAATATGTTTTATCTTTTGTAATTATGAATTAATAATTTACAAATTAAAATTTGATACCTCAATAAACATTCGAAATTAGTTTTTCAAAATAGGTTTGGGGAATTTTATTTAATTTCACTGAATCGATTTATGTATTCAGCCTTTTTTGAACTGTTTCAATTTTACAGTTAAATTATTATTACAAATAATGCTCTTACTTAAATTTACAATTTTTACACATGCTAATCGTATACTGCTTCAGAAACGGCCCTTACCAACAGCAAGTTTTGGAAGGCTAATAAACAATGAACTATTCGCAACTCCTCGTCCTTCTTATCCCTCATCCAAGAAATGGAGGATTCGCAGAAAGTTTGGGGTATGATACACGATTAATCACCACAAGGAAAAAAGTGTTATTATATTTCGTCAGGGCAGATGTTGTTAAAGATAACACTGTAATATTGATTGATACCAACGGCTGTGCATGAGGGCAGAGGGTTTTCAAAATCTATTCGCTATGGGAACTGATTCTAGCGCTGTCTAGTAGTAGAAAATAGAAGTTGTCTATGACAAGTCAAATTTATGCATGGCTATGATTGAATTGTTTAATTATATTTTGATAATGAGTGAAATAAAAAAAATAAATTATTTAAACTTTTAACACGTTCGTACTCCTATTTCTGATTTGTCATAGACAGTTTCTATTTTCTACCATCAGACAGAGCTAGAATCAGTTCCCATGGCGAATTGAGTACGCTAGTCGTAGTAAAGGCAGAAGAGAACTAGATCACACATCATTAAGATTGCCGTTATTACAGCTTTTGTCGAGGTTTTTGCTACAATTGCAGAATTTTAGAAGAATTGATTCATCGGAACCCACAAACAATATAATAGCACGAGTTGTTTCGCATCTATGGTTATTACAACTGCTGGAAACTTTATAAATATCTCAACAAATTTCAACATTAAACAATAATAGTTTCTTTAAAAGAAAATCCATATAATTAGTTGTCATTATTATTATATAGCATGTGACCTAGGTCAGAGATTCGACTTGATTAAATTATTGTATTAGGTATTATAAAAAGACAGCACTTTAGCTTCCCAAATAGTTTCAAGGTCAAGTTACCTAGTTCAAGTTCAAGATATTTTTTACAGTAGTAAAAAATCATTCAATTTATTTGTAAAATATTTATTATAATTGTATTTTGTATATGTTTACATTAATTGTACATAACAAGTTTATTCAGTTTTAATATAAAAAAAAATTTGTTAATAATATATTACCGACATCGTTGACACTAAATATTCAGGTTATGTTTGTTTAATGATAGGTTAGGTTATCTTGTTACATATATTTATATAAATATTTTTAATTTATTTTAACAGTTATTTATTCATTATTTTATAGCCGTTGGGTATAAGATATGTAAATTTATAAGAAGATACAATATTACATGTTAGAATCTAAATAAAGAAAAAATAAAATCACTTGAAAAAATTACTATAAACAAAAAATTTATTATAAAACAGCTACTTCAAACATTCTATTAAAAAAAATGAAAATATATTAAATAACCATTAAATTATCACTTGACAACTGATAAAAAGTGTACTATAAAAATTAAAAGATGCTTTTAAATTTTAAAAAGAATCTCAGGAATGATCCCTCTCCCTCTACTTCTTTTACATACAGAGGTCTGGGAAGTGTCCTTTGATAGTTGTGTCCTTGTTGAAAGTCAAAAGTCTCTACAAGTCTCAAAAATTCGGGTTTTTTGAGATATTCCGAATAAGAAATCAAGATAAAAAGAGTGTTTCATGCGTAATGTTAGGCTATCAACTCCAGGTACAACAGTTGGATAAGACTTCCAGAGGGAGTGTAATTTGTCTATGTTTTAAGACTTCAACTGGTTTGGACCTCATTATTATATAACTGGTCTGGACCTCTGATATAAGTGTTCTTAGATATAAGTAGTTACATTTGTGAACTAACATTAAAGTGTGATTCCAATAGAATAATATGTTATCAGTTTTGAACACGCGTTTATTACCTTGGTATGTATCTTATGTAACGGAATCTTGGAACGTGATTTTAACCTACTCCAAAACATCGAATTTAATTGATACATATCAAGGACCAATGACACTCAAATAATTCTAAGTGTTGTCCAAGTATCCAGATCAGGGTCTTCAAGATTACCTAACTAAAAAATCTTTGATGGTGAAAAACGCAGATATCAATCCATAATAATAATAAAAAATAGTTTAAAAAACACGCTTTTATAGCTAGCTGAATTAAAAGTGAAAATAAATTTTTCACGATAAAAAGATTTTTTGCTTAGTCACTCGCTGGCGCGGTGGGATAGTATTTATATTCAAGTTTAAGGGCTACTAAATTAAATCAATATCATAAATAAAAAAAACACGTTTAAAAAATAGGGAAAACCTTTTATTAGAGTGTGGACTAAGAAATATAAGTAGTGTAAAGAAAGTGTAGAGTTCTCTCTCTACCTGCGTTATCATTTAACACTCTAGTTATAAAACCAAGGCACACCAAGCTTCTTTGCATTAAATTTAATTGTTATTTTGTACTTTTAAATCCATTTTCATATTTTAGATAAAGATTTTTAAAGAGAGTTTTTAAATTTCTTATTTATAATATTTTTGCGAACAACCTGTATCAACACATCACCTACTTAGAATTTCAACAAAAGAAATATTCCGATATAAATAATGATAATCAAATAATGTTACCTATATTATAAGTATAGCGGTTTTATACATCATTTAAACAAATAACCGTGATATACTAAACTAAATTATAATCGCTACATCTATGATGACTATACAATACAAAATTATAATTATTAAATATTAGAATGACATTTTATTGAAGGCAAAATACTGTATAACCTACAGCGTGGACCGTTTTAACATTTCATGTGAAATATTTTAGAGAGAAACTC
The DNA here is from genome assembly GCF_905475395.1 of Chrysoperla carnea. Lineage (NCBI taxonomy): Eukaryota > Metazoa > Arthropoda > Insecta > Neuroptera > Chrysopidae > Chrysoperla > Chrysoperla carnea. The sequence continues at coordinate 55,195,457 of NC_058338.1, read as the reverse complement.
ATATAAAGAAATGATGTTGGTTCAAAGGATATATTTTGGTGGAACTCAGGATTTTGTGAGAGTAAACTCCTTACTAATAAAAGATATTGAGTGGACACTAAATGGGGAGGAAGTCAAAGTTATGCCATTTGATTTAAACTCTCCTAAACTCTGCTCTCTAAAAGTTTGGAAAAGGAAAAAATATACGTGCTCAGTGAAAAACTGCGTTTTGCTAGCGTAAGAAGAATGAGGAAATATAAGTGTGTCAATCAAACTCGAGAACCATTCAATAAAAAAAACTATGAAAGCTGTGATTAGTGTCAAATTTTTAAGATTTTAATTTTATACTTTGCTCTATAAAAATTTTCAGTTCATTTTTAATTCAGTTGAAAGTTATCGGGCGATTAATTTTTTTTTAATTTTTCGTGACCATTCGAATTTTCGAAAAAATCAATATTTAAATGAAATTTTTCGCGTTTTTCCGCAGTTTTTTATTATTTATTCAAAAACTATTAATTTTAGAGAAAAAAACTTCAGTTCAAAGTTTTAGAGAGTACAATTTTCAATCGGTATACAAACTGCGTAAGATTGAAAACAATCAAAATAGACAGATATGTAATAAATTTTATATCTAAAAAATTTTTTAGGTTTAAATTTAAAGAAGGAAAATTGGACATTGACGTAGATTTTTCAGAAAATATGAAAGATCATAAAAACTTTATTAATACAAATCAATCGGAAATTTTACGCTGTATAGCTTGCAAATAATTGTGGAAAAACGTGGGAAGCTGTAGATTTTTTCGAAATCACTTTTTTTTCTGCATGTATTTTCTTGACATAAGTAGCATTACTGCCTCCAAAACTTCAGTAAATGTCAAGTAATTTGGTGAGAGTACTCATGTTAGTACGAATGCGATTTCTTTCGAGAAATTACCATTAAAAGTTTCAAAGTACATTTGACTAGGCACTACATCTTACCGTATTATTATTATTATTATTATTATTAGTTAAGTCAGTGTGTAAGTTTGTAACTGACCTTGTGACTATACAATTGAGGTCACCGTTATACCTGCTGTATGTACCTAGTTCCGTGTTGTTTATGTCGACAAAATTTTACCGTTGTACAAGAAGTGAATATACTCACTTACATAGGCGACATATTGTGTATGTGTGCGTGTGTATGATTGGTTGAGTTGCTTAAGAGTTATGTTACTTTAGTAGCTATGTGAAGAAGAATATATGATAGAAAGTTAATGTGTTCACCTCGAAAGTCGAAATGAAAAGTGATAGAAAGGATATCATGTGTGGGCAAGTGTACAAGCTTGTCTGTATATTGTAATATCACTCGATAATCCGTGAAAAAATTATACGATCTGATTGAAATTTCAATTCACAATGCAGCTAATTGTGGAGCTGATTCTATTATTTTTCCAACTAAATTCTTTGTATATATCAAGTCAAATTACAACTAGGAAAGTAAGCTTTCCTAAAATTTATCAGACCAAAATTGTCCCCATATGATGCATTATGACATCGGAAAAACGAATTGTCTCACAAGGAACCACTCTTTGATTCAATTTTGGGAAATTGTCAGCAATTTGCTTACCCAATCATTCCGAGCACTTCAATACAAAGCTGGTGTGAAATAGAAGAAATATGTTTTCCGATCAGTGCCCTGTAATAATTGCTACTATATTCCATAGAGAGACCATTCGGATGGTGTAATTCAGAAGTAGCTTGCGATTCGCAAAAGAGAAGTTTCCATCCTGTGTCACCTTAAAGGAAGATTGATAAACCAAATTTTCAGAAATGTATTCATAGATCATTTTTTTCTGTAAGTCTTTTATTTTCAGAGATATTTGTACTGCAAATAAGTTATCTATTATTTTTCATATAATCAGAATGTTATTGGTCTTACCACCCAAGGTTATATCCACCAAGTCTTGTCTTATGTAGTTATGCAGTAAAAATAAGATGCATATAATAAATAGTATATATGTTAGACAAAGTGAGATTATTGAAGAAAGATGTGAAGGAATTTTTAATATTAAGTTACTAAACGATATCAATCACTTATTTATTTATTGTAGATAGATAGGTCATACTTCAATAAGTCTTATCAATGACCATACTGATGACGAGAAAGAATGATATTTTATTTATAAATGTTTGAAATTTATTTTATAGACAGGTACTTTAATGCAATTCCACGTGTACTCAAGTGAAATTCATTCTAGAATCGTTGGGTTTAAATGGGTTTAATTCAATTATTAAACTCATACTTGAATTTATTTTTTGTTTTTGTCATTTTCGAGCTACAATCTGGCTGTGCATGATGTATAATTTCCACCACAAGCTGATTTTTTTTTTGTATACTCAAAGCACGTTCAAATAAAGCTCATATTGTTTTTCTCTCATAATTTTGCTTCATAAAATTTTAAAAACCTTCATTTGGCAAGCAAAAAAATTAATTTGGTCGTATTTTGGTGAGAGCGCTAGATTGATTTCGCCACAAACATAATATAGTTATTGCGCTTCCACCAAAATGAAGAACCTTTAAATAATAACCAATACATAAAACAAAGTAGTTTCTTATGTATGCTTAGATCTTTAAAAGTACGCAACCAATTTTGATGCATTTTTTTCTAATAGATAGAGTGATTCAAGAGGAAAGTTTTTATGTATAATACATGCATAATATAGTTGAGTAAGGGGTTAAAAAGGATATGCTTCAAAAACTTAAAAAGTTGGGTATCGATTAATCTCAAATATTGACAAGATGTACAACCAGCTTCAAGAATTGACTTTATCTATTTTTAACCTTCAGGAGGGGGGATGAAAAGGTGGAGAGAGAAAATGGGGATGAATAATCGAATATTATGGGGGGAAAGAGTGAAAGTGGTCGTGATGCCCAGCAAAGCGGGTGGTTCACATTTCGTTAAGTAATAAAATAGCTTCGCTTCTTCGAAGAGTGGAAATAATAATAGTATATCGTTTAAATATTAATAAAACTTTTGAGTAAGTATAGAGATTTTTCCGATACGAAAGTGGGCTTAAAGTTTTATTTTTAAATTTAGTTTGAATTTCATGTTTTTATTTTATGTAATAAATTGAATTTCTACAGTTATTAAAATTGCGTAAATCTTTGCCTTCACCTCTGTTTGGACTTTATTTTCGTTTTTAGTATGATGGCAAAATGCCCCTGAAAAATTTAATAAATAGCGAATTTACTAAGTATAAAATGAATCGTAACTAAACCTTTTTGCCCTACAACGTATTGGTGACTCAACAATAATTTTTGTGACAAGACAACAAAATAAAAAATGTTTGTTAAATGGTAGCATCGTAAAGTTGCCCATTTTAGAGGCATATGACTTTGTCAACGAAACGTTGAATGAATCTGTAATAATCAATATGATGAGATCTTACATTTATCAATCCTTAAAAATAATAATATGAAAATTTTGCTTCATTTTGATCCTATGGTCCATATTAACTCCTTGCATGGAATACATAAATTTATTCATAAAGCTAATTAAATTTTTGTTTGGAATTATTAATATTTAGCAAAATAAAATTAAAGTTGGTGAGATTTTCTTAATTCATTTAATTAAATTTCGAGGTTAATTCTTTATTTAATATGCTCTATTTCCTTTGCATAACTCTACACATTAACTACAATCAAATGTAACAAATTACTTAAAAATTCTACTTAAGTAAGCGATATATATATGGGAATATTTTTTTATAAACATGTCTATACGTAATATGTAATAACTATCAAAATGGTATAATTTTTGTTGATAATGATTTTATGCTCTCGTAACTTAATTTTACTACACTTAAAAACTGCTTGAATTATGAAAAAAAAATAATTACTTTTCTAAGTCTATCTACAGACAATAATGTCAGTTTGTTAGCAGACATTTGAGGAATATTATCATATGCATCGAAAGGTACCTCATTTAGGACGTTCTCCGAGAAGAATTAAAAATCTCGTTTTCTTAAGATAATCTTTAAATCGTGTATACATTCTAATTAATACCCATTATAATCAGATAAGTTTTTCGATACACCTTACGGTGTTAAATTTATAGATTTGGGCTGAACGTCTAGTATACAATGATATTCATTTTTCAATCTCATTTGTGTGCGTAATAAATACCTAATTTTCTCGCTATTTACAATTTTCTTTTTTATTTTTGTCATTATTTTACTACCGTTGCCGATTTAAACGAAAAAAAATCCTAGTCTAGTAAAAAATTAATTTAATCGTATTTTGGTGAGAAAGCTAGATCAATTTCGCACAAACATGATATAATAAAAGTTCTAACAAAATTCATAAATAAAATTAAAAACATAAGTCTCAAGTATGATCATACGTCATCATTTTCTCCAAGAAATTCCAACTCCTTACTTCATGAATAGTTGATTTTTTAATGTGTTAAAACTAATGTCATCTTTAGTTTTTAAAGAAAAATAATAGGTATTCAGGAAAAATAATTAATTTCGTTAAAACTTAAAAACATATATTCTTTATTTCCTCACAACTATAAAAGTGTTTTTTGGATTATCATGATTCTATCGTTCCTAGATATGATCTTTCTGGACCGTGGATAATTCAGAAAATTTGAAATAAAATGTATAAAAGAAGTCACGAAACCAATGAAAAGCGGAGATTTTATAATTCCAAGTATAAGCATAACTAATTTCAAATACACACGGCCTCCTTGAATATCTTCAAAGCTTTTCAAAATAATACAACGCACTTTTACAAAAGTAATTCCTAGCAGTGGCCGCGGGCAAGCATTTTTATTTAAAAAAATTTTTTAAATTAAGTAAGTAATCGAATATGAAAAAGAACACTGAACTGTGGACTAAACCAAACAATCAGTGCGAATGTTTTTCAATCTTAGTTTCAAGTGATATTAGCAAATAACTTCAGATGCAAATTAGACATTCAACTTCAAATTCTTCAGAGCACACTATTTAGTATTTCTATTTTATAAATAATTATATTTTGTAAATTCTTCTCATTTCATAATCAGTTATTCTACTATTGTGATAAATAGTTTTTTTCATCTCTTCATACAAGTTTTTTATAGAAAAAGCTTATCTTATTATTAAAAGCATTTTTAGTGAAACTAGATTTTATCAGCGGCTTCAGCTGCGTATAAATGATACTTTCTACCCCGTTGGGCTATGCGTTTCAATAAAATACGAAATTTCAACCATTAATTCTGTTAAAGAATGTTTATGCAAAATTCGAAGTAGATTGGATCAAAAAATTACGTTGCCCTATACAAACTTTGCCCACTTTTCCATCCTCTTATAGTATAATTTCCGAAAATTCTTTCTTATCGCATTCCTTCGTTAACAAAGAACACAATCTCCAATTTCAGGTCTCTACAATCAGCGATTTAGGCTGTGCGTTGATACGTCAGTCAGTCATTCAGGACAAAGCATTTTATATGTATAGATATTTAAAGTTAAGCTACATAATTTGTAAGTGTAAAATTCAATCGATACTTCAGGTCGGTTACATATGTACCTATGTATCAATAAAATCAAGACAATTTTTCTTCACTGTTGATGAGTAATTACTAAATTATACAAAATACTCCAGTGTGTTAAATTAATTAATAAACAAAAAAAAAACAATATGCATTGTGGCATTGTTAAAATTTTACCATAAAGTTATGTGTTTATTTAATTATTCAATTCACATTTAAATAATTGTGATAAACTAGAATAATTATTCTTATTAAATAGCTAACACCATTATTTATGAATTGTATCAATAAATTAATTATTAATATATTTTAATTATTGATATAATATGACATTTTATGTTAAGTATTGTTTTCAATAAAATCATTCTACTTTATGTAACATCAATGAATGATTATACTTATTTTTATAAAATATGTTAATTAAAATAGTTCAGTCAATGAATCGCATTGTAGATTCAAATCTCAGAGCTATGTTTGGAATAATTTAGAGGTTCTTGGATGACGCAAGCCAAAGACAATGAGACCACAGACAAAAGACCACAGAAAAATGACACACAGGCAAAAACAATGGTTGCTTGAATTTTATAGCTCTGTATAAAAATTTTAAATGATTGAATACTTTATAAATATTAAAGTTTTTGGTCTAGAAAGTAATTATAAATATTTCGAAAAAAGCATATTACTGTTTTGGGTAATAGAAAAATATTCACAGAAAAGGAAGAATTTGCCGCAATTTAAGGAATCCAGTGTCACTATTATATCTGTATTTTTTTCATTTCTTTTTTAATATTACTCGTTTATTAAATAATCTATGCAAAAAATTTTTAGCCATAAAGGATATAAAAGTTTAATTTTTAAAAATAAAATGAAATTTCATGGATTTAGTTTAGATTCGAATTTTTGCTTAAACAATTTTATGAGAAATTGTTTTAAAAGAATCATTTAAGTATTTGAGCTGCTTATATCCAGGGCCGGATTAACAAGTAGGCAGAATAGGCAGTTGCCTGGGGCCCCCGATTTTAGGGGGCCCCCGAAAAATGAAAAAGACTTCTAAAATTTTCTTACAAACATAAAATTCTAGAGAGTGAAAGAAAAATATAATCAGAACTTGTAATATTTGGGGTTGCGCAGGGACAAATAGGACACAACTAAACAACGTACAGGATAATTTAGAAATTTAATTAAGAATTAATATACATAGAAAAATGTTCGTATTAAAGTTCATCAATATTCATGAAATAAAATCACATCAGTGTTCATACTAAATTAACGCATGTAATACAGTTTAGATACGCTGCTATACAACAACCTCAATACAGTTTAGATACGCTGCTATACAGCAAACACAATACAGTTTAAATACGCTGCTATACGCCAAACACAATACAGTTTAAATACGCTGTTATACGCCAAACACACTTCAGTTTCAGAGAGATTTGCATTTCTCATCAACTTTTCTCTAAGTGATGGAGACCTCCACGAAGCTATAAATAACTTAGTTCGTTTTTATTCTAGAGATTTGGAAGAATTTTTTATTGAAATGAAACAATTCCAAAGTTACGTGAACTCCAGATACACTGACGCACAAAAAACTCATAGTCATTTGTATAAGATTCTAATGGAAGATCAATTAGCCGATGTATTTCCTAACACAGAAATAGCTCTTCGGATTTTTTTAACATTAATGATCACAAATTGTTCTGCCGAACGATCCTTCTCGCAATTAAAAAGAATCAAAGCTGCTGAAAGAGCTACAACGCGACAAGAGCGACTCGAGATGTTAGGTATACTTTGCATTGAGTCAGATTTATTGAACAAAATCGATACTGATGATATAATTGATGAATTTGCCGAAAACAAATGTAGAAAACGACATGTTTAAAATGTAGATAGTAATTTTATTGATATTATTACATTGGGACAATAAAATTTTTATGAAAGATAAAAGTTTGTATTTTTTAATCGAAAAAAGAAGGGAACGGACGTGAAAAAAAGGGCCCCCAAATTGATGGTTGCCTAGGGCCCCGTTGAGGGTTAATCCGGCCCTGCTTATATCTCTTTCTATTTCGTTTAGAAGCTACTGTCTTCAAAGATAGGTATGTATGAGTGCTCGACATATAGACAGAAATGAGCTTTAAAATTATTTTATAAACTGTACCAAAACTTACTTCGCCTATCAAAATTTCTAAATGAAATTAAATTTAAAAAAATAACATAATTTACGGAAGAAGATGGTAATAAACTTTTTGTGAATATCAATTTGTCAGTTTCGGTGTGAACGTCATATTGTGTACTGTATTGAGGGAATAGTAGCATTAGCCATAGTTATGGCGGACGAGTCAAAGCAGTATGGATGGCAGGCCCATACTGGTTGGCTATACCCACAAAACTTCGGATGAATAGCCCTATTCAATACTGCAATATTACTTATGCTAACATAAATACTATAGTATCTGTCTCCATACCATACCAGCATTGTAGTAAACGCCAGTGAATGCGTATACATTTATACACTATATGTGAGATCAGTAGTGGTACTGGTATATCTATATATTATTTCAATAAATTTTCAACAAAACGGGCATGAGTCGTTTTATTGGTTCCAAAAAAATTGTTAGTATTTAATGGTAAATAAGTGGTTTTAAAAAAAATTTGAGTAAAGTTTTTTTAAGTTATACAAGTTATACAAAATTTGTCACTTATAATAGTATCTACATTTAACTCATGTAACAAACTTTGATAGCGAATATCTCTTTTACTATAAATGGACCAGAAATTTTTTGTTTAGGAATCCTCAAGGTAACGGTTGTTCTTAACATCTATATCGAAATAATGTTCTTACATTCTACAGAAAAGTGGGTTTTTACGTGAGGAAAAGTGGGACGTACTACCTTGAATAGTCTCTTCTTTACATCTTTACAATTGCATGACAATAGTTTTCATCGAAAACCAGAAAATAAAATGATAGGTACTTATATGACTGATGTGAATAAAATAAAATAGGTAGGTATTTTATTTCACATGTAACAAATTAAATCAAACAAATATGCAATATGTAGCGAGGAACCTACTTTTATTACAGAATAAGTAGGTAATGTAATGTTGTTGAAAATAATATGATTAGATTCATGTATATTTTATATTTTATACTTTTATAGCATGTTTAAATCACTATAATTTATATGAAAAATATTTATAATAACCATAAAATTATTTATTTTACTTTATTACTCTTTATACTTTACTTCCAGGCCTGCGCATCTTATCGTTCCGTTATCCATTAATGCTTGATTATCAAAGTCTAGTCAGATACTTTTATATAAACGTTCAAACTAAGCCTTTTTTCAAAAACTGCTTATACTTGTAAGCTACTTAAGCCACTCTTTAAGTCCTTTATTGAAAAAACAATGGCACTCTAATCCTGAATTTCCATATCAGATATCATCATTTTTAAATGTAAACCATATAAACTAAAATTTTTTTACCAGAGTTGTGATATCTAATCGATAAACTTTGGGAGCATAAACGAAATGTGATTCTGTATCTATTGATCTGTTTTTGCTGTTCCTAATTGAATGTTTGACTTTTCATTGCTAGCCAGATGAGTTTATAAGAAACAAATTGGAATTCATAAACTTCAATCCTCAATAATATTTAAACAAATACTTATTATTAAATCTTTCGCGTTAAACATACAAAATACGAGTAAGTTGCATTATTTTACAAAAATTGATGTGAAAAATTGTATACCACAAATGCCAAATGTATAATTCAAATTTCTTTGTATTTTGTTTCGAGAAAAAGAGTCTTATTGAGTAATTGTCGAAGAATGCAGAAAATTAATTCAAAAAATTCCATAAAATTTGGAAAACAAAATTAGACCGGGCTTCAAAAAAATTAATTAGAATATTATTTTATAGGAAGTTGGTAGATATTATTCTTTGATTTTAAAAGGCAATCCACTGTTCGAAAACAATTGTAAATAGAAACATCTAAAAACAATTTTTTACTTTTTGCAGATTTGTAAAGGTATGCCAGTGCGCAACCCCTGTGATTAAATTAAGATTTGAAATTTAAAAAAATTACCAACAATGAATTTACGATTTACCTTCCCCTATGTCCCCAAAACTATTGACTTGTAGAATAGTTCCAAAGATTTATTACACTCAATATTTAATTTAAGTAAGTATCTAAATTTATTAATGATAACACTTTTATATTTGCGATGAATTCTAAAGTTTGAGATATTCGAACATGAAAAATTTATCCCCTGAGAAAATTTAATGAGCGATATAATTTTTTTCTCATTTTTATTACGAACATTAAAATTTTAAAAAATTTATTGAAAGTTTTACAATTAGCTTAACTAAAAACTCTGCCGGCTAACTCTTAAGGTGCTATTATTTGAAAAAAAAAGAAAAATAACTGTATTTGTTTTCGGCAAAATTTATTTATTTTTGCTATAAAAAAATAATTCAGAAAATTCTATATTTAAAAACAAATGTAGAACAATTGGTATTTATTGTTTTCTTTGCACAATTTTTGATTTATTTTTAAATCAATTATTAAATATTAATTTCAATTAATTATTTAAATAATTGTTGACCTCAACCACACCCATTAACATAAATCAATAATAACTTTTAAAGAAAGTGATCGAAGTGACCAGAAGAAGATATCATCATCTTTAATTTCATTCCACAAGAAACAGTTATAAACGTTTTATAAAAAAAAGAAAACGCACTTCCATAAGCTAATTATCTACAATAAATTGATTAAGATCAGTCGTGAACTTTACAAAAATAATACTTTCTTACTATATAATCAAATGTTGACCTAGAGACCAACACGGCAGTGAAAACACACTGACACTTGAATATATTCAAACAAATCACAACGAAAAAAACGCACTAAAAAATGATCACAACAATGACACAAAGAAAAATTTTATAATAATTGTTACAAAAAGAAAATTAATTTAAAAATATATAAAAATGTAATGAATCTCACCTGATGTATCGTTGAAGTCACTGACTATTTGTTGTTGTATAAACAAAAAAAACCACACTGCAGTTACAAAGAATTCTCGATTCAGAATGTACAAGATATACCTTGAACTTGTCTTTATATATAGTGACCCACTTTATCAGAACCTACCTGTAAAAAAAGAGTATTAACTAAGAAGTAACAACATTAAAAATATACACGATGCAATAACAAATATGTAAAGAATCATCATCGAAAATTTTTTTATTTATTTTATATTAAAAGTTTTTTTAACTCCTACAAAAAACTATTCTTAAAAATATTTTACTTCTGCTTTTATGTCAGTTTAAAAAAAATTTCTACCTATTTAAATTTTTACCCGAAAATACTCCCTCCCAGTAAAATTTTTTCCCTATAATTTTAGCCGCATTAGGTGCAAAAAATTTTCGCCTATAATGGACTAAAAGATGGTATAAGGTCGTCTTCACTCATCTGATAACCAGATGAGACATATTTGTTATGAAATTTTATTAATTTTAAAACTCTATCATTTTTTTTTAATCGAAAACTGTTCATGGATATTTCTAACTAAATTAATTTTAATAATTTTTGCAAGCAATGATATTTGCAAGCAAGTCTATAATATTTTCGTTATTACATCTTTCTTCTGATACCAATTTCGATTGGTTATCGGTATAGTTACCTATATTGACTTAGCTGTTTAGGTATAGGATGGAACGACCTGTTAACCAATTGAAATTGGTATCAGAAGAAAGGTAATTTAATTACGAAAATAATGGTATAAACTTCATTAAAAAAATTTATTATAACCGTTCCTTTAAAAAATTTATTTTAATTAATTTAATTAAAATTGCCCTGAACACATTTCGATAGAAAAACTATGATAGGAATGTTTATAAATCAATAAAATTTCATGAAATATAAGTCTCAACCGATTATTAGATGAGTGAAGATCGATCTTATACCGTCTCTTGTACTATAACAAACAATTTGTCAAATATTTTGTTGTTTTTAATACGCTTTTATAAGCTTGGTCGGATTGAATCGAATTATTGAATTGAAAATGCGATAATTTAATAAGTTCATCCTATTATCCTAATCTAGATCTTCAGGATTAACGATTTTATAATATAAAATAATAATTCATATTACTCTGGTGGAAGCGCTGATAATTCAATTATATTCCATTATATTAGATAAGAAATAATAGTTTAAAAAACTAAAAAGTAGAAAATTTTGAATTTAAAAAAAAAAAATATTTTTGCATTTTTTGATCAATTTAAGCAAAAAAGTGCTCTTGTGAAAATGCAATATTAGATTTTAAGAAAAATGTGTTATTTTTTCAATTTCTGAGGGAATTCGCTTAGCTAATGCAGCTCCTGCACTACGAATTTTTTTTATTTAGTGTCTTTTTTTTGTTTCTTTTCTATCAGTTCCAAAGCAAAAATACAAAATTATTTAAAAATTTTCAAAACTTAAGCAAAAATGTAATTTTTGATGCATACCTACTATTGATTCATTTTTTTGGACATGTCCCAAACGTTAATATACAAAATAATCTTATCCAAAAAAAATTTTTTGCTAAAAATTTTTTAAACTGTTTTAAAACTCTTAATACGTAAATTTAACGGAATTTAGCTTTCATCTTAGTATCAAAATCATAAAACGCAAATATACGCCTCATTTTTAGAGAGAATAAAAATACATTATTAAGTTTTGATACGGGAATGTTTTCATGGCCAAACTAACTTTTTGATAAAATTACGAATCCTTAAAAAAAATTTCTTTTAAAAATTTGCTAGTTTTAACCTGAAAAAATCTGAAACCATGTGCCAAAAGTTGAGGTGAAATATGAGGTTTTTGAAATATAAAGATGGAAACTTATTGAAGTGTTAAAGTCTCCTAGAATTTATATTATATGGACTGTATAAATAGAACTTTGGGGAAGGGTAATTAACAATTTATCGTAAAGTAAACTATATTACTTATTGTCTCGTAAAAACTAAAAATGTCACTATGTACACGTTGAACAATTGTTAATGTTGTGAATGATGGTACCTTATCACCAAAAAATATTCAATTCATTGTTTTAATGCTGCTAATTATAATAATATTGTTTCTAGTCGCCATTATAGAGCTGAGGTATTACATCCATGTACCAATAATATATTTAGAAACTTTGTGTATATTCATTCATTCATTGTTTTTATAATATATATTTATATACTTACTAATAGGGGTACTCAAACATCAATTAAAACGACTTTTCAAACGCATAGTTATCTAATATAATATTATTAAGTTTTGGAAAAAATAACAAATAACTTTTCAATAAAGAATAAATGAAAATGGATAATTTTTAGCCATTTTAAAAATTATATTCTTTTTATCTATTCGAAATAATTACATAATTAAACTCTATAATTTTTTGTATACAGACTAAACAAATTGAAAAAAAGTCTTAAACTTGAATGCCCAAATTCTAAATAATCTAACTTGATAGACTTTATTTTGAATTTTGTAAAATTAAAAATGATTATAATTAATTATTATTTTATATTTGGAATTTTTCTTCTCATGTATATTGGTAAGTTTCAATTATCTGCTTATGGGCTTAATTTTTTATTTTATTTCTTAAATTAATTAACAGTTAGTTACTAAAAAAAACTGTATTTTTATGTTGTTTGTATAAAAAGACATTTTCGGGCTGTTTTTTTTTTATGAAAGATAATCAAATATATTCTTTTTTTATATCTTTATTTATTGGCTGCATCAAATTTTTTGGCTAACCAAATCACAAAGGAGTGAAACAAAATTAGAACAAACTTTATTTGAAAGGAGCTCCATTCGATAACGTAGTTCAGTTGAATTAGTTAGATGTTTTAGTTGTACATCCCAAAGCACAGTATTTTAAGTGATATTTTTTATCGATTTTAAGTAATAGATTTTCGATTTTAAGTAAATATTCATTTTATATGTGTTTTCTGTATGAAAGAAATGAAAGTCCGCTGCATTACAATCAATACGGTTAAAATTTATAAATTTTGAAATTAAATTTTTTCAAATTTTTAAGGCGGGGGGTGGCTTAAATGGCAAAAATACTTACTTAATACCTACCTAAACTAACATAGAAGTAAAGCTACGAGGTTTAATACTACCTTTTTATTACTATTACTACTAGAAAAAATGATCAGAGGATCATTTTTTGGATCAGAGGAAATTATAATGTTTAAGTGATTTTCTACAACATTAAGAATTAACAAAATTTCATATACGATATGTTACTTATAGCGAACAAATTTCTAATCGTTAACCAATTATGAACTCAATTTGACTCCCAGATAGCTCTAGAGATACTCACCTTTGACACCGTCAATTATGCTTGAAACGATATTAGACGTGAAAGAGTTTGGGACAGGCTATGACAAAGTAACGACATCATTTGTATGCATAATGGAATTTAAAAAGCTCTTGCTATAAACCTGAAGTATGACAACGGTATCGACTTAAAAATTTATAAATGGTGTAAGGGTTGAGATGTAATTTAAGTAGAAAATAATTTTTCTTATGCGCTATATTTGAAATATTTAGGATGATTCAAGGTGCCTCAAGCTTTTACTAATAGTCATGTATGACTGACTCACAGGTAAAATTATTTTCTATTTTTTAGTACAATAAAAGTTTGTTTTTTTTTTAATTTTTAATTTAAAACTACAAAATGTTTGTATATCAAATATGTTGGAAGAGATGGGAAAATCAGGTCATCCTTACCTTAAATATGGATTTTTATCCGACATAGATGCAAAATTTTAGCTCAATCGGAAACCGGGAAGTGGTTGAAATTTATCTTGCAAGCTGAAACTGAATAAAAGCTTGTATTCCTGTCTTTAACGGCCTCTTTCTTTTGAACATCGATTGACTAATCTAATTAGAAAGTAAAAATAAATTAAAATTTTTCTTCCATGATTATTATTAAATTGTTGGTAAAATTACTGATTCATTCATATTGATACTGACACTGACACTCACATAAGAAATCTACATAATAAGATGTAGGTATATATTTGTAAAAAGGTTGAATGACCTTTAAAAAATAATTTAATTCATTTGAATAAATCATCATTTTTATGACTATAAAAATTTAACAAATATTTTTTTATTCCTATGGTTATATTGAAACAGTTATTATTTCCACAATAATAATTAATTTAAATAAAATAACTTCTGAATATTGACCTTATTTTGCGTAAATATGATACTTTTTTAACACGCTTTTACCAATTTCCAAGTATAGAGATCTTGTAATCGATTCGAAAATCAAAATCGAAATTTTCAATATATATTTTCTTTTCATGGCTAAGGACACCACTTTTAGTCGAATTAATAAGCCGGAAAAAATTGTTAAAAATAACATTAAACATATAATTAACTTCTGCCTGCTCTTGAAAATTACAGCCGTTCCATGTTCAACCTTCCCCCAAACCACCCCAGTAAGAAACAATTTATAAAATGAATATTTACAATAGGGGCATAATTAGCTTTAGGGGGTTTCATTCTGAGTCTAAGTTCAACATTACCACATTCTAGTACGGAATGTGATAATGTTGAACCACATATATTGTATATAACTCACTGTTTTGAGCTAAAATTAAAATATTTGCTCGCTTATTTTTGATTGAAGTATGTGTGTATACGCATTTGAGTGTATATCGGACAATTTTTTTGTTCATAATTTCTTAATACTAGATATTATAATATTAAATGAAAGGTAATAACGATCTCGAAAAGCGCATATCGTATTTGAAATTTTGTTAATTCTTAATGTTGTAGAAAATCACTTGAACATTATAATCTCCTCTGATCCAAAAAATGATCCTCTGATCATTTTTTCTAGTAGTAATAGTAATAAAAAGGTAGTATTAAACCTCGTAGCTTTACTTCTATGTTAGTTTAGGTAGCTTAGAGTGACATTCCTGGGGTGAGACACACTTAAACCAAAGAGTCCATTGCTATACCGAAAATATTACCATGTTGAAATAGTTTAGGCAGCTATAGAAATTTGTATAATCTGGGAAACTCAACGTATGAACCATAAGAGCTGCATAACGGACGGAGAATAACATTCATGAGAATTACTAAATAACTTGATATTGCACCGTTATTCTTTATAAAGTAACTGTTATAGTTTTTGTTCAAAACTTTGGCTTTTCATTTCTGTCGTATTTATTAAGTTTACGGAAAAATATTTAACCGTTTACGGAGAAATAAAAAGGTTCTAAATAAAGTTTTCCCTTTGTATGATGTCCTCTAAAAAATATTAATTTCCAAATAAATTGCAATTGATTTGTTATCGTGAGTGTTGTATCTTGAACTAAATTGTGAATGGGGACAAATCTCTAAGGGTTTGTTTATAATTAAAGATACGCGGAGCAAATTTAAAATTTTTGTCATTTTTTCAAAATAATTTGGTATTTACAAATAAATACCAAACAATTGATTAAATAAAGAATGTGTATCATTGTAATACTTATTAATATTCAATAACCATAAATATTTATAATAAATATTGATTAATTTTATTAGTAGCATTGTTCTAATAGCATTGAAAAATAAAACCAATAGACGACGACACAATTTGTGGTCACTTTTGTTTTATTTTTTTTTTCTTTTTTACATCAGTTGTTACCTTTTTAATATACGTAATTTCCTAGAGCATTCTCTGTTCTCTGCTCTTTTGATAAAATCAGTAGTTGGGGGGTGACGATCGGAGTGTGAAGGATTTGCCTTTTTGGGGGTGTAAAATTCCTAGTCCACTTTCCCCCTTTTTAACAGACAAAAAGGAAAGGTTCTCAAATAAACGAAGTTGGTACGATATAAACTTTAAAACAATTCGCCACTGAGAGTGGGAAAATAGAAGGATGATTGAATGTTTACCCACTAAATTTTCATCTGTGAACTGATTCTGTTGAAACTTGGCCCACAAACGAAGATAGACCTAAAATCATTAAAAAGTATATAAAGTAAAAATTTGTTGAAATAGATCCTCTAAAGTAAAGTAAAAGTAAAAAATATCTTTAACCATATCTTTAGCTAAATTCGATTCATTGGCGTCACCTTCAAAGCGGAATTCCTCATAAGCAGATAATTAATTGAAGTCGATACTTTAAAATTATTTTTACTTTTTCGTCGGTTCTATTTATATAAAAAATCTTCACTTATACAAAAAAATCGAGTATTTTCGTCGTTCGTAAAGTTTTGCGAATCCCTACACTTTTTCTTAAAGTATAATATGTATTCTTAATCCTCTAATGAAGTTAAAGGCTAGTTTTATACAAGATGTGTGGGTATGTGGTGTCATCATCAGATTTTTTTCTTTTGATTTGCCCTAATAAAATGTTTAGTCAAGTAGTGCATGATGAACATTATTTTTTTCTGATAATTTGCAAATATATTTTAATTTAAAACCCAACAAAAAAAATGAATTATTAATTTCATAACTTATTAATATTTATATCTATCTATTAGTGAATTTTATTAACTTTTGTTAATTAATACCAAAACAGTAGCTACAAGTTAAAACAAATTATGATGAGTATGGTCTTTTGAAACCAGTTCAAATTTTTTTGCAGTCGTAAATTATTGTATTCAGTAGGAAATATAGTCATATTTTAATTCATTAAAAGTATTAATCGATAGACTATAAACTAATTTTCCACATCTAATGACGTAAAGATATGAAATTTTCGAATCTGACTTTTGGTATAAACATAGTAACTTTGTGTCAAGAATAAAAAAAATAAAAAAATTGCACCAGTCTCCATAAGGAAAACTACTGGCCGTTTATACTAAACTCAATTTGAATTGAACATCAAAAATTGTAATCCTGAAGTGAAATTTACATAATTTTTAAGTGATATTAGCATTTTTTTTTTTAGAAAATTCATAGATATGTGATAGATGAATTGCAAACTTTGCTTTTTTTTGAGATCGGTTAAAAGAACGAGATTCATTTTAAATCATCTTACCCTTGAGAAATGTTTTAAAATTTGAATAACTGGCAAAATTTTTACTCTCAGAAATCAAACAGTAGGTACTGATAGATCAAAATTGAACAAAAACGGCGTGATGTAACATATAAAAATGGAAGCCTGAAGAAAATGTTGTTTTTTCCAACAAAAAAAAAAACTATCGCAAACATTGTGATAATCTTTTGGTTAAAAATGATTAGTCGATTCATTTATAAATTATAATGAAATATTAAGGGAGCCAAATATTCACGCAAGAAACAATTTTGATAGAGAAAGGTTTTGAATTGAAGTTTCAGCTGCTACACTATCTTACTGCCAACACTTTTCCGCACAAATGATGCTATCTTGAAATATTTCTACAACTTGTTGATTTCTACAACTTTATATTTCTTTCTACAACTTTGCTGAAAAAATTTCAAAATGTTTACTTTCATCTGAAATTAAAAATACGCTTTGTAACTGATCCACAAAAATTATCAGCGAACTATTTGTTGCTCGTTCCATAATCTTCGATTTTAGAAGAATGCAAAAAGAAATTTCCTAATTAGCATTATAGTTGAAGAGAAATATTTTTCGTGCACCAAATTGTAAAAACTAATAAATAACCAAAATACATGTAATAATTCAATTAGCGTCATTTGTGCGGTAAAGTGATGGAAGAGAATATTCAATTGAATATTTCCCCGAAATATTGATACTCAAATATTTTTATTTTTAAACATGCAGCTTAAGAGAGTAACACCAATCTGATAAACAACCGCTATTTGAGATAATTCACACCTGTTGTTTCATAAAATGTCTGGCCATAATGATGGTATACCAAGTGCGAATTGGCCTTTAAAGCATATATATTAGTTATATGTATACAAAATTAAGTAAAAACAGTAAAATAAGTGAGTTGAATTCACAATTGTGTTAAATAACTGTCAAATAATTAATTTAAAAAAAAAAAATTTTAAGAAAAACATAAGTTATCTCTAAAAGATTAGAACAACGCCATCACTTTCAAAACTTTTTAGAAAATACCAAGGCTTCTAGCAAAATTATAACTAACTGAAAATTTAATTTTATAATTTAGACAGTTTAAAACGTCTAGATCTTTTACTAACATTTTGGAATATTTAAAAATATTTTCAAACGTTTTGAAACACCATATAAATCATTTAAGATCTAATTCATCCAGCAATATTTAACATGCTGTAACGTATTATAATATTATTATCAAAGATAATAAATGAGAACTCTAGAATATTTCGAATGAAATTTCGATTTTTCCCTAATTTACTAGACCAATTTTTGTATTACATAAATACGTATTTCGTCTACCATATCACATAATTAGCAACGAGTAACATATACTTATTCTTACTAATGATGGCTACGTGGTAGTCGAATAACGTATTCATATAATACTAAAATTGATCTAGGAAATTAGGAAAAAATGGAAATTTAACTCTAGACCATGCAAGATCATCCTCAAATAATCTGAATCATCTTGGATTGTTATAGAACGTTCAACTTTTTGGGACATTTTGGACAGTTCCAAAGAAATTCTAAATTATCTACTAAGAAGAATTCTAAATTATCTATAAATCTGAAACATTTTTCAAGCATTTCAAATTATTCTCGGGAAATTTGAAAAACTTAAAAAGATCCTAAAAGAGGTCCTAGAACATTTCTCGAAAGTTCTAATACACTCAATGTTCTTTCAATTTTTAGTCTCTGATAAGACGTTCAAGCTAAATTTATAGGAAAAACAGTGTGTTAGGCAAAACTAAATCTCGTTACAAATTTTTTTTAATATCGTAATCTTAAGTTTTCCTCTTATACCATTATCAGAAACTTAATGATGCAAAAAAAAATCATCATAAAGGCACAGATTTGCTTAAAAACACAAATTTCAGTTTCTATCGAATCTATTCGGTTTCAGAAAAAAACATTTAGAAAGAAAAAATGTTAACAGGCTAATCAATTATGAAATAATTTAGAAAGTCTAGATGGTAAAAAGCCAAGATTTTTTTAGGACAGATTTTCATCGGTTTCTTCCTCAAATTCTAAAATATATTAAAACAATGTTTGAAAACTAGATCAATTTTGTGGAACAAATCTTAAAGCTGGATTACGTGTTAGCAAGTATGTATTAATTTTAAAAACAAATAATATGATTATACGTACTAAATTTGTAATAACCCAATGCCCTACCAAAATTATTTATACAGAATGTTTAGAAATATATTATATCAAGTCATGACGAGTTTGACTCTGACAGGCTAGATCAAAAAATTTCTGATAAAGTAAATTATAACTGAATTAATATATTTAAAAAATGTGAAACTTTGATATGAGTCTTGACATCAATTCTAGTCTCGGCTATTGCACTTTCAAGAAAAACCATGTCCACGTTTCCTATATAGAGGGTTTCATATTCATACGTTCTTCAATGTTATTTTGGACCTTGAAAACCCATGAAATAAATGGTGGAAACGCATATAAATTATATATTACATTATATCTTACTATTCAAATGTATTTATTTGCGCTCCCACCACATTTATTTAGAACTGTAAACTAGAATTTGAATAGTATTTAGGTATTATTTATTATTATTCAGGTTTTGTGAGAGCTCAGCCAGTTCCACTGCCGAAGGCTCTATTTAAGCTTTCACTTACCCTCAACAGTCCCCATGACTTACTATCTTCTTTGTTTTCTTCTAATCAATTGCGAAGTCGGAGTTTGAAGATTGGTTTTCTTGGTCATGTTTGTATATTAGCTTTGTCATAAGGGTCTTTGCTATTTGTATTATTTTTATTATATCATGTATATATGAAATATATTAAGGTATATTAAATTTAGTCCCAAGTTTGTTATGCCATGTATTGATGAAATATATCAAGGTATATTAAGTTTAATCCCAATTGTGTAACGCTTCAAAATGTTGATGCTACGGACAAAATTTTTGGTACAGATGTTCACAAAATCCCCTAATTAGTCCATTACCGGTTGTCTGTCCGTCTGTCTGTCCGTAAGCACGATAACACAAAAATAAAAACAGAGAGAGTACAGGTATTTTCTTACATCCGATATATTTACTAAACATTAATAAATACTAATTGATCAAATTCAAAAAAACTCAAGCAAACCCTCATGTATAACCACGCCAGTAAATGAATTCTGAAGTCTGTGTATAACTATGTGATTTATTCCTAAGTATAAATACCCAGGTCTGATAGAAAATATCTTCTTGAAGGAATACTTCGCTTGGGAAAAATTTTTTGCTTACGAGCTTTAATTTTTCTATCAAAATCGATCGAAAACTGAAATTTCGAAAAGTCGAGATATTTGGGATACCTAACTCGATATTTTTAATTTTCGTTTACTATCAAGTATGTTGTCAGTTAGGTACTTTTGAAAAAACCTGAATCTTGAAAATTACTTTCGATCAACTTGTTTAATATTATAAAGAAATATTATTTTAGAAACAAAAGTGTCAAAAAAACACGGAAAAAAGTATTCTGATGACACCATACAGTTAAAAAATTCGATTGTTTTGATAACACAGGCAAATTTGATCCGATCTTATTGGATTTTTTGTTGAAACCCATTAATTTTGGGTCATTCTTTTCAGCTGTGATGTCAGTTTTTTGCTAGCTATCACTTATGTGCTTAATTCCGGGACCAAGCTTCCAAATTCTTGGAATCTATTCGAGCTAGGTTAATTTTGATCACAAATTTAGTAGGAATACATACTTGGTTTATCAAAATTGGTTAATATTTTAATGTGATAGAGCAAAATTAAATTTCTCAGATTCTGATGACGTAATTAAGTTAAAAAAATTCGATTTTTTTGAGAACACAGGCAAATTTGATCCGATCCTGGAATTTTTTTTGAAACACTACTTTTGGGCAAAATTGAAATAATGTTTATCAGTTCCTTTTGCAAAATACTACAGTATCATTTAAGAGAGTAATGAGAAAAAAAATGTTTTGCTCGGAAACGTAGAGAGAAATCAATACTTTAATTTGACACTCGATAAATTTAAAAAGTTTATCAATTGAATTTACAGACTCTTTAAGATAAAATGACATGCTTATGGCTACTCTCCCCAATTTAACCATTACTGTTATGTTGAATACTATCATTATACGAATTTTCATTAAAATCGTTAGAGTCGATCCCGATATATATAAGGCGCAACCTAAATACTTGCCACCGGCACTATGTACCCTCATGACTCTCCTTACATTTCCTCCACTAATTAAATGCTCAATATTACATATTTTTTCATTGCTTCATAATATTAATAACCCCTTTACAAAAAATGAAATTTTTACTGAAATAAATTGAATTTTGACATCATAATGAACAGTTTATTTTTAGTATTTCTTATCACTATACTGACGAATGAGGTAAGATTAAATATTTTTATGTTTAAAAGTTGAGGTTTTAACGGATATGAGACTCTTTTTTTTTTTAAACATAATATCTGTCATAAAACAACATATGTATCCGTATCCGGATTCAAAATTCTACAATCCACACAAGGATAATTTGCGATGTTACCCTCTGAAATTTATACTGACTTATTTTTTTATACTTATTATGTGATTAGGTATATCTAGCAAGCTATAACCAGAAAAATGATTATCATTATCAACCTTCAGCAAAAGTTACTCGCGCTGGCAACATCGTTAAAACGTTTTTTTCATTTTTTAAAGATGGTATTATATGGCTTCTCAATGGCATAAAAGATGTCTTCAAGACCTTTGTGTTCTTCGACGTAAGTACGAATTTTTAATTGCATTACACATAATAAAGTTTTAATTTAAAGTTTTTAGAAGAAGGAGACTGACTCAAACATAGTTTAGTTGGTCTAATCTTCGCCTATTGCGTTGTGTATTGATTATTTCACTCGGCATAACTTAAGCATACGCTCATGTATCTTTAAAACGTATCAGAAATACAATACTTTCGACACTCGTTCTACAAACTTCTATTTTATGTCAGATGATAATTTTCTTTCGTACTATAAATTGATAGTTTGAATTTGAATATTTACTTCGTTCCTCTTTTTTAGGTCGAAATATCACGCTTTTTCACGGTTTTAAGGCTTATTTTTCCTCTATAAGCCTTTGCTCCTCTTTAATTGAGCTAGAGGGTTGAAAATTAAATTGAATTATAATGATGGATAATAAAAGTAAATGAAACAGCCTGATTCTTTAGGTTGAGCATAACTTAAACATACACTCATGTATCTTTAAAACGTATCAGAAATACTATATTTTCGACACTCGTTGTACAAACTACTATTTTAGGTCAGATGATAATTTTCTTTCCTACTATAAATTGATAGTTTGAATTTGAATATTTACTTCGTTCCTCTTATTTACGTCAAAATATCACGCTTTTCACGGTTTTAAGGCTTATTTCCTATACAGGCCTTTGCGCCTCTTTAATTGAGTAAAAGGTTTGAAAATTAAATTGAATTATAATGATGGATAGTAAAAGTAAATGAAACAACCTGATTCTTATGTTGATGCCCACTTAACCAAAGTAAAACATATGCGTGATGGTATCCATGGATCTAATCTTGTAAAATATCAATTAAAAATAAGAATCACCGGATCGCTACGTCCTCCACGAATAGAAAAAAGAGGAAAACTGGTCATATATATTACAGTTGTAGAACTAACATGAATTGAAAATTGGAGAATACAAATAAATTTGAAAACAAACTAATTTTAATATTATTTCTCAAAAAAGGATATAACATTAAAATACATGAAAAACACTGACATCACCAGATCGCTACATAGGTATTAATAAGAAGCGCTTAATGAGGAGAAAATATGATTTTAGAGATGTTGCTCTGATACGCATTGTTTTTTTTATCCAAGAGTAAATGTTTCAACACGAGCATTGCCAGTACATAAAAATAAGTAAAAATCTTTATATTTATTTAAAAAATGTTGGTTGCAGTGGTGTAAATTAACAAGTAGTCTTAAAAACATATCTGATGCATTGGTAAAAGCAAAAGGAGATCTCGACAATGGTTTTGATGATGTCGATGATGATCATGAGTGTAACGCGCCTGGTTCCTCTGTTATTATGGTTGTACCTAATGAAGGAAGCTGTAATGATTGCTTTTCAGATTGCAAACCCGGAAAGCAGCGACCGGATTATTGCCGCGATAAAACTGACCCCCAAAAAATGACTGTTATTAGTGGTATGTATAAATATATTTTAAGATAGAATCCATTAGTACGGCAGCTGACCTTAAAAAATTTATTATCTTGCTTTTATTAGGTACTTATATACAAAGTGTAGAATGGATTTACCAACCATCGGTGGAAAAAGGGTTTACCAACCATATCGACTACATCCCACTGTGAGAAATGTCTTGCCCTTTATTATAATATGTATTTTACAATTTCTTTGTTTATTTAAAATTTCCATATCTAGAGCTTTATCAGCTTACTCAAGTGTTTTTCACCAACTGAAAAATTTCACATTTTCTTTAATCTAGTGCATTTTCGATAGTAAATATTTTAAAATAATTTTTACTTCAAAAATTGTCAATATATTATGATATGAAATTTTTATTTTAGATTTATCACCGACACCGCCGAATTGGGATATAGACGAAAATGAAGAATAAGTAACCTCTTACGTTTAATCACCGCTATATAGAATTATTTATTGTTTGGTTTGTATACGTTTTATAAAAAGTTTTGAGTAAATAAAAAAACAATTATTACTTATTTTTGGTATAAACATTTTTTGGTCTTAGGGGTTCAAGTATTACGTAAGCACTACGGGGGGGGGATCTTTGTTTTGCTTATGTAAGATGACATGGGGGAGGGGATAGGGTAGTCTAGAAGATGATTACTTCATCGCATCGGTAGTTATTTACTTTTTTACACGAATGGCAACCCTCACATTGTTTATGCTTGAACAGCCACAATTCAATTATCGTCGTAATCTTGGTTGTCAGTTTGTGAGACAATATCCAAGAATACTGGAATATTTTCTAACATTTCTGGATGGACGACCACATCAAGATCGTTGCAGAACGTTGTCAGAATCGATAAGGCCATTGATTTTTAGTCAACTGGTGGACCAACGACTGGCACATCACTTGTTAAAAAAAAATACATTTATAATTGAAAATTGTTTACGTAAGCAGTCGTATTACGTTGTACCAGAACTATTTAGACCGTTGGCTTCCTAAAACTATTTTTTGTACTTAACTTTTCTCGGATCTGTGGCTAGTGAAGTTCACAATCATCTCATAATCGTCAATTTTTTTAACAAGTTACAATAACAAGAAGTTAAAGTATTAGTTTGTCTTTGGATTTAGGGAATGTGGATTACGTATTTTCACATTTTTTAACAAAATATGAAACTACTGTAAAAGAGATAACAAAAAGTGAAATTAAAATTAAAATCCGTCAAGAAATTTGAATGATATAAGCATTTTAAACTACTAATTAGAGAAATATTCGACAGATAGATCGGACATAGTATTTGGCGTGATATACTAACTTTGACATAAGAACTCTACTCCAAGAGGCACAAACTAAGCTTAAGTTATCGACCAAAGAAAAAGAAATTGGGAATTTTTTATTTGTTTTCATTGTGTGGTAAAATTAAAAAGTAATATTTGTGAGTGTATCGTCAGAAATTAAAAGATTAATAAAGGCTTTTTACTAATAGTAATATTTATACGAATTTTAGTAAAATTCTTAGAATATCAATTACTAAGGTAAAATCGTATACTCCGATTAATTTCCAAACAACTTTCAAATAAAGTAAATGTAGATGAATCAGCTTATTTAGAGCTGAATTTTACCTCGTAAAGTGTTGTAAAGACTTTTTAAAAACGAACACCCTGTATAATAGATATTGAAAAATTAGAACAGTTTTGTGGAGCAAATCTTAAAGTTAGGTGTTATCAAATATATACCTATTAATTTTACAAACAAATATTATACTTCATTTATTTATATAACTAATAACCATATTATGAAACGAAAAACCCGTTAAAAAATAAAAGAGTAATTTCATCTTACAGTATTTCACCGTACCTACTCTTTCTCGGCCATTCTCTCAACAACAGCAAAAATATTTACTTACTTCTAGAAATGCATTCCTGTAAATTACATTGCGTTGAAAAATATCTTATGTACTTCTTTTAGGTAAATCTTACCTTTTGAAACATTTTCCAACTTTCTGAGTTTTCTTAAAGTTTTTGAGATTTATTGTCCTGAGAAAATCGGACAACGGATAGTAACCGTCTTTATGAATATATTTGTATCTGATTAATACTTAATTAACATTACTTGTGTAGTATCGAAATGACCTACCAAATTTGTTTGTTTATGTTCAGAAATATAGCACAGCAAGTCGCGGTGAGTGTAACCCTTAGAGATCAGAGCAATTATTACCTACCTGATAAAGTCAATTATAGCCAACAATTCAAAATTTTAAATTTAAAGAAACATAGAATAGTTTATGTGATTCTAAATTACATTTATCATTTTTCCCAACGAAAAAAAATGATAAGACTTTGAACAGTTCTTTATTTTAATTGTTCTATTCATAACTTTTTTAATTATGTAATATGCGTTGCCTATATATTTTTAACTTTGGTACGAATTCTGATATTAATCTTCATACCTACCAAGTCTCAAACTATTAAACTTTAAAAAAAAACCTTCCTCCTCTATTTTTACCTACATATTTAACTCTTAATTAATACTAATTGCACAAATGCAAAAAATTTATTTTAAACAAAGCCTCGTGTGTAGCCACGTCAGTACGACAATGTCCATTCCAGTTGGTATCTACTTCAACTGATTAAAAATGAACAGTTTATTTTTAGTCTTTCTTATCATTATACTGACGAATGAGGTAAGATATTTTTACGTTTTAAAGTTGAGGTTTTAAGGAAAAAAAGTTCATTTATACATACTTGAATCAATTTATATATGTATAGGGTGGGGCAGAAATGAGTGCGAGTTTGTACAACAAAAACACATTAAAATTAGTTTTCAAGAAAATTAAATAAATGTAACTGATTCCAAAAAATAACATCAGTGATGTGACATCTATTCAGGCATGCCTACACATTTTTTTTCGACGACTATTTTATTCTTCCCGGAAAATTTGAACCATCTTTTGTCAGTTTGTTGTTTCAGCTTATTTCAACTGTTGGTGATAGGATACTCTGGCACAATTATTTGTCTCCTGATTATTTTCAGGTGGATTCGCAAAAATAAGTCATAGGTTGTATGTAGGTATTTATGCATGTATGTAGACGCTCGCAAATAGAACAGTGTTGAAATTCCTACCGACTAAAACCCTTCCACCTTCTTAAGGACTTTCCTCGTTATAAATTACCCTCACTTTTGTGTACCCTCATTTGATACAGAATATGGTATTTGTCATACTTGAGATACCCAGTTCTACTCAACAAAACCCCATCCGATAAGGCAGGTCACTGAGATACCATTTTGGCTACCAAAGTCTCTAGCAAGTCACAACCGTTACCTTGAAGTGGTCAGCATCACTCCCCGAGTTAAATTGAGATGTAACTCCTATACCGCGCAAATTAGCATAATTACACCGAATTAAAGCTACACTTAGCTATTAAAGGACTTGAACTCATAAGCGCTGGTCCAGAGAGGCTTAAGCTAAGACGGATTTATATACAAGTAATCTGGATACAAAGTAAAGCTGTTAGCTTTGAAAGCTGTATGCTTACAATCACTTTACGATTATGCTTCTTTTGCATTGTCTTAATCTGGATGTATGTATGTATCAATGTATGTGTGCATGTATTTTTGCTTACGAATGCTGTATCATTGTTGCAAACATTCCCTATGTTACAAAAGTCTTGCAATGTTCGCATCAAATTTTTACACTTTTTATTTGCTTAGGTAGCTTTAGCAAACTATAAACGGAACATTCAAAACAAATCAAAACAAACAAATTACCGCCAATATCAAACTCGTACAGTAAACGGCAGACGAGGAAATCATTTTATTGAATTGGCTGTTTCATGGTTTGGATCAGTAGTTAAATGGATTCTAGGTGGGATAAAAGGCATTCTAAAGTCATTTGCGGGCTTGGACGTAAGTACGAATTATTGATTAACTGAATTTGAATATTAACGCAGTTTCATTGAATTTAATTGCAATTTTGGGCTTGTAGAAAAAGGTAACCCAAAAAAACTTCTTGTCTTTGGGAAATTCACTTCGCCTGTTAGTTTGTGTATTAACGTATCAGAAAACCGTCACTTTCGACACTACTTGTATAAACCAGTGAACAGATGGTAAAGCACCAAGCGATATTACTAACAATTTAATGTTGAAGTTTTTGAAAAATAGACTATAGTAACATCAAAGACGTTTACCGTTCCTTTTTACAACCTTGTATGCATGAAGTGGCGCCCACATCAGGTGTTAATATATGAGTCTCGAAATTTTACCATTATTCCAATCTCAACTTATTAAAGTGGTTATCGATTTTTTAAGAAGTTTGTAAAAAATAATTTTTTTTTCGAGCATAAAACAGCAATACGTAATAATATTACATAATAACTTTAAGTTAAATAAAAGCTCATCAAACTTAATTTTAAAAGAAAGCAAATTTTCATTACAATTCTGCCTCCTCTTCTTTCATCATAACATTATTAATAAAAATCTTGGTTTCAGTGGTGTAAATTAAGAGAAAGTCTTACAAGCATTTCTGAATCACTCATAAAAGTAAAAGGAAACCGTGACAATGTTGATGAAAATGAACCAAGTGATTGTAGCGTACCTGGTTCCTCTTCAAATATGGACGACGTAAATACGGAAGATGACGTTGAAAAAGAACAAGAAAACTGTAATGATTGTTATTCACGTTGTAAATACGAATACCAGCGACCAGATTATTGCCGCGACAAAACTAATCTAAAAAAAATGACAGTAATTGGTGGTATGTTCTATCTATGCATTTTCATATTAATTAATTTAAAATATCAGAATAACGTTAAGAAAAAATATTAAAATACACCCAATTTACTAATCGTTGTTCGCTCTATTGACTGGGGAGATCCCACGTATTTGATATGAGTCTTCCCCTTCCCTCATGACCAAATATCCTCATATTACATGGATATAAATTATAAATTAATAAAACCGAATCTCCTAGAGACATTCAGTCTAAATGTTTATTTTCTCAGCAATCCCATTGACTTTCCGCTTGCCGTTCCCACTTGATTATCCTTAACTCCCAATTACTTCTCAAAGAGTTGATTTTTGTTTATTTAAAAGAATTTTATCGAGGTTATTTTTAGCTATGTTTCAAGAAAATATACTCAGCCGTTTGAAGATCATCGACTCTTTTCTCTTTGCTTCAAATACGGAACCCTAACTTCGTACTGGAAATATAGCTAAGAACATTCACGATTAAATAACCTTTCAAAGAACAAAAATAATTAAAATTGGTTCATCCCTTTAAGTGCTAAGATGTCACAAAATCAGATCTGATTGATTCGTTTGTGACATCGTAGTTCCAAAACAAATAAATCGATTTTTTCTTGTTTTGTTTGAAAGATAGCTTGATCGAGAGTGTTTTAGCTATATTTCAAGAAAATCTGCCCACCTTCCAGAAGATCATCGATCAAATTACCTTTCAAGCAACAACAAAAACTAAAAATTGGTTCATCCGTTTAGGAGCTACGGTGTTACAGGTTACGAAAGATACAACACTTCTCTTTTTATCCTGGGCTTAAAAGGTAGCATAAATTGTTTGTCTGAAATACTGAAATAGTTTTAGAGACTCTGGGCTTATATATTATTGCTAAGAGTACAATAATGCAAATAAAATTTTGTAATTCAGCTTACATGAAAACATGTAAATGTTCTTGTTATCTTACCATCTTACAAACAAACAATAAATCATCAAAAAGCACTTGAATTATAAAAACTTTCACTCATATTAACTAGTCATTATTCCAATTGCTTAATAAGCAGCTTTTTGGTTTTTAAAAATTTAATATGAAAAATTACTCCTACTACTTTTTCTAAAAAACGTCAATTTTTTTGCCACGAACATTTTCTAAAGAACACAATGTGAGAGCATCTCTTATATAAAGATTAAAAACCATATGAAGTTAAAAATACCTTTAATGGCGCCATACCAAACGTTGATCTATACTTAGAAAATTATATACAAAGGGTTTCCATATTCAAAATTGAATATCCTATTTTGTACCCCCAGAAATACAATTTCGAAAAATCCCTTTTAATTGAAATAATAAAAAAAGGAATTTACCATCAAAATTATACGTTTCTAGCTTTTAGGCATTGCCTACACAGTGTGTCACAAATAACTCAGGCAGAGAAATATCAACAATTCTACACTTTTCCATTCGAAAAGTTCCTTTTCAGTTTTTGGATGTACCATTTATGATTACCATTAGTCCAATTAAAATTTTTATATCCAGCAAAGTTACAGAAAAGAAAATTTTGTACACTTTATCCTATAAGTTTATGTAGTCCTATAAGTGTAAGGGTCATAATTAAATATAAATCGATTATGTTAGAATTAGTTATATGATAACAAATGGTTTTAAGGATGTCCTTTTCCCAACCAAAACTTTAATTCGAAAAGAGTTCTTTAATTTTGAAAATATCTAAAATGCATTAATTTATAACATAATAAATTTTGATTTTAGATTTAACGTCGACACCGACACCGCCGAATTTTGAAATTGATGAAGAATTTGAGTAGCCTCATAAGTCGCCATATAGAATTTAGTAGTTTGATTTTCATACGTTAATCATCTAATTTTTGAGAATATGATGAATGAATAATAATTATTACTTATCAAATTCGTTCTTAATGCAATCATTTTATACAGAAAAATTAAAAATGTAATATTTGATTTTAAGAAAAATGTATTATCTTTTCAATCTCTGAGGGAATTCGCTTTGCTTTATCTGAATTTGCGCAAGAAATTAATTATAAAGCTATATACAATCGACGATATTTGGCGCAAACCTAAGCCAGAAAGAAGAAAGTGATTCTATAAGTTTATTTAAATAAAATGTTAGTTATTTATTTTTTGAAAAATTATATATATATATATATATATATATATATATATATATATATATATATATATATTATAAAATTAATTTTGATAAATTATATAGTTTATAATTTATGTTTGAAATTATATTTAATTTAATAAAATTTTATCCATAAAAATAAAAAAATATTTGAAAATTAGATTTTTAATTTCAATAATCACTACTTTAGAAACTGGTAATATAATATTAGGATTAGGATACAAAAAAAAAGTAATAATAATCACATCCTCACAAAGCAAAAAGGATGCCATATCAAAACCTTCACGGAATTTAGATTCTAAACGTTAAGATATAGAATAACACTTTAAATTAGAAAGTTGATCCTCATAAAAGAAACTAACATTTTTTATTTAAAACGTTTTTTTCGAAAATCGTTATTTTTCTAAGGAAATGCGACTTAAAACTATGTCATTATTGCATTTAATAAAAAGAAAATACGTTAGAATATAGTATAATTTTTGTAGCTGTATGCTGATGGGCACCTAAACTACTGATTTTCAAAAAAACCACACTTTCCTTTATTTATAAATTGCTCAATAAGACTTATTTTTCATTGTTTCATAATATTGATAGGTAATTATTTTATACAAAATGAAATGTTTACTGAATTAATAAATTAATTAAATGTTAACATCATAATGACCAGTTTATTTTTAGTCTTTCTTATTATTTCACTGCTGTATGTGGTAAGAATAGTTATTTACGATAAAAGTTGATAAGAACATTATTAACGTATGCATGCGAAATTTGTACAGCTAGTGCAGCGTATTTGGGAAATCGCATAGCTACGTTGACAATGCGTTATCACACGGATAACGTACACAACTTTATCTACACCTCTTGTTATTAGTTACTTATCTTACTTGTTATTAGTTTAGATTTTGACAGTAATTTGGCTAATTTGATTGATTGGTTGAGTGTAGTAGTGAAAATGCGTGCGGTAATGAACTATTTATCCACCCAAAATGTGTGGGAAAATAGTTTTTATCTCACGGGCGCGGCGTCGACGTAAATATTTTTATGTTTAAAAGTTTTCTAGAACCAAAGAATTTTAGACCATTTTAGAATATCCTAGATTATTTTAGAAATTTAAAATTATTTTTGAACATTCTAGAACATTTCGGAAAATAATAAAATATTCTCAAGTATTCTATAATATTTTCGAACGCTCCGAACAGTTTTGGACATTTTAGAACATTTCTGAAACATCCTCAAACATTCTCGAAGATTTTGATACATTTTAGAGCATATCAGATCATCTAAATTATTATAAAACATTTTTAATGACCTATGCTCGAATACTCTATAACAATTTAGGTTATTCTAAAAAATTCTAAATCATTTGAAATTATTATCGAACATTCTAAAAAAATTCTAAATCTCTATCACTAATTGACATACAGAACACCACTCACATTATCCTCGAATTTACTCATAGAAAGCACAATGCGTTAGACAAAGACAGATATATTCTATAATTTTTATTGGATCCCCACAAAAAAAAATCCTATCTTTTTATTTATATATTGATTGTTCTTAGATAGTTCTAGCAAACTATACCCAAGAAAATTATGGCCAATATCAACCCTCAGCAAACGTCGAACTGCCAAATAAAGCACTCCACAGAGGATTCTTTGGTGAAGTGATTGATAAAGCTAAAGTCTTTCTTCGTTGGGTTCTCAATGGCATAAAGAACTTTATAAAGTCGATTGCGGGATTTAACGTAAGTATGAATCATTATTCCATCAGAAGTTTTATTGAATTTCTTTGCACATTTGGACTTGTAGAAAAACTTATTTAAACATAAACCCTTAATCAAAATAAAATTGGTATCAGAAGCACATCAGATACTCTTTTTCTGATACTTTTTTCTGATGAAACGAAATTTTAATAGCTAAAGCTCTAAAGCTTTATTAATCCCGTAAATCGGTTTTTACATATATTGTGGAAAGTCCGATAGTTAGACTTAATTATTGGCGAGAAGTTAACAAATTTTGTCCTTTTTTCTTCAAAGCCCAGTTTGACTATTTCTTCGGCTAATCCTACCCCTTTACTTTCAGAATAAATTTTTTTGCCAATAATTCAAATATTAAATTTGCGTCAAATTAGCACATTTTTATCGTTACAAAAGTAACGGGGCAGTCCAACAATTTTTAAGAGGGTTGAAAAAATTTATTCAGTGAAATAACCATGAAATAAATAACCATGGAAGGACTCATGAAGGCCAACTTCAAAATTTCAAATGCAAACCCTATTTTTTATAGTTGATTCGTATAAAAGACATATAAAATACCGTTGTTAAATGTTATCCGAAACTTTTTTTGAAAGCCGAATAGCTAGGACAGAAATCAACTACAAAATTCTATGTAAAGTAAGGGAATAGACGGATATTCTGTTTGACGGAACTAAATTTTGAAGAATAAATTTTATTTAAAAATTAATTGTTTGAGTTTAACCTTAATAAAACGAAAGCCAGGCGAGTGTCCATACAAAAGATTCGTGTCCAGAAGGTCAAAAAGTTTGGATGTCTTCATCATAATAATGTTGGTCTTTAGAAAGGGATTAGCGCTAGCACTATGCATAATATTCATTAAACAAAAATTTTGGTTGCAGTGGTGTAAATTAAGAAAAAGTGTTGCAGACATATCTGCAGCACTGCGAAAAGTAACACGAAAGCCTGTCCAAAACGATGAAGATGACGATCAAGACTGTAACGGTCCTGGTTCGTCTATAACTAGTGTCGACAAAGGAAAAGAACAGAAAAGATGTAGAGATTGCGTTTCAGATTGCAAGCCCGGAGCGAAGCGACCGGATTATTGCAGTGATCCCAATAAATTTAATATAATGAATGGTATGTTCAGCTATCTATATAAGCCCTTCGAATAACCCTATTGTAGATGTAGCAAATTACTTATGGCTTAAAATCTGGCAAATCTTTCCTTTTTTTATCAAATTTTTTAGCTAGTGGTTGATAGAGGATCAATAGCTTTTCTGATTCATAGACTGGGTTCAATTAGTCATGAGTCTAGATAAAATATGCGGATGAAGTTTAGTTCTGCTTTTTTTTTTCAAAAAGTACTAAGGTAGAGTAAAAGAAGGGGTAATTCCTATAAGGTGATAATACCGACCATAAATCTAACACCAAAAATTAAGTGTAACACACCCCCGGAAGAGTACAAAGCACATGAAGTGACCATACGCCATAACATGGAAACAATCTGCTTTCAGTTCTGAACACTTCGAGGATAAATCTACGTTAATTGCCAAAATATTTAAATATTTTAATACCCGATATCGCATCTACAGAAACAAGATGAAGATATCGATGATGACTGGAAAATAAATTGAATCAAATTGGTCAGCACATACCTAATGAGTAAGCGACTACCCACTGTGACCCTGCACATAGGTAGTAGATGATCCTTACTTCTGATCATTTTTTCTCCCAACTTTAGTTAGTTTTGTGTGTGAAGTATATATGCTATGAATTTCCTTTTTTATGTGATTATGAGCTTGGATAATGCATTTGCTTTATTGGTTTTAATATATGTCTCTTAAATTTTATTTTATTTCTTATTTTTTAAAGATGATTATGTGGAACCCACAAAACCTCATTTCTCAACCGAAGAAGTTGAAGATTTTACTTAAGATGGATCATTTAATAACAATTTGCCCAAGAAATAACGAAGAGTGAATTCAACGATATGCTAAATGTCATTTAAAAATTTTGTGAATATTAAATATTAAATAAATTTTTTAACTAATTTTGAATGGGCTAGTTTAAGTTTAAACTCGAGATGTATAGGCAGCGTTGCCAACTCTACCAACTTTTAGTTAGATCTACCAACTTTGAGTATCTATAAAACAGAAGCTAACGTAATTTGGTCCCCCATAAAATTTTTGTCGGGTTAAGTAATTATAAATCGTTTTTAATCCATTGTTCGTCGTTTGTTCTTCATTGTTTGATCATTAAAATTATTTGTTCGATCGTTGTTTATTTATTAGTTGTTTAACAATTATTTGTCATTAAGTTTGCCCCCCATACTATTGGTTTCCACTTTTTGCTTCCTTAATCAATGCATTTTAAGAAATTATTGGTTGTGCTTTTATTATTAGCAATTGTTGGATTATAAATATTTCAAATTAATTAAGTATTTATTTTTTTCATTGAATAAAGACGAAAAAGTGGAAATCAATATTATGGGGGGAGGCTAACTTAATAACAAATAATTGCTTAATAAATAATAAATAAACAACGATCGAATAAATAATTTTAATGCTCAAACAATGAAGAGCAAACGACGAACAATAGACAAAAAAAGATATTTATTAAAGAAATTTTTGTGAGGGTGGCTAAATTACGTTAGCATTATTTATATCCATGATTTTTTTGTATAGGTATATATGTATTAGGATTAGGAGAACATGTTCAACAAAATCCAAAATAAAACTCAACAAAGAATTGATAAAAATAAATTTAATCGTCAAATTGTTGAAAATTTAGAAACAATGAAACCGTTATCCCGAAAAATGATTTTATACTGTATAAAATAACCATTATTAATTCATATTTATTTTAGGTGAAATATGTACAAATATATATTATAACAAAATATCGTCTTTATAAACTTTTCTGATTTAATTATTATTATTCAATATTACACCTACCTTTATCTTTACATCGATTTCAAGAATATCAAACAGAACCTACATTTTTAACAAAATATTACTACAATTATTCATTTATAGGTAAGTTTATTGGAAAAAAGGTGAGTAAAAAAAATACATAATGGGTAAGTTAGTAAAATAAGTCAGTAAAAGAAAAATAAATACTAAGTTCAAGAAAACAAGTTTATTGAAAAAAGGTAAGTAAAAGGTAGGTATATTACATTGTTGATAGGTATAATATGTCTAAGGTAGAATAGTGGCTAGCCCAGTCGCCTACGGTTACAAAGTATCTCGTTTCGTATCTAGCATTATGCCGATTAATTTTTAATTTAATAAGTTATTATGCCGAGGTAATGTCATTTTTTTAGATAATTGTTATGAGAACCAAAAGCGAAAAATAAGTAAGAGAGCGAGGTATATTTTAATTCCCACCCCCTGGCAGAAGTGATTTATAACATAAGTAGGAAAGTAGGACGAACATAATTAAATTTTTTGTTTTGTTTTGTGAAATAACATGTTCTTCTATTACAAAATCTTTTAAAATTTCATTTAACAAGAATAAATTTTAGTAGCATGTACAACAAAAAACAAGCAAATCAAGTATTTGTATAATATTTTGTAATAGGCGAAAATGTTATAAAAAAAATGGGATAAAATATATAACATGTTCTCCTGTTACAAAATTACAAATTTTAGTCTTAACGAGGGATTTTTTAATTTTATAAATAAAAATTTTAATATTTCTAATAAGAGAATATGAGTGAGATAAATAAACTCTATGGCATGTTCTCCTATTGAAAAGTTTTAAATTTTAGCATAACCAAGCCATTACATATTTTTTAATATTTTGTAACAGGGGAACATGATTTTAAAGAGTGAGATATACTTATGATTATTTAAATTCCCACCCCCTGACAGAATAGTGATTTATGACATATGTATAACTGACGTTATTTATAGCAAGAGGGCGGGTTATATAGATAATTTAAACTATAAAAAGAGTGGAAAATTTTTAACATAAGGAAAAATTCATTTAATTTAAAAATAAAAATACTATCCACACCAGGATACGAACCAGCTTATCTTGGATTAATAAGCAAGTGCTATACCCACACAGCCACACGAATTATTATTTACTATATAATTAACTTAATACTTACCTTTTCTAATTAATTAATTGATAATTTTGTTCTGAAAGAAAAAATAGGCTAGAAAATTTAAAAAATAAAACAAAATTTAAAAAAAGAAAGCTATGTGTGTATGGCTCTCTAAGAGTGGCTATTTCAACAACTAGCTCAGTCAATTGTTTGATTTCACTTGTTTTCCTATTTTCATGATATTTCAGCACGATTGGCTATGACGAACTTATGTAACCACGCTCACTCACGTTTATTTTAATACCGCTCTTTCTGACAAAATTGACTTTTCCCTTTTGACCTTCACCCTCATACGAACAGATTTCGCCAGCCCTGTAAAAATCGTAGGGGTACTTTTTAATTCCAAAATTTTGGTCATATTTTTGTTTTATTACTATACATACATATTATAATAAGTGTATGGTGACCATATATTATTCTATGATGGTGACTTAAATGTATGGTGTATACACTTTTGTACAGAAAGAACATATGATGTTATGACATTTAATTTTATAGTATATCAGCAATTTGCTAGTATTTGTTAATTATTATAAATTATTTATTTATCTTTTGAAAAAACAGGTTATTTTAAATTGAAACAAAAAAAATGTAAATAAGTGATTAATATTACTGTGATCAAGTTAAGAAATTAATAATTAAGTAGGTACGTGGCAACTATATGGCGAGGCACAGCTTTTAAATTTTTAAACCACCGATATAGATTACAAATTGTGTTCCGTAAATAAACTTACTATTAAATAATAAAATTTTACGTTCAACAACATGTATGCAGAATTAGAATGTTCAATACAAGAATATAGTTGGGGAAAAGTTGGTGCAAATAGTTTTGTAGCCAAATTAGCCCAGAGTGCAGACCAAAACTTTATTATAAACGAAAATAAAACATACGCTGAATTATGGATGGGTACACATCCAAATGGATGTTCTAAATTAAAAACAACAAATGAAAATTTAAAAGAATGGATTGAAGCAAATCCAAATTGTTTAGGAGATGCAATTATTCAAAAGTTTAGTATACAATTACCATTTTTATTCAAAATTTTAAGTGTTAATCAAGCACTTTCAATACAAGCCCATCCTGACAAAGTAAGTACCTACATTCAATTATTTTTAGAAAACATTCTAACCTATTTGGCGAATAAATTTTTTTTATTTTGTAGAAATTAGCTGAAGAATTGTTTGCTAAAAGTCCCAATCTATATAAAGATCCTAATCATAAACCAGAATTAGCGATTGCTTTAACACAATTTGAAGGTTTATGTGGTTTTCGACCGATATCGCAAATTAAAGAATTTATTAAGGGTAAGAATTCTGAGTAAGTTTTATTTTCCGTTTATGATATAATTAAAATTTAAATTATTTATGAAAATATTCTCATTTTATTTTAGAAATACCAGAATTAAAAAATGTCATTGGGGAAGAATTAGCTGAAAAGTTACTTCAAAGCACTGATGAAAATTACACTAACATTCTAAGAGAATGTTTCCATGCATTAATGACGTGTCCTGAGAAAAAAGTTGAATCTGAATTAAATTTTTTTTTAGATAGGACTAAATTATTAAGTATGACTAGTTAGATTTACTCATCAATTATTGAATTTAAGTATAGTTCGTATAATAGAGCCTTCTAAATTAACCAAGATTGATGAAAATTTTGAAAAAATTATTTTAAAAATAGCTATTAAAGTCGACGAATGGCTTTTCTGAACAGAACTTATCTTGTAGGTACTTACCTATAAAATTGTTGTTCTTAAAACTGTTTTCCGAAAAAAGGTTGTGGTTGGAATAAAGAAAACTAATATCAGATAGATTGATTGAGACACTTTTAATTGAGGCAGTTTTGCTCCACGATTCCCAAAGTTTTTATTATCGCAACTCCAAAAGATTATCTTTCTGATTAATAATTTGTAAATAATAAGAATAATTCCCTTCACAAGGAGCGTCAGTTTTAACAGAGCAATCGAAGGATATCCTTTCAGAGGATAATTTATAATCTTGAGCTTTTATTTGAAAATTTTGGAAACTAATGCATAGAACTGTTAAAAAAAATCTTTTTAATTTATTGAAACTTTATTTTAAGCTGATGTTTGTTCACGATCAAAAATAAATGTTTCTACATTACATGAACTTGCTGAAAAATATCCAGGAGACGTTGGTTGTTTTGTTTTATACTTTTTGAATTATGTTACGTTAAATCCAGGAGAGGCTATGTTTTTAGGCCCAAATGTTCCACATGCGTATCTAAAAGGAGGTAAAAAAATCAGACCACACCGATTGACTTAAAATTTTTATCGCATCTTTGTTATGCATGTACTCAGTGATGATATCTTAAAGCATTTTTGGTCACATTAAGCGTGTCCCATTTTAACATTCAAATATCTCAAGCTCTTTGACTTATTATAAACTTAACTAAATTTTGAAGGCTAATCGATTATGATCTTGAACATGTAATTTGTTTCAAGAATAATAATGGTCAACTTGATTTTTTCATGACATTGGGATAATTCTTGGAGATCACATTGACTCACCAAATAAAAACTTGATTTTAAGTGTAGAATTCTGGGCTTCTTCCGATTTCAGACCGCAAAATATAGATTTTTCTATGAAAAAATGAAGATAAAATACAAAGTGATTATTGAATGATTTAAACTTAAAAATTTTTTGTATCTTTTCCATAAGTCAAATAATCTGAAATATTCTACTTACAAACATAAGATACACTGTATAGCCTTATGCATAACAAAGTGTCTGATAAATATTTAAGCCAATTGAAAGAAAGACTCCAACTACCAAAATATTTATTTAAAAAATGTTTCATTGATTCAAATTTATTTTTTGAAGATTGTGTTGAATGTATGGCATGCTCTGATAACGTTGTACGAGCTGGGTTAACACCAAAATTTAAAGATGTCGAGACATTATGTTCAATGCTTGAATATGATTCGATGCCTCTTACATCTATCAAAATGCAACCTATTATGGAAGATGAATGTACGATATTGTTCAAACCACCTGTACCTGATTTTGCTGTCGCCGAAATAAAAGTATGTTCAGCTAAAAAATTTGTTCTTGATTATAGTACAGTTACTTAGTAATTTTACTTGAATCATATTATAAAGCAAAAATTAAAAAGCAATATGGGTGCTTTTTGTTGGAGATCTTTTTCAGTCCTAGATTACAAATTTAGCAAAAATAATTCAGTGAACACGTGAATTTATGTAATGGTCATGCCATAGAGATGCCACGAGCTCCCCCTTTTTTACATAAGAACTTGCAAAATACGAATCAATCTTTACATTCACATTTTTTTAAACTTCCATTGTTTACAATGTCTAAACTTCTCAACTCTTAAAAATAAGGTTATACGTTTTTTTTTTTGAAAAATTCGATGTTCTACATTTTCTAATGATCACTTCCCAGTGAATATTATTCATTCTTATGAAATGATTGCGTCATGAAGATCTCACCAGTTCCCCCTTATTTACTTAAAGATATTCCCTGGAAAGCAACTTTTAAGTCTATTCAAAATATCATTCGATTCGGAATAGCATGAAGATGATTAAAAAAAAAAAAGAAAGTACCGCTTGCAAGAATTGCAATATAAACAATTTAGGGGAAAAAAAGACGTTTTTTTTGCTATTATCATAAAAAGTAATAGATTTTAGAAATCTTAAAAAAGATTCAAGAAGAGGATAAAATTTCCTGGAGGGATAAAATAGGAACTTTTTTAACATTAAGTGACTATCAATAAAAAATAATTTTAACCATTCTAATTGTAAATATAACTATTTTAGATTCCAAAGTCTCACGGCACCTACACTTTACGTAAACGATCTACAGCAAGTATCATTATTATAATTTCTGGAACAGGAGAAGATACAATCGATAAAATAAAATTATATCCTGGCAAAGTGTTATTTTTGGGAGCCAACTCTGTAATCCACATTGCAAATGAAACGGACTTATTAATTTATCAAGCATTAGCTAATGTTTAAATAAAAAATAAACTTAATAGTCAGTGCCTTTTTAAATGAATATGCAATACGTAATTGAGCACCACACTTTAAATTAGCAATTTGTTATATTCTCAAAATAAAATATCTCTGATTAAATTATCTTTTTTTTTTTTTTTATTCAACTCATATTGAAATACTTTCATAACCATTTATATCATAATAACAAAATTTTGTAAAAATTCATTTACCAGTTTATTCGTCTGAAAATTAGATTAAAAACCCCATTTATTTGGATTTAATGATTTTGCTGGAAACATTACTCTATATTTCATTAAATATCAGTTTGAGCTCGAATACCGCGCTGCCAATTCGTAAATCGCAACCCTCTTGTGTTTAAAAAAATCAGAAACGAAACACAAACGTTATCAACCTTATACGAATATTTTTTTCTTCGGGCGTTTTCGTTTCTCTTTTGAGTTTTTTAAAACTATATGTAACTTTCAAATTATTATGAAAAAATAAAAATAGTTTTGTTATAAAACTTAAATGTGATCTTTCCCTTTTTGCCAACAAAAAAAATTTTATTCAACAACTCTTGGCAATTGAATAAGTAGCAAAGAACCTTAAGCAATGAAATACACAAATAAAAAGTTTTTAATATTAATATTATTTTATGTTTAGTTTAGAAACCTCGATAATTCTTAACCCACCATGATCACCTAACTAGAAACGGACA
The DNA here is from genome assembly GCF_905475395.1 of Chrysoperla carnea. Classification (NCBI taxonomy): domain Eukaryota; kingdom Metazoa; phylum Arthropoda; class Insecta; order Neuroptera; family Chrysopidae; genus Chrysoperla; species Chrysoperla carnea. The sequence continues at coordinate 55,154,268 of NC_058338.1, read as the reverse complement.
CAAATGAAACTTGAAATTACAAATAATTTGTATATTTCAAATAAAAAATCTCTATACATTACGATTTAAAAAATACTCAATTCTCAAAGAAAAACCACACCCCCAAAACTTTAAGAATATTTTCTTCAATCTCGGTTTTTACATTTAAAAAGTAAAATTCTAAGTCTTTGGAAACACAAAACCCCAAAATTTTAAAGAGGTTAAAGCATACAGCCCGAATAATGACGGATATTTTATCGTCGTGTGACTAAATATCTCAATTTCTACGAGTGATGAAATTTGATAAAATCCATGGTATAATCAGAAACCATCATCGTTTTTTTGGGATTAAATAAAAATTAATGATTATCTCCTAATAAAATGATTTAATTTATTAAAGAACAAAATATTTTCTACATTTTCAATAGTTTGATTAACAATACGTTTTTTTTTTTTTTTTTTTTTTGTTACATTTAAAATACGTTTCAAAATTTACAATGAAGGAATATTTGAAAACAAACTTCTATTAAATCTATATAATATCTTGTTCACAATAAAAAATAAAACATATAAATCTTAAAAATTATTTACTAAACAGCGGCGACAATATTTAAATTATAAAGCTTCTTTTACATGGACTGATGACAAATTCAAAGTTTTTAATTTTCATAAATGTATATAATTTTTTTAATTTATTTTATTCCTAAAAATATCAATTTTTTGTTGCTCCATTGTAAATATTTAACATAAAATATATTTGATTAGTTTTGTTGTTGTGAAAAAAGCACATAATTTTGGTAATATTCAAGGGTAAGATCTACTAAATGTTAGCTGTACCCTGAACTTCTTGCGTTAGTATATACATGGGTGAAGCTGGTGATATATACGTAGTTTTTTTAATTCTCTGACATTTCCCAATTCTCACAGTTTTTGAAATATGCTTTCAAAGTTTTCCCAGGTCTCTCTCTTCCCTGCTAAGGGTTATATACCAATTTAAGAAAATCATGACAAACCTGATGGTCTAAAGGCCGAATTAAGGTCGACCTTCACACATCTGCTTACCGAATGACAGTTATTTTTTATTAAATTATAAAATAATAAAAATATCAAGAGTAAAATATTTTAGATTTTTTCGCTACTCAGCTGAGTTTCTTGCCTCTTTTCCTTTACTATAATCGCATATATATAAGTTGATAATAATAATTACGCTCATCGGTTTATTCATTGAATCGGATATCAAAATAAGATAATTTTATTGCAAACACGGGGGTATATGATTGTCGGCAAAATATCGGTCAAAAAATGACGAAGTTTTTAAAATTTTAATAATTTTATTTAAAATAGTCTTGACCATATTTATTTAGGCAACCCATTGCAGGAATATTAATTTGTTAATATTATACATTTCATACAAAATAATTTTCGTTCGGCAAACAGATGGGTGAAGTTCAATAAATCCTAATTCAGATCCTGTACTATGAAATTTAGTGGATCTACCTCTTATTAATGTACAAATAATGCATATTTCTTCAATATATTTGTATTTACAATATTTATTGTGTGTTTAAAGCATATACTGCGCGCGCATTTAATTACGAAATATTTGCAATAATAGCCAGCTATTAAAAAAAATTAAATATCCATTTAATACCTATTCAAATAACTAAAACGTGTAAAAAATAGGAAAGTAAAAAAATAATTTGTGAATCAGTGGATTCATCACTGGATGTAATTGATACACCCTGCACACATAGCCTATCAAACCAATGTGGAAGTACAAGGTTACGGAAAATGAACGTTCTAATTTCAATTTATTTTAACCATTTCAATTGTCTCTTCTTTCGTTTCGCTCGAGGAATTATTAATAAATCATTATATTGATGATCAATTCAAATCATAACGTTCATTTTGCAACATCCTTTAGTATCTATAACCAATTCGATATAAAGTTTTAAAAGTGAAATTTGGATAATTTTTGTTTGTTTATTCTTATAATTTCATAACTGTGTTAATTTGAGAATAAATCCTTAACTAAAATTGAATATAAACCTTTTTAGAGATCAAATCGCTTATCAGAGCTCTAAAACATATTTTTAAAATAATACATTCATAAGGCAGTCGAAACTTAACATCTCACTTTGTATCAACACTTGCACGGTTTTGATTTATATTCTCAACATTACTAATTTACATATTACATTAGGCACCATAATTATTACAAAATCACAAAAATAACAAATAGATCAGTTTCTAAGAAGTGAACAAAAACTCAATTTGGAAATAATTTATAAGATCCAAAATTAAAGAACGTGATATTAGAAAATTTCTTTTTAAAAAAATTGACAAGCGGGTAACCGCGATTATTAATACATAAACCTCACTTAGGTGATGCGGATAAACCTAAGTTAGTCGTATCAGTCCTTAAATGAAGTCATTGGTACAATAAAATGTATATCATAAATTACTTCCAAACTGAAATATACAGCATCCTATCTAGAACATATTGTAATAAAATTATTAACAGTAATTCTAACCATTTTAAGTTAAGTCTAAAAAAATTCTAAAGCCTAGCTAAAAATTTCGTTGTTTCAAGAAAAAACAAAAACCTCATTTTTTTTAAATTATTGATCGTGACAGCACTAAGCCCCAAATGCAATAAATCGTATCCAAAACTTGAGCTAATATTATTCCCACTTTTCTTCATATTATGAGCTTTGATATTGTTAAATATAATTGAAAAGGTCAGAACTGGGGCATAAGTGACTAATTCAATTGAAATTAATTCCAAAAAAAATTAACTTTGAATCTAAAATTTCAAAAGTTATACTGGCATTATTTTAACTGATGAAGTATTAAATTTTGTATACTTACTTTAATTTTAAATTTTTTGGCGTGCCAGGAAAATCTAATTTGTTGGGTTTTACTCGTGCTGTGTATTTACCGACTAAACAGACCCAGTTGGAAAAAAAATTGTCACTTACATTATCTCTCAGTTTCAACGTCATATAAATTATTTTAAAATTATTGAGCAAGAATTTAATTAGATTAGGTATTAACAGGAAATATATCTAGCTTTGTTCTATTTCTAAACATTTAGACTCCAAATTGTATTTTTGTATAAAATATATTTTGAATTTGCTAAAAGCATTTATCATCTAAACTGAAAAATTTAGGTAATGCAAAGTCTTCTTTGCCCGTATTGTTGAGAAAAAAGAACTTACTATAAAGAAGCTTGAAATAATTTTGAAAAATAATTTTACCTAAGAACACTTACATTAAGTAGAAAAGAAATTTTAATTTCGGAGTCAAATAAAATCGCACTTGCTGTAAAAAAAACAAATACCAGAAAAATTCTCTCAAACCAAGGTTGGATATTTGATTGAATTTTTTCCACATTGATTTTAGACAATCTTAATTCGTATTTAGGGATAAAAATTGTTTAATTTTACTCTCTTATTATTAAAATGCCTGAACTAGTCAGTCTTCCAATTATTTTCTAAATACGTTGTTTAACGCTAACTATTCCAAGGAATTTCATGCAAAATTTACAAGGATCCTAAAAATTTAATACACAAAATTATATTCCCTAAATATTTTATTTTATCCGACTCCTAAATAGTGTTTTATCTGCATTTAACATATTTTTCAATTAAAACAAACATAATATCACTGGCAAAATAAAACAAACTTACACCCGTCTCCGAAAATTGAAAAATATGTCAAATAGGAATTATTAACAAAATCCTAAATTATATATACAGCAATAATTTTGTTTTTTGTGTTTCTATAATATTGATACATAATTAAATGTAAACTTTTAGAGATAGCACACACTGCGATCTTCATTTTAGGCGCGAGGCTAGTTAGTACACATTGACTAAATTGGACGTACAATTTTAATTTGTTTGATTTGATCTCACTTTGGCGACGTGTTACGATAATATTATTTATGTTGTTATATAGACGCGCCCCAAGTTCTCCAAATTAAATGTGAATCAATAATATTTATAAGTTAATGTATTGTAATCCGTAAAAAAGATGCCATTGGTTGATTCTTTGCATGACAATTCCAATTAATCTGTCGCCATTTCATCGTATCATCGTCATGTGCACATATCTGTGAAAAATTATTGAAATGTGTTAATTATTAATATAAAAATTTGAAATGAATAATATATTTTACAAGTATTCGCCCACCAAATATTAATCCAGATTTATTACGTAGCAGGTTAAGTGATGGAAGGGGTCCTATACCCGCTCAATCTAAATTGAAATTTAACATCGATAATTTGTTTAGATTTTTGTATTGTTCTCAATATTTGGAGACACGTATCATATTGCCAAAAAAATTCATCTACTTTCAATTTCGATTTAACAAAATACTTGACAACTTCCGCCTAAAACGCTTAATGTCTTTTGTTCTCTCTGTTTCTCTGAACCAAAGAAAAAAAATTCAACTTTTTTGTGAAGAAATAAAATTTTTATCTCTGCTGAAAGCGAGAATTTATTATGAAAATTTGGTTATACAAATACGTATCCCAATTTACAAATTGATTACTCAGATAATTTGCAAAAGAAGGATATAGGAAAGGATTTACCAACTGAATCTCGGGTATTTAAGGATAAATGGATATCAATTTTGGTTTATTCAACATATTTCAATCTGATCTTAATTTTAAAGTAAACTAAAAATAGCAATTATTTTTCACCCATGATTATTAATGAATTGAATCATTATCCATGATTCTACAATCAGATGGTAAAAAAAATATTAATTACGTATATAAAAATAATAAATAATTTACTTTTGGTTTACCAATTTCCTATAAAGATAAAAACAATGAAACAAAGTTCATACAAACTTGATTATTTATTATTTAATTTGATTGCAACTGCTTCTTAAGATTTCAGTTTTTGTTTTACTTCCAAAAGGCGTTAGCAAAAGGATCAAAAAGAATCTCAGAATTTTTATACTCTGTATATATGAAATTTATATCAAACTATACTAATTTTAGTCCAAAGTTTGTCACGCTTAGAAATATTGATGATATGAACAATATTTTGGTATAGGTGTTCATAAAATCACCTAATTAAAAAGTTAATATGAGTTCTTAAATGAGCAGCTATAAATTGGTAAATTTTTTTCAAACTTTTGTTTGAACATTTTTTTTTTTTTTTAAATTTCGTCTTAGATTGGTTTAAAATTTTAGTGCTTATTGATTGTAACGTTTCTGACGTCATTTTGGTCTGGACCAAAACGTCACTTTGGTTAACGTGGTCTGGAACTTCTACCATTTTCTATTCAGTTAGTATGGGTGTTAGTGAACGTACATGCATTCAACATATGCATACTCTAGTATTAGAATGGCTCACTTATATAAAAATTCGGTTCTTGCTGAATGCTTGTCACCGTCAAGACTTAACGTATGTTACACAAAAACCTCAAACAGTATGATGTCGTAAGTGTTCGGAAACGCTCGTTGTTGGCATTGAAGTCCATTGAAATATTTATGTATCTGGCAAAACACGAATATGCTTTTTTGTATCTGTTTTTATTGGATTATTTGTCATCATAAATATTGTATACCCAAATGTTGTGTTAATGTAGATATCTCTCTTCAACCACCAATACTATAACTATGATCGTTTCTGTTCAACAATAAAATTGACTTTGCGTTATTATATCTCAATAATGAAACGCTCAATAATTTTTTTTTTTTTAAAGTCAGGACAAATACATTAATGTTTAGTTAGTTTTTTGAAAATATCTAAGATTAGTTTCTTTTCTTGAATTGAAAAACTTGTTAAAAATACAACCTCTCGTATGCTTTCCATGTTAATTACCCGAACTTTAATTAAATTATCTCGAGTAAGAGGTCAATCGACTTCAAATTTTTATGGTAATTGTATTGTATCGTTAATATAAAAATTTTAGAATTTCCTAACACTATGCTCATAGCGAGACAACAGCCTTAAGGCGAATATTAAGTTTTTGTTTATTTTTAAATAACTCGATTTTAAAGACTAAAAACTATCTTTACATGGTACATTATATAAGTACTTTTTACACTTATTTCTAACACATAAAGTAAAAAATTGATAGGCATAATCATTGCATCTTGATAATATAACTTTTAATTTTTTACATATCTATTAGTTGATTATAAAAAAATAATGTGTCTATTATTAAAACCGCTTAGATTGAGCGCTTATCAACAATTTTATTCAATTAGAAACAATTTTTTTTAAATTCCATTTCTTTCTATTTTTAATTGAAGTAGTTTCAAGGTTATTTAAAAATTAATGTTCATAAATTACCTCATGATTTCATCGTGGGAAATAATGATTAAATTTTTCAACATTTTTTATCAACAATAAATTCAGGATTCGATTATATAATAATCAAGTATATCAGGCACCAAACCACCATCACATGCACTGACGATAATCCTCATAAAAAGTAAATAACTCCATCGTAAAAGATTAAGACTTTTTGGAAAAATTCCATTAGGATATAAAACAAAAATTTTCCTGACTCCGATATGGCGATATTAAAAATAAAATTTAAGTAAACAATGAGGGAAAATAGGTTTTACGATTGGATCGTTTGAATATAATAAGGAATAAGGGATTGTTTAATTTGCAGCGTTTTTAAATCCTATCCGTAAAAAACTGATTGTCGCCTAAAAAGATCTGAGCAATCGCTATCTTGCGAATTTATTTTAAAATACAGCAATTTTATAAAACTAAAATTTTTATTTCTTAAGAAAATCATGATTCTTTACATTATTTTTTACGAATTTGCATCAGATGTTTTTATAATTATACATCTGACAATTACACCGGGAAAAGAAAGTCTACGTCTTCTTACCAGAAGATGAAGATTTTCTCAACAGTGAATCATAATAACTGATATCCAAATTGCCTACTCTTAAACATTTCGATATCCCTTAAATTTAAAGCGATGCTGATTCAAAATCGAGCTGAATCGATTAATTAGATTAAATTGAATATTCAAGTTTTCTGGATGAGCGGAAAAAGAAGAAAATTTAATATTATATTGTATATCAATTATCAATGCGCAAAATTGGCTTTTTTATTTAATTTCCGACTTACGACCAATATCATAAGTGCACTGGAAATCGTGACCTCATTTGCGGATATAATAGAAGATGCAGATGTTTCTTGCATCCTCTTGAGTTAGGGATTGGAGAATAAACAAAGCCAGGAGGCATGGATCAAGAATACAAGAAGCGATTCAGGAGGCATGGACCAAGAATACAAGAAGCGATTCTTTTTCGTTAATATGCCACGACTTTCCAAACGAAAATTTTAGTTTGCTAAGATGACCATTACATACATACAAGCGTGTTGGGTCCGAATATTTTGACATTAAGAAAAATGAAGAGATTAATATTATGCATTACCAAAATTAGACCAAGTGTGTTCAAATAGATTAACCACGGGGCAGTTTAATTATAGTGATGGTCTATCGGTAAAAGTAAAGAAGGAATGATGTACAACAAAAATCTCAACGTGGATATATTTCTTCGAAACTGATTTTGATATCCTTTTATAGGAAAGATTATACACATAAACGTCTTGCAAATCTTGGAGCTAGTATACTAATAAGCTAGCCATGTTAAGGACGGCGGAACCGATCGAGATCTAGTGAGAAATATCTCCAGACCTTTTAAGTAGAAAATAGTATATAGTGAGCACTTTTCATAATAACTTATTATGGTTTTAAATCCAACCAATAATTATAAAATTAAATCTTTTACAGAATGAATATCGAATTTTTCAAGTCACTCGTCAGAATAATTTTTTCATATAAAAAGTATTACATTACTTTCAAGGTATATAGCATGGGTTGATACAATCGTACCACTTCAATTGTCCCACCATCCCTGATTACTTGACAACGTGGTCCCTCCTTTTTTGAAAGGTATTAAATTGAATGTTTTAAGATTATTGAGAAATACACGTATTAAATAATTTGTAAATAATTTATTAAAAAGAAAGAATGAAAAAAAATATGTAGAAGTTTTTTTTTTTTAAATGACACATTTAAATTATTATAAACAATTAATATATATAACATCATTTCGAAATCTCTCATATTGAAAATAATATAATAATTAATCAATTAAATATAATAATTATTATCATTATCATCATCATCAAAACATTATCATAATAATAATAATAATAATCTATAAGGCTTTTCAAAAATTTATATAGTGCGAATATACACGAACACTACTTATTTTAATTATAACTCTAAATAATTAATTGATTTGTTTTTTAATTAACATGAAAATGTGTACCAGTAGTGCTGTGTATTCCAAAATAATAATTATAATCACTTGGATATTATACGTATGTTACTGTTTTCGATCCACGTATAATGATAAATAATAAAATTTACATGGAAAGTTTATAATAGTTATAAACAAATAAGTAAATAATTTTTTTACTCAGTACGAATTGGTTCTTACCCATTCGGATGATAAAGCTCGATTTCTAATTCTGCCTTCGTGTGCAATTGAAAATTCACCGACTATTGTAGCATGGTAATCAGACAGAAGCGTATTCTGAGATCAAGCTGAAGTCGTCGTCATAAGTAATCGTGACTGGTCAATAAATTTAGTTTTCTGATAGATAATATAATCAAGATAAACTCCGATAAGGTATAGTTACGATTTTGTATCGAAACACTTAAGGCTATAGTATTATTCACATAAAAGAACAATTAAATAAGCAAATTACCTGATTCACTACTCCATCGATACCTTAGCTAAATTACTCAGACACTTAACTCATACCCAAAAAAGTGACGTCTATTAACTCGAATCTACTGCGCTGAAATTGGTGTTAAATTTACTTTATCTATTCGTAACTAGATTAAATTAAAACTGAATTTGAATATTGCTGACCTCTGATTGATAAGTATGTTAGGTATTTATGATCCAGTTTTAGACACAATAGAATTTCCAAAATGGTATATTCTATTAAAAAAAATCAGAAATTTATAATCAAAAAAAAAATAAAAACGATGTGAATTTTTATTAAAAAGTGAGCAGCTTACGATGTTTGTACTGAACGAAATGATTCGACAGTAATTTAACACAATGTAACAGCCAAAGTATTTGGACCCACTTTAATTATATTTTTATTCTCGAAAGTCAAGAAAAACTGTATAAGTTTTAAGTTAACTGAGTCCCTAAAACAAATTGATAAAAAACAAAAAACTTTGTCAATGTGTTGTGTAGTTTGGATGCATTAAAATAACTTTTGAAAATAGCAAAAAATTTATAAACCCCGATAATTTTATAGATACCTACATCAGCTCTAAGAAGCAATTTCCACAAGGCACACATACATTTTTGATAAATTTGATAGACAAAACAAAAATGTATTTAGAAATTTAAATTTTTTTAAGTAAATTTATTTGGTGTTATAATAATTAGTTTCGTTATGTGGTCTATTTTTATTTGGAAATATTTTTAAGCTTTTCCGAAAAATCATATTAGTGGTAACTAATAAATTAATGAATTTTTATCAGCAAAAAACTATAAGGCTCTGAAAGGAACAATATCGACAATGGATCAATTTGCATAAATCAATACTAAATAACTAAAATTTTAATAATTAATAAAAGAATTTTCGTATAAATATTATTAATTACCAATTCGCGGGCACAGGCAGTAACATAAATATATATTATATACTATACATACATAATGCAAATAGTATGCACTAAATTTATCATTGAGATATTATCAAAATAATTAGACGCATTTAAAAATCATTTTGAAAAAAACACTGGTGGTGAATTTACTAAATGATTTAAGTTCCACATGCATTATAAAAATATCAAAAGCTTTTCAGAATTTTGAGGGACCAAGTACAAAATCAATATTTTGATTATCAACTATATAGATCTTAAATTGTTTGCCTGTAAATTTTCAACTAAATAGGCCTTTTTTATAAATAGAATGCCTTAAAATTATTTAATCGCTAAACTCTGGGTACGTAACTAAAACGATTATCTATTAAAATGCGTATGTTAAAAATCCACGAATTCTAAATTTCAAACAAAAATAGTTTTGAAAAAATCTTATAAAACAATATCCTCCCCTTATTTAAAATATATATCTACACGAGTGTTTTTTACGCCTGATCGTAGAAACCAATTCAGTTAATAAAAAGAATGCTCAGAATATAATTTAGAATTGATGAAAAATGATTTCTGTTTTGATAATATCTTACGAATTAACTCTAGCACAAATATTACGGACCTGAAGCGTAACGTGTCACTGGCAACATTGCTTGCGAACACTTTCCGAGGACATAGTCGGTTTCACATCAATAGGCTCCACATTTTGCGGTCTAATTGTATCACCTTCAGGTGGATCACGAATTTGTTTTTGTGATACAATTCGGTAAATTTCCGTGAGTATATTCTGGAATGCAGTCTCAACATTAGTTGAATCCAATGCAGATGTTTCAATAAATGATAAACCATTACGTTCGGCAAAGGCGCGTGCTTCATCAGTTGGTACAGCACGTAAATGTCGTAAATCACTTTTATTACCAACAAGCATGATTACAATATTTTGATCGGCATGATCACGTAATTCACGCAACCATCTTTCAACATTTTCGTATGTTAAATGTTTGGCAATATCATAAACAAGTAATGCGCCAACGGCACCTCTATAATATGCTGATGTTATAGCTCTGTAACGTTCTTGTCCAGCTGTATCCCATATTTGAGCTTTAATTGTTTTCCCATCGACCTATAAAAATCATAATTTTTTAAAATTCAACTATAGCAATGCAACAAGCAATAAATAAAATCATAGCTTGATCACTTAAAGAGTTTAGGTTTAACTCAGGTTCAGCTAAAAGACATATACAATTTTTTTAAAGAACATTCTCGATTAAATGCGACCTCTTCATGAAAATTGCAAGATATATTTTATGTTCAAGAATGATTTTTTTGTTAATTAAAGTGCCAAAGAAGTTGCAGAATATTTTTTAATTTATTTCGATCCAATTGATTGATTATATGGCCTTTGTAGTACAAGATCCGAATTAGGGTCGACCTTCACCCATCTGTTTACCGAATGAAAGTTATTTTTTATGAAATGTAAAATATTAACAAATATTCCTGTAACGGGTTGCCTTTAAAAATATGGTCCAGACCATTTTTAATATAAATATCAAAACTTGGAAAGCTTGTAAACATTATTTTTGACCAATATTTTGTGGCCAATCATATGCCACCGTAATTGTAACAAAATTATCTTTATTTAGATATGCGAGTCAATGAATTAACAGATGCACGTAATTACTATTTTCAACTTGTATAAATGCGATAATAGTGAACGAAAAAAGGCAGACAACATAGCTGCTGCATATTCTTTATGGCTTTTACTTTCGAGTAGATCAAAATTCGTAAGATATGCAAGTCAGTGAAAAATTTCTAAAAATTTTACTCTTGATATTTTCACTAAAAGTAGTCTGGACCACATTTTTTTAGGCAACCCATTGCAGGGATATTTGTTAACATTTTATATTTCATAAAAAATAACTTTCATCCGGTAAACAGATGGGTGAAGGTCGATCCTAATTGGGATCTTAGACTATTGGAAATTTATATGACATTTGATATCACCCATTTGGCCACTCTTAACTGCGTCAACATTTTTTTAACATATTGTGCAATATGCAATGTCATTTTGAAAATTTATTTTCGAATGTTGCTCATAAGCATCAGATACTTAATAGTTTCGCCTGAGCAATTTTTTAAACATAACAAATAATTCCAGAAAACATACGCTGGCTCCAGGAATATAAGCATCAAACAATATTTTCGAGAAAATTAGAATAACCCCTTGAAAATGATCCTAGTGAAGCTGATTTCTCGAGAATCATAATTCGGAAATAATTTTAGTAAAGGTATCGTTTGCATTTGGTTTAAATTAATCTAAAACGGCGTTTTCATGCGAATAAGAGAAAATTTCTTTTCGAATATTTACGATTTTCTTAACCGTGAAAAGATTTTCTGAAACCCCTTGCAGAAAATGGAAAAAATGAAAAACATTTTTCAAGTTTAATGACAATTATAGCCTCCCGATATTGTGTTGTTAAGTTTGAACTTTATGCCCATTCTTCTCATCTGTCAAAGCCCTTTTTTAAGTGTTTCTCCCCACCTGAATGCAATTTTTGATTTTTACCTGATTTTGAACATCAATTTGTTCATCAAAATAAAACAAATGTAAATAGCCACGGAAACAAACTGGTTGCAAATTAGTCTCAAGCTGGTTTGCAACTTAAATTTTAATCGGATGACAAGGGCCTTAATCTTTGTGTACGGATTGCAAATCTGATTTTGAACATAAATTTTTCAATCAAAATGCAAATGGTCACGGAAATTAACTGATTACAAATTAGTCTCAAACTGGTTTGCAACCTAAATTGCAATAGCATGACAAGGGTCTAAGACTTTTCGCCCGAGAAGACTTGGTTCAATCATAAAAAAATTATGATTGAAATTTTAAGTCCCATTTACAAACGATATACCCTTTTTAGGCGGAAAAAATGTCGGATTGTTGAAATTTTTTTGTTTTTTCTTTATTGTTAAGAGGTGGTGATAATTTTGATAGCTGAACTGAATTTATAAGCAAATTTTATATAAATTACTCTGAATTTATTTCCCTGTTCTCTATTAATGAAAACACATCTCAAATTTCCAGTTACCTGTATACTCCTAGTAGCGAATTCGACGCCTATTGTAGACTTTGATTCCAAATTAAATTCATTTCTAGTAAACCGTGATAATAGATTACTTTTACCAACACCAGAATCCCCAATTAATACCACTGAAAACAAAATCAGTCGTTGTAGTCAAAAATAAATAGATTAATCATATTTAGAATTTGATGACGATAAGGTTAATCACCACTGACGTAATAGTTGGTAATGATTAAAAAGGTATGAGGTCAAGATGCTTTTTTTATGAATTAAATTTTAAAGTTTATTAATAATTTGGCTCAAATAATTCAAACAATAATAATTACAATTCGATTTTTGACGGTTAAGAATCGTGTAAATAAAATTCTAGTTTCTGCAATCGCAAATCTATGAAATTGAGATAAAACAATCAAAAGTAATTATAAATTGATTGAGAGTATTTAAAGTTTATTTATTATATTAAATAAAAAATCAGACTAATTATTCATTATTCAGACGTCTTAATTAAGAACACCTAATATAATAAAACATAACAAGATTCTTTATTATAGTATTAGAACAATGGACTTGATTCTAAACATTGGTATGCATATATAAAAAGTAATGTTACTAATGTTTATAATATAATAAGTATCATTTATAACAGTATTCATCAATTTTTTGACCCGTATTATTAATAAATTAGTATTATTCTTTAAGTTCTTCAATGTCAATTACGTCTCCCTTGGCTGTATATAGTTCAATAAAAGACAGTTCAAACGTCAAATAACAGTTCATGAGAAATATGTCAATCAAAATCAAGAAATAAACAAAGAAAAAAATTATTATTTCAAATAATTGATATATTTATGAAAAAATATTTGGAAATTGTTGAAAATTCAAGCACATACCTTTAAATAAATAATCGTATTCGTCATCACGGGTACCCATTTTTTTTTCTATTTGACGAGTTCAGCTGACACTATTTATGATAACTGACTTTATGATTAGTTAAAAAGAGGGAGTAAATATCGATTAGTTACCAAAAAAATGTAATATTTTCACTAAATATATGGATAGAATTAAATATCACAGAATTAAAAAACTAAATTATATGCACTTAATACATTTCTATATCGGATGACGCGGATATTATTCAAAACAATAACTAAATCACAAAGATAGGATTATATTTTGACAATATGGCCGACAAATACGCCCCTACTACTGACGCAAACGCACTTTTTATTTATATGTCATATGTGAATAATATCGTACTTGTGCTACGTAATATCAAAGAATACAGACGTGTATGTTCAATGAATAAATACTACTTGAATATTCATTAAAAGTAAAGCCTGTGTTCATTTCGAACTCTTAAGACGCTTTTTAAAAATAAATTTTTTAATTACTATAAACATAAAATTTGTATTTTACACCTTACTTTTTTTAATATAATTATTAAATCATTCAAGAAAGTGTCCAAAATATAAGTGTTATCGCCATAGAGATAATACAGATAGAGAACGCAAGCCTGTAAGTGGATGCGATATGCGTAGCGAGAGAGATGACTGTGAGTTCTTCTGTGCCCTTGTCATAATCGTAATGCACATATATACTTATTATACACGATAGTCAGTATATTACGTATAATTATATGTAATAGACAAGGACACAGGGGAACTCACTGGCATTCTTCTCTCTCGCTACGCATCCACTTACAGACTGGCAGACTCTTGGCGTTCTCTATCTGTATTATCTCTATGATTTTCACAAGCGTTCAGGTGAATAAAATAAAATAGATTTTAAGATAGCCAGTTGATCAATCACACTTTCGAGTTGCTGCTGCGATAATTCCAATAGATAAAATTTTTTAATTTGAGGTAATATGTTGTGTATATTTCTTATTAGAGTTTATACATAACATAATTTTTATGAAGTTAACTACTTTCTTAATAATTTATTCTTTCTAATTCCATCAATTTCAACTGTCGCAGTATTACAACAAAATAATGGAACTTTATGCTTTGTCGCAGCAATTAATATACAACGTTAGCGTTAAATATGAGAACGTGCCTTAACTTACATAGACTTCTTATTAATATTGAGAATTGTATAAATTGTGCCGAAAATGGAAATTGTAAACTTTTAGATTTACTGAACTTAATATTAATCATCTTATATATTGGCCTTTAATTATTTTTTATCTAAAAAAAATTGATGCCCTAATGAACCCAAGAATTTGCTTTTATAAAAAATACAATAATCTTCCTTAAAAAATAAAAATACAAAAAAAAAAAATACATTGAAAAAGTTGATTCAAATGAATAAGATATTGTGCCAATACTTGTATAAAATTTTCAGTCAATAATAAACTCATGAAATACCCAAGAAATTTTACGCAATATTTTCAAGTTAAAAATATATTAAAAATTAAAACACAAAATGGCCGCCAAAGCTCTTGGATCTGCAACTGTGCGTGCTGTTAAAAGTCGTAGAAGTATACCAACAAGAGCTGCATTAGTTTTAACAAATTCAGCTGTAAGTAGAATAAAAAATTTATTAAATGGCAAACCGGAATATGTAGGATTAAAAATTGGTGTGAAACAAAGAGGTTGTAATGGTTTATCATATACATTAAATTTTGCTGAAAAAAAGGATAAATTGGATGAGGAAGTTGTCCAAGACGGTGTTCGTGTATTTATTGATAGAAAAGCACAATTAACATTATTAGGTACTGAAATGGACTTTGTTGAATCAAAATTAAGTGCTGAGTTTGTGTTTAATAATCCAAATATTAAGGGGACTTGTGGATGTGGAGAATCATTTAGTATTTAATTAAATTCCTAGTTCAAATTCGTATTATTTAGTCATATTATTAGACGGTGTTTTAAAATAAAATAAAATATAATTCAAAAATATTTACAATGGCAACTCGTGAAAGACGTGCAAATGCGGGTAACCGTATGGCAAAATTACTTGACGAAGAGGAGGAAGATGAATTTTACAAAAATACATATGGTGGCTTTGAAGAAGTTGAAGCTGATAACGATTATGTGTAAGTCAAACATTTGGTTTGTATTTGTTCACCAATCGTTTAAATTTTGTTTACTGTTTTTAGTGAGGAAGACGAAGGAGAGGATGAAGTAGATTCCGATTTTAGTATAGATGAGAATGATGAACCCGTTTCAGATCATGAAGAAGAAGGTCCCAAAAAGAAAAGGCGACTGGTTACAAAGGCTTATAAAGTAATTAAGTGCATTTTTTTTTTTAAATACCTATAACCGTTTAATTTTTTCCACGAAAATTAACTATAACAAGTGAAAACAAACAATTGACTGAGTTAATTGTTGAAATACCATGTATAGACAATTTTGATGACGCAATCATTTCTTTTTTTTTTGATGTCACGTAAATAAAGATTTCCACTCTTAAATAGCTACACACACATAACTAATATTCCCATATTAATACATACTACAAATTTTTCACCTAATTAGCGCCCTCGTGGGTAAACAGTGATGTTTACAAGAAAAAGTTTCAAATAAAAGTTGTTTATTTTTTTATAAGGAACATTTTTTAAATTTAAACATTTGTCCTATCTCTAACGGTTTACAAGATGGCTCCTACGGACCCAATACCCAATTGATCTATGTTGCTCATTTACGAACTCGACCTCACTTTTTACGTCTTAAGTACACTATAAAAATTTCAGCTCGATATCTCTTTTCGTTTTTGAGTAATCGTGATGACAGACGACAGACAGACAGACATACGGAAATGGACTAATTAGATGATTCTATGAACACCTAAACCAAAATTTTTTCGTAGTATCCATATTTTTAAGCGTTACAAACTTGGGACTAAATTTAATATACTATGTATTTCATATACATGGTATAAAAATGTGTGGCTAGACAGTTTATTTTTGATCTAATTCAAATGTACAGTATATAGGTATATAATTTTAGGAGTATCATTACTAAATAATTCGTATAGAAACGTTATTTACTCTCCAATTAATTTTCCTGTGAAATTATTTTTAGGAACAAAAATAAATAAACCTAATCTTCAGTATATTTACGTTAGTATTTTATTTTTAGGAACCAGTTCAAACTCAACAAAAGAGTAAACAAAAGCAGAAAACTCCAAAACCACGTACCGTTAGAGAAAAATTACCGAAATCAGAATGGATGTCATTATCTAAATTTAGTAATACAGGTAAATACAAACGTGAATTTATTTAGGGCGAGATTCCATGTACAACCACAGCTAAAACATATATTTAATCGAATAGAACGGAGTGTGATGAATGATATCCGTGCCTATAATTTCAGATTCTAATGGCTTGTATACCTAGGTAAAACAAATTTCTACCCATGGATACAGTTAGAGTCACGGATTGAAAATTTTCTCTCGTTACATTTGTCCATCAATGATTAAAAATTACGCATATCCTTGACTATAAAAACACGGACATAAATGCATTCCAAATTGGTTAATTTTTTACAAACTCTTGTTTCTTGGACCTTGCTACAAAAAAAACGAGCTATCCATGCCTTTAATGGGGTCGAGCTGGCACGGGTCTGCTGGTTTTTTACCCCTTGCGTTCACTCTGTGACGGCATCCACCCTGATAATGTCCACCGTGTGTAAATGTAATTAAATTATTAAATTAAATCAAAGAATTTTGGTACGAATTTATTTGTTTATGGAAACACACTATAAGAAAAGAAATTTTCACGTCAGAGAGAAATCTCATTCCGTGACTTAAACTAAAAGACAGAAATAATTTTTGCCCGTGTCTATAGACCACCCATGTCTTAAATTAAAGGCAAGGATATCATACGTGGCGGGTTGCAATAGCAGCACCGATATTTAATTGTTTTGTAAAATTCCATCGCTTGTCAGTAAGAGTGGCATTAGAACTCTGATTTCTAACCGATTACACGATGGAAATCGAACTTACAACCAGCCTCTTCCATTCTGGTCCACTAATCTTCCTCTAGGCCACTAAATGATTGTAAGGCCATGTATACGTTTCTTCATTACATATTTACAGTAGTTGTTGGTAAAATTGTTCATGGCTTAACCGTTTCGCCGTTAATAGTTTTATCCTCTTGCTGATAACTACATTATTTTCGTATAAAAGGAAGCTTCTAAATTATTTTTATTAGTTTAAAAAAGTTTATAAACTCATATTTAAGTTATTATACCAAATTTCAACTATTTTAGAACGAAAATCAATCCGTCGATCTACAGCTGCAAAATCAGCGGCAACACAACAAAGAATGCGCATACGACGAGAAGAACAAAAACGAAAAGTACGACATATTCGTCATGAAGAAGAGCTTCCAACTCAAGAAGAATTATTAGCAGAAGCGAAAATTACTGAAGAAGAAAATTATAAATCCTTAGGTACGAATATAAATTTATTAAGATTTTTTGAAAAATTTAAACATTTGTTTCTTTATTTTTATAGAAAAATATCAAAAATTGGAAAGCGAGAAAAAAACAAGGCGTACCACTAAAAGAGTTATTACGGGTCCCATAATTCGATATCATTCTTTAGCCATGCCTTTAATCTCTGAAGTGGAATCAGCTAATACAGCAAACGATAAAAATGAAAACGAAAATATCAAAAGGTAAATAAAATAAGGATTGTCTTCCAAACAAATGCGGATATTGAAAATGTTTATCAATTTTTTCAATTGCTATTAAAAATGTTTACGAGATTTTACACAAACTTTTTCGTTTTTTAAATCATAGATGGGAATATTAGTTTATTTCGCTTTTGAATGCTGAATAAATTCGGTTTCCATTAATAAAAAATATCGCCCAACGCGTCTAAAGAAGTTTCCACTTAAAAAAATAGGCAGTTATGAGTAAAGCTGGCAGAAGTGAAAACTTAAAACTTGATTTTATAATAACTGTGTTTGTTTTTCAATTTTTTAATTATAATACAAATAATTAAACTTATAACAAGCAATTCCTTAAAAAATATTTTTGTAATAATCAAATGAACTTGATTTTTGCGAACTTTGGGTCCTAATTACTCTAGTTTTATTGTCCTCCTAGAATTCGCCCGTGAAATTTCAATATATACAGGGTATTTAAACGATTATATTGGTTCTTACATCTCTTTTAAATTTAAAAAATGAGAATTTGATAAAAATTTTACTATGATCTCGTTCTAAGTTAAGAAAAATATGACAAAAAATTTTCATTACAGTGAAGAAGTTCAAGATAATACAATCAATAAAACATCAGACAAATATGAACGTACTTTCATAACATTTGAAAATGATCCAAACGATGATGTATTTAATTCAATATTCAAGAAAAAAATGGAAAAACCTCCCAAAAAAATGTTGTGTGCAATCACAAAACAACCAGCAAAATATATAGATCCTGTCACGCAATTACCATTCAATTCGATTCAAGCATTTCGTATTATACGTGAGGCATATTATCAACAATTAGAGGCACGTGGTGATCGTACAATACCAGAAGTTGATAAATGGGTTCAATGGCGATTACAATTAAAGGAAAAACGTAAAATGCTGTTAAAAAATACAAAAAATATTTTGAATTTAAATCGTTTAGGAATTGGTGTTAAATCTTCAAATTAACAACAACATATAATATTGTGTATTTTTGTAAATATTTATTATGACAATATAATTGAATTATTTTTACTTGGAAAATTTATGTCGTTTTGTTGCCATTTCCTAAGTTATTAAGGCAATCTGTATTTGAAAATGAGCCCAGTATGTCATTTATTACTAAGGAACTAAGGAATAGTTTTGTTTTCTCTACAATACAAATTTTCTTTAGAATATTTCAAAATAAAATATCATAAGTAATCTCTGGAATCAGTACCGGATTAAACAAGCGCAGGGCCCTTGAAATTCTATTAATCAAGATTTTTTTAGTACCCCTAAATCTATCGTCATCCTTTTGTCGTTTTTGATCGCTCTTTATAATAAATTTATATGCATCAAATACCTATTTTTTATTCAACGTGTATTTAACCTTCGCTACTGTCCATCTTATTGGCGCCCTCATCAAAAACTTTTTTTAACGCTGGTCCGCGGAGTCTGTAGCATTTGCTACTGGCATCCGCCACTGCTAGGAATTAACTTCCAGTTTAAGTCGATCCGAAATCCAGTGAAATGAATAACACTACAATCAAGTTATAGTCAATTATCAAAGTTAATATAGACTTTTCTTGAAAAATAGTTATCACAAAAATTGTTGAGAATCAACTTTTGATTAAAACATTTTCTAAAAATTTTGAATATTCAAAATATTACACAATTTCAAAATTAAATTTCGACTTAAATCGTCGATCAATAAGAGTCGTTGAAAAACGCAACGAATTTGCATTTTTTACGTCTAGCGCTAGCTCAGATGGTCAATGAATAGTACCTGCGTTTAGCCGAAAAGAGCTCTCAGTTCCCAATCCCTTGTGCTTGCTTTTATAAGAGGTTTACAAAACCAACTATGATTGTGTTCGATAAGCTATCGCAATATGGATGGCACTACACTGTGAAAGAATAGTCTTCGTAAGGAACTACAGAGTGAGTAGTCGAAGCGTAGGGACCACCAATATGCTGTTGTAAATTTTCACCAGTACAGTATGTTTAATAACAACAATCTTGGATCGATATTTTTTCTATAGAAAATAAGTGGGGATTTCCTCGTTCGTAGTTCGTTTACTGTTACAAAAAATAATGGAAAATCACATTAAAAAAAATTAAATAAAACAATGAAATCCGATATTGATATTCAATTGATTCACTCTGTAAATTTTCTTTTTTATATAATTACAAAAGGCATAATTGACAATGAATCATTGTTGATTAAAAAATACCATTTTCTGCATTGTTCATTCAAAAGTCTTAAAAAGTACAACGCACAAAAAGTATTTATTTACAATGATAAGGCATTTATTTAATAGGAGATGAAGATTGATAATTTCGAATGACTATTGACAGACAAATTATTTTATTGATTAATTAAATGGTTTATATTTCTTCGAACAAGTTAAATGAAGTTTATAAAATATCCGATAAATATTACAATTGAAAATGCGCATTCGCTAACCTATTGATTTACGAAAAAACTTTACAAATCATATCTATTTGACTAAAAACATTATATTCAATTATAAATAACTAATTAATTATTAATTACGAATTAATAATATTAAATTTATATTATAAAATAAATATTAATTGTTGCAAATACAATTAAGATATAACAAAATATTCAAATAAAAAATTAGAATTTAGCTTTGTTATTTTGACATTTTCATATCACAACGCATGCGTTATTATTGTTCAGTGTGTCACCATTTTGGACTTATGGATTTACATTTGTGAGAAGTGCTCCGTGCGAATAAAATTATTTATTTGTGTTTGAAATACATACGGCCTGAAAATGTCAGGTAACACGGGAATGGAGCAGCTTATCCCGATTGTAAATAAGCTGCAGGATGCATTCACCCAATTGGGGGTGCATATGACATTAGATTTACCACAAATAGCCGTTGTGGGCGGACAATCGGCTGGTAAAAGCTCAGTATTAGAAAATTTTGTTGGAAGGTAAATATATACGTTTCTTTAATTTAATATTCCCAATCTAATTTATTCGTTTTTATTTGTAATTTGTATTTTTTTGTTACCTAAGTTACGTCCATATTATTTTGACATATCCAACTTTTTTGACAGTTAATTTCCCTGAACGCAATGATTCATAAGTGACTTTTTTTGGAGGGATGACCGTTAAATTTATTAAAATTTGTTTTTAATTGATTTTCTAATCAATTTGATTTGTATCAGTTTGATATGTGTGGGCGTAAATGATCGGAGCTAACTATTGATTTGTACCGTGTGTAGTACATTTAGGTGTTCATGCGTTTTGAAACCATTTATTTCCGTATATATTTTTTTTCCTTTTAAATAAGTAATTTAAAAATATTTTTTTATTCTTTAAAAAATACTAACATGTAATTATCGATTACAATTATACAAAAGTTTTGAATGATATGAATCACTTATGTTGAAATAATTTTTTTATCTACAAGATTTGATAACACGATGTTCTCATTCAAAATCGTATTTTTGACACGAATTCTTGGTTTGAAAAAAAAGAATTATCGTGCAGTTTTTTTAATTATTTATCAATTGAAATTCTAGTAGATGAATATCATTATTTTCAAAATTACACTTAGCAAATTATACAGTAGCAAATAGAAAAGTACTCAAAAAACATTCCTTATTTAGTTACAAACGCAATTTTTCATTCCATAAACCTATAAATTTATTTTTTCTTGTTTATTTTGTCAATAATTGTGCAATACATTTCAAAATTAAAGACTAGCGCGATGTTTATCGTCATCTTGCGATATGATTTTACAAAAAAAAGTCCATACAAAACGAAAAATAATTTTTTTTTATATTTAATTCTTATTTTTCGAGACATCGAAGCACGAAAGTGAAAAATAATTCAATAATTTTATTATTTATCATGCCGCTTACATCAACTAATTAAGCGGCCCAAATTTCACTCATTTCATAAGTTAAAACCTGAAAAACATAATCCAAAAACGGTTAAAAAACCAAGCAACACTAAAATTAATCTAGAGATTGCAAATTCCAGCACCGAATTTGCCTAATATAGTATGCCAGGAGTATACCTATATGTTATATTTAGGCTAAAGTTTGTAACGTTTAAAAATATGATTGATGGTAGAAGTAAAAATTTTGTGTAGGTATTTATAAAACACCCAATTGGCTCTGTCCATGAACACAATAACAATTAAATGAAAAGAGGGAGCAAGCTGACATATTATTTTTAGCGTCGCTATTCTAAACCTAAAGAGTATCTCAGAGCTTGTAAACTAGAAAAATTGAACATTTTAGTTATGGCTCATATAACCCATCTTTAATACCGTGAGAGATGAAAGAAAAGTTAAAATAGAAAAAAAATACCTTTCGAAAAAAGAAACAACTTTTGTTTGAAATATTTTTTCATAAACTCTATATTCGCCACATTTTCCTTCGAAAATGGTTGATTTTATTGAAAAAATGTTACCTCTATCCGTGGACACACAGTGTTTGAACTCGTAACAAAAACAAGAAGAAAAAAAAATAATGCTACTTCTCTATTACAAGAAGTTAAAGTAATCATGATATTAGAAACTATTAATCTCAAATCAGTTACTGAGCAATAAATTATAGAGTAAAATATAAATGATTTTTGAATTTGAGCGATTTCTTTCACGATTTCTTACATCGTGTAACATGGCGTTTAGGTAAAAAAAACCTTAATCTCGAAAAATATGAAAACATGTGGTCGATATCATTATCTTAGTACACTACGTCATCGTTTTTACTCATTGTGTTGCACATCCGGAGACTTGAATGAACCAGACATGTGGCTGAAATTTATGAATCATTAATTATTAAATTATTATTGTTCTGTATGAAAAATTATAACTCGAAAAACAATAAACTTAAAACTTTATAACGTAGGGTAAGATGTAGTACCCAGAATTAGAATGTATTTCTCGGTAGATATTGCTCTTTACTGGACAGCATTTGTATTGAAATGAGGATATTTTATCTGAATGTTTGTGGGCTGTAATTTTATTATAGAATAAACTAAAAATAAATTTTTTTGCGGATAAAGTAAACTTTTTCTGCTTGTCTGAGTCGAAATCGATTGAGGCAAGTCATCAAGATTGGTCCACTCGTTTTGTCTCTTTTGTGTCACAAAGGAACGCACATACATACATAGTCCTTTGCTTTTCACAGTCGGGTAAAAAAGTCATTTTTTATATTTAAACTTTTGTTTTACCTCTAACGGTTATAAGGTGGGTCTTACGGAACCGAGACTCAATTGGCCTTTGTTGCTCATTTACGAACTCAACCTCACTTTTTACGTCCTGAGCACGCCATAAAAATTTCTGCTTGACATCTCTTTTCGTTTTTGACTTATCGTGATCACAGACAAACGGATGATCGGAATTGAACTCTTTAGGTGATTTTACGAACACCTATACCAAAATGTGGTTCATAGCATCAATATCTGTAAACGTTACAAACTTAGGACTAAACTTAGTATACCTTGATATATTTCATATAAACATGGTATTAAAAGCGAAATTTTTAACTGCAATTCCCCTTTAAACTACGCTTCTTACGGAGATCGGTTTTGGCTCACCCACTCGTCTATTTTCGATAAACGGTAAAAAGATAAACTGCAATGGAAAAAATGAATGATAAATTGGAAAGCTCCACCCCATTCCACCCCGGATTTAAGCTATCGGTTCAATTTATTTTTTCTCTTTTACAAAAGCTTGTTCGACAATATTCCACTGTCAGTGCTGTTACGAATTTTTACACTTTCTATTGTAACGAACTATTGTAAACGAACAGATATATTTTCTATTGTGATATAATAATAAAAAAAACACAAAAATGGAAATTTTGATTCTAGGTATAACACCTTCCCTTCGTTTTTTTTAATCATGGTTTTATACTACCCGAAGTGTCAATAGAGAGGGGCACTATAATCTAAATGGTATTATTTTTTTACTTGCTCTGCGTGTACTACACCGAATACAAAATTTAAAAAATAGACTGAACAAAATTTCTGTAATAGTGTCCTATTTTTGAACGCAAGGGTTAAAAAATCAAAACTTGGGAATTTCAGAAATAGCTTATAGTTTGTCATTTGTCTTCTCTGTACATTTTTTTATTAATAGACGTATATGACGACGTATATATGGAGGTTATATGAATTTTTACACCGAAATGTTATTAAATTAAATTTTAATGAATAATATTTTTTATTTTCAGAGATTTCCTTCCTCGAGGTTCTGGTATCGTAACGCGTAGGCCTCTCATCCTTCAACTAATCTTTTCAAACACAGGTCAGTATACTGTTTATGTATTCATTATCATATTTATTATTAAGGTTGAGCGGACAGTACACTGAAATTTTACAATATACTCTTAATGTTTTCTCAAACCGAAAAAATTTTAGTTTGTAAATTAATTAATTAAATTTATATAGCATCTAAAATATTCCTAAGAAGTAATCGGATTTATGTAATTATTTAATTACTAAAAATAATAAAAAATCTTTTCAAAACTTTTGTAGTCAAAAATTGTTACATTAACCTATCGTTTATTTGTATGTACGAATGTAGGGTATGCAATATGCAATTAAAGTTACAGGTTTTTAATTTATAATAAGGATTTCCGGGACCCGTATTCTTACATTATCTGGTAAATTGTATGTGTTTATACGTATACAGGAAGTCCTAAAAGTAGCGGACGCCCTTTATTATCAGATAGAAAATAAAATTCTAAGACGAAAAAGCCATTTTTTTATCCGATACATTTACATTTACCCCTTCCTGCACATTCACACATTTTTACACGTATACATACGTACACGCCAGCGTAAAAGTTGAAGTTCTCGCAGTTTCATACTATTTCTTCTTCCCTAAACCCCGCGCCCCCCGCTGTCATGCCGATGTAGTGCGATGCTGATTGGCGGCCTATTTTAATTAATAGCTAATTATCCGTACATCGGGACAAAAAATAGAAGAGAATTTTCGTTTTAGATTACTTCTGGAACGGCCTGTATAAACAGATATTCTACCATCCATTCACAGATCACTGAAAGAGAGTAAGCTTGTTAGGCGTGCACTTATTATTTATATGGAGGGGGCTACCAAAAAATTTTTAATTAATTTAATTGGGCAGTGAACATAAACAGTTTACCGTCTTTATCATCGCATTTCTTCGATTATTGTTACTATTTCTGAGAATAAGAATAGTATATATAAGACATCTTCCTAAATATACCATTTTACGCAAAAAATCCCCTTGTGATTTTTTCGTTAAGTTCATCATTTCCAGTTATTGATAGTTTAACGTTTGGAAAAACTACTAAAACGTCAAACGTCACTGAAAAACAAAGCTAAAAAATTAAATTTTTGAACTTATCAAAATCCTAAAATGACCATTGAACATATTTTATCTCAAAAACGGAGCTTCAAAATATATGTTCAAGTTTTTTTTTTTTTTAAATCTTAAAACTTGAGACTTGGTTTATAATCGAGTTACAACATACTTTTTATTCTAACCGAAAATTTCGTAGCTTCATATTTATGATAAAAAAACCAACCTACAAGTCAGAAACGGTTGTACACAAGCTAATTCTTTGGCTAAAAGTTGAAAAGTTGACAGCTGACGATTTAATTACGGATACCGAATTTTTCGGGATCTTACATATTCCAAAATCTCAGTTAATTAAGCGGCCATAACTTGAGTACTTACGACTCAATTATGGGCTGCAAGTTGTTCAGGGAACTTTAAACAAAAAGTTCGTCATTTGGCATACAAAACACCGTATGTAACCCGCTCAGAATCGATTCTAGCAAGTTTTAATAGCGGTGTGATGTGGCATTCTGCCCTCACAAAAAAATGAGCTATTTATAATTAGCTTCCTGATATCTAGATAAATCGACATCATTGTAATTGATAATGAGACAATTTCAAACCTTGTCAAATACGAATAAAGTAAAAAAATTGAAAAATTCGTTATGTTATAAGCGTTTTCTAAAGACGTAACTCGCCGTATTATTAAAAGTGAATCGATCTAACATTTTTTACGATCGTATTTCTAAATTATGATTCATTTAGTAGGTAATTCATTGCCTTCAAATGAAATAATCATATTTAATATCAAAATATTTACAATATTTTTGTGTAATCAAATCATTATTTATATCGTATAAAAAAAAAATTTATTGATAATAAATAAAATTATATATAGTTTAAAATATGGTATTTTGACATATTGTTGAAATTATTAATTATTTATATATTGTTTGTATTGATTTTACTCAATTTACTGAAAATTATTCATAACCTAAAAACTATTCATAATAAGTTTGTTGAGGCGCTGCAGAAAAAATAAACGCCATGAAAAATTTAATAACTAACTTAAAATTTTGAGAAATTTTCTTCAAGTCACAATTTTTAAAAACATTGTTTGCAAATTTTGCAAGTTTCTCAGAAAATAAGTTACCATTAGTTTTTCTTACAGTTTTTCCTAAATGTTAACTGTAATTTTCAGTAAATATTACTTTTTTATTAAAAATAATTAAAGCTTAAATTATTATACTCTGTATACATTAAATATATACCAAGGTATACTAATTTCAATCTCAAGTTTGTAACGTTTAGAAATATTGATAATACGAACAAATTTTGGTATAGGTTCATAAAATCACCTAATTAGTCCATTTACGTTTGTTAGTCTGAAAGCACGATAACTCAAAAACGAAAAGAGATATCGTGCTGAAATTTTTATAGCGTGCTCACGAAGTAAAAAGTGCCTTTTTGTTCGTAAATAAGCAACGTAGGGCAATTGGGCCTTGGGTTTTAGTAAACCGTAAAAGATTGGACAAAAGTTTAAATATAAAAAATGTTCCTTATAAACAACTTTTGTTAGACACATTTTTTTTTTGTAAATGTCATTGTTTTCTCGTGAGGACGCAAATTAGGGCGAAATCAAATATGTTTTTTCAAGGTGACAGAAATCTATATATATAAATATAAAAAGAGAGTGTTTGTTTGTATGTCCCCGATTTTCCCTAAAACTAACCATTGACCTTCGGTAGGGGATTATGTCATTGGGTAGCCCTTAGGCTCCCATTGTGAATAAGGGAGTTTGGTGGGGGTGGAATTAAAAATGATCTAGGAATTCATAGAAAATAGATTTAAAAAATAGTTCTAATAATTTTCAATAGATGGCGCCACTGTCAATAGTACAATTTTCACTAGGTGGCGCTACTGGCGCAAATGTTCTCGAATGTTGTATGGATTTTTATTGAATTTTATCAAACTTTCTCGAACAATCTGGAATGTTCCATGGGTTTCTGTCGAATTTTCTAGAATTTTCTCGAACATTCTGGAATGTTCTATGGATTTCTATCGAATTTTCTAGAATTTTCTCGAACATTCTGGAATGTTCTATGGATTTCTATCGAATTTTCTAGAACTTTCTCGATTATTCTGGAATGTTCCATGGGTTTCTATCGATCTTTCTCTTACTTTTCCGTACACACAGAGAGTGTAGACATAATATTGGGATCGGCCAAAAAAATCTTACTGTTCCGTACACACAGAGAGAATTAAAAAAAAAGTCTTTCATTTAACAATTTTGATATTTAAATGTGCAAAAACAACCCAGCGAAGCGGGTTTAACAGCTAGTACTTTATTAATTTTCGAATTCTAAACTTAAAAACAAAACGCACACTCTAAAAAGAAGTATCAGTTAAACACCTGTATGTCTAATTTATGAACGATTTTGTTTCCTGAGATATCCAGAACTTTTCTCCCAAAAAATAAGCGGTTAAAAGTTATCCGTGTATGTCCAAGTTATTGTACCTAATTTGAGTAATTTCATACCAATCCCGTCTGATAACTATAAAAAAATTGAAAAAAGGGTACCAATTTTTTGTTGAAAAAATCTAATTTCACCCGTTTCACCCTTTTTATATTATTAAAAGGGGTTGTTATGAAATTAGGCTCTATAAACAGACAATTCGGACAACCTACGTATCAATTTTCAACCTTTTTTTTTATAGCTGTGGAGAAATGCTCCAGAAACGTCTTTGCGTTCGACTTTTTGAAATTGGGCTTAAAATTATTTTTCCTGGCTCCATTACGTTCTGCTTATTATATTTTGAGAAAAATGGGATAGAAGTTAAAAATTGCGGGAAATCCAAAATACTTATCATGCCAACATATCCTTCAAATTTTGTAAAATTTGTTCAATAATTACACAATTAATTTTAATAACAAAGGAGGTAATTATTTAAAATACAAAGAAAATAATTGTTTAGTATGATTTATTTAAAACCAAGGATGTTTCGTTAAGGATGAACGTCTCATCACTCACTTTCATAAAATAGATCAACACTACTAATCGAGGAAAGAAAACCGAAAAAAGAATATTACCTAGGAAAAAACTCCACACCAGTAAATTTTTTACGGGAGTAGGTGGAAAATGTTTGTTTGAGTTTACTTAACATAATTATATTCATGTGAACTTGTGTATTTCCGATTTACGCCCATAAAGTGGAACAGAAGTACCCTACTTTCGGACACCGCATTCTGTTTATCATTTAAAGAACTATTGAAGTCAAAAAATACTTAAAATAGAGAATATTCATGTATTTTTTTATATTTTTAATTCATTGTTTACACCGTTATAACATAGTAAAAAATATAAATACTGTTTAAAAATGGTGTAATTAAGTGTAAAAAAATATTTAAAATAGAGAATAATTTTGAAATGTTTAAACGCAGTACTTTTGGAGCTCTCTGCTGATGACGTATTAATATATGATCTGTCATTCGGTGACAGTTCAATGTATTGTTTACTACAAGTGTAATACCTACGTATGTAGTAATTATAGTATATGTCCATGGTAATACCATACAAAAAATAAGTAATTAATACCATACAGTTTGCCAACAAGTGACAATCGAACAATCCACATATTATGACGTAACGTCCATTTTAAAATTTGAATTTCCGTTTTAGAAATTTGAATTCCTCTTTCTGAATTTGTACTTTTACCAATTAATTTTAATTAATTAAAAAGATATTATTTACTAAAATAATGATTTAGTTCAAATGTCCAGCCAATAAAGCTACGGGAAACAAATATTTGAACCAAATTTAAATTTCATGAATATTCCCTTCGTCCAAAATATAAAATCTAATGACTTTTAAACTAAATTTTTGAATGGAACCACTAAATATTCTTTATTTTAGTCAAGAAAGAGTTTTAGGCGAAAATTTACATTTTTTTCAAATGCTTATATTCTCAAAAACGATTAGATTTGGTAAAAATTGTCAGGGCTCAAAAAATGCTTTAAATCGTCCATAAGATAAAATGCAATATTTTTTTTAAATATTAAATTAAGAGAATCTAGTGCGCGGAAGTAGGGTACTTCTGTCCCACTTTATGGGCGAAAATCGAAATTTCGCATGGATATAATTTTATTGAATACACTCAGACAAACATTTTCCTCGGCCAAATGCTTCTTTTCCTACAGTATACTTTGTTTACTATTATAAATATGTATAATGTATGAAGTCACAAAAATATTATTGTATGAATTCTATTTTTGTGTAATTTTAATGTTTTATAAATGTTCATTACTCAAAAAAATTATGCCGGTGAAACAAGTCTACTGAAAGCTTTTTATTCAGCGATTATTTTGAAATGGGGTGACGATTTTTTTGTAAATCGTCGTTTGTTTTTGTTTTATTTTCAAATACTTTTGTAATTTACCTTTATAAATAAATACCTACTACAGAAAATAAAGAAAAATGTTTCAAAAGTAATTAACTATTTTTTTAATTGATGAAAATTGTTGAAATATTGAACACAATTTATTTTAATTGGCTGTCTATTGATTACATTGATTACAGAGTTAAAAAATTAAATTTATATTTTTTTGTTTATCAATTTAACTTTTTCATATAGCAAGTGAAAAACAATTGCTGAGTAAATTGTTGAAATACCATGTAAAGACAGTGTTGATTACGCATTCTTCATGACCTGTATTTTTAGGTCGTCTAAGTAAAGAAACATAAACAAACATATACATAATATGTAACGTATAAATTTAAAATATAAACAATGGGTACCTACCTGTATATACATACTATATAATGTTTCTTAGCTAAGTTGTTTATTTGTTTATAAGGAACATTTTTTACATTTAAACTTTTACAAAATAGGTCTTACAAACCCAAGACCTTGACCTATGTTGCTCATTTACGAAATCGACCTCATTTTTTACGTCCTGAGCACGCTATACAAATTTCAGCATGATATCTCTTCGTTTTTGAGTCATCGTATTAAAGGACGGACAGCCAACCGGAAATGGACTATTTACGTGATTTTATGAACAGCCATACCAAAATTTTGTTCGTAGCATCAATATTTTTAAGCGTTACAAACTTGGGACTAAACTTAGTATACCTTGATATATTTCATATATACATGGTATAAAAATTGCAACTAATAAACTCCCCAAAGATATCTTAATCAGAGATTAAATAAGAACAATAGTTTTTGACATGTTCGTTGTAAGAAGCACACTTATAACGTAAAGTGCGCTTCTATAATAAGCATAATTTGACAACAATAACAAGTGGTTTGATTCAAATGACTTGTACCAGAGATTGAGTACACTCTACTAAAACCTTTTTTTTTTACTTCTAAATCAATTAAAATAGGTAAAAATTACATTTTCTTGGCAAGAAGTACAATATAATTTAACAACAGCAATAGGTTTTCGAATGTTTAAAAATATTAATGTATATTCTGTCCCTGTGGGCTCTGAAATCTCAACATTCAAAGTCCAGTAGAAAACATATAGAATTTTTAAGAAATATACCATAATAGTAACACAATGTTTACGAAATTGTTATGTGTATTTGAATATTTGTTTATAAGAAAGAATCTATGTCTACAATGTGGTCTACATATTACAGTATGTTTACGTCACACAAGGCCGTGTGAATTTAATTGTTAATTATATTTACTTATTAAAATATTTGTGTAATAATAAATAATACATTAGATGTTTGATTGGATGTGTGTTAATTTAACTATTCAAAAAAGCTACATTTCTCAAAACTTTGGAGGGTGGAGTAGAAGGAAAACCATTTTATATGGTAGAAAAATTGAATAATTGGTTAGTGGCCAGGAGCAAATTAGAACAAAACTATTAATCAAAACCTCACCAAAATAGCGCTAATGTAGCAAGTGGGAATGATATGAATATCCTTCTCTAACAATTTTTTTAGATCTTGATCTTACTCTTATTACTTTGAACATTTCTTTCAAGAATGTACGAGCACCAAGACAATTTTAAATAAAAAAACTTGATTTTTTTTATATGAAGTTGGAAATCCAAAATCAATTCTGAAAATTTTATTCCACTTTTTAATACATGGAGTTGGTACTCCTACTCTGCTCTCCATACTGAAAACACATAGATTTCGAACATCGTAGAAGTACTTTTTCCATTTTTATAGCAAAAAAAATTTGTTCTGAACTTACATTATCAACAATTTTTGAATCCCGTTTTAACTTTCTTCAATATCATCGGATGAGGGTGATATGAAACGCAATAAGGCTTTTTAACATGAGGCTTTTTAGCATTTTTTGAAAAAAGATGGTTTCTGAAAGTAACTGCCGAATTTTTTTTTCTTATATTTATTCAAATATGGATAAACTATTTAAATAAAAAATATTGCGATAAAAAACATTATTATAAATGAATTAATAAAAAATATGACCGATGAACGCCAGTACTCGGATGCACCACTTCCTGTATGAAAGTAGTGTATATTATATGGTATGTATTGAAAAAATATAACAAGAAAAAGTTATTATCAGAAATAAAACATACACATTTTACACAGTGGTCTAGGGTCAGGCGTAATATTTGACAGCCATATGAGAACAATTGGAAATTTGAGAGACTGTTGTCGAAGTTGGACTTAACAACTTTTTCGCTACGAAAATTTTTACGATTATAGTTACAGTATTAAAGGCAAAGACCGAAAATTTTATGGACCCGAAATATTGTTGTAATTACAAGTTGGTTAGGTTGAGTTTTTCGACTATCGAGGTGTGGTTGGGTTCTGAAGTTTTTAGCCCTTGCGTGTAAAAACGTGGAAACTTACAGAAAATTTTTTTTCGGTCTTTTTTTCGGGTCTATTTTGGCCTTAATCCGTTAGAAATGGAGTTCTATCGACGTTAAAAAATCTACCCTATTCATCAATTTTAAACTTGTTGCACAATAAAAAAACTATTGAACAAATGCAATTATAACAAACTAACCTCAAATCAAAACAATCAGAAGTTTGCTTTTAATGGATATATACGGTGTGTTTTTAATGGACTTCTACGGTTTGGTTTTAATGGACTTGTACGACGGACGCTAATGTAGAATTATATGTATTAAGTTAATACATAAAAATTTGAAATAGCTTCATTTGAAAGTTAACATTTGCATTTGAAAATGTACAAAATACAACATTTTTTCCATCACTATACTGAACTACTGATTACATACATAACTGTGTGTCTATATTTCGTAATAAAAATGTGGTTCTATTAAGGACGTTCATGTGCTCTATGTGGTAATCGGAAAAAATAGACCGAAAATTGTATAGACCCGGAGTATTGTTGTAATTACGAGTTGGTTGGGTTGAGTTTGTCGACTATAGAGGAGTTGTTTGGATTCTGAAGTTTTTAGTCCTTGCGTTAGAAAATAGGACACTATTTATTACATAATTTTTTTTCGGTCTATTTTTGTCGAAGCTAATTTCTTACTGAATCCGAAAATAGTAAATTTTAAATAAATAGAAAATTGAAAAATTTTGTAAAATTCAGAAAATTTAGATGATAATTATATCAACTTGTTAAAGTTTTAAGTATAGTTATCGAAGTTATTTTTGAGAAATGTCGATTTTCGTATTGTCCGTTTAGTCTTCATGTATAATTACCTTGATTTTGCCACTTTTTAAACTTTCAACGATATTAATTCGATAACAGTATATTTTTTCTTTCCTAAACCATTCAAAATCATTTTAACTTAAGTATTAACTTAATTTTTTTTATTTCTTATTAATATCGTTGACGCATAAACATCCTTAAATATTATCATTAAATCAAATGATTTCTTCCGCCAATATATGAAAACTCCATTGAATGACCATAAGTAAATAAATAATTGTTACATAGAATGGAAAGAAAACAAATGATACCTTGACATTCCCTTTTACAGATACTTGACATAATCATGATAGAACAACTGCCATTGTCTTATTACTTATAATATGTATTTATTTTTATGGTATTTAATGATGAAATAAAATTACACTTAAATATAATGATACTTGTAACAATATAATAATCATGTACAGAGTGATCAAGGCACAACGGTAATCATTGTTAGAATACACTTTGGAATTTTTTGTTTCATAATACTGGGTAATCCTGATGTCAAATTGGCCATATTGCCCATAAAAATGTAAAACTAGACTTGAAACCAAAAACGAAGAAGTTATAAGCAATCAAATATTGCATTCAAAGGTTGCCCATCTCCTTTTAGAAAAACAAAGTTTTATATGTAATCTCTTTGGCGGTACCCACATATGATACCACAAGTGGGTATCTTTCTCTCTGTTTAATTAGGAATTTTAAACGTCATATCTTGCATACTAGTAAAAATTTTTAAAAACTAAACTTCACTTTTCTACTCGTGAAGTGAGAATTCTTCATCCGAAGTGATAAAAAAAATTTAGTCCGGTTTTCTATTGGATGAAATTTGTTAGGGAAAATCGGGCTCTTTAAACGTGAGCAGGTTTTGACTAAGTGATCACTTCCCCGAGGCATCAACCCTTTAAGGTTCTTGTCGATATGTCTAAAAATTTATTTTTATCGAAATAAATTGTCCCGATCAGAAAAAGATCAAAATCAAGAAATCGCAAAAATGTTTTTGTTTCTGGATTTGATACAAAAATCGGATTCGTTTAACGATTGGGTGAATAATTTTTGAGATATGGCATAAATTTCTGTTTTTGGGCCTTACCCATTAGCTGAAATATTCCATAGACGCGAAAATCTGGTTGATTATGAGATTAAAGATTTTGACGTATAGATTGAAGAAATGTCTCCGGGGATCACCCCTCGATATACGATTATAGTCGATATCTCAAAAAAATACTTCTTTAATCGTCAAAAGGACACGAGTTTTATATTATTAAAATTACGCTAGCATATGATTTTATCCAAATTCAAGAAAAAAAAAAACGAGAAAACTACAAAAAAAATTCGGAATTGGATAAAACTTGGTAGATAAGGCAACATTGACCGAAGAAGTACAAAATCGGGTCCATTTAAATATTGAGTGGATTGTTTCTGAGATATTGCCTAAAATCCTGTAGACAGTAAAAGTTTTTAAGCAGAAAACATACTCAAATATAAAACTCAAACACCTCTCGTATACGATCACAAAGTTGATCTAAATTCACCGATCAAAAATGAACCTAGAATCGCGCGCTTGTTTGTAATGACGCATAGTTTGTTTTTACATATAGCATAATAGTCAATTTCTTTGACAAAAGTTGCATACGACCTTAGTACGTCTAGGGCCTTATTATTGATTTCTTTAGAAAAAAAGTGCACGTTGATACATAAAGGTTCGTCACTCCTGATATAAAGGATCCAATTTTTAGTAACTCAATCAGTTGATTGTGACTTAATTTGGCTTTCAACTCGTAAGTGTGGTAGAGGCTCTAATATCTAAGTAATATGATGAGCAATGAGCTTACTAATTTATATTAAAGATGACTACATGGATAGTACTCGGAATATAAATATAATGAAAAATTATCTATAAATTGAGAAAATTTAAAATTTTAATAATAACTGTTATTTTAAGGCATTCTGTACAAGTAGATTCCTACAATTTGTACAGAAATTTTAATTAGGTAATATAATATACATTATTATGTAATAATCGCATATATGCAAAATTTGTTTTAAATGAAGTTCGCACGGCCAAATTTGTAAAAATTTTGTAGCAATTCAATGCATAAATTCAATTGACGAAATACTCTTTTTTAAGTTACCTTATCGGTTTAATTTTATATCAAGACTAAGTTTGCGAAAAATGAGTAATGATTTAATAAAAATTTTACCGGCTGACTTTTTCTGTAGGTCATGTAGGAAATTAAAAAAAAAAAACTATTTTAAGTTAAAACTTTAATAAATAATTGAAAAAAACCTTGTGCTCGGCTGGTTAAGGATGTATAAAATATATTTTTTGCAATTTTGATTGTGAATTATGTTATACCTTGACAATATAAGACGAAAAGTAAAAATAAAATTTTTCGATATCTGAAGTAATTTTCAAAATATCAAAAATTGTAAATTTTGTTTAATTATTTAGCTTTCGATATTTCGAAAACCAAGGCAGTCAAAGTTGAAAATAAGGTACAAATAATTTCAACCCTAAATCCAAAATTGCTTTGGTGCTCGGACTACCTTTAAAAAAATATTTCAAAATTTCAATCTCAGGGCCATCTAACCATTTAGCTCCCAAACAGATCCACTTAGTACTAAGGCTAGCTAAGTAAAATTGAGATACCGTAAATGAGATATTCTGTATACAGTACAGGGGCGTAAATTGTGTGTACTTTAAAGGTAAAAACTGTAAGCTTTTATAGCATAATTGGGAGGTTTTGTGAAATTATGTATGTCAAGTAGTAGTATTATATTCTTGAATCCAAAAAGGTGAATTATATATCTAGTTACGATTTCTAAGTATAAGAATATTAAATTAATAAATTTTTTTATTGCTTGTATAATATTTGGTTATCGTACGTACGTTTAGAAAAAAATATTAATAAACTTTAATAAATTGTCCTTGGAATAGCTTTAACTAGCTGTATATGAAAAATAAATATCTTAATTTATTATTTAATTAGTGGGTCATGTCATGAGGTATGCTATCTAGCCTATATCATCAAAGTATAATAATCAATTCAAGGAAAATTGTAAAGGAGAATTGGAGGTGATAAATATTTGTATATAATCACTTCATACATACGGAGTGTGCGTAAAGTTCGACAACCCCCACGAATGTAGTTAATTAAAAAAGCTCATTGTTAAACAATTTCTACAAACTTTTCGAAAACCTTTTAGCACAACAAAATTAAATAAAAAATCAATAAAGAAAAAAGTGTTGTATCTTTGCAATATTCCACAGTTGTTTATTAGGTTGTAAAATCTTCGTACCAAAAAGTCGATCTGAAAGGGGCGGACCTAACCCACTTTTTGGGGGGTAGTTGGGGTTTTAGTTTTTTACAAATTAAAAAAAAAACTATGCGCCAAAAAAAAAAAATCAACTAAAAGTTCTAGCTGATTTAATTGTACACATTTTTGTTTTTTTTTTCGAATTTCTAGCTTCAAAATTGACCGATATATGCCGATTTTAAAATGGTACATTTTTGCTCATTCAATCAAATGTAAAAAGATTCATCTTGTAAACCGTTAGAGATAGAACAAAAGTTTAAATGTAAAAGTTGTTAATTTTTTTTATAAGGAACAACTTTTACATTTAAACTTGTGTTTATTTTGTAAATTTCTCAACTACATTTATTCAATAAAGTGTTATTTAGAGATACTCAAACTTCAAGATCATAGGGCTCGTGCAACATCTTCGAAAGAAGTGGCTAACTTATATTCTTCATTTAGGAACATTTATATGTATTTTTTGATTAAAGATTGCTAAATTTTACGTCCTCTCCGTATTTTGTAATATTTAATTAATATCAAATAATTTTTTTAATAAACCAATTTATTTTAATTATTAAAAATTAGAATGTCAAACGATATGGGAAAACCTGGAAATGCTATGGAATTTTAGCAAAAATCTGAGAATTTTAATATCGACCGTGAAAAATGATAAAAATGTTATTCTTTGTTAATTGAAAATAATTAAATAGATTATTAAGTTAACGTTTTCTTTTTATTAGAATAATTTTTAACTGTTTTTTAATATTTCTATTATCAATACAGTATCAATATAGAAATTTTTTGTTTGTTTTGAGTTTTCTATAGATAAATTTTTGAAGTATACATAAATTCTCAATGGAGTGACGTCGGTGATCAATTTATCGATCTAAATTTTTTTGCACGTAGTCTTTGTTACTAAAGTTAAAAGTTGTAAAGGAATTTTTGTGGTTTTCGATCTGTAATGAAGGTACTGAGAAAATTTGAACTTTTTTGTTTATTTCCAATTTTACTGATAGATAAATTAGTAAAAAATGGGTATTTCGCCCACAAAGTATAAATAATACAAAAAAGCCTTATTTTAATCAAAAACTTATCTAAACGGAAACTTCCATTTCTTACGGAAACTTCGAAATTTCCTTAAAATCAGCTTTGCAATCGATTTTGGAAGTTACAAATTTCCTAGTTTTAATAAAATAATAGAAGTTAGTTATATTGCTAATCTTGTTTATAATTCTTAACAAGTTATTTTGTTTTCAGAATATGCTGAGTTTCTACATTGTAAAGGTAAAAAATTTGTTGATTTTAATGAAGTACGTACGGAAATCGAAGCGGAAACGGACCGTGTTACTGGAAGTAATAAAGGTATATCCAATATACCAATTAACCTGAGAGTTTATTCACCAAATGGTAAGCACAAATAATACAAATTCCAAAAACAGTTTTACTCGGAATAATTAATTGTTAGACGAGACATTGACCCAAAAATGTATATTAGGAGACTTGGAAATGTCTTTAACCACTGATCAATCCTCTTAGTGCATATTTATAATTTTTCAAACTTTGAATATGATGTTTAATTTTTTGGATTATAGACTTTTCTAATCGATTATCCTTGGTGATAATTATATTAAAAAACCAGAATATTAGTTTGACCCGATTTTTAATCCCCCAACAAAATGTGGATCTTACAAACTAATTGCCTTGTTAATTTTTTGTAACAACATAGCTCTCAAGAGAGCTTTAACTATCTTTTTACCCTGTTTAATTGGGCTAGTTCTCAAGTACTTTTGAAAAAATTCTGATAAGCCGATGAACCTCTTTCTGTATTTTCCCTTTGGTAATTTTAGATGTATTCTTTTCCTAGCGTTTTAATGATAAAAACAAACTAATTTTAATCCCTGAAGTAAAAAAGAATCTATTGCTACAAACAATTATAAATCTATTATTTTACAGCTGCTAAAATGAATTTCGGCAAAGAATTAAGTATCTCGAGTAAATGCCTAACAATCGATTATTTTGCTTTGCTGTAATAATAAATAATAAGTTTACTGAAGTTCAATGGGATATAATTTAAAATTATTTTTTTAGTATTAAATTTAACTTTAATTGATTTACCTGGTTTAACAAAGGTGCCTATTGGGGACCAACCAGCTGATATTGAGGCACAAATACGTGGAATGATATTACAATTTATTAAACGTGAAAGTTGTTTAATATTAGCAGTAACACCAGCTAATACAGATTTAGCAAATTCAGATGCTCTTAAATTAGCCAAAGAAGTTGATCCACAAGGTAAAAATTTTATATTTCATTGAAAATACTTTGTATATAACTTACTTTGTATTATTTTTAAATAATTTAGGTATTCGAACAATTGGTGTAATAACCAAATTGGATCTTATGGACGATGGAACAGATGCACGTGATATATTGGAAAATAAATTATTACCATTAAGAAGAGGATATATTGGAGTTGTAAACCGTTCACAGAAAGATATTGACGGTAGAAAAGATATTAATGCAGCTTTAGCTGCTGAACGAAAATTTTTCCTAAGGTATTTAATTTTTACTAACACCATAATACACACAGTTATGCTTTAAGGTTAGGTTCAGTTTGCTAAATGCGCCTCTTTCACTTAGCAAATAATGGTACA
Organism: Chrysoperla carnea; assembly: GCF_905475395.1. Classification (NCBI taxonomy): domain Eukaryota; kingdom Metazoa; phylum Arthropoda; class Insecta; order Neuroptera; family Chrysopidae; genus Chrysoperla; species Chrysoperla carnea. The sequence goes on along the minus strand of NC_058338.1, from coordinate 55,114,959 downwards.
TTGCCAGCCTTATTTTCTCAAAATCCATGCCTCTCACTATCAGTTTTAATATTTTGTAGTAAATCATTTTGCATAATGTAGCTTAAATCAATATATAACTTAAAGCTTCATGAAAAGGTCCGTTTTCTTATTTAAGCTCTTGGAAATTGAAAGATCCATTTCCTATTTTCATTGAAAAATAAGTAATGTAGTGACTTCTATGTATTCACTTTGTTCATTTTGTCTTACTTAATCACAACTAGGGAAGTGGTCAATATCGATTGAAAAATCATCTATAGCTCTAAATAATTTTTAAAAAAATTCTCCTCGTGTTGTTTGTACCAGAGAGATATAGAATATTTGGGCTCGAAAATTTGCACCCATCCATCTTAGAAGAAATCCCAGTAGGAAAAATTGAGGCGTTCTGCTTTATTATAACAACTGGATATTAGGGTAGATTACGAAACTGCTTCGTATTGCAGGGTCGACATTCAAACTAAAAGATTTGATTTTGTCAATTGCCTCAAAAGTCACGCTTTGTCTCGCCCAAAATGTAACTGTCACAGTAATATGCGATATTTGGCATACTATAAACATGTTTTCATATTGATAGAAAAAGTATTGTAAAGCATACTCTAATCTCCTTGTTTAATATCTTCTTATCTTGTCGGGAGAAACTAATTTCTGAATATTGAAATTGGCTCTTGTAAAAGAAATTGTTTTCTCCATCATTAGAAATTTTTTATTCAGAAAAACTTAATCTCAATTTTGAAATAATATTTTTCAGTCATCCAAGCTATAGACATTTAGCGGAACGTCTCGGTACACCATACTTACAACGTGTATTAAATCAACAATTAACAAATCACATCCGTGAAACATTACCAAGTTTACGTGATAAATTACAAAAACAATTATTAACATTAGAAAAGGATGTTGATCAATATAAACATTTTCGTCCGGATGATCCAGCAATCAAAACCAAAGCAATGTTACAAATGATACAACAATTACAAACAGATTTTGAACGCACAATTGAAGGGTCTGGTTCGTCGGACATTAATACATTAGAATTATCTGGCGGTGCAAAAATACGACGATTATTTCACGAACGTTTTAATTTTGAATTGGTTAAAATGGAAATTGATGAGAAAGTATTGCGTAATGAAATATCATATGCTATACGAAATATTCATGGTATCCGAGTAAGTTTTTCGATTATTTTTATTAAGTATTTTGAAAGTTCATATCATTTGTAGTTCTAAAGTTGAATGAAAAGTAATCCTTTGAACAAATCTCCTTGTGTCTTGACTATCTAGTTATGGTTAAATGGGCACTAGACCAATATATTTATTTTTGTTTTTAAATCATCATTTTTAATATGTTGTTAACAATATATGTTGAAAGATATTGAGCTTTTTTTCTCCTGAAATTATGATTACTTATTGCAATTCGTCTATTAAATGATTTTTCTAGTATTTAAAATGAAACACTGAATTTCTGGATGTATTCTGACGCTTGTGTTTTGTGATATTCTAATACAAAATGGAAAGGAAATTTATAAAATAGCTTACTTTTAGAAATAAAAATTTTGGTCTCATTTTGTTCAAATAATCATTTTCCGTTATTGTCAAAAATACGCTTTGACCATTCATAATTACCATTATTACATATAAATTAATACATATTTAATGAATATGATGGCAGTAATGGTTGAAAATAACCTTAATCAGTTTTAAAACTACAAATTCAATAAATTAAAATAAACTTGTTATTAAAATTTTTATTTGATACATTATTTAGGTAGGTTTGTTCACACCTGATATGGCATTCGAGGCAATTGTTAAAAAACAAATTGAACGGTTGCGAGAGCCTATAATTAAATGTGTAGATCTAGTCGTGCAAGAATTATCAAATGTAATTCGTATTTGTACAGAAAAGGTAACATCAACAAATTTAATACTTAGAGGTGTAGTACGATAAACGAAACATGCTACGATATAGATTTAAATCATTAATAATAGTGTCTATCGATAGTTCCTCTCTTTTTTTGGCAGCACATTTCTCTTCGAAATATCAACAACATCTCTTAAGGCTCTAGAAAAATTTTATTAGTTTACCAACATGTGATCGATCTTTGACATCCCTCGTGCTGTGGTTGGGTTGTTTTTCTCCAATAACGTTTTCCCTAGATTTGAATAACTCTTGATATACAACAACCGGCGGATTTTACCAAACATAGAGCAAGTCTCGATTCAAAATCATTATTTTTGAAGTTTCTAAACCAATTATGCTTCAGTTACAGTTTTTCTTTTCAAAAATAATAAAATATGTCTGGTGTAAATCTAAAGATTGAACTTAACGATAGAGTTGATTACACGATTGCGATATGCAAAGGATCACGATAACGACGTGTGTCGAGGAAAAGTAATTACTTAAATGTTTAAACATAACCATTTGCCAGTATCTTTATGTTTCGTTTATCGTTCTTCACAATACGAATAGGTAATTAAAATTAAGGAGCAATTACCAGAGCAAATTAATTTGATTCAGATGGCAAGATATCCACGTTTAAGAGATGAAACAGAACGGATCGTTTCTCAACAAATTCGTCAACGTGAAGAATTTTGCAAGAAACAATTGCTATTATTAATTGATTGTGAACTAGCATATATGAATACGAATCATGAAGATTTTATCGGTTTTGCCAAGTACGTAGAAAAAACATTTATTTTGAATGCAATTAATTATTTTACTATCATAATAATTTTTATAACTTAAAATAATATTTTTTTTTTTGAAAAGTTTTTATTTCAATTTTGTGTTGCGTTAAATTTTTTTTTTTTCGATTTTAATTTGAAAATTTTTTTAAACAAATTTTCGCCAGCATTGTAACAACAAAATTCTTTTTAGTTTTTATTTTTTTCAAATCAGTAATTAATAATCGAATTTTTTTTTTTTTAATAAATAGCTGTTTTTATAAAATGTTACATAGATGTTGAAAATTGAAAGCTTAATTTCGCTAATAATAAATTGAGGCTTTAGCAGCTCAATTCTTGAACAAAAATTTAATTTGTTTTTCATCACTATTTAGTATTTTTCGTAGTGGATAGGTGAAGAATCTTTTGAGTTCGTAAAAATTAATTAACTATTCTTTTCTTACCATAAAATGAGTAAATTTCTTTTTATTCATAGTCCGCGGGACAGAACCCTTTTTGTTAAATGATTAATACATACTTGAAACTTCGTAAGTGGCTTCCTTTTGGCGATTATACCAATTTTTATCTACCACTATTTTCAAAAGTGCTAATAACGTCAAGTTATCAATCTGATGCAGTTTTTTTCCCGGACAAAATATTTTATTGTTTAATAACGTTATCAAGTGATCTTACTGTCCGGTAAATTTTCTGCTGCGCTTTTTTCAGACAGATAGATTAAATAGGACGTTAAATATGAAAAAAGTCGTAGAGAAAAAGTTTAGTAGACTCGCCAAAAAGAAACCACTTACGAAGTTTCAAGTATGTATTAATCATTTAACAAAAAGGGTGCTGTTCTGCGGACTATCAGTTTGTTACAATAATTGCTAACGCCTTCAATCTTTGAAATTTTCGGGCTGTTTTATAATAATTTTAAAGTATTAAAAATTTTTAAATTATCTGTACAGCTACTTTAACGCTAAAGTTGACCTAGGACTCTGTATGATAGTCACAGATAGTCATACAATGACGAATCACTGTGACTTTCGATCAAATTGGTTCGTTACGTATATACTACCTATTAACTGTTATTATTTACGAACTGCAGTTGATAGTAGCTAAAAAATACCTAAGCTCAAGTGTGGATCTAGAGAGGGGCAATCTAAGCGCCAATCGTAGGGTACAAAAAAATATGAAAATCCAGTTCGTTTGATGATTAGATGATTATTTTGGAGATATTTCATAAGTATTTCAAAGCTTTCGAGATATTTCGAGAATCACTCCAGAATAAAAGCTGTTTCTACAGGATTTTAGGCAATTTTAAAAACTACTCACCTAATAGTTAAATGAATGCGATTTTCTAATTTTTTAGGCTAAAATAACTATGTTAGTAAATGTATCAAATATAGCCGAAAATTAGTATACGTATCATATCAAATCATATTTCAAAACAAATTTTTTTTCGTTGCCCCAAAAAATCTTTCTAAATCTGCACCTGACGCTTCTCGGTATAGCGTAGCAAATTGAGGCTTTGACCTACTGAAAGCTTCGAAGTAAGAATGCGATCAGAAACACTAGTTGCTCGTTTTTTAATGTTTAATCTGGACCTAAAATCGATTTTTCCGGACATTTAGATTGAAATTGAAAAGTAATTTTTTTTTCTTCGAAATTAAAGGTTCTATTTCATTTGAGACACGTGCCAATATTTTTTCAAACTTTTCAAAATTCTAAAATTCTCAGTTGTCTTAGGAACAATAAAACCAAATTATTTTTTTTTATTTTATTGAAAATTAAAACTAAATTGGAAATTATGAAAATTTTTTAATGATTTTTTATGATAATGATTCGTGGAGGTGTACTGGAAAAAGTCATCCAAAATTGCTGCGTCGAGATTTGAATACTATTCAAAGTTTACGTTTTGGCTCGGTCTCGTAACTCCAATCAGAGGAGGTATCAATCTCTATAAATTTAAATAACCCTGGCGAGACATTTTTGACAAGACTGCATCGCGAAACATGAGCAGATAATTAGCAAAATATGTACCCAAAATTTTACCAAAAATAATAGACTTTATGAAAGTTTATGACGAAATTTAGTGTGAAGTGACAGATAGGTCTACTGCTAATTGCTTGCCTATGTTTCGCATTAGAGCTTTGTTGAAAAAGTTACCCCGAAGTAATTTAAATTTACATCTCTCCCTGATTGGTATTATGACATCGAGCCTTGGTGAAATGGTAGATAGAACGATATATTTGACTAGTATTAAAATCTGAACGTAGACATTTCGCACGGATTTTTTCCGTACGTTTTTCAGGGCCATAACTACTAATTTTTACACATGTAAAATTCCCCACATAATTTTAAAATTTCTTGAAATTATTTTAAAATTTTAATAATCATCAAAAATTTTATGTTACTTTTAAATTTTATAATTATGTGTTATCGATTTTGATGTGCGTATCGATAGAGAAAAGTTAGTGGAAATTAATAAATAAAGCTTGTTTCAAACAAGCAAAATAGACAAATTTCAAAATGATCAATAACTGAGTAAAAAAATCTAAGTATTTGATCTGCTTAGGTACTTTTAAATTATTTATAAGCTATAAATTTTAACATGCAATTGGTAAATTTTTTAGAATAGTTTTTTATTATTTATAATTTGTATTCAATTACAATGCTATTTTTGCTATTTTATAAATTAAAAAAAAAAAAAAATGATATAAATATTTTTCTACTTTAAAATAAGAATTCTGCTTTGCACATTTTTCAATTTAAAAAAGAAAAGAAAAATAGCAGTACTTTTTGCTTGATTTTTTAAACTATATAGTAATTCTCTTGTGAATATCGTTTTTTGTTTGAATAATATTTTTCTACAATCAATAAATTTTCTGTTTTGACAAGTTTTTAACTACAATCAATAAATTTTCTGTTTTGGCTTTCCATAGCAGTATACAAGCGTCGCAAAGGTATTCAATTTCTCTATATCAAATATTTTAACAATTGTATGTTCTTTATAAATTAAGTGATCCTATAAAACTTTTTATTTTTTATTTTTACAACACTCTTTGTCCAACACTTAAAATTGTGAAATAATTTTTAAACAAAATTATAGTAGAGGTGATGACAGCATATGGTCAAAAAGGAGTTGATTTGCTCGTTCGGCAAATTGACTTCCCAAATCATGAGATCTTCGTAATTTGTAATATTCATCGAAGGTAAACAGAAAACTACTGCAACGGGCTAGTCTTAAATCGAATTCCGTTTATCAGAGCTTTAAGGAGACTTCCAGATTAAAACTTTCTCAAAATTAACAATACCATTTTTTATTTTAAAATGTTTTCAATGGATGCCTGTGCATACGAAAATTTCCATGATTCATAATTTATATTTTACAATATGAGATAATCCTGATGTCGAATTGGCCATATTACCCATAAAAATGTAAAACTAGACTTGAGATATCATAATAATAATATAATAATAATAATAGGGTTTTAACCTCCGTTTCTCTGACATATACGCCTATAACAGAGGCCACCCACATCATTATTTGTTAATCTTTATTTATTTAATTACAAACATATTTACAATTACATTTTGATGCGGGTGGAGTCGGTTACTTCGTTCTTATCCAAGCGACGACAATGTGATCAATTCTGCACTCCCATTAATTATAAATTGTTCACACTGCCGCTGCCTAAGTCGAACCCGCAACCTAAGTCTAAATGGACAAACAGTCGAAGATAAACGCCTTAGGCCGCTCGGCCATTTAGGCTCTGAATCCTTGATATCATAACAAAATTTTAAAGTGAAATTAAAATTGATTAAAAAACAAAGAAGCTATAAGCAATCAAAGATTATCCATCTCTTTTTAGCAAAACAAAGTTTTATATGTAATCTCTATGGTGATATCCACGTATGACGTCACTACTGGGTATCTTCCTTTCTGTTTAATTAGGAATTGTAAACGTTCATATCTTGAATACTAGTAAAGATTTTTCTTTTCTATTCTAGACTTCACTTTTCTATTCGTGAAGTGAGAATTCTTCATCTAATGTGATAAAAAATACTTTAGTCCGATCCCCTATTAATCTATGCATAACTGTAACTCGATAAAGAAGCATATGAACTATGCTATTCAGCCAGACACAGGACTTGATAGTAAATTGTTGGATTTTTTTCAAATTTTCTTGAATGTTTTAATCTCTTTTTGTACTTTAAATGTTGATACATATTATAATCTATAAATCTTTTATTCTTTAAGTGAGTTAATTGCTATCAATTGAAAGTTACTTCTAATTTTAGGATTTGTATTATTCTTAAATCCAAAAATGTAGGTTTTAGCCAAAGATTTGTGAGGCGATCACAAAAGATTTGTAATTATCATGAAAGTTAAAAATTATTTCACATTGTTTTCCTATACACATCATTGTTACAATCTAGTACAAATTTTAATCAGGACAGGTTTTTCAAGTACTAGACTGTGACTAATATTTATGTACACTTTTCTTTTTTTTTTTTTTGTTAATTTTTTTAATGTTCTCAACAAAGTTTATGATTATGCGCTTTGTTGATTTTTCCAATTTTGTTGTGTTTGACCACATTTTTCAACATCTATAAATATAATAATTAAAAAAAGCAATATTATCAATTCTTGGAGGTTGTTAGAGAAAATTGGCTATTAATTGATCTTCTTTTACTCAAACAAATAAAACTAGGAAAATCAGATAAAACCAAAAGATAACGTTGGAAATAATTTCTTTTTTGTTAAAAATATTTAGTTAAGTTAAGCTGAAGGAGATGTCCATAAAAAACATTCGTATAAAAGGATGGAAAATAAAGTGATATGATGGAATTTTTTTAAGCTTGAAGTATATTTTACTTTTTTAAAGTAGCAATATAAACGATAATTAAATTTTGAATCGGTGACGGTTAAATCCTATCTACTAAACGAGGATTTATTTAAAAAATGATAAAACTCTAATTTAATATTATTTTTTACTTCAATAGATCATTTATTACAATCTTTTATCGATTGCAGTTTAATTTTCCTGGCTTACGGGCATTATTTTAGTGGGTAGCTAAACTTATAAGTGTATCTGAGACATTGTTTGCTTTCTTCATACATTATTGCAATTCTAAAACATCAAATAATATTTCATATTGAAATTTCCCTTACATGACATTTAATTTTATAACTGCTGTGGTAGAGACCACTGCAGTCATGTGACTAACTTTTACTGTACCAATAGCTGTTCTTTCTTATCATTCAGTCTCATTTATTTATATTGTTTCTTGTGTCAAATTGCTGAATTCCGTGTTTTCAATTTATTGAGTTGACCAAGATTGCTTTGGTCTGTATGGAAGTTGATTTATTCATTGGATAAAAACAACCTATGTTTAAATTTCTTTATTAGAACTTTTAAAAAAAATCTAACTTAAAGAAATGTTCGTGTCTTCGTAAGAATTCATGAATTATGTGACAATATCTTATTAAAAATATGTACAATTTGTTTTAAAATAATTTCCCATAGTATATCAATGAGTAAATGAGTGAGAACAAATACATTAATCAATGTGTATAAAAAGATACTATTATATGTCTGCTTGCATTCTTTTGAACAGTAGCAGTACAATAGTAGCAAAATAAACATTCAAGCTGACTAGTATCCTTCTTATACACATTGTTTAATATATATGCACTGTCTCACACTCATGATTTACAAAACTCACAATATACAAGTTTCCATAAGGTACATATATATTTTACTCAGTCAGCGGGTCAATTAATATAGAATTCGCGCTTTACATTGAGGGCTACATAAAAATTTCCATAATAATTTATTTTTATAACAATTTTCCCGATTATTTTGTAATATTATACTCAAATCTGTATGAAAATTCGATTACAGTTGTAAACGCAGAACAACCTCATTGAAATTGATAGCTTTTTTTGCATTTACTTTTTTATTTGAATCTTCAATTTTACTGAAGGTTATTGAAATAAAAGCATGACGAAACGTAACACATTAACATTTGAAATTCACAAGGATTTGTTTTTTGTTTTTGTTTTTTTGATAAATGTAAACATCGTTGTGAAAAAATCAAAAAAATTGAGAGAAAATTTTCAATATACCGGAAGAAACGAAAAAAACACGAGATGCGTGTTTGTCATGTATATTATTCTAATCAGGTTGTTGTTACTTTGGTTTGGCTTTTGTTTTACTAATTTTTCGTTTTGTTTCATTTTTTTATAAAAAGTCATAGGACTGGTAATTTTTTTGGTAGCGCTCAAAATCAATCGGAAAATTCAGTCAAGACCGGACATCGTCAACTGGGAAATCAAGTCATTCGCAAAGGGTATATGTGCATTCATAATTTGGGTATTATGAAAGGTAGGTAAATTATGTTTATATTTTTAAACCTGTGTAAATAAAATAGCAGGTGTTTTATTTTAAAATATTCAGACTACTTCTTAAACTAAGTGTTTTAAAAAAGTTGCCTAAATAAAAAGTTAAAATATTCAGGAGTTCCAAGTAAAACTAAAAAAAAAAATCTATCGTTATTTGTTTCTGTACTTTAGGCGCGTTATGAAAAAATGATGATAGTGAATTTTTATGATGGGCGCGTATAGAGTGGCGTGAAAACTAAGAGTTAAAGTTATAAACTACAAGCCCATGCTAAAAATTTTCGGGTAAAATGAAAAAGATATTTCTATATATAAAAGTAAGTTTAAGTACCATTGAATGTCACACCCCTTGGCGCCTCACCCTTGCAACAGCAAATATGTACGGCGTTGCTGGATACTAACTCTGCATAATTATTTGAAGCGAATTACATAAATGCCGTACAGATAAAAATTCGGTAACCTCGGTACCGGATGTTAAAAAAAGATTTTGATCTCCCGTCATTTTCCGAGCCTTACTTAATTACGCTATACATATTTACTGTTGCAGTGGTGAGACACCAAGGGGTCATGGTGCTTAAAATTACTTTTAAAGATGATTTCTGGTGAGTCACATCACCTGAAAATTTTTTGCATGTGCTTGTAGCCTGTTAGTTATAATTTATGAACACCATGATTGATAGATGACGGATTAAGTGACATCTATGAACACAATAGATAAGTTTACATAATCGAAATTACAGTTTCATACCATAACTACGTATTATTGATTTACATTATTTATTTATTGTTATATTTGTTATTACCGAAAAAGTATAACTTCCCAAGCGCGTACATAAGAATACACACTTATAAAGACCAACTTATCGTAATTTAAAGTTTTCTCTATCTCTTATCCTTACAAAAAATGTATACATAAATACACTTTCAAATAATTACATATAGATTTTTGCATTTGATTTCCGTCAAATTTATTTAGTTAAAAAAATATTTCCAACAAAAGTTGCTTTTTGTTTTAAAAAGAATAATTTACTAATTTAAAAATTTTGATACTATCATCAGCTATGAACATTATCGAGTTTTCAAGAAATAATCGAAATACTTTAAAGTAGGTCACCCGTTCTAGTATCCCAAATAGAAACCGAAAAGTTTATCAACCTAATAATTTGTTTTATAATGTAAAAAAATGACTCAGTAAATCATTTCATCCATCTCGATGAACCGACGTGCGCAACCTGCTCAAAATGTGATATGAGGATGTCTTAGAATTTTGCACGGTATTCATTCCTGTATATCTGGTTGACATACTATTAAATGCGTAAAATTTAAAAGACACCTAATTTTTCTTGAAAATTTTGTATTTTCATATTAATATATTACAAAATGCAATATATCAAAACGATTAACTACGTTAGTTATTATATCTGTTATTAATTTTCAATGCTATTTGATTATAGGCGGTTCTCGAGATTATTGGTTTGTATTAACAGCTGAAAATATTTCATGGTTCAAAGATGAAGAAGAACGTGAAAAGAAATATATGTTACCATTAGATGGGCTTAAATTGCGAGATATTGAACAAGGTTTTATGTCACGACGGCATATGTTTGCATTATTTAACGCTGAGGGTAGAAATGTATATAAGGTAAACTATTTCATATTGTTATCAGGTACAAACGTAAGATCTAGGTAGATTTTATAGTGAATTGAACTTCAAACATTAATCATTTCTAATAAAAATTGATCAAACACTAAAATAATTTTTCGATGTTTTATGGAGGCTCATTGTCCATAAAGATTGCATGTTTTGAATAATCAGATACTTCAAAATTTTGCTCTCTAATGCCACCTTCTGATAGTCTAAGAGCTGGTATAAGATCTGATTATCAGATAAGTAATGGTCGACCTTATACGGTCTCCTCCTGTACGGTCTTCTTGAATCAAACTATTATCCGTGAGATATATCATTGATCATGAAATTTAATGATCTAGTTGTTAAAATAATTAAATTACTTTCAAAGAAAACACAATCAATATTCAATAATTTTTCAAAAAATATTAGCCGTATCTTCCAAAATCCAACGAGTTTGGATTTCAGCTTGGATATGCGTCTCGAACCTAATACTCGTATGTAAATATATAAAATCTACCTAAAAATATTCAGTTTTTAAAAATTTTATTTTATACAGAAATTAGTGCTAAATTATTTTTATGATTTTTATTTGCACCTAATTTATACAAATACCTACAATTTTTCTTTCTTGAGGGTGGAGGAGTTCTTAGGAGAAATTCGATTATGCCTCACTCAAATGTGTGTATAATTTTTTATTTTAAGAAAATTAAGCTACGATGCTTATTCTTTTCCTACTTCCTCATAGTCATTCAAATATCGAAGAAATTTTTACCCAAAAAATGTATGTATATAGGCTTTAATTTCATTTACTATTTGGGTGGGTATTTTTTAATGTTCCCTAAGAATCCCATCATCAATCATACAGAAAATTTCTATTCATTTAGGCGTTATTTTTGAAATAGAATTGTTTTTTGAGCTTGTTATTCATTGCATATATTTTTACCATTATTGTATTATATGTAAAAAGAACGCATACAGGTTCTGCTTTTGTCCGTTGCGGTCAATATTCAAAAGATGTATATAGTTTCCGCTGTTCGTCTTCTTTTTTCGCCTGAAGTCGTATTAGCGTCTTAAACTGTGATTACAAAAAGCCGTAAAACTAACTTTATGACTTGGATAGTTTAAAACTGATATAAAATATAAAATCGTTTATAAATCAATTAGAGAAGTTATCGATTTTATCGAAACCTACATAAACCTAGTATTTTTATTTTCAGACCTTTAATAGGTTGGCTGATAAGTCCCCGGTCTGACACATAAATGGCGTCGCTAGTATTAAATGCATATTATTTTTATATAGTACCAACCTTCAAATGATTCGTGTCAAAATTTGACGTCTGTAAGTCAATTAGTTTGTGAGATAGAGCGTCTTTTGTGAAGCAACTTTTGTTATTGTGAAAAAAATGGAAAAAAAGGAATTTCGTGTTTTGATAAAATACTGTTTTCTGAAGGGAAAAAATACAGTGGAAGCAAAAACTTGGCTTGATAATGAGTTTCCGGACTCTGTATTTTTTCCCTTCAGAAAACAGTATTTTATCAAAACACGAAATTCCATTTTTTCCATTTTTTTCACAATAACAAAAGTTGCTTCACAAAATATGTTCTTTTCATAACTTTTCACTAAATTTCAAAAGCGATTGTTATCTGACACGATATGATCGCTTTTCAAAACTTTTGCTTTAATTAAAATTCGTCGGGTTTTCAGTATAAAATACTGAAAAACATCTTTTAAAGAATTGAAATATAGGAGTTGAATATTATAATTTGAGAATTTCAAAACATAATTTTCATTTTACGTCATCATGTACACTAAGTAAAAATAAACGCAAAAGTTGAACTATTCTAAGTGATGTTACTATAACAGTACATGTAATTCACATATAATATTCTATGTATATCACATAGAATGGTAAAACACGTGCATTTTTTGTGACACAGAGTGTATTTATGATAATGAGAAGCAGAAATATAATTTAATTTAGTCCCATATCGACGCTTCTTATCAGGGTTCGAGGATATATATCAATGGATATATATCATGATATATATCCGATATGTATCACATGAATTTTTTTGATATATATCAATACAAAAATGATTAAAAATATTTAATATTATTTAGTAATTTTTGACGTTTGTTACTGTATTTCTGCTTCCCAAATTTGATGGCATTTTAGCAGAGTTAAAACATACTAATACCAAGTTCTAATCGTGTCTTGTCAGAAAAAGTTCGTAACGCAAGAGTAAGTTTAAGTAAGATTCAGAATCGGAAGATGATCTACCTTTTTCTTCTTTGAAGTCTAACCAAGCACAATTATGAATACGACATTTTTTTAATTTGATAATTAACAGTTTATTACGAATGACTGACGACTGATTTGATAATTAGGTAATAGACTGATTATACTCTAAAGTTATTATTTGTAATAATTATTGTTTTGTTACTTAAGTGTAGGTATGACCATTGACTGAATAGAATTTATAAAATTGTTTTATTTGTTCGAGTTTTATTTATAAAATTTTATGATTTTTAGTTGATTTTGCCAAATCTAGACGAATATTTTATGTTTTGCTTTCATTTGTCTGATTTTAAGTACCTTAATAAATAAATCATTTTAGTTTTTTTTAAATATCAAAATTTTGATATATATCGGATATATATCAAAAATATCCGATATTTTGATATTTATAATAAATATCGGATATTTTCGAACCCTGCTTCAAATGAATGTTACACAGTTCATAAATTTCCACACAATTTTCATGTTCCGACAATTTTTACAGAATATGTTATGTAACTTCCAGTTTGTTTTTATTTTTGCTTGTTTCCAAAATAAGAAAATGAATTATGTAGGAAGAAGATAAGTAATACTAGACTTTATAAGAAGCGTCGGTATCGATTTAAACATTTGTGGAAGGACTATATACGTATAACTAAGACATGAACACTATACGCCACTCTTTTTAATAGCACTAAAGGGCTTGGAATTTTAATTGTAAATATATTTGGATAGTTTAAATACGTATGAAATCGTATCTAGTGGGTGCTCAGCCTTGCTTACAATACATTTTATATACTTGAAATTTTTTTGCTAATAAATTTTTTAAAATTCCCACAGGATTATAAGCAATTAGAATTGAGTTGTGAAACTCAAGATGACGTCGATTCATGGAAAGCATCATTTTTACGTGCTGGTGTATATCCGGAGAAATCAACAGAAAAAACAGAAGGAGAAGAAGTTAGTATTTTTCAAAAATTTATTTGCTTACTATTTACTTTTTATCCCATAATTTTTTCTTTACATTTTATTCAGTTTCTTTTTTTATTAAGTTTAAATTATATGTGTCTTACAGAAACCTCGGGCAAGTATTTCTCTATTTACGAACTAGGTTTGAAACAACAAAAATTTTTTCGTTTGATTTTTTTTTTATTTGTTTTCTTTATACTAATACTTAAATTTAGTAGGTTATCTAATTTATCAAAAAATGAAAAGATGCAATTTTTTTAATTTCTGGTTTAAAACAACAATAATCATTAGTATGACAGTTCGAAAGTTATAGACAAAATAAGTAATAAAACAAACAATTGACTTAATTGTTGAAATACCATGTATAGACAATGTTGATTACACAATCGTTTGTATTTTACGTCATGTAAGGAAAGAAAGATAGCCACTCTGATATAGCCACGCATACATAACTGATATTAACATATAATAAATACTATACAATTTGCGCACTTGCGGGTAAACAGTGATGTTTACGAAAAAATGTTTCAAACAAAAGATGCTTATTTTTTTATAAGAAACATTTTCTACATTAAACTTTTGTTCTATCTCTAACGGTTTACAAGATGGGTCCTATGAGTCCAGACGGACAGACAGACATACAACCGGAAATGGACTGATTAGGTGATTTTATGAACAACACATCCTTAACTTGCAAACATTTTTTTGAACGTATCTTTTCATTTTTCATTAAACTTGGATAAAATTTTGGAATATTTGTTTACGATAATCTAAACCATTTTTTTGGAGTGTGTATTGATTGCGTCCGATTTCATTTTCCTTTCATGCAATCTTCAGGGTAAACCGCCTTTTGTTTAATTAGTCAAATTTCTAATGTTCAGAATTTTCAAGTATATAAACTAACGAGAAGATATATAAATAATATTAATTTTTAATAATTTGCTTTAATCTTGTAAATTCTGAATTGTATCTGATATCCCCTTATTTCTTGGTTTTCTTTTGTTTTTTTTTACTCCAAATATAAATAAAATTATAGTATTTATTCATAATATTAACTGCTAATGCTTACTTATGCAGGGTGATGGGTTTGAGGTTGGTATATTTATAAAATATATTAGTATCTAAAGTAGGTAGCGCATGAATGTGCTTAAATATTGTACTACAAAACATTTACAAACTTTTCTAATGGGTAGAATGTTTAAAATATTTAAATACGATAATTTTTTGTCTCAATAGGCCTTTTTCCTGATATTGACTTCAATGTACCTCTCGTTAAAATTTGAAAATGTGCGAAAATAGATGACAAGATCTGGAATCTAAATAAAAATCGATTAATAAACATAAAAGATACAAGCAATTAAATAACTTCTGATATATAGTCTTTATGGCAATTGCAGTTATGGCGTCACCAAGTGTTATTTTCCTTTTTTTCTATTTGAACATTTAAATTCTTCATATTTTCGTAGTTATGGATGTTATCCAAAAATTGATTTTACACGATGTTTTGGCACGATAACGAAAAAATTTTAGGACAAAGGCTTATTCCTAAATCAATTATTTTTTTAATCTTATAATGCGTATTCTGATTACTAATCATACATTTCACTTCATGGAAGTTGCAGCCAGACGCGAAGTCAGACAACACATAACAACGCGTGTGTAAAGACTGATTAAATTATTTTTTAAATGAATTATAAAATATTCCTTCTACCCACAGAAAAAAAATAAACAAAACACAAAATTTTCATATTTCATCACAACAAAAATGAAATCATTTCGGAAGCACCATTAATTATTTATTTTTATTCAAAATTGTTATTATCCTTTACTTTATCTTACTAAAAGAAAACCTCAAGTATTTTTTTCTTCCTGGTTTGAATTTTAGGAATAAATTTTTTTATTAAATACCTTAATTATCACAATACTCACAAACCCACAATTCACTAGTGAATGTTTTTGCACTAACGGAAAACTCAAAATGTATAGTGTGATTGCGTTGTAAGTAGTTTATAGAATTTTTCTACTTATTTTCTTCTCTTTTATTGGAACTAATAAATAATTTTTTTACCAAAATAAAACTTCTGGGCGGATTACTTATGTTGGTTAATTTTACAGTTTGTGGAGGCTTCCAAAAAAACTTAATGCATAAAAAACATATTAAAATTATTTGGGACACTTGATCATACATAAAAAATTTCATTGCGAAAGAATGTACTTAAAGCCGTGGTATCACTTAAACAAGTATGTGCGTATATATAAATAATACCATAAATTGGTATATTAATGACTTATTTTTTGTTTGGATAAGTAAATAAATAAATTACGTAATTAATTAAATACAATATAACTAGCCGTAATTAAATTGCTCAGAACATTGTCATATTGTCCGAATCATTCTAGGCATATAATATCAAAAGAAATTCTTTAAAAGCAGCATCTTATTTTGAGGCCACTACACTTAGAATGACACAGTAGTCTGTAGATAATTATTATGACTCTTATTTTATTACGCACATAAATGTTTCAGTTATAATCGAGGAAATAAGGTATTTGATCCAGGAATCGTCTTCGTGCTAGTAGCTTTTTGTAGAAGTCGGTAGAAAATGTTTGTCTGAGTGTACTTAACAAAATCATATTTATGCGAGCTAAAGTTTTTTCGAATTACAATCATAATGTGAGACAGAAGTACCCTATTTTACGATATTTTAAACTCGTATTTTTTTAAAACGCTTATATATTGAGAACGGTGAGGTTTGGTAAAAATTGGCAGGAGTAAAAAAAAAGCATAGAATTGTTCAAAAAATAAAATCGAATGGCTTACTAATTAAATTTTTGACCGGAATTACAAAATATTCTTTATTTTCATCAATAAAGACGGAAATACGGATTTTTTTTCAAATGCTTATATCTTGAAAACGGTGAGGTTAGGTAAAAAATGTCGAAAGATCAAACTCGTCCCACTTGATGGACGTAAATCGAAAAAACTTTAGTTGGCACGAATATGATTTTATTGAGTGCAGTCAGACAAACATTATTCACCGGCTCTCATAAAAATCTAATGGCGCAACTCCTGGGTCAGACTGTTTTTTCGATTTTATTTTCTCGATTATTATATTATGCTTGAAGTATGGTTTATAATTGCATTGCATTAAAGAAACCCAAACTTTACGAAACTAAAAGAATCGACTCAAAGCGAGATATTTTATATCCATACTAATATTATAAATGCGAAAGTAACTCATTAATTTATCAAGCATTAGCTAATGTTTAAATAAAAAATAAACTTAATAGTCAGTGCCTTTTTAAATAAATATGCAATACGTAATTGAGCACCACACTTTAAATTAGTAATTTGTTATATTCTCAAAATAAAATATCTCTGATTAAATTATATATATATATTTTTTTTTATTCAACTCATATTGAAATACTTTCATAACCATTTATATCATAATAACAAAATTTTGTAAAAATTCATTTACCAGTTTATTCGTCTGAAAATTCGATTAAAAACCCCATTTATTTGGATTTAAATGATTTTGCTGGAAACATCCATACTAATATTATAAATGCGAAAGTAACTCTGTCTGTCTGTTACTCTTTCACGCCTAAACGGCTGAACGGATTTTGATGAAATTTGGTATGGTGATAGATGATAACCTAGAAATGGTCATAGGCTATAAATAATCACGCCATCGTTCTTAGGGGGTAGGCAGTAGGCAGATAACTAAATTGAGTTAGTGATTTTTAGTCGTTTTTGTTGGGCCTTTTGCTCTTTCACGTCTAAACGGCTGAACAGATTTTGATGAAATTTAGTAAGGTAATAGATGGTTACCTAAAAACGGATATAAGATCAAAATGATCACGTCATCGTACTTAGGGGGTAGGAAGTAGGCAGAAAACTGAATTGAGTTAGTGATTTTTTTATGGTTTTTGCTGGGAGTTTTGCTCTATCATGCCTAAACGGCTGAACGGATTTTGATGAAATTTAGTTAGGTGATAGATAGTAACCTAGAAAAGGATATGGAATATGGGAGGAGGGGTGAAAGTGGGAATGTTGCCCAGCAAAGCGGGTAGTTCACAGCTAGTAGTTGATAAATGAAAGAAACCATTGTTGTTAATTTATAGATGCAAGTTTGAAAGAATCATTAAACGTATTTATGCTAATTTTACAACAATGCGAGAGAGAATTCCATAAATTTCCTAGGGGCTAATTGAATACACTCATGAAAAAGACATTAATTAACTTCAAAAGTCACATTTTGTTAAGTTACAAACAAAAGAATTTTCTTCAAAAAATGTACCATGTTTTACGTATCATCCATAGTTAAGCAATAAAATTCCGTTAAACTATGAGAGGTAGAAATTAGACATATGAAAGTTTTCGAAAAAATGATTGAAAGAAGCTTTGGAGTGATTTATTGTCTTTCTAACCCGCCTCTTCCTCAGGTGCTCGAACTATTATAAAAAATAGCTACAATGAAGTTTGATATCAAAGGTGTAAAAACTTTAGTAAATTTTAATCGGCAATTATAAATCATATTTTGAGGGTTTGTGATCATTGTTAAAGGGAATTTTATTCTCTTGGTAGCGGTTACAATAATATGAAAGCATGCTTACAATATTGTATTAATGTTATTATCAGGGTGATGGTGAATCAGGGTTACAAAGTTCAATGGATCCACAATTAGAGCGACAAGTGGAAACAATTCGTAATTTAGTTGACAGTTATATGAGGATTGTAACAAAAACAACACGTGATCTTGTACCAAAATGTATTATGATGATAATCATAAACAATGTGAAAGATTTTATAAATGGTGATTTACTTGCTCATCTATATGCAACGGGTGATCAACAAGGTATGATGGAAGAATCAGCGGAAGCGGCAACAAAACGTGAAGAGATGTTACGCATGTATCATGCTTGTAAAGAAGCCTTACATATTATTGGTGATGTTAGTATGGCAACAGTTAGTACTCCTGTACCGCCACCGGTGAAAAATGATTGGCTAGCAAGTAGTTTAGATAATCCTCGGCTATCACCTCCATCACCAGGTGGACCACGTGCGAGACCAGCACCAAACATGTCACAAGTTGGAAGTATGGGTAAGAATTTAGTCATATCGTGAGATTTTTAGCACATAATCATAAATGTGGGAAATTCGTTTAAGGGCTCATAAATGTTGTTGTTCAAAGGAATCCAAACAATTTATATGAATGGCATGGTTTTTTTGAAAAAATTTCTATTCTATATTGAATTATTTTCATTAAATACTCAAATTTGAAACTTCCCATCTATATGATTTTGTGCCTTATACGTTCTGAATATTTTATGCAAAAAAAAAAACTAAATTGTTGAATGATATTTATATAGGATCATTGGGAGGAGGTTCAAGGGCACCACCACCAGTACCCGCTTCAGGAAGACCAGCTCCAGCAATTCCAAATAGACCTGGCGGAGGTGCACCACCTCCACCACCAGGTAGACCAACAGGCCAAGGCCTACCAGCACCATTAATACCATCGTGAGTAAAATATTTACCAATTATAATGTTAATTTGTTTCATTTGTTTGTCAAATATATTTCATTCATTTAAATTATTTTTCAACTCGAATCATTATTTTTTTTTTTACAAATCTTGCATGCTTTGGGTGTAGTTTTAATTTAATTTTGTTTCGAAATATTCACTTTTGTATTACTAGTTGTACCATTTGTGATGTTCCGTATGTGCAACAAATGGTGATGGTGTTTTGTTTTCAGGAGGCGTTAAATGCCGCTTTTCATCTTGTTAAAAATCTAAATAAATCCACCAGCATTCACAAATAAAAAATACATAACCTAGCATAGGAAAAATCGTTAAAAACTAATTTTATGTTATCCTCGAATAAAAATGTCTGCTTACATACATAAAAAAAGATTGATTATTCTGTAAAGTCGTATAAACACGCAATATGATTTTCCAAAAAAAATAAAAAAATAACGAATTCGTGCAATCAATTTGTTAAAGATAATATTTAATATTCATTGGTGGAAAGCATATTCGACTAACATCACTTCATATTAACATTTAACACGAATGATTATTAAATAGGGGGTATTTTTGCAATTTTTGCAAAAACGTTTTGAGAAATGTTTCAGAAGATGTCTAGAAATTTTATCTAAGAGAAATTTTGGGGCTCCTATTCTTTAATGCTTCCAAATGGGTTTAATCGATTATTGAATTATTATCCTCGAAATAGGAAGGCAATCATTTGTTTTCAGTTCAATTCAACAGTATCTATATTCAATTACTATAGCGATTTACAAAAAAAAGTTGGTGATAGCATGGATTAATGGAATATATTACTGATCCTGATTGAACGCTTTGTACCATTCGTACGTTCATGTCTTGATAATTTCTCTTACTCTTTAGCGACCCGGTGTATAAGATATAAGATTTGAGACAAATTTTTTATTCAGTTATTTTGTTGATTGTAAAAATTGTGACGCCTAATGAAGTGTGTAGACTTAATTAGGTGTTCTTTCTAACTGCGTTTTATCACACCATCTTAAAATTTCATATAATTCCAAAACATTTCTCACAAAAATTCGTTTTTATATATCAAAAATTTGAAGAGCAGATTTTTCATAGTTTTTTCTCTTCAAAAGCATCAATTTTTCCTACCCGAAACAAATATTAAACGATACTATTGATCATGTCGCTGAATTTTCGTGCTAATTTAGAATAATTAACAGCATGCTTAAATAACATTGTTAATTTGTTTTTACAATACATATCGTTAAATATTTTGTAAATATTCATTTTTTTATATTCATTAAAGTATAAAATTAAAAAATAGTTGTAGTTTGTAAAGCTGTTGCATTAGTCTTGAAAACAAAAATTGAAAATTTATGAAATTTTAAATTATCTGAAATTTAACATTTTTCAAAATTATATTGTTGTGTAAGAATCAGATTCTATTGATTACATTTCATGCGTGAATATTGAAAGTTAAATAAGAAATAATTCGCATTAACTAATTACTAATTCCATAAATCTTATTTGCGTTTAAAACGACTTAACAGAATATCACAAAACTAACCAAATATAAGTAAATGCAATGGAAGAAAATATTGTATGTTAGTTCTCCATAATTAAATCATTTGTTAAACATTTTTGGGGGATTAACAACATAAAATCGATTTAAAAAAGTATATAAACTGACTTTGAGGTGTGTATATTATGTATGTACAGTCGCGTGGGCCCGCAGTCAGGCGGTGCAGGCTTCCAGGTGCCACAACGTGTTCAACAAGCAGTTGGCCAAGCGGTCACACAGGCGGCTGTCAATGAATTAGCAAACGTATTCAAATCCAAGTAAATCAAAAATAATTTCATCAATAAACAAATTAACACATCTATTTACTACTCACTACACAAATAATAATAATGTTCTTAAAAAAAAAAAAAAAAAAAAACAAATGAAAAATGCGGCCGTTTATTTAATGCTACCAATCTGAAAATATTTTTTCAAAAAAAATATGTTTGTTGTAACACACGGAAGCATTGTTGTTAATTTTGTTTAAATCAAAAACATATGGAGGGGGTATGTATTTTTAATTATTTTATTTTTTTAATGTTGGTATACCCTATTTTTCTTGTAATACAGAATGATGAAATCTAGGCGTGATTATTTTTATTGTAAAAAACGGAAAACAAACTCGATTTTCTTGTTAATACTTCGAATTTACGGCATTTGAGGTAACGGAAGTCTATTGAATGACTGCGTTTATTTAATAAAAGAACTTACAAGCATTTCAAAGCAAAATGACGACTGTTGAAAAGGTTGAATTTTATCAGTCAGGGCACGGCGGGCTTTTTGAAATCGCACTTGTTTATTTCACTATTTTGCTAATCTAAATTTGTTGGCAAGCGAAAAGTATGATGCAATTCAAATGATACACAGTAAATTTTCAGCACAATCAATATCCACCATTTTGTTTTAGAGTTCTTAAAAAGTGTTTTAGTCGTTAAACGCAACTAATATCTATTAATTAAAGATACAAATAATATTTCGGGAAAATTTTTAACTCATAAGATATGGAAGTTTTATTGGTGTCGCGTGGAATTACTCCATTTTTACGAAATGATATCGTACCTCGAAAATATAATAAAATTATCATTCTTTAAATAAAGACATTTAACAATTTCAATGCTTAATTCTATAATTGAACATTAAGCCATCGCTTTTAACTTCCATACATCTCTCTTATACAATCCGCCGAAAATCAACGCGAGATTTATAAAAAGTATATGACGCGACGCTAGTAAATTCATACCATTCGTGCATTCGTTCGTTAAATGGAATGAATTACAAAAAGTTGCGAGCGCTTGAATTGTTAAGTGTGAGTATTTGTTGTTCTGAACTTACACATTCAATATTCATCATTTTTTACAAAACTGAATAAGAAAATCAAGCCATCACTGAATTGATTCATTATTCTGCCTTACAACTTTCTTTTATTACTTTTTTTTATCGCACTATACAATTTTACTCAATTTATGAACTATTTTATAAATAATAATTTATTATTTTAGTAAGATTGGCAACATTATTTAATCGGCAAATGTTATTAATTTTATTATCTAAGCAGACTAACACACACTTAATTATAATGGCGTTATTTAATTATTTGTCTATATATATATACATATTATTATGATTATACTAATCATTAGTAGTAATTAAGTAATAAATAATAATTTAGCATTTAAAAAAGAAAAACCACTAATATATATAGAAAGTGACCCAACGATCCCAGCAAACAACACTATGTCTTTTAAAGACATTTTATTAGTACAGTAAAGATAATTATTTTACGGAGAATGATTAGTAGATAGTCGATATGCTGAAAAATTTGTAATTTGACAAAAAACAAGATGCTGATTGATTTATAAAAATAAACAACATCAGGGTTCAACATCTTGTTACAGTTCTACATATTTCAAAAAAAAACCTCAAATTGAAATTTATTCGGAAGATTTTCAAGAATTTCAATATTAAGGTAAATAAAATACAACTGGTTTTTACTTAGATTATTATTATATTGACGTGAACAGATTTTAAATCTAACTAATTAAACGGATAAGTCACCTTTAATAAGAGCCGTTTAGTGGTATGAAACAACTTTGTGGCAGCTAGTCTCTCAATTAATATCTTCCTTGACTTTTGTAACATTTAAAGTATTTGTTTAAAAAACCGTTTAAAGCTAGTTTAAGTCTCAAAAAATGCATATTGTCAATTTTATAAAAAACTCAGCATCTAACACCAAAATTCATTTTTCTGAAGGGTATCGTCTCTGAGATCAAAATTTTCGAGTAGATGCCTTTAAATCGATTATTTTTATTGTACTAAACTATTTTATCGTTAAGACTATCTTGCATATATTATAATAATATTAATTGTTGTTGTACCGAAAATATATAAAAATAATAATATTTGTTGCCATTTCATCATCAGTCACTCACTGTTGTACACAAATACATAAGAAAAATTTGTAAATAAAAAATTCACATGAAAAAAGTTATTAAAAAAAAGTTAAATGTATCTATTCTGCATATATATATATATATATAAATATATATATTCACAACGAAAAATATGCAACATTTATTATATAAAAAATTTACACCTTTTATTTATAACTTGTTTGTTAAACGTACTTGAAGTTATATTAAAGATTTTCAATTTAAAGTATCGAAACAAATGCTTTTTCTAGTGCGACGCGCCAAACATAAATAAAAAGAAATAAATCTGTAATTTGGAAAAATATTTTTATTAAAGAATTTCGAAACTAACTACCTCTTTTGCGGAAATATTTTTGCTAAGTTTCATTGAAATTTAAATATGTTGTAACTAGCTGATGTTCGTCCGTTTTGCTGGGAAATATTCAATGCTTCTTGTTTTAACATAACAAGTGCTAGTCAAACGTATGTTTTGTATATTTTAAGATGATGTAGAAAGTATTCCCTTCCTGCTGCATGATTAAACATTAAAAATATCATTGCTGGTGGTTGGATATATAGCATATAAAAGCATGTACTGTAAATTACATAAATTGGCGAATATCCATAAAAGATGTTACTATTTTAAAGATTTCCTGTAAACATCTTGTCATTAAATATAGCTTATTTTAATAACTGAACTCTTACTAAGTATTTTAAAAATCGCATCACGATATCTTCAGTAGATTTCTTTGGCATAGGAGTAAATATTTTTGTGGGACTATTTGGCATGATAACATATTCAAGTTTCATTGAAATTTAAATAAAATTTAGGTTCTTTTTTTAAAGATCAGGGTGTATTTTGGGAGAAAAAAAAACAGATCTAAAACCAACTTATTTTACTGTTAAAATTTAACTCAATTACTTAAATTTAAAATAATTTATAACATCAAGTCAGTTTAAAAACCAACGAATATTTCATTGCATTTAATAAAGAAATTTTATTTTCTGCAATGTAGTATCCAGTTTATTATCTAATGAGTGATAATTACCACACCTTTTAAGGATGGTGTGTTTCACGTCGTTAATCGTATTCATAATTTAATCCTATAAATAATCACTCCAGTAAAGTAATAAAACCTTAAAACATCACCCTGTGTACCATATGAAAACAAAAATATGTTTGAATAACTCAATTATGAAAAAAATTTTCTTATTTCAATGATTCAATTTAAATTCCTTGATTCAAAATATTCAATTCCTGCCTGGATAGGATTTTGTTACATTTACAGGAAAGTTTTAAATATTTTTTATTGCAATCTTTTAAGCACAACACGTAAATAAAATGTTTATTAACTTATCTGTGGGTGATTCGATATATTTTTTATAATGTTGTTTGTTAAATGAAAGTTACTGTACCTGGTTAAAGCATTACCGTTTTGCAAAACTATCTCATACAAATTTGGTGAATAAATGATTCAGGAAGAACGGTAAATTAGTAGTATATAAAGCGATTTGGTCATCAGCTATGTTGGAAGAAAAATGTGCCACAATAATTAACTATTTGATGCAGAACAATAAATGCTTGGAGACTCCTAAACGAATGTATGATCGGTTTTTGAAAATCTTACTTCGAAACAAAAATCGTTGACTTTGGCAGTTAATAGAACAGTATTGCATATGTTAGATGTATTTAACGTTCCGAAACGACTAAGAATTTTCTGCACTCATCTCGCTCAACTCAAAGATGAGACTCCTTGATTGCTGAAAAGAATTTAGTTGAAATAGAGGAAGGAGAAAGAAATTTAATTTAAGGTAGAACTAAATAAGAACTATGAACGAAAATCTATGTTTACGGAAAGATGGGCTCATTTTTTATTCATCAAATTTATGCATTGAATCTTTTAATGATAAGCATTTAAATAATATTCGTAGGATCAGTTCTCTCAATGTTAAAAAAATTGAGTTATTAAAATAATAATATCACTAAAATATGTTTCGTTTGTTTCTGGAAAATCTCAAATTTCGAATCCAATTATGTTAGGCATCTTGATTACTAAGCCCATTCATTTTAGTTCGAAAAAACTCACCAATTGCAGGTTAAAAATATATACTATTCGTATTACGAAAAAAGCTGGTCATGAAAGTATCAAAAATGCAATATGGTATTTTGAATTCTTGTTAAAAAATGACATAAATATAGAAATATACTTATATGTAGAAAAATTTACAAAATTATACGTCATATGAAAAATCTCTACTTTAAGTTTCGATTTTATCCCAATTTCATTGATAAGTAGTCCTTTCCTTGATCAGTAGTCATCATCAGTATGAATTAGCTAATCGTAATTACTCTTATTGTGTATGTTACACAAGAAGAGGTAGTTAGTCTTGGTATTCGAAATACGCGTTTATATAATGCAAAAATTGGTCTAGGAAATTGAGACAAAATCGAAATTTAATTCGAAATATCCTAGAGTTCTCATTTATTATCTTTGATAATATTTTTAAATCTCTTCTTTGTATAAGCAATATTTACACATTGTTGAGTAGCGGAAAATTATGTATATATCTTTCTTTAATTTTCGCTGCAATATAAATCTATTTCGTGTTGCATTTCTGACATCTTTTTGGCCAAAGATACAGGATGAAGCACAGGTGAAGTATACTCAGTGGCACAAAAAATGCACGGATTACATATAGTATTATATGTAATCCGTGCATTTTTTGTAATACTGAGATACGTTACTTCATCTGTGGGGTAAAGTCCATATAATATAAATAACGCATACAAAGTATGGGTTATTTACATCCCCTATTTGAAATACATAATAAAATCTTGTAGACGCTTAACTTTGAAAAAATTTGATTGAAAATTAAGGAAAAAATTATGAGAAACAGAAAAATACTTACTAATCAAAATGTCGTTTCAGTTTCATATGAACTTTTTTAAAAATAGTTAGAAAACAAAATCGATGTTTCCCCAAACACGGCTTTAGTTTTGTCAGTTTTTAAAAAAGATATCTTGAAATTAGTGAGAATATGCTAAAATATATTTTAAAAAAAGAAAAAAAACGAATAATGGTACTACTAAAGTAATAAAAAAAATAATTTATTGTTATTAAACAAAAAAGATTTATTTTTATTAATTTCAAATTATATTTTAAAAAATATATAAATATAAATAATGTTACAAACTATTAAAAAAGAAAGAAAGAAAAAATTGCTTCATGCTATGTAGAAAAAAAATTACTACTTAGATGTTACAAAAAAATAAAAATAAAATAAATAAATAAAAAATATAATTCAAACTTAAAAAATGAGTGAAGAGGAAATCGTGTTATCTAAAAATATTATACGATTCCATTTCACACAGATAGAAATTATAAAATTGTCATTTTTTTAGAAAATGGAATTGTAACCCTCACGTAACTAGAAATTTAATTTAAGTTTGAGTAATTTTTTTTTTTGAAAAACAATTTGTAAATGTATAGGTTTTGTCGTAGATGCACGTACAGAATCAAAATTATTAAATTGTATTATTTTTGCGAAATTCTATTGCAAATTTAACAATATTTTTCGATTTATCTCAAAGACATTTAATTTTCTTTTTTTATTAATTTTTCATATAGATCTTTTTTAATGTCTTCAGCTTTTTAAACAACTTTTGTAGTAAGGATTCGATAGTCTCAAATATTTTCGTGAATAATGCGGGTTCAAATCTCGTTTGGTTTAAAATTACGTTATAGTTTCTGCAATCCGCGACGGACAAAGGTTTTATTTCATTTGTATTTATTTTTACTAAATTATTTTGATTCAGTATGTGAATAAATTTAACAAATTTTTAGACAATTAGAGTCAGTCTGTTATATGAAAAAAATATCAATATGCCTTTGCAATTATATCAAGAAAAAAAAATTAAATAAGAATAGCTGTAAAAATTATAAAACATATAAGGCCATATTACTATATTCCGGGTACCTAAATTTTTTATTAATTATGCTGAATTTAATTGTTAATACAAAAAATAATAATAATAATAATTTATCGACTAAATTATTAATCCTAGTACTCTAGAACTTTTAAAACACAATCAAAAACTTATCGAGCAATAATCACTAATCAGTAAGTTCGAGGATTAATATATTTATTGATTCGTTAAATTTGACCAACGGTACTTTGATAAATTCAAAGTATTCATTAGCATAAAATTATTTTGGACAAATCATTTTTTATTCATTTCTGTGAAATTAATTCGCTTTACATATTATCGTCGTTAAATAATATATTTTAAAGTTTATTCCAGTTTTATAAATAATTCCTTCAACGCTTAATTAGAGCCTTGGCAATCAAAAACTTCCGCCACCAAACTTAGACAAATTTAAATCTATGGCCAGCCTATTCTATCGCTTCTCTTTCCTTGCTGTTTTTCGATCGTCACCAACATTGGAAACTGTGGGTTGTCATCCAATACCTGCTTGGCAGTGACATTTTTACTGCTACCAATAATCTGATTGGTTTTATTAGTCACATAGAAAGGAACAACTTTGTCTTTAGGGTGACTGCAACATCGCGCATGTGTCTTACAGCTTCATAGGAAACAATACTGTTCTAGTTGATCTATCTCCGAATCTAAAGCAACCCGGTTTGCCTTAAGTAAATGGTGATATCTACTTGTAATCAGACTTCTAACACAATAATTCGAATTTTGTTTTAGAACAGGTAAAAGCCGAAGTTTTAGAGTACGTTTTTTTCATGAAGGGCAGATTAAGTTATTAAAAAATCATTTATTATCTCTTCTAATGTATGATGGGTACGTTGCTTCTAAGCCTAGAGACGCTGGATTTGTATCGAAACTTACGTATTAGGTGGGATGTAATTTTGAGGACATTCCTTGAACAAATGTTACGATCAAAACCTTGAAATAAAGTTAGTTGTCTTAAAATATTGAAAGAAACGAATGCGTAATATTGTGAATATTTATAAAATTGTCCTTCTAATCTGGAATATACTTTAAAATTATTACATTTATTAAAATTAAACTTACACGGTTTTAAATGATAAAAATTATCAAATAGTGTGTAAGATGGCGCACATGCAATAAGATCTTCCAAATAATTATGATTTAATTTTAAAATAAATTTGAAAAATTTTGATATTTTTAAAAAATCGATTACTATATTTAATGCTTATGAATAAATATTAAAAGAAAAAATTGTTAATAAGTCACTAAACATATTGTGTATATGAATTTCATGTAACAAAAAACAAAAATCGAAGTTAATAACACGAATTGATTGATTGTTATCTATTGAATAACTAACTTAGTAATGTTTATAAAAAAAAGTAATAATAATAAAAACATTGTTATTTAAACGTACCATACTTTTTGGGAGCTTTTTAAAAAAGTAGAAAATTTAATGAATGTTAAATATTTGTGCTTTGTAATTTTAAATTCACAGAGATATTAAAATATTCTCAGGTGCAAAGTAAAGTACACTTAGATCGCACCGTATATGAAATATTCTTCGTCGTAAATTATCGTTAAATAATCAATGGTGTTTTCATTTTCGTTGAAAAATTATTTCGTTATAGATATGAATAAATTTTCTTCACAGTTGTTTTTAAAAATAAATAATTTTTTTCTTGAATCGTGGTCAAATGCATTTGGATTTACAGGCTGTTACTTCTAACGCTGGTCATGAAGGTGTTTGAAATTGATTATTATTAAACCATAAATTATATAGTTAAATATATTTAAAAGTCACGAATGTAAGGGTTACTAGAGAGATTAACAGTTTACAATCGTTCTCTTACTCTCTTTAACAAGTATATTACTCTAATCAACTTATACAATGTTGCATTTCTAATACTCCATGACTAACGCTAACGGTAACAAACTGTATGCGAGATTACGTTTTTACGAAGGATAAATTAAAGAAGCAAAAAATTTAATTCACATTAAAAGTTTTATTTTGATTAAATCACAAATTTGCAGTAGCTTTCGAAGTCAATTAAATTTAGCGTGTATTTGTAAATTAGAAAAATTTTGAAAAGAAAAATCATGCAATATAATAATTGTACAGTGTTCGTCTCTTTAAAAAAATATTTTTGTTGCTTTTACCAAGACGTTTTAATTTTTGTTTTTGGATTTAATTTCGAAGATGCGTCGTACGATCTTGATATATTTTTATAGTGAATATTGTTTCACGAATGCCTTTACTTTATGTGATTACTAATTAGATGTGGAAAAAATATGCAGTTTTTCTGATTTTTTGTTGAATTTTTTTGTTAAATTTGTTGCCATATATGGAAAACTTATTTAATTTAATCGATGAAATACGGTAATTGACAATGGTAAATGGAATCTTAAAACTAGGTAACGATTTGCAAACTCTTAAAAATATCTACATTAATAAACATTAAAGGCATTTTCGAGACAAAAGGGAAGTTCGATGCAAGTCAAAGTAGTTAAAAATAAAGTAATTCAAGAAGTATTTATTTTGAATTTACATAACAAATAAAATTTCATTGCAAGTTTCGATTATCAGTCGTGGTGTTTCGTACATAATAAGTGAATGCTCTGTTATTAAATAACCTCGAAATTTTTAGACAAGTGGTTTATTTTTGTGCTAAATAATTAATGTTATAAACCTAGTGTTGGGATTTCCATCATCGAAATAAAATTTGTAGAACACAATCCTAAAACTTATGAAATACTTGTATAATATACTTGCGTAATAAGAAATCTGACCAAAATTAAGACGGTGATGCCAGATCAACGTGGAATAGCGAATAAAATTAACAATTTTAGATTATTCAGAAAATTATTTATTGTTAAGCATTAATGAAAAATAAAAATCATCAACAAAAAAAAAACTCCACGTTGTTAAATATTCCACTTTGTTTCTCGCAGTCCATAAAATTTGCAAATGAAAACTTGATAATAAAAATTCAAAAGTTTCTTTTTATTGGCAACAGTATATATTATTTTTTAATTTGTTAACAATAATTTTTTTTCGAAGTTTTCCAAATTTGTTATATTGTACATATTTAATTCCGTTAATTTGTTTGTAAATTGTTAATTCTTGGTTAGATCTCTCCCAGCCAGCGGAAAAAGACAAATATATTCAGTATTATTAAAAAAACAAGAAATAACAAACCATAAGCGCGTTTTATTGAAATTGTGTGTACTATTGCTTTAGTCAGAGGAGAAAATCGGTACTAAAGCTCTTAAAGTTAAATCATGCGCTTAAAATTATTATACTGTGTAAAAACATTCAAAGTGTATTGAAATTCTTATGTATATAGAAAATATATAAATAACTACAAAATCTAGACAAATAAGCATGTTCTAACTAATTTTTACCGCTTTGCTTTTTCCCCCAACCACCTTTCTTTCCAAACATTTGAGGGTTTTGGTTTAAAATATTTGTCCTCTTCCTTTTTCGGGATTTTTTTTGTTGTGGATTAAAATTGTGTATGCTTTCTAATAATATTTTCTCCGCCTAAATAGCTTAGATATATTTTTTTAATATTATTTTTCGGTAATTTGTAATTTTTCAGTCGCCCTGTTCCTAACATTCCGCCAAGGCTACCCGAGCGGCCGTACAACAATGGAAGGCAGTATTAACACAAAAAGTTTGATGAAATCAAATTTATTAGGACTTCTTTTTTTAATTTAGTGAAAATTGTGAATTTGAAACGAATGCGCAAGAGGTTGGGACCAAAAATCTTCTCTCTTCTATTTTGTATAAATGTGGACGTTTTTTTAGCACTGTTGTTTCGCCGCTACCAGTGAATACATATTTTGTTCTTAATTTTGTTATGTTTTTTTAGTTTAAAAAAACGAACATTGTATTTATTTTTAATTTTGGTTTTCATTTTCCATTTTTGGTATATTTTATGTATATTTTGAAAATTTGTTCCAGTTTTTTTTACTTATATCCTTTTGTTATGAATGTTAATCCAATTTCAAATTTTAAAATACGCATCATAAAAGAGTTGATGCATTTACAAATTGTTTTGAGGTTGTGTCACACTACTTAAAAATTTGGTTTCAGTAGTGTTAATGTTACAGTATGCTACAGTATGTTACATCGCTAGGTGTTATTTGTGGCTTACGGCAAATTTACCGTAGTAAACAACCTTGTTTACTACGATGAATTTATAAAAACTTCCATTTAAAAAAATTTGAATGAAAAGAAATTTCATGGTTTTATTAAACAATTGAACGACATCTGTTAACTTTACAGGAAAAAAACAGGTAAGGCAAATAATAAGCGATAATGAATGGGAGATGATACTTGCTTATATCGCCTGCGTACATGCATGAATCAAACTTATTCATTGTCTGCTAAAACCCGTTTAACGTAGTTCTATTTTAATCTTCTGTTTGTTGCAATAACAAATTACTCAAATTCGTTTACTTGAGATATAAATTTTAATTTATGAATTTCTGGATAAATACATAGGTCCACCTACTATACCACCTAACTTTTAACTAAGGAACAATTTTTTCCAATTTCAACTAATAATAGACGAATGTAGACTAATAAAGTGCAGTGTTGCCAGATCTCCCATTAAAATGGTAGGTCTCTCGTGCTTTGATAAGGTCTCTCGTCATATAGAATTCATTTTCCGAATTATAAATTTTTAAAGTCGGTAAAAATTCGAATTTAAGTAAAAATATAGAATCTACCTTCTAATGTTTTTTGTTGACCTTGCAACACTGATAAAATGATCAAAGAAAAGGACATTTATATAATTAACACCGAGCGATATTTTATTAATCAACATAATGTCGATCTGTGTTTAGTATAAATTCTGTGCGAATACACAACCTCATGAACAATGTATTAAGGAGATAACATAATGTCGATCTGTGTTTAGTATAAATTCTGTGCGAATACACAACCTCATGAACAATGTATTAAGGAGATAAATTATATAATTAGGGAGCATGTATTAAATCCTTGGTCACATGAATTAAAGTTAATTTCGAACTTTAATTTCAATCACAACAAAGAATAGATAATGCTCAAATATTTAATTTTATTTATTTATTATTTTTAAAACATGTTATTTTATAAAATTTTGTTTTTCTTTGTTTAACTGGATCAAACTTTCCTAATTTTTTATGTATATCAACAAATGGTGTTTCGTACAGCGAGTTATTATTATTTGTGAATACAACCAATACCCCTTCTTCGTTTTAAAAAACTATATACATTTTAATTATATATTTGTATATACAACAAATGTCATAAAATTTTGTATAATAAAACAAAAAATAGCACTGTAGTTTTGTTTTCGAGTCCTGTAAAGAAATGCTTAGGTATCCCAAATTTAGTTTACTTTTTCCAGCTTCTCCTTATCCTTTTCCTTATAATTTTAAAAAGAATCCTTGTATTTTTATTGTATTGCGCCTAATTTTTGTGGTATGTTTATTAGGCGAAGTAAAAAATTTCAGCCCACACACTGCTTAGAATTGGCAGCCTAAAAAATAATAAGCTATGATTTTCATCTGCCATGCAATGACATATCAAATTTTGTATTTCAAAAATTACGAAAATTAGATTTATTTGATGGTTGTATCCTGCTTAAAAAAATCCATTAAAAAAATTTGTTTTCCATTTCAATGAAAATTATTTATTTCAATGTTAGATTTTAAATTTAATCCCTGTGAAGTTGATCCCAATAAACATAAATCGTGGGGGTTTTTTAGGGCATCATTTAGATATCCTTCACTTAATAACAATTATTCTTAGAAAAGTATGTGTAGTGAGGAATCCTACAGCCTCTTGGTGTAGGATAAAAGTATTATTATATACTAAGCATTTTACTTATCCATACCAAAAATTCCTTTTATTTAAAGTTGATTAAGTAAAACCTGGCAAAAAAAATTATAATAGTTTATCAAATCCATAATAAATTTGGGCGGACTGAATGTGATCGAATATTAGAAAAATAAAACAATTTTAAGTAACCAATACGTAACGACTTAAAAATTTTTTAATTTTATAGAAGTTTTTTTTTTTTAAATAACATTGAAAGAAAATGATATTATCAATATCGGCGATATAAGGAAATATATACATCTGAAATCGAACGCACTCAGAATGCAAGGAGATGTAATTACGATTTTAGATTCAGATTTAGATTACGATTTCAGTGTAGAGATTAGAAAATGAGATATGGTTGAGCAGAGAGCAAAAGTAAGCAAAGGCTTATCAAATACCTACCTACGGTGTTCGTCTATATATTTTGCCCAAAAGCTAGTAATTTTTTCATAAGATAAAGTATATTTTTTTATATTATTTTACTAGAATATCAAAGTAATTAAACGCAAGTCTCTATCACGTTGCTAAAGGTATAACCTTATAGTAGAAGATTTACACATTAATAAAGACGATTAATAAAATAATAGCAATTGTGCTTCAGATTTTTTTAAAGAGTATTTCATAGCCTATTGAACTGCAACTTAATTATTCAACATTACATGGACTATTGAACAACGCATGCAAATTATTGATTTTCATTAGCAACAAGATCGTTCTTAAGGTAGTACCAGCATGAAATCACTTTTCGACAGATTTGGCCGAATTTTTTTTCTCGGGTTTATAATAGCTTTATTTATGAATTCCTAAAATTTCATAATTTTTGACCGTTTAGATCGCGAGATATTTAAAGACAAAGTTCGCGATTTTGAGGGTCATGTCCCATTTAAAGCATGTAAAATGTCCGGTCTCTCCAACTATTTTTTATGATATTATTATATATTGAAGAAAAGTAGAAAAAAATGTTTATACAATACAATTCTAAAAAAAAATTTAGAAATTAATTTTCACTTTCGAGATATTAATTTTGACGTAAATTGATCGAAATTGGGACGTTGGCATAATTATTTCCCATTTTAAACGGTCAAAATTTCTGAAACTTTGGGAATTAATAGTAAGCATTATTAAATTCTTAAATTTAATTTTTCGTTAAATTCTGTCGAAAAAAAAATTGTACCATTGCTTTAACATAGAAACTGCAAATACCATGCTGGAACATCGTTAAGTCCACTTTTCGTCGTTTAAGTTCGTCCACTTACAATTAGTGAAAACCCCCTTATAATACAAATAAATAATATAGAATGAGATAATTTCGTAATCCGATCTCTTTTTAATTGAAATATGAATCTAGCAATTCCATTTCGAAAGGTATGTAAAAAACCTTTAAGTGTAAATTGCATCGAATCGATAGGCGCCTAGGTGACTCCACAGAAAAAAACTGGTCGCATACCCCTTTTTTTTAATACAATGAAAAACGAGAAAAATGGTTTCCAATGTCTTAATACTCCTTTAATAATACTGCGCTCTTTTAAATTGATTATATTTAAATTTGGAAAATTAAATAAAAAGTATTTTTAATAACAAAACTATTTATTTACATTTAAATATAAATATTTTTATACATTTATGTAACAGTATTTGGCAAACTTAAAAAAGTAAATAATTGGAAGCGTTGTATGTAGCAACCGTACGCAGTACTTAGTAAAGATTTTATAAAAACAACAATTATAATCTTAAATTGTTCAATTCATATTTTTTAAAAATAAACATCAACAAACACAATATCAAATATAAATATTCACAAATATATATTCCCGGAGTTTTTTAGAAATACAAACCTTAACCTTGAAAAAAGACAAAGTTCGTTTTACAAGCACACAGTTTAACTGGTTCGACCTTTTAATTTTACTTTAAAATAACTTATACTTAGCAAAATTATAAAATCGAATCAATTTCATTGTAATGCTAGACTCAAAAACACTTTAAAGTTTCCAAGGTTGGTCTCCCTAAAGTAACCCGAGTATTTACATACTTATATATATAGACTGCCCCAAAAGTATGGATACAGGTAACCAACTCGTCATCGAAAAATGACCCGAATAAATAGGACAAGCAAAAATTTATTTTATTAAACCTTTAAAATGTTTGCATTAAACTTGTAAAAGGTCAGGAAAAGATGAAAACAAATTTATATGTGGGAAATGAAATCGAATCTGCTATAAAAAAATACTTTCCATTTAAAAAGATAAATTTGACCATTATTTCACCTCGAAAATGATATCCAAGTGTCGTGTTTATACAGGCCATTTTTGACAAGTTTTTTAGCTATACTTTTGGTACCCTACAATCTGTGTAATTTTTCTGGAATTTTTTTCTGGAAGCTTTTTAAGCTAAATGCAATTAACAAATTAATATAATCATAAAATTCTTTGTATAATAAAAAAATATTTATTTTACGTTGTGCGATTGATTTATTTTTATTCCGATTTGGAATGTAGTAGATATGATGAATTCTCACTGAATTGTCTTGCCTCGTCTGATGTTTTCTTAAATGCTTCAACCATTGCATTACGTGTTTTCTCCATTAATGCTGGTATATCACTTTTGGTTAAACCTTCGGTTGGTATGGCTGGCAGTATTGTGATTATAGATAATCCTAAAAATGTATTCAATAGATTATTTCATTGAAATTAGGTTTAAGGTCGTTGAAAAGTTTTTTGATTTGAAATTCGAAATTGCGATATTCATTTGAGATTACAGTACGCTTAAGCCATTTGTCTTTTATTCAAAATGAGACTAGCTGAAATTTGATGCCCCTAGATATTTAAAGAAAATTGCCACCCCTTACCTGATAGCCCCACTAATGCACAGCGTAATCTTTAATTTACTTTATATTGCTTAAATTACTGGTATACATAATTTTTATTAAAGCAAATATATCTCTCGACCAATATCATAACTGACTATCGGCTAGCTTAATTAATATTTCGACGGTTTAGAGGGCGGGAAAGCTCAGAATGTACTGTCAAAAAATCTGCGAAAATTTTTTCATTTACCTCGACCAAAATGTTTACGGTCACTATTTATAAATAAATATTTAGACACGACCACAGGTTGAATAGGGCATTGTGTATTAACTGCGACATGGAAACCACCTTTTTTAAACGGCAACAATTCATTACCATCTCCTCGTGTACCTTCAGGAAACATTAATAAACGTGCCTACAAAAGAAATTTTATACAAATTATTTTTTTTATAGATGGCCGTACAAAAATTGGATTAGTGATGAAAAGAATGTTCCTACTATTCCCAAAACACTTGTATCACCCCCATCCCCATGGAATGAATGCATGCAGAAAAATTTTCTACAAAGATATATTTTTAAAATCAAGGGTTATTTTTTTAAAGATAATAAGAATAATAGATCAATGCCATCTCCATCTGCCTCCATCAGTGACTCAGACTTTTGAAATCATGCAGAATATACAAATGTTAAATTTTTATATATAAGATCTTGAAATATATTTATATTTTTTAAATATTTTTAAATTAGCATTTTTCACATTTTCTACTAGAAGCGCAACAAAGCGGAATTAATTTAAAATTTAAATCTCTTTCATTAAAAATTTTCTGTATGAATAATAAGAGGGATACCGCAAGTGGGTCCCTAGCACATGGACCAAGGGGTCCTAGTGCCCTCCTTGAGATCAACCTGTAACCCGAAGACGAAACGTCTTCGGGTAAGAGATGTTATTAAAATCACATGAAGCTATAGGATTCTGCCGAGACTAGACGCCACGCAGAAAGCCCATAGCATCACCACCGGGATCTCTCCCAGTAATGATGGATTTTTTGTATGAAACAATTGTGTAGTATTGTCAGACTTTTTGGCGTTTTATTTTGAAATAAAATCACACAGTTTGAGAGGAGTGCAGTTGTATTAATCCTTAATTTATGGTCAGAGAACAATCGGAAACGTTCCAAAGTTATTCTCCTTTGGAAGAGCCTTTATAAGCAATAGCAGGCTATAGTGTAGTATTTAGACCTACCAGTGCTTTACGACTGTTGCAGGAGTTGTCATAATGAGAAGAGAAATTCATGGCTCATGTTCTCTGCCAACTTGACTCAACTTTTATGTTTTAACAAGGTTGACTCAACTTCTATGGACCCTTCTCTACAGATTTCTTCGGCATTAAGTTCGTTGAGATCAAAGCACTTTTACTATTCCTAAAAAGCTCCAAATGATTCATGGAGTAGTAGTGGTATAGGTCGGACCCATTTTTGAATATACAATCAAATTACCATTAGTTATATATAAAACCAGTAAAAATGACGATTTTCACTCAAAAAAATTGACGTAGGTTTAAATATATTGTAGATATTACTAGTTTTAGAGTGTGTAGATCACCTTTTTTTTATTGTTATTTGAGTACTTTTTGATAATAAAATTTTAAGTATAGGCTTTTAAGGATATAATCTACTTCAAAGATACGGAATGATCTTGAAAAGTCAAATAACTTGAAAATTCTATAGAAAAAATTCGAACAATTCTATCTCTTTATAACTAATTTCGGTGAAGTGTAGTTATTATTTTAAGTATAGTGATTGTTGAGGGGGGATCTTTACTTTTGAGTTATAAATTATAAGTATTTTTGAATAATTTCTCTATCACAGCATTATAAGAAATAACACGAAATCTTTTAAAGAGGTGCATATTGAACAATAGTCAATTCCATGTCCGATACCCAATAACTTATTCAAAAGCCAAATTGATACCCACTGGGAAATTATTCAAAACTAAAATACTGAAATTATGGAAAGTAATTAAGCACTTACTTTTCTATGTTTAATTGCTTGCTCTGTACTATTCAATTTTTGTTGTGCCTCCTCGGCATTTACCCGATCAATAAAAATTGTTCCCCATAACCAACATGCTAATCCGAATGGCCAAAGATAAAATAATGATTTTTTTGCTACTTGAGTACAACGTTCCATGATAGGCCATAATTCAGCTAGTACTGTATTATAATTTTAAAAATAAAGAAATGTATTATTTACAAAAAAAAAATTTTCTTTTCAATTTTACCTCGTAAATCCAAAGCACTTTGATGATTAATCAGGACAACACAGCCTTGATCCTTAACGATATTTTCTTTGCCACGAACAATAATTGACATGCCTAGTAACTGTGATATTACTTTGCAACCTAATGCAGGTAATCTGAAAGTAGATAACGTGATTCTAAATTGAAAATTCTGAAATAGTACGAACTGATGAAGAGAACACTCAAGTCTGGTAAAAAAAAGTCTATTCATGTGTTCCAATATAGAAATAAAAAAGTTTTGCTATTTCTTACTGTTGTCTTTACCCGTTCTTTTTTTGGCGGAAATTGCAGTGCACCCAAAGAAGAATCCTCTTTGTAACTGGGATACAATTACCTAGTGCATTTCGTTCTTCGTTTACACAGGGGTTC
Source organism: Chrysoperla carnea (assembly GCF_905475395.1). Taxonomy (NCBI): domain Eukaryota; kingdom Metazoa; phylum Arthropoda; class Insecta; order Neuroptera; family Chrysopidae; genus Chrysoperla; species Chrysoperla carnea. Next base: position 55,076,200 of record NC_058338.1, on the reverse strand, counting down.
AAGATTTTTTTATTTTAAAATTCGAATTGAAGGTTTTAGTAACGATTAAGTCCGATCAACTATAATCGCCACAATGCTTTTTTTTCTTCATTTAAGTTGTTTAAGGGTCGTAAAAATCTAATTTCTACATTTTATGCAAGCGTAGGGGAAAAACTATAAATATTCTACAATAAATTCATGCTATTATTTCTTTTACGAAAGAAGTCTAAAATTTTTAACCATTTACTTATTTTCACGGTTTATTCGAATAGTAAAAGTGTCCCGATAAGAACGCAAGATTTAATAATAAAAAGCAAAAAGAGTCCATAAATTACAACAACCCGCGAAACAAAATGTCAGGCAAATCATAAATGCCAAATATTCATCAAATATCGAATTTTCTTTGGGTGATTATCGTGGACTTTGATCTCAGCTTCTGTAATAACTGTATCAGCCTTCTGGAACCAAAAAATTCCAAAATCCATAAATCCATCTTGGATTTTAATCACTTACAGATTATTATACGTTCAAATTACGTTCTTATTGGGACACACGCCTTATTGAATTTTCCTGTTCACTCTATAAAGAAACAAAAAAACAACAATACTTACAAAGCATTTCGTGCATCTTTTGGCCTATGAAGCATTAATGGTATTGGTAATGTTGCCACAATCAGGCATGATACTATGAATATTATGAATTTACAATGATACCTAAAACGTTCATTGGATAGTAGCAGTAACAACACTACACCTGTTACTAACCACATCAGGTCCATGATTGTACATTCAGCAAAGTTTTTGACGCCAATCTGGAATAAAATAAATATACCAATTTTAATATTCGTAAAATATTGTATTACAAGAAGTCTAGAAGAGTTTAGATTGATTTTACTAAAAGTTTAAACAAACACAAGAGTAAAAAATTTTATTTTGATTTCGTATTACAAAGTATTGAAGTAAGTATCAGGTAGGTAGGTATCATTTACTAACAATGTATGTAAGTTTATAATAATAATTAAAAAACTAGCTCAACTCGTGGGGAATTCCACCCCCATAGTTACCGTAACCCCTGGATACCCTGTGCTCGTGGTTAAAAATGACAAACAAAAAATTTCGTAGAAAAGTGGTAAAAAAATCACCACAAAAAGTTCGTAATTAATATAAGGAGAACATGTATTAAAGAAAAGTAATTACATGCCTAGAGTATTAGGAGACCATCTGTAAAAACTAACCTGTTTGCCTAATAATGTTTTGAGTATTACACGTGTATAGTATTAAGAGAGCATTTGTAAAAGCCAACATGTTTGCCTAATAAACTTATTATTTAATTTTTGCGTGTTTTTTCTTAAGCAGTACATTTTTAGACCGAGAGTATACTTTTTGTCAAACTTAGACATAAAATAAGCTTGAAAATGAGGGGTGAATCATGGAATTTCATAAAGGAATAAGGAAGATAAGGTTACGACAGAAAAAAGCTTGCTAGAGTAATAATATAATAAGATAAGTAATAGTAGAAAAAAATACAAGGCATCAACACAGGGCAGCTGAGAGAAGACCCGGGGGGTAAATAAGTTTGGGCCGCTAGAAAAAGTATGTGACTTTCAATTTTGAACTAACTATTTGTTACAAACTTATGATTTTAGAAAAAAATTGTTAAACCGATAGTTTTGTACAGTAAAAAAGAAAAATTTTTGTTCGTGCTGCCGATTTACGGAGCTCTTAGCAGAGCCGAGTCCACGACTCACGCCCCTTTCAACCCTCTCGTCGGATCTACATCAAGATATCAAAGAAATTAATATAACGGAAATGCACCTGATAGTTCACCGCTTATATTTCACAAAGTAAGTTCCCGAAAACTGGGAAATGTTCAATTAACTTTTTTGTATTTTCCTAGACTAGGGCCTGAGTGGAGTTTACTTCAATACCAACAGATGTATCACCCGATACGTGAAACAAAAGCGTATACTAAAAAATGTACCTACATAAATTTTGTTTCAAAATTATTCTGGTGAAGTATTTTATTTGAATAACTAAATTTTTCTTTTTTTTAAATTTCATATAAACATAATCTATTTTCGATAAAATTTCCTGGAGGCGACTGCTTTATTTCATTAACAATAAAGTTATTTTCAATTAATAAATACACTAAAAAATGCTTAGTAATTAAATATGAAAATTAAAATTTTTTCAAAAATATGAACAATAAATAAATCATGATAATTTAATTAAACTTTGTTTTGACCGAAATAAATGATTAATAATTTCGCTAATAGTTAAGTTTATTTTTAGTTAGATTTGAAAAATAACATACAAAAAATTTCGTGGTAAAGTGGTGAAAAAAAATCTTCAATTAATTAAATCAAGTTCTTAAATTAATATTAGGAAAACATGTATAAAATAGTAATTATATATATGTCTAGAGTATTAGGGGAGCATCTGTAAAAACTAACATTGAGTACGCCATTCACCAACGAACCCGTATGCTGAGACAAATATTGACGAGCCCGCACGGCAGACTTGCCCACCATACCCGGACGTCTGTTTAATGTGTATAGAAAATTAATACATTACCTAAACATATTAGTTAGGGTGTTTTCCGAAATCTACATCGGTATGCTTACCAGTAGTAATGGCGTCATGAATCAGGCGCCATATTGTACTGGTATGCCATCATATTGTGCTGATGAGAACAGTGTGACATAAATATTTAGCCGGACGTGTATGTATTAGAGTATGTGAGATAATAACTAAACAATAATACTAAATTGTGTTTCAGCAATAACACTAAATTTTTTCGTAAAAGCTAACACTTCCATTTTTTTGAAATACATTACAGTTAAAATTTGGCACTGGCCAATGTATTTCGGAACAAATCATGATAACAGTATGGGGTCAATTTATGGCATCATTATTATTGGCCAGTATGATCGCACATATTACTTTATGATCTTACCAAAATATCAACGAGCATATACTTACATATAAAATATAATGTATTATGACCAAGACAAATTTGTGCGTTTTGTACAGTTATTTGCACGGTCTAGAAATTCAAAAAAACATTGCGACCAAAATTGCGGGCAAATTAAATTCATTTTACGTGAGCCAATATAAAAAATGATTTCTTACACTGTGTCTGGTATAAATAAAAAATGACGTGACCAATTATAAAAAAGGAATCAATGTAAGATTTGAATATGAACAGTTTAAATCTAAAAATTTAGCACCGAAAGGTTATTATAAATTTTACCTAAGTATTTTGAATATAGATGTTATTCTCAAGTTTTCTCAAGTTACTCTTGATCATAATAATATCCCATTAAAAAAAACGGCAGTAACGGCACCTATGTAATATTAATTAAAGCTGTACAATTAACTATTAACTAAGTGATTCTTATCTTCGGTAATTTCTGATTACTGTTCATAGATGGATATTTATGATTTGTTTATAGTTTTTTATACACACGTTAATAATTTTAATTTTCAAATTATGGAATTTTAATTATTCAAACTATAATTAAGGGGAAGGTAATACTAAAATTTAGGATTTAAATTTATTGAAAATTATGCATTTTTAGATCTAGATCTCTAGAAAATGAAATCGAATTTAGAAATACTTCAAACCAAAGGATTGGGACATAAGTTATGGGTTTTCTAGTAATTAGGGCATTACAATAGACCAAAGGATCAAGTCAAAAATCCACAGAACGAACCCTAAAACGTAAGTTTTAAAAAAAAAATTAGTCCGGCGAACAAAGAAAATTTTTTAGGGAAAATGAAGTATTGTTTTTTATTTTAACAGAAGTTTAGCAATAAAAAACAATCGTTTAAAAAAATTATTAATACTAGAGAAAATTTTTAATTCATAATTGTTTAATTTGGCGAAAAGTTAATCATCCTCTGCAAGCTTTTATTTAACTTCACTTTTAAGAAAATACAAAAATTGCCTTTTTAATAAATTATATGTGTATAATTTTCAGTTCATGATAAAGTCAAATAAATTGACGAAACGTCGCGAAACGATTAATTCGTTTTAATTATCCTATTATACAACTCATAAAATAAAAAAAATTAAGTACGAGTCAATAAGTTATTGATTTTTAAATCATTTTCGCAATCCAATTCCTTAAAAAGGGAGAAAATTAAAATATTACGTCTTAAAATTTTACCAAAGAAAAATATCTATAAAATAAAAAAACAAAATTTGAACTTACATACTTTTATATATAAAACGTTATTAAATTATCATTAAAAGAACATTATCGCAAAAATAGTTTTAAATGAAATCACAGTTTAATTACAAGATAATCATTACATGAAAATGTGAATCACTCATCGCACTCACTGGTCATTCTCAATCCACAGTCACACTAACTATAAAATGCCCGGTAAAAAATAATAATTGATTACGATTTACAAAAAAAATTCAAGCAAATATGGTTCAACTTACTTGACACCACTATGAATAAAGTTATTTAATGTGGTAGTGGTCAAGTAGTAAATTTGATTACAGAATTTAATAACAAAATTTATTATCATTTTAATATCATATTATTGTGTTTGCATGTACAGTTTTGTTCAATCAATTTGAACAATATTGAATCAAAAAAGAAGTAGTAATTCGCATTATCATATAAGTTCAGAGTTGAAGTTAATACTTTAATAGGCATAAATGTACACTCAACACCCTCTGTATCGTTCCCTTTATCGTAACATAAAATTTCAAGCAAAACCATAGCTGACGAAGTATTAAGGTAGTACGCACGCCAAGGCAATTTTAGATTTAGGGTTGAAATTATTTGTACCATATTTTCAACTTTGATAATGAATTTTGTTATAACTTTATAAATGTAGACGAAAAAGAAGAATACAATTTTTCGATATCTATCTATGTATATTATATCTATGGAAATAAAATAAAGTGTAACAAAAAAACGAAACCTATGTTATAATAATTGGGTAATTGATTCTGATCTTTGGTAATGTCTGATTATTCAGTTGAGTATTATCAGAACTTGATAAACACCTCTATTACCGATAAGACAAGTTATTTTTCGATTCGATTTCGGACTATTGTAAATGTACTTGATTTTTCCTTTCAAACTATGTACTTTCAAACCATTATGAGAACTAAACAGAGCAAATATGCGAAAAATGTAGTTTTCTCTTTTTTTGGATTTTTAAGATTTGTGAGTGAACGATATGGCCTGAAGACATCGTTCTGTGCTTATATTAAAGCTAATAATATTTGCTTTAACATCTTTTCCTATGATTTCACCCATAAAATGAGTATTTTCCTCGATATCTGAGTCGAAAATAGAACAAGTCTGAAAATTTGACTTTTTTCGAAAATTTGCCAATTTTTGGAGAGCTGTATCTCAGTAAGTATTAAACCTAAAGAGCTGGTTTTGATCTTGTAGCAATTTTTTTATTTTAAAAACTTATAGAATATATTTTGTAAATAACGCACAGTTTTCGACTTATATTGAGAAAATTAAAAAATCTGGGACAAAAATCTGGCCGCCATCTTTAATATCTTACTTCCGGTCGAGATTTCGGTTGGGCAACCGGCATATTCGGATTCAGCAGGGTCGAAATAAGGGGAGAAGGCCTTTTGCCCAAAAGTAATATGATTTGCTTCTAAAAGTTTTTCTGAGGTCTTTTTTAAATATTTTAACTAATCTATATTATGGAACTCAGATTATTAACATTTTTATTAAAATTAATCATAAAGTCGAATATTGCACTCCTTGATTCATCTTTATAGTGTATTTCAGGTTCCAAAAATTGTATTGGATGATTTTGTTTGAATGCCAGTGTGTGTTCGGTATGTATGCATGTATGTATGTATGTATGATATTTGCGAATGATATGTGATATTTTATTAGCAAGTCGTGTTTGTTAATTTCGTGTTATTTATCACATAACAATATTATTTATTCATTTAAATTTAAGTCTTTCAATTACCTACTATTACTTTCAATTTTGATTGTAATAGGGAATATACATACTACTGTTTTCAAAAATTGGTAATTAGGAGAATCAGGTATACAGAAACATGACTAAGTTTTGGTTTATATTTTACATGCGGAGAAATAGGCTTCCTAGTTGAACTAGGAAAACGGTTAAGTTTATATTACATGGAAACTGCAAAAAGTGAGTTTTTTTGACGATTACTCGGATGATATTCGGTATAATTTAATTTGGACTAATTTTTTAGTAGATGATAAACAATCCTATTTTTTGTACACTATATGTATTATATTTGCATTTTTGTCTCAGCTCTTCTTTTACTGGGACACGGTGCAACAAAAATTTGAACTCTCAGTGAAGTGCGTATCTTCTACCTCAGAACATTTATAGTAGTCTAAACCTCTAAACATCTACAGTAACTTTAAAACTACACTTTATGTATAACATCTAAGTTTAAAAAAAAGGATAGTTATACAGCGTGTCTACTTAAGTTGGCTCCATATGGAAGATTTTTTTATTTTAAGGCTTACGAAAAAAAGTTATTCTTTATAAAAATATCTGCTTTCGTAAATATTAACATTCAAGGTGTCCCCAAATTGAAAAAAATCCATAAGAATGTTAATGGTGGTTTTGAAATGTAGACCATTTAGAACAGATAATAAGGAAAACGGTTCAAGAAATCACTGCCGAGATATGTATGGAACGTGAAGGTGGATACATTGAGGCAAAAATGAACTGAAGATAACTGTTTAGGAATGATTTGTTAACGATGGGAATGTTTTAATCACTTCAATTTTTTAATTAAATTTTGCAAATATTACTAATAAAACACGTTATATGTCATCCTAATTAACCAGTCATCGTACTTGTTTAAATGTTTATTTGCTGTTTTGACATATTTAATGAATGACATGTAACAAAATAATGAACACAGAAAATTTATTTTTCATAAATTACATTACAAATACAATTACTATTGTTGACGTAAATAACAATAGTTATCTTTAGTTCGTTTTTGCCTCAACGTATTCACCTTCGTGTTTCATACATGTAATTGTTATTTTACAAAATTATTTAAATACACGCCTTCATATCTCGGGAGTGATTTCTTGAATCATTTGCTTTATAATCTGTTATAAATAGTCTACATATCTAAACATTCCTATCGAACTATTTCAATTTTTGAACACCCAGTACATTCGATGCCAAAAGTGAATAGCTGAATGTTAATATTTTCGAAAGCAGAGATTTTGATAAATAACTTTTTTTTATAAACCTTATAATAAAAAAGTTTCCCATATGAAGCCAAATTAAGTAAACAAACTGTATATAAAAAAAAAAATGATATGAAAGTGGTGTTGCCAAAAACACATTTTTGCACTGTGTCCTGTCTTCCCCTAAACTTTATTACAGAATTTTCTTTTAACGTGCAATTTTATAAAATAATTCTGCATTTTTATTTGCCATTTGAGTAACTCAAAATTATTTGTTTTGCATTTTAATGCATTATTAATAATTTTTTTTTCCAGATCTATAAATACTTATTTTATTAAACTGCATATTTAATTATTTTGTTCTTAGCTTTTTATACCATGTATATATGAAATATACATAGTATATTAAGTTTCGTCCCAAGTTTGTAACGCTTAAAAATATTGATGCTACGAAAAAAATTTTGGTATAGGTGTTCATAGAATCACCTAATTAATCCATTTCCGGTTGTCCGTCCGTCCGTCCGTCTGTGGACACGATAACTCAAAAACGAAAAAAGATATCGAGCTGAAATTTTTACAGCGTACTCAGGACGTAAAAAGTGAGGTCAAGTTCGTAAATGAGCATCATAGGTCAATTGGGTCTTGGGTCCGTAGGACCCATCTTGTAAACCGTTAGAGATAGAACAAAAGTTTAAATGTAAAAAATGTTCCTTATAAAAAAATAAACTTTTGTTTGAAACATTTTTTTGTAAACATCACTGTTTACCCTCGAGGGCGTTAAATAGGTGCAAATTTTATAGTATGCATTAATATAGGAATATCAGTTGTGTGTGTGTTGTGTATTTAAAAGTGAATATCTTTTGTTATTTACATGACGTCAAAAAAACAAACGATTGCGCATCAACACTGTCTATACGATTGCGCATCAACACTGTCTATACATGGTATTTCAACAATTAACTCAGTCAATTGTTTGTTTTCACTTGTTTTATTGTAATATCATAAAATTTTTGTTTTTCCAGTCATAAATTTATTACTTCATTCAATAAAATTTTTATTAAATGATTTAACTTATTCATTCACTCATAAACACACGCATGCACCTGCATACGCGTATAATTAATTATATGATCATTTAAACTATATTGTTGAAGTTCTTTGAAAGATTCGTGAAGGATTCGTTGACAATCAATGCCTTTTGGATAGAAGAGCAATTATTATCTCTTAGGAAACATATACTGAAGGACAAGTGTATCCGAAGTAGTGTAACTTTAGCATTAACAATAAAATCAACGGATTTAGGAAAAAATAGACCGAAAAAAATTTCTGTAACAGTGTCCTATTTTTGAATTCAAGGCCTAAAAACTTCAGAACCCAACAAACTCATCTAGTGCCGCCAAACTCAACCCAACCAACTCTTAATTACAACAATACTCTAGATCTATTTTTACCGATTACCTGAATCAACTCTCAGTTTCATGACACTCTCTTGTTGCGACTTATTTGCCCCTACTATCTTTTGTGCGGAATAATTATGATAGCCCAGGGCAAGGCATTAAAAATTGTAGGTATTCATCTATGGTTACATCGACAGTTGGTCAAACAGCTTTTAAAAGTTTTTACAGGCGACCCTTATTTTCATTTTTTGATAAGTTCGAACAATTTGACGATCTTAAATTCCCATTTTTTCAGGAACAAGAGTGATAATACCCAACCAAAAAAATAAAAATATTTGATATTGGTCTAAATACATTCTTTAAATATTTTTTCACGAATATTTATTTTCATTTCCAAGAGAATTGAAACCGAGTTTCCTGGATTCATGCCAAGCGGCTTAACCACCTGGGCTATATGTGTTCTAGTCACAATGTATAACCTTTTTATATCAACGAATTTTAGTTTTGTTTTGTTTGTCAACATTAAATTATTTATTTTTGATTTATGTTTATTTACTAAATTTTGTATTAAAATTTTAAATGTCAAAGGTACAAAGCTAGTGTAACCGCACTTGATCGCTTAGTTGATTAAAGCGTACAAACTATCGTATGCGGTATACCTTGGATAGTGTAATAATTAATTTAAATAGTTGTGATGAGCTGATATATGCAGTATGAATGAATCAGGTCAATCAACCTCTCAAAATAAATGAGAAGCTCTCATAAGCCCCAGCAGAGGGCTGAGCCTTAGTTGTTTTACTAACAATACAACAGAATTAAAGGTAATTAAAACTTACACGCACACTATTCACCTGTGAAATATTGGCACTTTGAAGCACTTGAATATACAATAACAATAATAATTGTAAGAGTGCTTTTTATAAAAAAAAATTAATTAATGTGTAATTTGATAAAAATTTTATATAAATATTTAGCCAATAAAAGAGTTATTTAAGTCGACATGTAGTATATTTATAAGATAATTTATCTATTACCACAAAATAGATAAACACTTGAGTTTTCTAAAAATATATTTGCGACCAGCAAAACTTTAATTTTTTTCACAAATACTTTTATGACAATGCCAATTTTGAGAGGCTTCTTTTTGGCTTCCTCTTTCGGAACTACTTTTTATTTACCATATACAAAAATTAATTTTAGGGTTATTAAGGCCTGCCTTATAAAATTTTAGGTGGTAAGATTTAATTATTTCAAAAAAGATTTTGGAGTTACGGAAAAAGGTCATTTGAATCCAATTTTTGCTCATTTTCCATAAACGAACTCAATAATCGGAACTCAATAAAAAACAGAGGTGTTCCGATTACTGGGATTGTATGGAAAAATTACTTATAAATAAAATTGGAATGCATTGGAAATATTGTACACACATCAATAAACACGTGTTATTTGGATGCTATTTTTAGAATCATAACAATGAATCAATCATACTAGACGTATATACAAACAAACAATATCATTTCGAGTGATTGGAAGACAGCGGTGTGAAAATTGCTGGCGGATGAAAAGTTTTCCGATCACTGGACGTTTCCAATTATCGAGACTTTACTGTATTTTTCTTTGAAAGTTTTTTTTTAATACAATCTGAATTCTACTCTTTTCCTTTTACATTCAGTATGTCGAAACTTATATATATATAATAATAATAAAACACAAGAGGGGTCCCACAAACGGATCTTTAGCACCTAGACCAAGGGATCTCTGTTCCCTCCTTGAGAATAACCTGTCACCCGGTGAGATGTCTTTGGGTAAGAGTTACCATCATGGATACAACATAGGAAATAAATTCTTCAAACTAATTTAAAACATTTAACTTTGCAATTTTATTATAATTGTTTTTGATATTTAATTTTTCCATGTGTATGTATGTATGATTGATTAGTCGGGTAGATGTCCAAATTCTTTTCGTAGCTCTGCTCCGAGTGAAATAATCTCTCTTTTGGGTCTTTGGGTGTTACAAGGTGTTGCAACTCATAAATTTACTTTTAACAGCGTCTAGATCACCATATCTCCGTGTGACGAGTTGTTCTCAAAGGGGTAGGGCACTGAAGACCTATAGATCTAGATGCTAGTATTAGTCGTACTGTGCTTGAGTTTTCTAGGTGGCGTTTTCCCGGTTTTCTCCCTAAATTTTTGAATAATTATTATTCTAATTAATATTTTTGAAAAATTCTTACGAGGGGTTAATTTTAGGTAATAATATTATCCGTTTCCACAGTTAAGGAAAAAAAATCATTGCCAAGCATGGTTGGTAGCGTTATAAATAATTAAATTGCCTATAATTTTCGGATTCAGATGAAAAAATATGCCCAAAACCATAGGTCGTATTCGTGGAACTTAATCGGCCATGTTTCTCAATATATCATGAGAAACTTATTTACCAAACGTTATTGCAAAGATGCCGTTATTGTAAAGATGCGGGTTTCCGCTCTTTTTTGTTAAAATGTGCGTAAGTCTGAAAACAAATAAATTTTACAACCACTAATGAATTGAAAGAACAGTATCAATCAATCAATCAATATGCGTCAAATCAGAAAACAAATAGATCTATATATCCAACGGTACTACATGCGTACGCTTAACAAATTTTCTACATTAAAATACGTTCAAACTCAACCCAAACTATAAAAATTTTCGGTCTATTTTTTCTGCTTATCAGGTATAGCAGACAAACTTATTCACCTCTCATGAATATACGAAACTCCCTGTATCATCATTAGTAATTTGAAAAAACCAAAATATTATTGAAAATAATAAATGTTTATGAGTTTATACTCAAATAATAATAAGTTATAAAAAGGTTCAAGTCTTTAAAAAGGTGGAAACTCTTTTATAGGGACTCTAAGTATGGAATAACGGGATCCGTGGAGATGGGGGTTGAAAAGACAACTTAATGATTTTCCACTCTATATACTAAAGAAACTTTAATAAGGTAACGTTTGCAAATTATGAAAATGAATTTTAGATATTAATAAAATATTAGTTAATCAATATTTTCTAAAATTTAAATTTTATATTTAACGATAATTTAGATTGATTTGTAAAAGTTCCATTATTGGTACAAATACAATAACTCATTTTCCTTGAAGAGATAAAAAAATAATTCGTTAATAAAAATATGTGCTTCATTATAAAGTTGTTATACGATCTCATTATACTGTTATAAACTGATAAGCATATCATAACAATGCGTCAAATTATCAATTATTATACAGAGTGACGGAAAATAAACGATTGCGATTTGAATTAATTATCAATTTATTTTGATTTAAAATATTTTTTTTAGTTACTCAGTGGATTGTTATTAAAATTAATGTGACTATTGTTAATAAATGGCGATTACGTCATAGGTAAATTAGCCACGGAGTACAGCATGGTAGGAAAATATTTTTCGCTGGAATTAAATAACCAAACTAAAGTGGTTTTTTAACCGACTTCAACCAAAAAGGAGGAGGTTATCAATTCGACAGTATTTTTTTTAACGTGTGTTACCTCAGAACTTTCGACTGGGTGACCCGATTTTGATGATTCTTTATCTATTTGAAAGCTGGTGTTTCCCGTATGGTCCCATTTCATTTTGGTCCAGTTCTGACAACCGCATAAATAAGAAAACAATAAAAGTCTTAAATTTGCATTAAGTATGCACGACAAGAGGACGAATAACTTATTACCACGCCAAACGAATTCACTGATTCTTTTTTTAGTGACAAATTAGTTAGTGAACTTTAGATTCACTAAAAATCGTAACAAAAAAAAAAAAAAAACAAAAAAACAAAAAAAAAACTATTAACAAAAAGAAAGCCGACTTCAAAAGAAAAACTTTTCCAAAACAAGTTAATATGCACTAAAAAGTAAAAAAATATCGAAAATATAATGTAGTTAAAATTATTGTTATTTTTGGAGTCGGTGTCAGCCAAGCTAATGTAGCAAACTGTTCTATGTTTGAGTTGTTTCCTTGGCTGACACCGACTCCAAAAATAACAATAATTTTAACTACATTATATTTTTGTTATTTGTTTACTTTTTTGCATATTAATTTGTTTTGGAAAAGTTTTTCTTTTGAAGTCGATTTTCTTTTTGTTAAAAGTTTTTTTTAGTGACCATCATGAAAAATTCAAGTTAAATTTTAATCATCACATTCAAATATCGTGGATTAGTCAGCTCGAGTGTGTGAAAATTAAGAGTTTTTGTTTTACATTCAATATTTTCTTGTTTACTCACCTGGTTGATAACAATGAACAACCTTTTTAACACAAAAACTGCCGCTTGCAAGAGAAAATGTTCTATTGATCGTTAACCAGTAAAAAACAAAATTTTATACATTTTTACATGATAAATAAAGAATATTTTTAATTTCCCAATTAAAAAGGAAAAACTATGATGACTATGAAAAGCTATGATTAATACAGGGTTGTCAGAATTACTTTACCATTTGAAATTCTGCAAATTAAAGAACTTTATAGCTGTTACTTATTACACCCATTTCCAATGATGTAACAAAAGCTTCTTATTCTATTTTTATAGATCATAATCCCACCTTGTAATAATAATTGTACACGATATACCCCGCCCACCACCGTACTTTATGGGATCAAAAATTGTATATGGAGGAATTCGTTTCTGAATAAAAATTTTCCCTCAGAAAACCTATTTATACCATGTATACTCAATGTCACAAAAAATGCTCGTTTTAAAACATTCTAAGTGTTACTATTATAACATAACATATGATGCGTACGCTTAGAATGTTTTAACTATGGCACTTTTTCTGACAGTGAGTGTATATTGAAATATAACAAAGTATACTAAGTCTAGCCCCAAGTTTGTAACGCTTAAAAATATTCATGCTTGAACAAAATTTTGGTATTAGTGCTCATAAAATCACCTAACTCAAAAACGAAAAGAGATATGAAGTCGAGTTAGTGAGGAGATAGTGAGGTCGAGTTCGTAAATGATCAACATAGGTCAATTGGGTCTTGATTACGCAAGACATTTTTGTAAACTAACGTTAGAGATAGAGCACAAGTTTAAATGTAAAAAATGTTCCTTATAAACAAATAAACAACTTTTTTTTATTTTGTCGTAAACATCACTGTGTAGTGTGTATCCGTGAGGGCGCAAATTAGGTTAGACCATATGTATCGTGTGTATAAAAGAATTGTATATATTTTAAATTTATACGTAACATATATTATGTATGTGTTTGTTTGGGTTTGGTTTCTGTGTAAAAGTGGCTATCTTTTTTTCTTACATGACGTAAAAAAATAAACGATTGTTTGTCGAGTTTGTCGACAGTATTGATTCGAATTAACACTGTCTACGGTATTTCAACAATTAACTCAGCCAATTATTTGTTTTCTCTTGTTTTAAATATTTATTATTAAACAATTTTACCCCTTGAGCTAAAATCAATTAATTAACAACTAGAATTAAATACTTACAAATGCATACAATCTTGTATCTTTTATAATTTCGAAAAATATCTATGGAAAAATTCTATCTGTGAACCTCACAGCTCTGAATTTTGAAAGATTGTTAAAATTTTGTTTAAGTAAAAGTGTCAATAGTAAACTAAAAATAGTCTCTACGTAAAAGTGCAAGAGAATGCTGCACGGGTAAGAAGCCATGAATAAAATTAAAAATAAATAACAAGCCAAGAATCAGAAGCTGATAAAACAAGGTAAAAGAGAAAGTTTTACTGGATACGACATGGTCTCCGTAAATCTGATGACCTGAAATTTGTTCAGTCTCTAAGTACTAGTTTGGACAAGCAAAGTGAAAAACTAGGAAATCCAGATTAGCTTAGCGATGCAGCGTAAGAGAAGAGAGTTGAAGAAGATGCATGCCGAATTGGGTCGAAACGGTGCATATTTTTTGCGACCTTGCCCATCCCCAAGGAATTAAAGGAATTACTGCTTCTATTAAAATTAAAAAAAAAATTCAATTATGATGACTATTTAAATTTTTTTTAGTTTATTATTATATATTTTCAATAGAATACATTGCTGTATTGTTTGACAATGGCCGCATAGGTTGACCCAATTATTTCGCACAATGTTATACAATGTTTCTATTATGTAGGTTATTTAAAAAATAATTAAAATAGTGGATAATTGCAAATTTACATAGCATTTTTTATTTTAACATGGGATTTTGTAAATTAACGCACCATATTATAAAAGTCATTAATTTTTGCCTTTTACCTATGTTATAAATATTTTTAACTCTTTTTTATTACCTATTCCGAGTGTATCTGAACCACTTGTCTTACACAGGTTTTCTTTGCAACTCAAAATTAGCGGAGTTATTAATGATTATAGATAGTAAATTAAAGTGCCCCAATATCTAGCAACGGATAACAAACGCGGCAGCTGATTTTATCTAACCTCGAAGCTCTTTAATTTTCGAATCTCCCTAACTCTCCAGTTATGTAACAATATATTGTCAATTTGAAGAAGACCAGTTTATTTCAAACGGCATCCAGCCTCGAGAAAATCTGTTCTGTAAATCTGCAGGGCTCTGAACTCTCACACCATGAGGCGAGTCAAATTTTTTACCACGAGCTCTACACAAATACGACTCGGGGAACGAGAAATAAACTCAAGGGAGTTGCAGCCGTCACGCTCGCTGTCTATTGGCGGGCTATTGGCGTGCTTTGTTTGCAAATTGTTGCCGCATAAAAATACTAACAACTTTTGTCCGAAACTTGTTTTCGAAAGCACAACAGCTTTGGCAGTGCAATCGATACGGTGTGCAAGGTGCCTGATGCCTTATTTAAAAATATTTGTTTCGGTTTAGATTACCACCCCCTTGCTTCAGTGTCCCTCCTCCAATAGTATAAATGATAGAAGTTTGAAAATTTGTCAGCAGGTTCGAATAGTGGTTATAGCCAATTTTCCAATTTTTTAAAAATGTGATACAGGTTACAACTGATTTATTACATAAATGCAGAATATAAAAATCGGAAATGAAAATGTTGACTTTTAAATGACTTTTTATTCTTCTTTATATCATATTAATTTTATTTATTTGTATTCATATGAAAATATAATGGATCTTATTGTTATTACAATTTAAAATTTATTTATAAATGAGCGAACCATTAAAATGCAAATTATACTTTATTTATAAAAAATCCATTTCACATGTTAAAAAATTTAAAACATATATACCTTATATAATTTATAAATATTACTTACATTTCAATGAAAAATTATGTAAATCATTAAACATACATAATTGGATAGATAATTTACTTGTACAAATTTTTAAAGGAAATGGTATAAGGTACGTATATTTTTAGATTTAATCGATTTTCTCAAAAGTGCACTTGTTAAGAAAATTGTAAAAAGTTGACTATTTGCCTTAAGAGAATCTCTTTCCTCTTTTCAATTTAAACATAAAGGCATTTTTGTATCCTTTAATGTGTTTTATAGTTACAGTCCAAATATTATAGAAAAAAAATTCGTATTATTTTTCAACATTTGGAAGCTGACTATTTATTATATTATATGGCTTTGTTTAGGTGCTTTATGTATACAGGGTGGCCGGTGGGTCATTTTAATCTATGGCTAATACCTCGTTTTGTAGTTAACCAATCAAAAAATAACTTTAAAAAAGTTGCATAATTTGATGGGAGACCTCATTTACTGACATCAAATTGGACTTAGTTCTTCGGTTTTCTTTCATAACCAATTTAGATCCTAAACAGTAAAAAATAGAATAACAAGTTAAATTAGAAAGTTGATCCTCATAAAAAAGATAATATTTTTCATCTTAACAATTTTTTTCGAAATTCGTCACCTTTCGTAGGAAATGCGACTTAAAAATATTTCAATCGTGCATTTAATCGAAAGAAAAAACGTTAACTACGTAAAAATGCTTTAGCCAAAAGTTGTCAAGTACAACAGAGGCCATTCCATGACTGACCTACAATTATTGATAAACTTTAAACGTATTTTCTTTCGATTTAATGCAATAGAGACATATTTTTAAGTCACATTTCCTCCGAAAGCTAACGTTTTTAGAAATAATGTTTTAAACAAAAATTGTGAGTTTGTTTATGAGGATCAACTCTAATTTAAAGTGTTATTCTATCACTTACCGCTTAAAATCTAAATTAGCTATTAGAAAAACCCGAAAAATTATGTCCAATCTAAAACCAGAACATGATGCCCCCCATCAAACTCTACAAATTTTGTTTAAGTTTTTTTTTTTGATTGATTAACTACAAAATATTAGCTATTAGCCATTATAAGCCACTCTGTATATGGTGTAGTATGAGTGAATCACCACTCCAAATTTTTTTTATAATAAGCAAAACTATAGAAAATAGTATCTAATAACAATCTATCATCTTCATCATTATAAAAATCTGCACTAGTTGATAAATTGAAACGACCGATAATTTTGAAGCTTTTCACGGATTACGCAAGTAGGGCATTTTTTTTTTTTTTTTTTTTTGCTTGCAAAACGTAGATTTACTCTCCAAGGGGTCCAGATAACATACCAAAAAAGCATCTTTACTTCGCGTTTTGCGATTTTAGTTGTTTTTTTGTTAAGATTTTACCCATGGCCTATACGTATTGTTGGTTAGAAAAGAGCTACATATGTGATTAGATGTCTACATAAAATGATCTCTATTGTATCTGCATAAAAAACTGGGGATTCAATAGAGTTAGACCCAACATTTGGACAAACTTTTCGATTATAGATGCTATCTAATTTTTTAGGAAAACGTGATAAATAAAATATCCGTAAGAATTTCTACGCCTTTACCTGACGAAATAACAACCATTGCAAAATCTTCCACTGATTTAGAGTGAAATAAGAATCGTGTTATTTTACTTAAATATCGGATGTACTCTTGTACTGTTCGAGTATAAAGTACAAAGATACTTGGAAAAAACTCATGCGGGGGTTCACATACCATGATCTTTAATCAAATTTTACACAGTTTGTAAGAATGTCGAAACAACAGAGGACTTGAACTTTGAAAACAAATAAATTGAAGGTACATTAAAAATTAACCTTGATTTTTGTCTACTTTCTATTACTCATCAAATTTTAACAGATTTATCTTGTTGTCAGACAAAATTGCGTTTGCATATAGGTGTTCTTTCTTTACAGTCTCCTTTTTAGAAATCGATCTTTTTACCTTCTTATTCTCGATTTTTCGTTATCTTTGGAAACAGGACCACTTAAAAAAAATCAACATTTGAACTCTTTTTTCGTCATTTAAAATTAAAAACCACATAACATCCGAACCTATCCCATCCCACTGCTCTCAATTCATGACAAAACTTTCGCTTATCAAGAAAAGCACGATTCGCACTTGACCTTTTTTTTTCTTTTTTTTCAAATTAAATTATCTAAAATTCTAAAATCAGTTAATGGTTTTTTTTTTTCATTTTTAATTAATTTTATTTAAATTGTACTAGAGGAATATATCTGAAAAATGGGATTAAGCTAATCAAATTTTATCAATGCTTTCAAGTATTTTTTTTTTAATTTTAACGTCAATTATTTAAATCCATTTCTTTATCAAATATCAAAAATATTTATAGATAACTTATGTAATTCTATAGTTAGATTGATGTTTAAAAAGCTCAAGTTCAATTTTGTATATATGTAATTACCGCCTTACCGGCCGTAATCGGAAAAAAGTAGACCTGGAAAAATAGACTGAAAATTTATAGACTGGAGTATTGTTATACTTGTTGTACGAGTTGGTTGGGTTGAGCTTGTCGACATAGAGGAGTTCTAGTTGGTTGGGTTCTGAAGTTTTTAAACCTTGCTTTTAAAAATGGGACACTATTGCAGAAATTTTTTTCGGTCTATTTTTTCCGCGCTAAATATAAGATTAAGGGGAATCTAAAGGAATCAAATGGAAAAATCTTTATATGTCATATAATCGTCGGTGCGTGTGAAGACGTTTTTATTTGCTATATCGGGGATCACTTGCCCCGCTCTACAGACACCCTCCCCCAACGCCGTAGCTAACAGTTTTAATTTTCGGAGCGAAGAAAGTCTCAAAAGTTAAATTGAAGATTGAAGTTCAAACAGAGGCCAAAGAGAAGCAAAAGGATCTAAACTGATTAATTAGCTCAAGATTAGTACACATTACATAATATTTATATGTGTAGGTAATTATTTATCCCTAAGCCTCTATTTTGTGTATATTAACAATTATAATAAAAATAAAAAGTTCAATCAGCACCAAAACATATGCAGGGTATTTAAACAATTAACTCAGCTTGTTATTAACTTCACTTGTTTATTTTTAATTATTATGCAAACAAATGCTTGCTTATGTTTGAACTATTAACTAACGAAATATGGTACCTAACAATGTTATCCAAATGAAACGAATCCAGTTGAAAATCACTGTTTGGACTCCAGAGGTAAATTTAGCAATTCCATAGGTTAATAAACTTAAAATATCGACGAAAAGTGATTTCATGCTAAAACTGCCTTAAGTTTTTAAATTATTCTTTAGGGTGTAATAAATGATAATTGGCAACCCTAAATTTAAAATAAAAAATTTATAGGCAGAACCAGTTATTGACAAAATAAACTGAAAACAAATATTTTCATAGAACTAAAATTTTATAAAGGAAAATAACGTGATTTATGAAAAACTTTTATTCGCAATGAACTAAGCAATGGTAAATAGTGTAAATTTTATGCTAAATTAACTAAGATTATCTTTTAAATTGAATATAATTAAAAGATTAAACACAATAAATAAACAGATAATTAATCAATATTTAAACTTAAGCCATAAAAACCACAAAAAAATATTAAGTTATCACACTATAATAAAATATTTAAAATAACCTCACTTTGTCTTGTGCGTTTCTTAATTGGATAGTGATTGGTGTAGGTAGTGTCATTGTCGTATCAAGAGTGTAACAAGTGATTTGTTTTGTATTTTGAAATAAAATTCAAACTCACCAAAAATTAATACAGCAAACAAATGTAGAATCAATTATTTTAATAGAACTTAAAATTGACATCAATCATTTTTGATTTTCAGTGTGTCAAATATTCAAAAAGTTATTAAATTCATTGAACAAACACAAAAAGTTGTGTGAATGAACACAACACAGATTCAATTCAAACTGAAAAACTACCACAAGTTTTTTTTGTATATGCATAAACACCGAACTCGTATTGTTTGTTTAATCGTATGAAAATTATACAGACGCAATACGCATGTTAATGATACATCAATTTAGAACAAAACAGTTGAAATCAATGAAAATGTTGTAAATAATATTAATTAAAACGTAATTGAATGTACAATTTGCGAAAATTTTGCTTCTATTACAATTTTATAATTTGAATTTAAATGAGTTTTTACCGGTATTGGTTAACAAGTGGCTGTAAATGTTAAGAGTAGAATTTTCGTTATTTTTCGTTTCTGTACGAAAAATGTATTGATCTTATTAGATACAACAGAGGTAAAAGTCATAATATTCAACCTTTATAATACGTGCTGCAAATGTCTGGGGGCTATTAGAGTTTAGTGAGGTCACTTCGATAACTCTTACCTTATGTATTACAAAAACAGGTATATTAAAATTTTCTATGTTAAGATTTTCCTCTTTCTTTTGCTTTAACTTCCCATTAATGATAAAAAGACGAAAAATAGCATTTTTTTTAAAGTGGGATCATTTTATGTGACTGAAATATGTATTGAGAAGATAGTTTCAATGCAGCAAGTTTCCCCCAACAGACCTTTTCATCATGTCATAAGCGCAAGTGCATAGTTTATTTTTTCGGACTGACAGCAATAAGTTGGACTAGGATAGAAAAGTATTTGTTATTCATTTTATCACATTGGTGATAAATCATTTAGTCCGAAACCAAAATGAATCATGAATTTAAAATGAAAAGGTCTATATAATTGACCTGTTAACAATGTTAAAATTAGGATGTTATCGAAAATAAAAATAAAATTGAAAATTTGTTCCTTTTCAATAAGAAAGATTTTTGTTAGATCAACATATTTACCGAAATTTGGGCTAAAACTATGATGGATTTGTATCAAAAAAAGTTCTTAACAATACTTATACCTATAAAAAACGATAATTTTTGAATATTAATTTGAAAATCTACATGTTCTGAAGCATATATTAAATAATATTAATAACACATCCGTAGCTTAAAATGCCCAAACTTCCTTAGATCTTTGAATATAAATCTTTTGGGGATAGGTATTGAAACTTAAAAAAGAGGATTATTTCTACTCGAATTAATCCATAAATAACAATTTTGAACATTGCCCTATATATATTTAAAAAAAAAAAACACTTTAAACTTTAAAGATTGCAAAAAATTACATATTTTATTATTTTTAAATAATTATTTTAATATTTCCGATCGAAGTTCAATTTGTCATCTTAATCTACATACAATATCACTAAAAACAGTATTGGATTTATATACATACATTTAGTGCAGTTAATGAATGTAAAATCAGGGCCGAACAACTAAGTTTTTTGATCACGAACCGATTTTGATGTTTAACGTCTCGTTTTGTTCGTAACTGCATTTAAAAAAAGCTCCTTAAATTAGTTTGTAGGTTTTCGAAGTCAATGAATTTTAATCTGTAATTAAAAAAAAATGGACCCTCTACATTATTAACTTTTTTAGCTATCCTATGATGAATGACATTTTTAGCTATACAATTTATAAAAGCCAAAAGAATGGATAGGCTAGAGCAATTATGAGAACTTTTTCATAATATGATGGTTAGGCCATATTATGAAAAAGTATAAAATTAAAATAAAAAGCTGGGTGTGAGGCTAAGGTATTTTCTCAGTGAAACAGAAGGTTGGGGAGCATAGCAGAACACTGAGAAATTCCCAATTCCCGAACACAGTGGTCCGAGTTAAATATTCATAAAAAACTATGCAGTTGCTATTAAGTCACAAGAAATGTATTATTTAGCTATTTTATAATTAAATTTTTTTTGATACCCTATATATATGTAATATAAATCAAGGTATACTAAGTTAAGTCTCAAGTTTGTAACGCTTAACAATATTGATAATACGAACGAAATTTTGATATAGGTGTCATAAAATCACTTAATTAGTCCATTTCCGGTTGTAAGTCCGTTTGTCTGTCTGTACGTCCGTGAACACGATAACTCAAAAAATGAAAAGAGATATCAAGCTGAAACTTTACAACGTACTCAGGGCGTAAAAAGTGAATTTGAGTTCGTAAATGAGCAACATAGGTCAATTGGGTCTTGAGTCCTTAGGACTCATCTTAAAAAAAACGTTAGAGTGTTAGAGGTAGAACAAAAATTTCAGCATACAAAATTTTCTTTATAAAAAAATAAAAAACTTTTGTTTGAAACATTATTTCGTAAACATAACTGTTTACCCTTGAGGGCGCATATTAGGACAAAACTTTGGTGTTCATTTTCTCCAAAATTACAAAAGATAGAGAATTGTAAATTTGCAGGTAGCTTTAATTAATGGTCTTGTTAAAGACTCTTGAAAAACTAAAACAAAAAATTACAGAAAAAACTTTCGAAAACCAAAACAAATTGCGAGCTTTTCGGATAATTGTGTTGGTTTTTTAAACTTTTCTAATTTATTAAAAATAATATAAGCACTGACATTCAACACAATTCTATACAGGGTATTTCAACAATTA
Organism: Chrysoperla carnea; assembly: GCF_905475395.1. Taxonomy (NCBI): domain Eukaryota; kingdom Metazoa; phylum Arthropoda; class Insecta; order Neuroptera; family Chrysopidae; genus Chrysoperla; species Chrysoperla carnea. The sequence continues at coordinate 55,053,904 of NC_058338.1, read as the reverse complement.
ACTCAGTCAACTGTTTGTCTTCATTTTTTAACTGCTATTATTATTTTTCAATACAACTAATTAATGATATGCGTTTTCAAGGCTAAATTTTTTAGACTATAATTTAATTCATTTTACAAATATGTGGATATTGATATTAAAAACACGAAAGAAAGAAAAAAAAGTGTGTCTTACTGATTAACTATGTCTTCTCTAAAAGCACCCGTGAATTCTGCATGGCTTATAAATTTGAATTCTTAATTTACAAAAAAAAAAGATTGGGTTGTCAAAATAAAAGAACATAGCTCACAGTATGATAAAGGTAGGTATTTAATTTTGCTCTCCTCTGTTTTATAAGATTTACAAATTTTTTAGCATTAGAAAATAAAAATTTTAGGATTTTTAATAAAATAAAAATCATTTTGTTTGCGTTTTTGTAATAATGTCATTGTATTTATTGTTATCAATATATTCAACGATGATGTGATGACTTTATTATACTAGTGATTATGGGCAGTATGATTGATTTCGAGACGCAAGCGTTTTCAACTGTGTAATTTTTTTATCAACAATCTTTGCTTATACTTAAGGTAAACAAGTGAAAATAAACAATTGATAGAGTTAATTGTTGAAATACCCTGTGTAGAAAGTTGTTACATATCAGTGCTTGCATTATTTTTAATAAATTAGAAATATATAAAAAACTAAAACCTTTGTGGCAACCTTATTCTAGTTTACTAAAATTTTGAAAGTTTTTCGAAGAATTTTCTAGAAAACTTATTATTTCGTTATTTATCACACGACTTATTAATTGAAGCTACTTACAAATTTGAAACTCTCTATCTGTTATAAAGAAACATACAGCAAATTTGTTCCCTAATTTGCGCCCTCAAGAGAAAATGATTATATTCAGCAATATTTTTTAAGCGTTAGTAGCGTCACTAAGAGGGACAAAATTTAATATACCTTGATATATATTGCATATACAGGGTATGAAATTATATTATGTATTACCTACTCATAATTAAGGTACAAATTAATAATAAAGTTAAATTAACTAGAAAATCATTCGACTATCAATACAATTAAATTACGAAAGTAAAGGTACAAGGTTTGTGAAAAAGGTTTTAATACTATGAAAATCAATGAAAGGTCTATAAAATTGTTTAAAGGATGCTAATTATGATTGAATATGCTGACCATCAGTTCTAAGTTGTAATTATATTATATTAATTATTGTAATTTGTAAAGGGCAGCATTTTATCAAGAGAAGCATTGTTCTCTTGATTTATTTATTCGTAAGAAAAATTAATACGCATGGCTCAAGGTGGAGATGGCATTGAATTATTTTTTTTAATGAATTATTTGCTTGAAAATGGGAAAACTATTTCCTGAATCTTATCGGGAGCCACAAATGGAATCATTTTTAAATAAAAATTCCAAGACTAATGCCTAAAATTAACAAATAATAATAAAAACAAACAATTGACTCAGTTATTTGTTGAAATCCCATGTATAGACTGTGTTGATAACGCAATCGTTTGTTGTTTTACGTCATGTAAGTAAAGAAAGATAGTCACTCTTACACACAAAGTAATAAGACTCTTCTCACTTCCTCAGTGTGCATAGAAATAAACAAAAACATTCATAAATACAAAACAAAACATGTATACCTACTTGATACAATACCATAAATACGTGGTATATTTGTTTTAACGTAATTTGAGCCCTCATGGGTAAACAGTGATGTTTACGAAAAAATTATTCAAAAAGAAGTTGTTTAGTTTTTTAAAAAGATCATTTTTTACATTTAAACTTTTGTTAAATCTTTAACAATCCAATTGATCTATCTATGTTGATCATTAACGATCTCGACCATACTTTTTACGTCCTATATAAGCACACTATAAAAATTTCAGCTTGATATCTCTTTTCGTTTTTGAATTATTATATTGAGAGACGGACAACCGGAAATGGACTAATCAAGTGATTTTATGAACACCTATACCAAAATTTTGTTCGTTTCATCAATATTTTTAAACGTTACAAAATTGGGACTAAGCTTAGTATACCTTGATATATTTCATATAAAATTAAGCCTAACAATATGTTCAAAAATCTTGTATTATCTCAATCTATTAAGAAATGAACACGTAAAAGAACAGCGGCACCTAAAAATAATAAATTATTCTGTAAAAAGTAAACAATAACAAATAAAATATTGATAAAAATCTAAGTGGACTTTCAATCTTGAACTCAGTCTTTCAAAATAAACTTCAATCACTAAAAATATGTAATCTGTCTTTTATTTGTAATTATTATGTTTTCCGTAAACAATCATAAAACCTGAAAATGATTCCATTTCCACACATGGTTTATTAAAATTGGCTAGAAATAAATTTTTGGATAAGTCAGCGGGTAAACTACATTTGATCTATAACAAAAAATTTAACCGAAATTTTAAAAATATGACACAAATACTATATTCAACACTACATACTTATTGTGTAAAATTTCTGTGTGATAGGTACAATCAATATTTTTTGTCACCAAGTACACCAATTATAAATACCCAAATTAGTAAATTAATAAATTTATTTATTATCCGAAAATAAATAAATATTTTTTGGATATTTACCCTTTGGAACTATTGTTTTACTGTTAGGCAATTTGTGTTACATTCTTGTTATTTAATAGTATAGCAAAATGCATGCAATTCTAATAAACGTATTAAAAAACATAATAAATTATTTTCGATCGTTTGATTTTTATTAATTTTCATAATTTTGTTTCAATATACACTTAATTGGTGAAGTTTATTTTTTTGAATAATGTTTTTGATGATAAGTTAATTATTATTCACGAAAATATTTAAAAAATACATATTAAAAAACGAATTTCGCATTTTTGAAATGATACTTCCAAGACCTTTGATACCCTAAAATCACAATAAACGGAAAATATTCTTTCAGATTTCATATCCACAGGCTGACTTTTGGAGGTAAAAATTCGAATTTTGAACGTCACGTAAGACAGGGTAATTGCTTTCGTAAGCGACAAGCGTGAGGGTTAATAGTAATTTAAGATTAATTAAAATAATAATAATATTATTTAAAATAATAAACAACTTCTTCAGAGAAAAGAACTAATGATCGTCAAACCGTTGCCCAGCTTCTTGAAACATAGCTAAGCACACTCTCGACAAATTAAGACACAGAGAGATAGCAAAAGGTATTTATGATGAAAATTTGCAAATTGTATCAGTTTTACAAAATTATACTATTGGTAATTGAAAAAAAATATTGAATGTAAGAAAAATAAAAAAGTAATTGGCCCATGGGAGGATCGAACTCACGACCTTCGCGTTATTAGCACGACGCTCTAACCAACTGAGCTAATGGGCCACTTGAACAAAATAGAAATAAACCGAAACATATAAAAAACAAATTAAAGTGTAAATAGATGATGATCTTTTATAAATTGAATTGTAGAAAATAATTCAAATAAAAAATTTATTACCTAATAATAATTATCTTCTAAATACATTATTATCTTAAAGTTTGAAGATATTTTTTGAAAAATCTAAATACAAAATTTTGCTGCTTTATACAGGGTGTCATTTTAATTTTCCCAGCCAAATATTTTTCAACAAAGTGTTTTTTTAAAATGTCATCCGACTGTCCTGACCCAACTAAAAGCTACGCTTCTGTAAAGGGGTGAGTATCTTACGAAGGATCTGACTTCTGAAGGAAATTCAATTCTGAGGATTGTTTAAAAATCAACTTATATTCAAATTTAAAATATTAATTTTTTAATTATAAAATTAATTGATATACAGGACTTATATTCAAAATATTAAACTAAACCCAAATCACCAACGATTTTTTAAATAAGTAAAAAACCCTTTGCGAGCCACAGACATCAGGTTTTGTTTATGTATGCTCCTAAGCATGTGGCCGAACGCACCCATCAGCTGATTATTAAAGAACTGTCAAATGTCAAATCTAATCATGTGGTTGTTATAGGTTATATTTACATAATGATCTCTTTAAATATTAAACTGTTATTTTGTCAAAGAGTATATTCAAAAGTTAAATATTTGAATTCACGGTAAACTTTGGATTTTATGAATTGATTTTTCGTCATTTAATTTCAAATCTTTTTAGATCGAAATTGCAGAGATATTTGAGAGCTAACTTTTGCACTGCTGCACCTGACAAAAAATTAGATTTTATTAATATTCCCGTTGAGAATATTCGTAATTTTAGTATAATTGCCCACGTTGATCATGGTAAAAGTACTCTAGCTGATAGGCTTTTAGAAAAAACTGGAGCAATTAAAGAAAATGTTGGTAAAAGTCAAGTACTGGATAAGCTACAAGTTGAACGTGAAAGAGGCATTACAGTAAAAGCACAATCAGCATCATTGTTTTATGAATATAAAGACCAAAAATACTTATTAAATCTAATCGATACTCCTGGGCATGTTGATTTTTCAAATGAAGTAATTTAAAGTTATACACTCAATGTGTAAATGATGTATATTATAAAGATATTACGTTTAGGTTTCAAGATCCCTATCAGCATGCCAAGGTGTCATTTTGTTAGTTGATGCAAATGATGGAGTTCAAGCGCAGACTGTTGCCAACTTTTACTTGGCGTTTGGAAAAGATTTAGTTATTATTCCAGTTTTAAACAAAATCGACTTGAAAAACGCTGATCCCAAAAGAACAGCTGAACAGTTGAAAACACTTTTCGATATCGAAGAAGATGAAATATTAAAAGTAAGGTTCTTATTAATAATAGCCAACTAAGATAAAAAACGAATACAAGAAAGTGGCTCTATATGAATAGCCGCTACCTTTCTCAGCTAAACTAACCGACCTAATCCGTTTTAGGTACCTACTTTAGACCATGAGTCTCTTATATTAGACCAGGAGTCCGTATTGAAGCGGTTATTCCTTTCTGTTTAATAATTTTTGTAGAATTGATAAAGTTAAACGGGATAAAAAAAAAATTGAAGCTTTAGTTTTGGTTCGGATGTCGAATTTATAATTTCCCCGATGATATTGTATTTAATAAGTTAAGAAAAATGTCTGTGAGTTAAAAGTTCTTGGGAAATTTGTTATTTTTACTATTGGATTTTATTTTGTCAACCTATTCAAGAGTTACAATCTTTTTATCTTTTATTACGTATTTTGTTGTCAATAACTGTCTTCGAACATATAGGATAGACAAAAAAGTTGAAGTACGACAATCGAAAAACTCCATATCTATTAATTCGCCATTTGAGCGGATAAAAGTAGCTTACCTTTATCAATTCTATAAAATGTACATAAAACGAATCATGGAATTTTCACTTCATTATGACTGAGATTACGGTCTTTCATTATACATAGACTATGGATTGTAGAAGTAAAGGAGCACAATCTTTTATGGCTGTTTGACTCAAAATAGCATTAAATAAGAGGTCTAGAATGGTGCTCGTGTAGCGGAGTATATGATTTGAACTGAACTGTATTTATATGTATGTATTCTTCTGGAACACCAATGCCATCTTAATTTAATGCAATTTTTGGGTTACTTTTTTAACACAGAGAGTATGCTCCTTTACCTCTATACTCCATAACATGGACTTATTAACAGAAAATGTCCCTCGCACATGCGTAGATATGTGTAGTTGATATACAGTTGGTCATTATAGAAGCTCAATAAATACTGGAGGAACAAATGAAAAAATACAGAGCCTTTTTTAGAACTAAATATTATTTCTCCACCTTAACTGTGGTGTGTTATACATTTTTTTAAAAAGATTTCAGCTAAACTTGGTACAGGCATAACGTCAGTGTTAGAAGCAATTGTTGAACGACTTCCACCACCAAAAGTTGATCGCAACGCACCATTCAAGGCATTAATATTTGATAGTTGGTATGATCGATTTCGAGGTGCTTTAAGTTTAGTTTACGTTCATAATGGAGAAATTGATGTTGAACAAGAAATTACATCGTGCTATACACAGAAAACGTACCAAATTAAAAGTTTAGGAATTCTTCAACCTGAGGAAAAACCAGTTCAAAAATTGTAAGTTCTAACGGATTTGTGTTTCTGTTTTTTTTATTAAGTTTTTTTAAACAAAGGCTTGCAGGTCAAGTTGGATTAATAGGATGTAATATGCGATCAAGCCAAGAAGCTATTATTGGCGATACAGTACATGAAAAATCACATCCAGTGGAACCATTGGAAGGTTTTAAACCTAGTCGGCCAATGGTATTTGCAGGGATTTATCCATTTGATCAATCACAGCATGTTAGTTTACGCAGTGCTATTGAAAAATTAGCATTAAATGATTCAGCTGTCTCCATTGCTATAGATTCTAGGTAATTATTTCTTTAATTTGTAAAATATTGACTGTAGTTAAAAAAAAGTATCTCTTTTTCTAACCGTGAATTTATTTTACGTGGTCAATTGAAGTTCAAGAATACAAACGGTTTGTTAGAGCTCTAGTTAGCAGTGACAATACAAAACAAATAGATATTTGACAAGCAGTCAATAGAATATCTTCATAAAATTTTTAAAACTTACATTTCTTTTAATGAGTCGCAATGGATTATCGAAAAGTAATTATTAATTAAGTTTTGATTCTGATTTATAATTTGAAAGATATGTTAGGTTAGGCTAGGTTATATTGGCTATCCACGAAGGACACACTTAGGCTTTAGAGCACATTTTGTGATAGAAAGATAGGTAATGTAATTGAAAATTTGGTTATATTTTGAATTACTGTCTGAAATGGTTTTAGAATCTTAAATATTTGCGTTTTTGTTTATAGTCCTGCACTTGGTCAAGGATGGAGACTAGGCTTTCTAGGATTGTTACATTTAGAAGTATTCTGTCAACGATTAGAGCAAGAATATGATGCCGAACCAATCATCACTGCCCCTTCAGTAACATACAAAGTAAAATTACGGCCAACGAAACAAAATATTAAATCTGGAAAACAAGAAATTCTTATCACAAATCCAGCATTGTTTCCAGAGCCGTATGAAATTGAAGAAACATTTGAACCAATGGTTTTAGGTACAATTATTACACCCGATAAATATTTAGGTCCGGTTATGTCATTATGTATGGAGCGTCGTGGAGTTCAAGTGAAATCTTTGAATATTGATAATCAACGAATTTTGCTACAATTTAATTTACCGCTTTGTGAAATTGTTTTGGATTTTCATGACAAACTAAAAACTATTTCATCAGGATATGCAAGTTTCGACTATGAGGATGCTGGATACCAATCTAGTAGTCTAGTAAAGGTAATTAATGTCATCGAAATTTCAAGTGAAAGAACCCCATTTGAATCTCGAGTGGAAAGCAAAACATCTGATATATGATAAACAGTGTGAGCGATATGAATAGTCTATACAGTCAAAATCGCTTAAAGAGACATCAGTTATAACGACGAAATTGAAAGGTCCCGAGTCTCATAATATATATGCACATATATGTATGTATCGCCTATACCAACATCGGTTATAACGATATATCGACTATAACGGCCAATATTCATTGGATATTGACATTTTAACTCATGTGCATACATAGTTTTGTTAAACTCATGGTAGCTCTGGTTCAAAAAAATTACCTTTGTATTTGATTCTAAACTGAATGAATTTTATAATTTAATTTTCAGCTTAATATATTATTAAATGGAAATTTAGTCGATGAACTTTGTGCAATAGTACATACAAGTCGAGCACAAATTATTGGCAAACGTATGTGTTTGCGATTGAAAGAAACAATACCAAGGCAACTTATTCAAATTGCTATACAAGCAGCAATTAGTGGACGCGTAATTGCGAGAGAAACCTTAAAAGCATATCGAAAAGATGTCACTGCTAAATTGGTAAATGAAAAAGCACATTTATATTATTCTTTATAGAAATTTTATTGTAGACCATAAACTATTTTTGGGCATTTGTTTGTTTTTAGTATGGCGGGGATGTAACACGAAGAAAAAAATTATTAGCTCGACAGTCGGAAGGAAAGAAACGTATGAAAGCGATTGCAAATATTTCATTACCCAGGGATACATTTATTGAAGTTCTTCGGCGATAGAAATATAATATTTAAATGATTTTTTTTGTACATAATCGAAATAAAAACAAAAAATATAGTTAATTGTTTAAATATCCTGTAAGTTCCTAAGCTTCTAACTCAATTAATTTTAATTTAATAAACGGTGTTTGTTTAAAAAAGGAACTTTTTTGTCCATATTCCAGTAAATTTAAGGTGTCTTTAATATAGACTTTTCAAATTTTTGTTTAGAAAAAACTTAAAAATTGTTCGTGAAGAGTCATATTATAGTAGAGTCTCAGTAATCCTAATCCTAACTAAAGTAAATTTTATGTGCAAATATGTAGTAAAAATTATTCGGTAACAAACAAATGTAGTTATTAAATATATAACACTCCATGTAATTACTGAAACCTTAAAGATTTTACCCAATTCTATTTCGGATTATAAGAAACATTTGTTGAACATTTTTTCGACATCAATTAATTATACTTATCATTCAGAAATTTTTAGGGGAAATAATAATATGAGGGGTTTTATTTTAAAGGACAATGTAGAAAATTCTAAAATATCCTTAGTGAAAGGTATGTGGATTAGCTCATTCATTTTTTCTTACTATCAATTTAATATTACAATTTATTATTTGTAATGTTACGAAAAATTTATTACTGATACTTTCAACAAAATAGTTACCACATTAAAATAATTTTTTTAAATATGCTAAAACAAAGAGAAAGACCGAAGACTATAAATACTGTTCAGTACCATAAGGTGAAGGTTTTTGAATAATAATCAAAACTTTTATGGTTGAACAATAAAAGTTGACTTTCAATATCGGCACTAATGAAATAATGAACAATACAATAACATTGAAAGTGTGCAATTTATTAAGGGATTTTATATCAAACATTAATAGCCTACAGGTTGATCTTAAAATGTACGATTTTACATAAAAAGGCATAAAAGGAATAAAAAGAAATTTAAATAACAAATACTTTTTTAGGAACAAGCTTTTATTGTACTAAAAAGTAAAAAATAATTTTTCTTATGAATCACTTATACATGACTATTTATAAAAGCTAAATGTACTCAATTTAAAATATCAAAGATGATTCGGAGGGCCTTAAGCTTTTACAAATACTCATGTATGATTGATTCATAAGAACAATTATTTTTTACTTTTTAATACAATAAATGCTTGCCCGTAAAAAAGTATTTTTTATTTAAATTTTTAATTTAAAACTAAAAAACGTATGTATATCAAATGTGGTGGAAGCGATGGGAAAGTCAGGTCATACTTTAAAATCGGGTCTTAAAATGTCATTGTTATCAATCGGAAACAGGAAAGTGGGTCAAATTTAACTTGATTTTATCTTGCAAAAATTCCTGGGCAGATATATATATAAGTGAAGTTAAATAAAAGCTTTTAAAATACAGACTTACAAACTATTTTTATCTTATTTTAAAGTTAAATTTAATGACCTCAATTGAATTATTTAGAGTAATGACGATCATTCAGCTGATTTTACGATAGGATTAACTTTTTTGGTGCATTATTTTTGTTGATACTTCAAAAAATACTTACGATACAATGAGTGTTCTTCGAGATATGTATCCCCTAAGAAAATTGCAAGAAATCGAAAAAATTTTGTTAGTCTCCGATTAGGATAATAATTATACTAAATACTATCAACTCAAACTTTTTATTTACTACAAAAAAATAAATAAATAAATACTTTTGTAATTGTCTCAGTTATACGAGCAATTCAAATAAAAGTAACATTAGTGTGACTTCTGTTGTTGCAGATTAGTTGTCAAATAACTTATATTAGAATTGTAAGATGTTACTTTTAGCAGAATGCATGCTCTGAGCTGGAGATCTGTCAAACGGTTTCTAAGGAAGTCCTTAATGTTAAAATATATAGTTAAAATAGTACGAACCACCTTCTTCAAACAGTTAAATGTGTCGGATAACATAATCCTCCAAAATTTCGTTATTGTGTCGTCATTAGCAATTGTAGTCCACTATGTTACTTCAATAACAAACGATTGCGCGTTCATTGAATCATTTGCGTTCGTTCGTAATATAATACTTCAAAGTGAACTTTGTGATCGGTGGCGTGCCCAAAATATTGTGTCGCGTGCTATTAGTTCTCCATCCATATTACCTACGTTTGACCGAAAAAATGCAAAAACCGTATCAATTTGACGATTGGATGGGGATTCGAGTTTATGGAGAAAAGAAACATATTAAAATGTATAAGCATGAAGTATAAAATGAGCTCTTTTGGCAAAAAATATATGCAAATATATGTAATGCAACTTTATTATGCTTTAAAAAATATCTCATACGGAGGCATCTCTCTGTGTTGACGATATAGGTAATATTAATAACAATAATAGTAATAATTTAATGTATTATTTATTTTATAATAAAAATTAAAAAATAAATAGTCTCTTCTATAATAATAAAATAACACACAACATTCCCGGTGACAATAGAGGTTACATATTGCAATATTTTACCTAAAAATGCGCATTACTTACTTCACAGAAACGATATATATTCGTTTATAATGTTTGTGTTTGATGATAGTAATGGTAAAATCATTATTACTATGTTTTTCATGCTGTTTTCAAATACACTTGACGCATTTCAAATTACTTATTTGTAATTGAATATGGATGCAAACAAGTTTTTGTTATTATTTTATTATATTAAAGAGCGATGAGCTCCGTAGACCGGACTAAAATGGCGCAATACGGTCAGTATTTATTACTTAGAAAAGCTAAGGCCTTTGTCCTGATGTCGATTTTAATGTATTTTTCGTTAAAATTTGTACATGTGCGATAATAGATATCATGATCTGAAATCAAAATTAAAATCGATTGATAAGCATAAAAGATATAAGCAATTAAATAATTTTTCCAATCTTTTTCATGCAAAAGAACTTTTGATATAAAGTCTCTATGCCAATTACAGGTTAGGACTTCACCCAGTGTTATTTTCCTTTCTTCGTATTTGTACGATTTAAATCCTTCATATTTTCGTAGTTATTGATGTTATGCAAAAATTGATTTCATGCGATATTTTCTCTCGATAATGAACGTCTTTTGAAGCAATAAAAAATTTTGAGGACAAAGGCTCATTACACGTAGATCATAGTTAATACGACCTGAGCTAGAAGTTAAAGGAACTGTCCAAAGACGAAGGTTCAAAGCGTGCCACTCAAGAAAATTTTTTATTTTTTCCATTATTATTTCTTGACAAAAAAACTTATCAAATATCAGTGTAGATTGAGAAATTAACAAAAAATTGATGATTGCAATTCGAAAGTCCTGAGTCCAGATAATTTTCAAAAATTATTGTGGATTAGCAGATCTCGATGCGACTCTGCCTCACGATTTAATACCAGTTCATAAATGTAGCTCTAATTTTTTGTAACTCGCTGTAAAATTTACTGCTAGAGTGATATTTTCGTTTTAGCTCAAGCGCATCTAGATCCATTGATTTTTGATTCTTTGTTTGATTTTCACACCCGTGATTTTTGATTTAACTTGCATTTTCGATTAAATAAATATGGCTATTAAACAAAACTAGGTAATCACTTTTTAAAATGAAAAGGTCTTAAAGGTCTTAGTAAACAGATGTCAAATTTTTATTTTGGTAGATCTTCGCAAGAATTTGCGCCATGTTTACCTGATCTATTAACGACATATTAATATGTTCTACTATGTAGCAAATCATCCCATCGATTGTTTGGTTACTAATGCTGTGAATTTATAATCAATAGATTTTCGATATATCTATCTATAATATAGATCTCCGTGTTATATATTTAGATGGATACTTGTTCAGCTGTGTAAATTACCATAATATAAAACAAACTGAAATAATAAATCTACGGAGCGGAGTCCGGAGCTATAGCCACTGCTCGATTGGGTAACAGACAATCTTAAAAAGTTTCAAGTTTAGGGAGGGTGACTCGCCATTAATAGATGAATAGCATGACTCGCCCGAGGCGCCTAGATGGCTTAGGCTGGCGCTGCTTTTGATATTTGGGGCACTGGTTCACTGCACTACCTTGCCCTATGATAACTACGCCTCTGCATACGATGTTCTCCTGTGCTAATCTTGCTTGTAAAATTTTGTTGCCCAGGTGTCATGCCATGCAGTTTTGATAATTTCTTTAATATTTTAGCGAAAATATTTAAAAATTTCCTGTCAATATACTGAAGACTCATGTCATCCTAATATATGAAACAATATAAGTGATATGTGGTATAAATTTCCATGTCTGGCAATTTTACTAAACCCACTAATTCATACCCATTAAAATTGACTATACAGCTCAGGCTTGGTAAATATTATCATGGTATATGATTTGTATTATTTATAAGTGTAAAGTGGAAGAATAGTTTATGCGGGTGTTATAACACTCAGACTAACATTTTTTTTTTAAACTAAAGTTACAATAATGTTTATCATTTTGTTTATTAAACTAAAATATTGTTTAGTTATGGTTTTACATAATATAATGGTTTACATATGTTTTTTAATTATAATTATTTCCTTTTTATTTGATAAATATATATTAACAATTATTATTAGTGGTTTTTTTTTTGTTTGTTAACAAAATAATAATCACTAACACGTCTTACTTAAATTAAGTTAATATCTTTTTATAAATATTTATTATATCACTCACTTTCATAGTTTTTAGGGTCGATTCCGTACCAAAGCATAAAAAATATCTTATCTTGGGTATTGAAAACTAACTTTACGTAAATTTAGCCTCTAGAGCATACTAACTGTTGTTGATCACCTAATAAAACAATTATTTAGGCGAAAGGTATTCGCCTTGATATAATAACAACAAATACGTGGTAGAAATTTAAGTTTTTTTTACCTCTACATCAATATCACTTAAAAAAGGTTCCACTTGTATCAGTTCCGTGTTTGTTTCCAGGGTGTTAATAAACATAGGTTAGTTAACATAATCATTTTCTATTGATAACTGGGAGTTGCAACTCGCCAACTGGCGATAAAAATCGGACCAATTAAAATCAACAATAGACCCGAATTCAGTAGTTACAATTTCGACTACGAGAATTGATATTATTTATAAAGATTGCTGAATTGGCCTGAGTTGTTTTATATAAAAAACAGTGTCACCAGACAAAATTTTATTAAAATCGTGCTCTCCGTTTCAAAGTTATGGAAGAAAAACGATCTCAAAATTGCAACTTCAAGAGCGTTATGATGACTTTTTAGCGAGACCCTGTATATTATCAATATAAAAGTAAATTTATTTGTTTGTTTGATATATGCTTTCACGCAAAAACTACTGAATGAATTTGAATGAAACTTTACAATAATATAGCTCCTAAACATAATAACACATAAGGGCTGTAAATTATAAAGATATATTTTAATAAATATTTTCATAAAAATTAAATTAAAATATTGACATTTCACAGCGCCATCTACGAATATCATTGTAAAGCATAAATTAAATATTTCTGTAAAAAGAGTGAACGAGTTCCAATTTATGCCGTGGTTTTTAAGCCCAGCGTAGCAAACGAGTATGTTTCTAGTCTTAAGATAAATATTCTAACAAGTTAATTTAAAATTTTGTACAATGAAAACATTGCACGGTTATCAATATCTAATACTTCTAAGAATCATCAATAGACCGTGTGAATTCGATATTTTTAAAGAACATATTTCAAAATTTAGACATTTTCTCAAGACAGTCATCTTAAGATATTTATATAAGAATCATTAATATCAATACACACATAATTCATTTTATATTTTTAACATATACAAAAAAAAAAAAAACTAAATATATTTTATGTAGCAGGTGACGCCACATGATTCTTGCAATTCAATTGCATACAAAAAGACTAAAAATGTTAAAGCCCTAGAAAAGATTTGTGACAATTAAATGAACGTAATTTATCCACAATGAATAACAACAACAAAAAACTGGTCAAGTGCGAGTTGGACCCACGTGGTAGGGATCCATGAATTATCGCCATACATTATGCTGTCTATAGTTAAATTCTGACTTATCGTATATTGTTGAGTAAGTTTACTAAAGTCGTGTGATATTAAGTTTTCGCATTTCTCTGCTTTCGAAAATATTGACATTCAGATATTCATTTTCGACATCGAATGTACATGGTTTCAGAAATTGAAAGAGTTCGAGAGAAATGTTTTGACCTCTTCAATTTTAAATTAAATTTTGCAAGTCCTACCAATAAAACACGATGCATATGTAATCCTAATTAACCAGTCATGGTACTTCAAAAGTTTATTTGATGATTTGAAATATTGAATTAAAAGATATTACAAAAATCGACTAATAGAGGAAAATGAAAGAAACCGCTCGCATTTTACTAAAATCTCATGGAATGTGTTTCTTAGGTGTCAAATAACATTAGCAGGCGCAAATGTTTCTATTTGTTAATACACAATAAATGTTGAACTAATGAAACGATCAATGAATGCTAAAGTTCACTTAAAAAATAAAAATAGTAATTAGGCAACTTGTTTGACGTAAATGTTAAGTGTTTGTCAAATAATCGAAAATTATTATACATGTATAATGTATAGGTAATTCAAGTTGCCTATTTATTAATATTGTAAGACAATTTTAACATTAACTGTTCCATTGAATTAACAATTTATTGTTTATTAACAAATAGAAACATTTACGCCACTAACTTATGCGTTACTTATGATATTTGACACTTAAGAAACACATTCCATGAAGTTTTAGCAAAATGCGAACGGTTTCTTTCATTTTCCTTCATTTGTAACATCTTTAACTGTACTAAAAATTCTTTAAAATGAACAGATCTTTCAATTGGTCAAAGCATTCCCATCGAACTTTTCAATTTGTGGACACCCTTCAATGTCGAAAGTGAATAGCTAAATCGAAATATTTCCGAAAGCAGATATTTTTATAAAGAATAACTATTTTTCGTGAACCTTATAATAAAAAAGTTTTCCATATGGGACCAACTTAAGTGGACAGTATACATACTGTATTAATAGAAAATAAGCCCTTTCATTTGATATATCACACCTCTCCCAACCGCTCTCCCTAGCCAAGATAAACCCTCAAAATGAGAAATTGATTTTTGCTTAGGTTTCATGTAAACTTATGAGAAAAGGTTCTATATTTAGATTTTTTTCAAATTTACAAAAATAAAAAATGTATTTTCCTATTTATCATCAAGAGCCTTTTCATTTGTTATCATATGGTATACTTGGGAAAAATCCCCTGAGAAACGAAACCCCATAATCAAATTATGTTGTTTTCTCTATACGCTTATGCGCTTTCTTACTGAAATAGTAGGACAGGCTGAGACAAGAGTGATTCTATAAGGTTTCTTTTCTACATTTATGACGACGGAACCCTAAAAAATGATTTGTTTTATTAGTACATTATTGCAGCACTAAATTCTTCTTAGCTTTGTTGTTTATTTTTGCAATCTTGATGGTGTCTTTTTCAAAAGAAGTTGACAAATGTGTGACCTGATACACCTACTTCCTTTTAGCCTTTTTGACTGAAATCTTAGCGCCTTCTTTACAATACAAACAAACATTTTTATGAATAAGAAATCGTTTAGAATTATTTAGTTTAATACAATTTATGAAGCCTTTATATTATGCATGTATAGGGTACTATTTCATTTTGTGGCTATTTTTAAATTGGTACTGCTTAAGTATTCTCGACTTTTGATAATGGTTCAAGGAAGGGAAGTGGTTTCTCATCAATTAGAGAGATTTAAAATTATAATAAAAGAATATTTTATCAGAAAAAATATCGATGTGAATTGTAACTGCCTATCGAAATTCGTTCTTTAAGTTGTTATTTATATAAGATAATATGTTACACGTTATTTTCGGATCGTTTATGTGTTTTCTTAAAGACAATGTAAACTCCTGTTTAATATGTAGCTTTGATATAAATTTTTTTATTTGAAAATATTATATAAATACATAATAGTTTAAAAAAACTATTATTTATTTTGTGTTTTTTTAGTTTTTTAGACTATTATTTATTTATCAAAAATTCAGTAAAAATATGGTGGGAGCGCAAATAAATGTATAGTAAATTCTGAGGTATGGAAATCGTTATCGTTATTCCTGAAAATCTTGTTCAGGATAATCAAATAAACTTAAATTATTGTATTGTCACCGGTCCTTGATAAGTATGCCAAAATTTGAAATCCGACGTTTTGAAGGGAGTCAAAATCATGTTCAAAGATTCCGTTTCACACTAACATACTTATGAAGCTAATAAAAGCGTGCAAACAATTAAATTGCTTGTAAAATTGACGGAGCTGTTTCAATTCTGAAATTCTTGATATAATTTTCATCTAATTGTAGATTTTTATTTTCTAAAAATTTTCATAACGTTGAATTTACTTAAATACAACTATTTAGTGGGGGTACTATTTACCGGATTTTGATGATTAATTCGGAAAATTTTGCGAGAAGGATAATTTTAAGAAAATAGGTTTCTTTCGTTGTAAAAAACAGAGAAAAGGAGATTTCCGGTTTCGGAACGATCCGGATGATATTTCACCCGCGGTTTTGGAACAATTTATCTCTACATTGTTTTTTTTTGTGACATTTTTTTGAATATCCCTGTTTCTATTGATCGGATTGAAGCGATTTATTTGAACATAGCAAAATAACATCAAAATCTCAAGAAAACCGCAGTAACTTCATATTTTCAACTTTCTCTGATAACATTTCGAAAAATGAAGAAATTGAGTTGAAATTCTGGAAAAAAGATGTAACTTATGTAAAACACAGTAAAAGTTTATTAATATAAGCTAAGTTTTTATTTATTTTTGAGCTTAGATATATTAGGGAATTATTATCGCACCTCATAGGATAATGTGCAGTCTTCTTTAATACTGTGGAATACATTAAACCATTTTCATTTATGTATTCATTGTTTTTGAATTAAATTAAGTTATGAACTTAAATAAGACAAAGTTTAAGAAATAAAACCAAAAAGTAAAAAATTTGTAGACATAGGTATAAAAATCTAAAAAAATCTTATTTGAATATCATACAACCTCTATATATCTGTACTTAACACTTACTGAATTTAAAGAAATAAGTTTAGCATTTTTAGAAGATACAATTTTTGGCTAGATCTGGTTTTAAAACTAATTTTTAAAATTTCTCTGCGCCTACACTAACAATATATATGATGTCTGTAAACCCT
This sequence comes from Chrysoperla carnea, assembly GCF_905475395.1. Taxonomy (NCBI): domain Eukaryota; kingdom Metazoa; phylum Arthropoda; class Insecta; order Neuroptera; family Chrysopidae; genus Chrysoperla; species Chrysoperla carnea. The sequence goes on along the minus strand of NC_058338.1, from coordinate 55,036,596 downwards.
AAACTAATAACAATGACATTATCATCGTTCAGCTGCATACCTAATTTTGGGACACCTGTATTGAATTTTTAATCTTGAAAAATATTTTAATAAAAAATATTATTATGGTAATAGGTATAGCAATATCGAGACGGGAAACAGTTTAGTCAAATCAGCAACTATTTTGAATTGTTGTTCATTTATAGCTATTGATATAAAAAAATTTATAATAGAACAAGAGATAACAAACAATTGACTGAGTTAATTGTGGAAATACCATGTATAGACAGTGTTGATGACGCAATCGTTTGTTTTTTGACGTCATGTAAATTAAAAAAGATATTCACTTTTAAATAGCCACAAACACATAACTGACATTCCCATATTAATACACACTCTAAATTATATATATAGATATTCCCATATTAAACATACTTTGCACTTAATAAGCGCTCTCGTGTGTAAACACTGATGTTTACAAAAAAAAGTTTTGCACAAAAGTTGTTTATTTTTTTATAAGGAATATTTTTTATATTTAAACTTTTGTTCTATCTCTAACGGTTTACAAGATGGGTCCTACGGACCCAAGACCCAATTGACCAATATTGCTGATTTACGAACTCGACCTCACTTTTTACGTCCTGAGTACGCTATAAAAATTTCTTCTTTGTATCTTTTTTCGTTTTTGAGTTATCGTGTTGACAGACAGACGGACAGACAGACATCTATATTTTAAAGCATTACAAACTTGGGACTAAACATGATATACTATGATAATTTCATATATACATGGTATAATAATTATAAAAGTTACGCGCACAATGTGTTTTAATATTTCCGATTAACAACTGAGAAAGATACTAAATTATCATAATAAAAATTAAATGATAACTGTACGGTAAATGGTTTGAAATTTTTTTCAATGTACGTTTGAGCAGTTCTATTAACTATTGACTTGGAGTTTTTTGTTTTTTTAGATCAACTGTGCCAATTTTTCCTAAACTATCAATTTATTGATAGTAATTTTGCATAATTTTAATTTATTATATCTCTTCAATGGTACGGTAACAAAATTTTATTTTTTCTCTTAAGGATGTTCGAACGTCAGGGCTTATTTGAATAAAAGGCTTAAAAGGAGTATTTTTGTTTATAAAGTTGGACTAAGCCTAAATCAATTCTGAAAAATTTAGAAGGGGCCTGCCCGATTAATTAAATAAATAAATGACTTCAAAAGTAGGCATAGTTAACATTGGTTTAATATGAAAACGGTAGATGGATGATATGTTTTCATAGATTTCTCCAAAACTAGCCGGTGGTAATTAAAAAAAATTAAATTACCTAAGTTAAAACCTTGGTAAATTATTGAAAAAAAAAAGAAATCCGTTAAGCCCGACTAATTAATTATGTATGAGCACGGTAGTTGGGTTGCAAATTTAAAAAAATATAATTTTTTCAATTTTGATTGTGAATTATGTTATAACTTGAAAATATAAGACGAAAAGTACAAAAAACTTTCGATATCTGGAATAATTTTCAAAATATCGAAAATTGAAAATTTTGTTTAATTATTTAGCTTTCGATATTTCGAAAACCAAGGCAGATATCAAAAAATTTTATTCTTATTTTTCGTCTTCATTCATTCAAGTTATAACAAAATTTATCATCAAAGTTGAAAATAAGGTACAAATAATTTAAACAGCAAGTCTAAATTTGCCTTGGCGCTCGTGTTACCTTAACTGAGAGAGCTTTGTGGTATCTACATTAAATGAGAGAGAGAGCTATGTGGTAATGATCTTTTGAATAAATTTTAAAAAATGGTAGTTAAATGTGACCCTTGATACACTGCTATACATTTTATTTTGGTTGAAAAACATAGAAAGCAAACTATTAAGGGTTTAAAATGCTTAAGAATATATAGTCACACGTATCTGACTGTCAAAAAAAATATCTCTTTTTTGAGACAAGGAGATGAGACATCCATTTACGCTACGCCTGCTGATGGTGGGGTCTGCTAGTGGTATCAAAATATCCACCCAAATGAACTTCTATTTTTTCTTCATTTCAATTTAGTTGTTTTAAATAAAAATTTGCCCTTAAAAAGTATGATTTGTTCAAAACTTATGATGATCTGGTTTCAATATTAAAATCAAACCCCGTCGAAGTTGACATGGCCATTTTAACATAGGACAAATAAACCATTCTGTAATTACCATAAGTAATCTGCGAAACGTCAAAATTTACCGTGAATCAGAGTTTCGTTTAATCATTTTTATGCCAACTTCATGAGAAGGTACCGTAACTATTGGCGTATTTAAAGAAACTCTGTGTTGGTTTAGAATTTAGCGCATATGATCCATAAAACGTAAAATTTAATACGAACCAGAGTCGAGGGATGATACTATGTGTGAGCTTAAAATTTGCGGTATATTATCCATGAAACACAAAAATTTGTGGTGAATTCGAATAAATTACCTGCTAAAGATACAGTAAATCAATGATAGAAACAACAATTTACTAGATAGTTTATTTCGCCGTATATTAAAATGATTGCTTCAAAGCTTTTTGTAGGCTACACATAGAGGTATAAAAATACTATATTTGCAGTAATTACATATTTGCTATATGTATATAAACATTTAATTATCATATTGTTTAATGATTATATACTTAGTTATAGCACGCACAAATATATATTGAAAAGATAATGATAATGTACTAGATACTAGATATTTTGTTTTTATATTTTAGGATACATAAAAAACAATTTGAAATTTTGACACTTTATAATTTAGGTCTCAAGGTTGTAACAATGTTATGGTATTATACTTTTTTGTTTTTTTATTGCACGAAATTGCATGATGCCAACAATTTTTGTGTAGATTTTTGATATTTATGTTATTATTAAATTAGTGAAAATGTTCCATGCAGCTTTTTATTATCAAATATTGAATTAAACTTTTATTAACTCGCGACAAAAAATTAGGTCATATTTCCCAAATGAATGAACTGATTTCAATGTGAATTTTTTTATATTGATAGTTGATTTATTGAAATGGTTCTTAGATGACAAAGTTTGATGGCATTTTAAAATCATCATCTCTTTTCTTATAAGATCTATATATGTATAGTTGTGTGCGAACTACATGAATAATGAAAATGTGGAAACTCTGGGTAGAATCGAAAATATTATTTTTTTTGACTGACTGCCGGATTTTCTTTACCTAAAGCGTTGAACATAGATGCCTAAAACTTGGAGAGTGTTCTTTGTATGACGTAGGCATCCAATAAGAAATAATTTTCCGAAATTCTACCCCTAAGAGGGTGAAATAAGCGATGGAAGTTTGTAAAAAAAATCGATCATTTTTTAGTCAAGTACTTACCTTGGGCTGTATTCCATTTAAAAAAAATTAGGATTCCACAACAAAAAATTAAAACCCAATAAATTGCGAGAAAAAGGGGAATTAAGTGAGGGTAAATAAAAAGAAGGCTATAAAGCTGAAGTCTTTGTTTTTAAAGTTGAAAATTATCCAGCGACGTGGTTGAATAACTGCTTGTAATATTATAAAAATCGAATAATTGCAATGGGCAAATATTAGCAGCTTTATGTTGGCAACTACAAGAACAGCGAAATGAGTGCTTGAAATAAAATGGAGGAAAAATGATGACTTAATTCAGAATTCTTTTTCTTGGGCATAATCACTAGATCAAAATATTATTACAGAAAATGACAAATTATGATCGGTCAAAGTCTCCCCCTTTTGAATATATTAGCTTTGTCATGCTTGGTTGATTTGATCTGAGTTTGTATTGCGGAACGGTTGGAATGCGGAATCTTCAAGGATAATAATTAAATTAAATAATGAAAGCAAGGTTGCAGACACACCTCCTACTTGTCTTAGTCTGTATCTTTTATCAAAATGTACAATTTTTGTAAAAGATAACAATAGGTTTTTTTAAGAGAATTTTTTATTGATTTTTGAGCCTAGGCTTTTCTTCCTCGAATACATACACATAAGGATACACATTAGCTAGAAGAAGAGGCTTTTAATTTAAATAATTTTGAAAAAAACTTTACCAGAAACTAGTAAAACTGGATTTTACTAAATCTTCAATTTTTTATACTACATCACTTGCCATAATTTTGTGATATTTTACATTTTAAAAGTAAGATCATCATTGTTTCTATTTTCACTAGCAGAAAATTCGATCTTTTCAACTATTACAAGCTTTTATTTAGTTTCACCTGTTCCATTGCCTGCCTGTAATCAAATCTTGCAAGTCAAATTTGATTCACTTCCCGGTTTCCGATTGAGCTGAAATTTTGCATGCACATTTAGATTGGATGACAATGCATGGTAAGGTTGTATCATGCTGATTTTCCCATCGTTGCCCCCATATTTGATTTATAAACATTTATTTTAGTCTTAAATGAAAAATTTTAATTTGATATTTTAAATTGTGTGCCTCAAGCTTTTACAAATAGTCGGGTATGAGTGACTAATATATAAAATTATTTTCGAATTGTTAGTACAATAAAAGCTTGTCCCTTAAAAGTATGTTTTATTAAAATTTTTTTACACTGAAGTTGTGAAAAACAATAACACAGCGTTTTTCACTAGAAATTTTAGAATTGTACAGAAAGTTCTTTAGAACTGCACAAATTGAAAGTAGAACTGTAAAATTTGTGAAGAACTGTGCGTTGTTAAAAGTTATAGAAAATAGAGATCTTAAATTATTTGTTTTTAAGCGTAAGCCACCGATCCGGATAAAATATATTCGAAATTCGATATTAGGTACTTGCAAGAAAAATCATATTCGATATTTCTTGCAAAATTCTTTAAAACAGATATAACACAAAATTTATTTTTAAAATATCAAAATATAGTGATTAGAGTATTTACTGCTTAGAGCTTCTCGCATATTGCAAACCAACAGATATGGCCGATATATTTATTATTCAGATTGTAATTAGCAATTAGATTATCAAATCAAAGTTATAATACAAAACTAGATATTATTATTAGTCATATAAATTTCTGATAACTCTTTAAGGTGGTACGAGCGCCAAGGCTAGTTTAGACTTGTGGTCAAAATTATTTGTATTTTATTTTCAACTTTGAGGATGAGTTTGTTATAACTCCACGAATGTAGATGAAAAATAAGAATAAAAATTTTCGATATCTGTCTTGATTTTCGAAATATCGAAAGCTAAATAATTAAACAAAATTTTCTATATTTTGAAAATTATTCCAGATATCGAAAAATTTGTCTTATATTGTCAATTTATAACATAATTCATGGGTTTCCATTTATAACACAATGGGTTTTTTTTTGTTTTCAATAATTTATTAAGCTTGTAACCCCCTCCCTAAAATTTTCAAAATTGAATTAGACTTAATCCAACCTTTTTTTTTCCTTTTTATTTAATTAAAACTGGCTTCAGCAAATTTGCTATATAGCCAATAATCCAAAGTTGATATAAAGAAAAAATCATGCATTTTATTCAAAATTGCCCTGGCGCTCGTATATCCTTAACTATTAAGAAAATTAAATAAATGACCACAAAGAAACTGCCCTGTGGTTTAATCTAAAATTGTTATAATTTGTTTGTGTGTATTAAATTAATAAAACAATATTATTATTAATGTTGTAATTCTAACAACGTATTATAAAAATGATAATTAGATAATCTCAAATAGATTGTTCTAGTTATATTTAAATAATAGTTTGATGAGACCGACAATACCTCTATATCTATATAGTTAAAGGTATTTCTATAAAGAATAATAGACACGCGGAAACAACGGGTGGGAATTGAAACAACACAACAGAAACCCCATCGCAGAACAACAGATAAACAGTAATTATGGTGGAAGAGTTGGATATTTTTAACCCCCGAACTAAAAAAAAGGGGTTTTATAAGTTTGACCGCTATGTGTGTGTGTCTGTGCGTTTGTCTGTCTGTGGCATCGTAGCGCCTAAACGGATGAACCGATTTTAATTTTTTTGGTTTCATTTGAAAGGTAATTTAACGGAGAGTGTTCTTACCTATGTCTTCATGTGCGAGCTTTCAGTTTTGTACCCGAAAAAACTAAGAAATTGGCAATGATCTTCAAAATCGATTCAGTTTGGAAAAGGCATGACACATATTTTTAACATATAAATCATTACCAACTATGGAAATAAATGGTCAAATAAACATGACTCAATTCATTCCGAAAAGTGAAATGGTAAAATAAGTAGGTAATTGAAAAGAATAATTCAAAAGTCAACTCAAATATTTCAATTAAAATATTTCCAAAAATTTGTTCCAAAAAATGATAGCTCTCTAAGTATCCTTTTCATCTCATCTGATGTCCTTGACCATCACTTTGATTTTGATTAAAGAAGTGTTGTAAGTTTAAAGTGTTTATGGGTGCGTCTGTATGTTTCTCAGTGACATCGTAGCCCTTAAAAGTCGAACCGACTTGATTGAGAACATTTTATAGCTCAAGTTTCAAAAATCGGTTTACAAAAAATAAATCGCATTTGTCGGGGGATTTTTAAATTTTGTAAATTTCACTTGTTGTGTCAAATCGATATTTTTAATGCAATGACTCGAAGATCTATCCATACATTAGCTAGGAAAAGATTTTAATTAAAATAAAAAAAAACCTTATTGCAACCGAAAAAAAACCGTATTTGGTCGTTATGATTCTGTAGATATTATGTTACATTTAGAATATTCTAGAAATATGATGAATAAAATTTTGATTTTCTTCAACATTGAATTATTTTTATACCCTGTATAAATAAAGAGTATAGGGGAGTGGAGGAAAAGAAAGTAGGAGCGGATAATAAACATGGCTCAAATAAACTACAAACAAGGAACTTGTCACTCGTGTCATTACTTACACAATACTGTGACTTTGCGCCAGCCAGTGAAGAGTACTAGTGTTTTGTTTATTCGATGCCGAATTATTGTAAAAACATAGAATTTTTGCAGTGGAATTGATTGAAAACGATAATAAATATTACTGTGTACCCACTGAAGCAAAAAATGATGGTTTCTTATGTATCAATTACAATAATTGACGTTTCATCTATGAAAGCTTATCATTTTTCCTCCAGCGTGACGACAAAACTGAATATTGAATTACTCTATGAGTTTTTACTAATTTTGGACCCAATATAAATTATATTTATAATTACTTGATTATGTTAACGCTTAAGTTTACTTTCAAGGCTATGACTGAAAAAGAGGTACCCGTTTGAAATTTTAACAATATGTTTTACACTTAAAAAATGACTTCGAGTACGTGGCTTGAAAAGTGATTAAAGACCCATGTATTTTCTGTAATTTATTTACTTAATGATTTTAAATAATGATTCCGTAGCGTTTGAAGAGTATTTAAACTCTTAACTCTGTTAGTTGTTATATTCACATATTAGCCTATTATTATATACCTATCTCGCACATAGAGGTAAACAATAATAAAATAAAAAATAAGTTAACCATATCATCACTGTTTAAAACCAGACGAAGAAAGGAGGTATTTTATATAAAAAAATCTTAATAAAAACAAGTGAAAACAAACAATTGACTGAGATAATTGTTGAAATACCATGCAAAGACAGTGTTGATTAGGCAATCGCTGGGTTTTTTTACGTCATGTAACAAACTTATACATATATACAATAAATGTATACTTGATACAATGCATTACATACATACTATAATACCTAATTTGCGCCCTCACGAGTAAACAGTGATGTTTACGGAAAAATGTTTCAAACAAAAGTTGTTTATTTTTTTTTATAACGACATTTTTTATATTTAAAGTTTTGTTCTATCTCTAACGGCTTACAAGATGGGTCCTACGGACCTATGTTGCTCATGTACAAACTCACCCCCACTTTTTACGTCCTGAGCACGCTATAAAAATTTCATCTTGATTTCTCTTTTCGTTTTTGAGTTACGTATTGACGGACAGCCGGATTGGACTAATCAGGTGATTTTATAGACATTTCTACCAAAATTTTTAAGCGTTATAAACTTGGGACTAAACTTAGTATACCTTGACATATTGCATATATACATGGTATAAAAATGAACATAAAGTTATTTGGAAAGACCCACAACCTCAGTGTACACATGATAATGTGAAGATTTAAGTTTACATATAGCAGTCGTGAGGCAGCCGTTAAGGAAGTAAAAAATAAAGGAACGACTAAAAAGAAAGTTTTTCTCTAATTCAAACTTTAGCTTAAAATCTGCAACGCTTAGAAACGTGGGAACAAAAATAGTAAAGTTATAATAGGCCAATTAGTCATAATTAGCCCAAATTCGTATTTTCGCCTTACTGATTGTTAAGCACAAAAAGCATACCTAGTGCTGGTAAGCAAACAAATCCTTCTTTTAGAACTAATGTATGATTTTGCAAACCAAATACCGGAATAATAGACAGGACTATTTAGTGTATTAGCAACCATAGAAATGATAATAAACTCAAGGTGGTTATATTAATCCAAATTATGAAATCTTAAATCAGAACAAGACTTTCCTTAAAAACGGGCTGTCTTAACTTGAAACCTATTGTTCACAGCATCCTTGAAGTACATTCACACAGAACGTGCTTAAATTGCAATTGTTTTTTTCTAACAGCAAATAAGCTGACATAAGCAAGCAAAAGTTTTGAGTAGTTAATAATCTGTATTCTAGTTGCAGCGTTGTCAACGGTTGCCATCTCAAAGTTCCAAGAAGTCGGGAGATTAGAAAATTTATCTAATTATACTATAAATATCGGATTTTCGAATTTTACTTGAATATAAAACAAATAATCAAAAAATCTCTTTATTAACTGAGCTGGGGAGAACTTATTTTGATATGAGCGGTTGGGAGAAATTACACGATTTTTGGAGTCTCCGATCAAATCTGGAAAGGTGACAGTCCTCGCGTTGTCTGTGTTACGGATGTAAAAAGATAACTGAATCGTTATTTTTCTATAAACAAGACAATGTTAAACAGTTCTATGGAGGACCTCTAACGTTCAAAATGACAGAGAAGACACGAATTATTTTTGTTTAATACACACTGGCCTGTAAAATGTGTCCATCGACATAATTTATATATAAAAAAAAAGCTAATAGAGCTAGCTACATAAACACACAGAATCAACTGAGCTGGGTATCAATACAATTATATGTTAAATATGTGTGCATATTATTAAAGTAAAATATGCAGGTAAATATATATTTCATACTTTATACGTTTATCAGTCTACCTAATTGAGTCGAAATTGTAATAAATATATAGGTAGAAAAATATTTTTAAATAAGAGCTGTTTGCTCTTGAATAATTTGAGTATGACACCCTTCGGATACGGAACTTTAAATTAGCACTTGGCCGGTTTTTTATTTTGTGATTCCAGAAGTTTAAAATCCAAATAAGTCAATTATAAAAAAAAAATTGTAATGCCATCATTGTTAATTTAATTGTCTGATATAGTTAATTTACAATTGTACATTAACTATAACAGACACACTAACAGACCAGGTAGAAAGCCAAATCTTAGTAATATGGTCCCGTTGGATACACTTCGGGTACAAAACCCTAAAAATGAACATTTAGCCTTTGAAAAATTGAGTCTAAGTATAAGTTATTTATCATTGGTTCAAGAAGTTTGCAATATGTAAATAAGTTCTAGAACACGGTATATAGGTAAATTTCGGCTTTTGATCTCTAAATATTTGTTTAATTTCGAGGTTAGTTGTAGTTACACATGCGACTGTAAATTTTTCTTCTCCATACTACTCTCCTTATAACTAGCTCTCAGACACCAACTTTTAGAACAATATAATTTTACCCGCTCTATTAAAATACATTCTTTGGACAGGAATGAGTTAAGAAAGTCTAATGATTGTATTTAATTGCTTAGAAATTCGTAAATCGATTCGAAGTATTATACAAAGTAAACAATTTTGGAAATATATATAAAAAAGGAGGTCACCGAAGTGATCTAATGGTAGATGGATCATTTCAAGGATCAAAAAATTACTATTTCGAGAACACAAAGAACATTCAAAGTGATTACAGAGAATTGAATAAGAAAAATCTACGAAGTCTAGACTTTCTTAAAAAATCATGAATAAATTGAGCCATTCGGTTGGTACCTAACCATTTATTTTTTAAATATGTTGAAAGAAGGCATTTGAACAGGCAACAAGATGCAATTTTTCTATTGTAGTTAAAGCGAAGATATAATATAATATGCATCTTAAAAGATGTGTTTCTATATGCGTGTAATAGTCCAGCCGCTAGACTTCATTCCATATGAACTGAAAATACGTTAGAAACTTAAAATATCCTTTCGCAAAACTATATAAATCCGAATATTTTGATGAAAAGCCGCAAGTTAGGATTTCTGAAAAATGAAGTCTTCTGGTATATGTCCAAAACAGATGTCCCAGTTCAGATATTCGGATTTAGCGAAAAATCTTGCATGAGATTGTACAGTTTTATCTTCAGCTTATACCGAAAAATGTCCATCGCCAGGACTATTAAGTGATTTTAAAGAATACACATACTCTTTTATAAATACATATTATATAGGTACTATGTATACACCATAAAACATTCTACAAGTTGTTTTATCCTTGTCTTTTATATTATTTTTGCCCGTGGGAATTAACACAGTAAAATGAAAGTGGATAAGGCGTGTCTTAGCACGACCACCCTTGGATATTCTTCAATAATATTTTCGATTTTTTTCTACCATAATACCAAATTCATTGTAGAAGTACGAAGTTTTGAGACAGTTATATTTTATTTATAATTTTTTGGATGGATAAAAAGTATATCATAGACGAAGAGAGAAATAGTCTGTATGGTGAAAATCCATATAATTAATAATTTAAAAGGATAAGGGATGAAGACCATACGTATAGAGTGGCTTACCAACAACATTCATGAATATTTTGACATTCCTTTGTTTCACTGTGGAGTACTCTTGACTAAATTTTGATAAATGAGGTATTCTGAGACTTGTATTAACACGATCGTGACCACACGATTCTTTACAAGATTAATTATGGGATGCATATTTGGTATATATCTTAATATTCCTTTACTCATATTGTTGAAAGACATTGTTTTAATGACCTTAACATTGTTTAACAGGAAAGGTTAGATTAGGTAAGGTTATGTTAGAGTGGCTGCCTTGGGGTAGGACACACTTAAATCATAGGTGTTTAAGAATAGCAGTGACAAAGAAGATGAGACATCGTTTCCTCGTCCTCCTCACTGTGACTGTTCTTGCAATAGCCGTAGTACACTATCAGACCCAGGTGTTCTGCCGACTAGATAGTGTTCTGTAGTAGCCGCAACAATTTTGCTAATAGAGGCCCTTGGAAGCGAAATTAGATCTTCTGCATGCCTAGATTGTACTCAGACAATATCTGTCTATAGTAAAACATGTATATTTCTCCCTCCATCTAAGATTGACTTTGTTTAAGATACCCTTTTTAAGGAAAAGCTTGCAGTTCCTAAGCCTAACTTCCAGATGCCAATTGATGCTTGTGTCTGGCAACATTGCGTCGTTTTAAGCAAGCTCGTTGGCATTACAATTTCCTGTAATGTCCTTGGGCCCCGATACCCATACCAGGTTTACTCCAGGGAAACTCTTAAATTAATTTACACAAATGAGATCAAAGGCAGACTGTGCCGAAGTCAAGTGAAATTGCATTCCCATTAAAAAGTTTACTTCTGTATGGCAGTACTAGCGCCAAAGCAAGTTTAGACTTCTGGTTGTAATTATTTGTACCTTATTTTCAACTTTAAGGATGACTTTTTTTATAACTTCATGAATAACACCCCCCCCCTCTAATTATCTAATTTTCAGAATTGATTTAGACTTAGTCAAACTTCATATAAAAAAAATCAAGCCTTTTATCCAAAATTGTATTCTTGTTTGTGTTTTTAAATACAATAAAATTATGGAATTTAAAGCAAGACACACTGTATAAAATTATTCTTGGAGCCACTAGTTATCCTTATTCAACCAATATACGAATACCTTGTTGTATTCACTTGTTGCATTGGTATGTATTTGAACGTCCACCCACGTTGAGGGTAAATTCAAGGCATGCCGCAATCATATGTTGATTTGTTTATTTCAAGATGGGAATCAGCTGTTTTGATGTTTTTTAAATGTGTTCCTTTTTTTTTTGTATACTAACGGCTATATCTATCATTCATTAAATTTATTCTTTTGAGTATTCAGTATTATAAACATGCTTAATAGTTTAAGAGCCATTGGGAAAATTGTAGTAACGGGGTGGAATTCTTGAACCATATCATTTAGTTATCAAAAAGTGCTAGAATTTTGAAACTATTTCTTGATGCTTTTTTTAAAAAATGAATGAATTATTCGGAGATAAATGACTTTAAAATCTATAAAGATTTGATTTAAAAAAATAAAGCTAAAAATTTTATATAGGAATGCTAATTTGGATTTTCAAAAATCTGAATATGATACCGCATTTTAAATTTTCATATATTCAAAGAAATAAAATTGAAGATTTCTATTAATCAAAAATTTGATTCAAAAAGACATCGAATGAAATATATTTCCAATTTATAAATTTTCCTCTGGATTGAAATGTATAAAAATAGCTAAATCGAATTATCTACAAAAAGAAATTCTATGTAGCGTTTTCAAAGTATATTGAAAAAACTTATTTTAATGATTAGCTCTTTTCTTAGCTATTTAAAAAGAACACATTTACGAAAATAATACTTTTACGAGGAGTGTTATGGGTTTAAAGATCTTATTTGTCTTTGGCACCCTAGCTATCATACAAATCAATTCAATTCTAGACCTTTTACCTAGGTGGTGTAGACAGTGGATTTAGTTGATCAGATTCTTGATTTCTTGTATTAATTTTTGAAAAAATGTTTTGTTTAACTTTTCAATCGAAAAATTTTGGTCAATTTAAGAGACTTAATTAGATAGTTTTGTATTTTCAATCCAAATACCATGTTATAAGAGTATTATGATAAAAAAAAGAAGGTTGTAAGAGTTTTCTTAGCATTATCGGAACTTTTTTTTGTATTACAATATTATTTTGTCATTAGCTCTTAGACTATAAGCTCTCTTGTGCAATTATATGCCCTTCAATCTGCGCAATTAACATAATAATAATACTTTATTCATTTAATATAGTAATAATATAATTAATAATATTTTAATCTTGCATATTATTTATGCTTACGATAGATATACTCAAATATATAAACAAGTTTCTATAAAATTGCGCAGCAAATTTAATTAGTATAAATAAATGCTCTTTAGTTTAATGAATGCGAGTGGAGTAGGTATTAGAAGATCGGAGAATGAGAGTCTAAGAAAGATTGTTTCAAGGAATATCACTTTAAATTTTCTAGAAGAAATGAAAAATAGTGTTGTCGCTAGTAGTACGACTCCTACATTGCATCGACTAGTAAAATGTTTTATATTGGCTAGTTTCGTCTCGTTTCTATCATTGAGTGTTTTTCATCGTCTCATATCGTCTCGTTTTTATAGTTCAAAATAATTTTTTATTCTAATGAAAATTAATGATTAATATCTGATGATGAAGTGAAAAAGACTTTTATAGGTAAAATTTGTCGATTTCGTCATTTTGATTACTCTCACTAATGAAAAATTAAGAACCCATAGTGGCAACGAAACCTATTTTTCAATTTAACACTTCTGAAGAATAAATTAACTACAAGGAAAAGGAAGTTTGTTAAATTTTCGTATCACTTATTAAGTATTAAAGTATAAAGATCCATAGGGCCTTTTCATCCTATAAATACCTATGAATTATTTGAATTCAAAGCTAACTTATGAGCTATTAGAATCAAGTTATTATTAAGTTAATTATATAACTATATATAAGTTATATTATTAGATGAAGAAAAACAACCCCTGAAAACAGGGCTGGATAAATGCCTGGACACGACTGGGCACAAGCACAGGGCCCCTTAGTGTCTGGGGGCCACCAACCATCAAATGAAAAAAAATGTTAAAAAAATCAATCAGCAAAGTGCTGATGGAATAAGCGAGCATGCAATTTTCAATCGTAGATCTCCAAAACTACATAACTCAGAGTGCTTACAATAAATACAAAGTAAAATTTACTGTAACAATCAAATAGTCAAAATAATTAAAGAAATTTTAAGATACAATGAAACTTACGTTTAAATTATTTCAATATAATTTAAATATTTTTCATATTACACGTGATGGTTATATTTTTTTCTTTAAAATAAGAACGGCTTATTATTATTGGCGACCCCCTTATGATTTTCGGCCGCAGGGCCCCTCAAATGTTCAATTCGGCCTTGCATGAAAAACATGGAAATTAAATTGGGAAGACACTTTCGGGATCAGTAAATTTCAAAAAACTGGTATAGTTTAGCTACGCCCAAAGAGTAAAAGTAAACGGATTTCCAAAAAGTATTTTTAGTTCGAAAATATACCGACGCAATCGGAAGGAAATGTTGAAACGAATGGATTTGGTACTAAAATGGTATTTAGAACACTACAATTAAAGTGGATGACATAAGTCCCCAGGTGCTAAAGATACATAATCGAAAAATTTTAGCATTATATAAAAATAAATAATAGTTTAAAAAAACTAAAGAACACGTTTTTGTAACAAGCTGAACTAAAAGATAGGAAATAAATTCTTTAAATTAAAAAATCATATTCTCGTAAAAAAGCGTGGGATGCTAAATTTCAATTATTTAAATATTTTATAGATAGATATTGGTAAAAGTAAAGTCATTATAAAATATCTTATTTATTTATCAAAAATTCAGTAAAAATATGGTGGGAGCGCATGTAAATTTATATATTTTCGGATATGGAAATCGTTAATCCTGAAAATCCTGATGAAATGGATAATCAAATAAACTTATTAAATTATTGTATTGTCATCGGTTCTTGACATGCCAAATTGCAAGAAAATCCGACCTTTTGAAGGGGATCAAAATCATATTCAAATTTTCCGTTGCATACTAACATACGTATGAAGCTAATCAAAGCGTGCCAAAAAGAGTTTTTCGGCAACTGAAACAAAACTTTAAATATGCATTTCTTATCTTTGACAATCGAATTCAAAACCTTCTCGATCATTAATTTAAGTAGTTATAAGACAGATTATTTGAAAAAAATATCGTCAACAAAACATGAACTACATAGAATTTAATTTTTGAATGGACGAAGTTAGTGAAGATATAGATAGACAGACAGTCGTAGACACCATTAAACACTTAAAATGTGAGTAAGTGTTAATTAAACGAGAAATAATTATTTACAATCATAATTTAGTGTTCTATAAATAAAAAAACCATATAAAAAGATTATATTACCTACAGCCACGATAATATACTGACTCTATTTAAAGATACTGATATTCCGCAACCCCTATGTAAAACACCACCATAATAAATATATAAACTATCTTTGGCCTGGTTGTTAAACCGCATTCCAATCTTTTTTTTTTCTCTTTAATATTTATTATTTAATATTGTAAAACTCCATTCATCCCTAACCTAATAACCACATATAGTCGATTTTATAAAAATAATAATAATATTATGTAGGATTAATATAATCATGTTCATAATATTTCACAATTATTATATTACAGTGAAATGTCGTAAAGCTTTTTATGAGTGATAACTTCTTTAGGCGCGTTGACCACCTTTTTGGGTGAACAAAAATCATGGAACTCGTGTTATCGTCCCGCTCCAAACCTATTACATTGAAAACAATGGTTCTACCCGATCACCTGTTCAAGTTGAGCAACAATGAGCACACTTAGTACTAGAATGGGCGACCGCTTAAAAACACTGTGTTGCTGCTTTTTTTTTTTAATTTATAACAGTTTTTTATGCACACGTTAATAATTTCATTTTATAAATGATAAAATTTTAGTTATTAATACTATAATTAATTTAAAAATTAAAAAAAAACCTGAATATTTTACTTTTGCACTGAAGGGACGGGGCAAAAAGTAAATCAAATATTGAGGGTTAATTTGGCAGAAAGTAGCGTGGCTATCAAATTAAAAACATATCCTGAGAAATTTCCCGAGAAAAGATGACTTGGTATGATTTCGTTAGCTCTTTTAAGAGCTCAATGCCTACGAATGAATTCCATGTTAAAACATACTTTCGAAAAATAGTATGGGCTGAAATGGACATGTATCTTCGCTACTCGCAACAACAATTTTCGTAATTCTAATTGGCAGAAACGGCAAAAACAAAAATGCCATGTGTGTCTTTCAAAATCGGGTCCTTTCTACAACCTTTGGACATTTGCGACAGTTATACCAATCGTTTTTCGATTTAAGGTATTTCTAAGAATTCATACCGTGGAATAAGCAGAGCTGATCATATTGTAGCAAACCTCTTTTTCTTGGAAAAAGGAAAATAGGTTGTTCAAATGTTAGACATATGGTGGTTCTGCATGGCTACAGATTTTTTTGGAGATTTTACGAGGCGTTCTTCTTTATTTAAATATTATAGTGTATAAATGTATAATCAAGGGCTGTACTATAATAACGTTGTGATCTTTCATTGTGGTTAATAAGTTCTTGATTTGTGCGTCGGTATGGTTCTTCGGTGAATATTTTTTCTGATCATTATATGATAGAATCCACAGGCCGTAAAATTGATTTACTCGTTTCAGCTGATGAACCATTTAGATTTTGTAGCCATTCTAGGAATTTACTTGCATTTCTTTGGAACAGTTAATTTGTAGAAAAAGTAGAAAACATACAAGTATAGCCAAAAGATTAGTTGCAAAGTTGGAACCAGAATAGAAACGTTAATTCGAACAAATAAATTCAATGAAAAATGAAAAACTCTTAATGCAAATCTTCAATGTTTAGCAGATTATATTTTATTATATCTTTATTTGAATCGAACAAATTATTTGGGTTCCGACGTTTATACGAACATATTCACTTTAAAACATAGCCTCCAGTTGACTTAGAAAACAAATATATATTTCAAAATACAATATTTACGATGATTAAAAACATATTCAAACACTATGGCACCAATTCACATCATAGCAGATAATTGCAAGCAAACGAAATAAAAAGAATATATATAATTAAAATCATTAACAATATCGCCAATATTCTTTTTAAACATAACTTTTAACACCAAGAAAACAAAGGGTTTTGCTGTATATATATATGATATTTATATATAAAAATACCAAATTCGCCATGATCGTCACGTAACCTCTATACAGAGCCTGAGTATAAAATGGTACTACATGGGCGTCGCTAAGGAAGGGCAAGTAGGGGTAACGAACCCTACCTAGAGATTCCCAAAAAATGGTTCAAAGCACTCACTTGCTTTAAAAAAGTAAAATTCTACTGAATTCAAAATAAATAAAATCTGAAAAGTAAAATAAATAAGCTAAAAAAAAAATTTCAGCAATGTCTCTTTTCGTTTTTAAGTTATCGTGTTAACGGGCAGACAAACAGAAATGGACTAATTAAGATTATGAATACATATAACAAAATTTCATTTGTAGTATCAATATTTCTAAGCGTTACAAACTTGGGATTAAACTTAATATATTCTGATATATTTCATATATAGGATATAAAAACTAAATAAAGTCTTTTTAAAAAACAAGTTTTTATAAAAAAGCGTCCATACGATGAAAGGGAAAAAAAGGAATAGTAGAAAAAGAAATTTTTAGGTAAAGGCCCCCACATGAAAACAAAAAAAAAGTCAACGGTTTTCCAAGGTTTTAATAATCCATTATAAATCCGGATTCCAAAGTCTGTGACTTCCGAAAATTTAACCTTATATCCTATATTTGACTTGAATATACCTACAATTCAAACTTTTCCCATTCTACATAAAGCAACTTGGCCCCCGCTTTGCCATCGTACTATAAGCTACATTTATCTTTTTGTATAAATGGAGCTTATACAAATGGAAGGAAGGGAAAATGGAAGGAATGAATTAAATGCCTATTTCATTTTAGTATCCAATCTCCTATATATCCTATCTTTTTAACGATGTCAACCCTAGTAGCTCACTTAGTTAAAGCGTAACCATTACAAAATTACAAAAGAAAAAGATAGTTAACAAATTTTAAGCAATCATGTTGGAATATATCATCACAAATTTCAAAAAATCTTATCGACATGTAAAACCAGTCGTAGTTGCCTTTACTTGCCGGAACCTAAATTACCGGACTAAATATTGATCAAAAATACATTTGTTCGAAAAATTTTTAAGATTTTTCTGTTTTCCGTTATGTAGGATAGCCGGTACAAATGAAATAATTTGTATACATATTCCGTGCATATAGAGGTATAAAAATGTAATAATCAAAGATGCGCCATCTCTATATAATTTTAAATGGGAAAAAAATATTTCGGTTTCATTTGTGAAGTTTGTAGAGTTAACTAGCTATAGATTTTATATACGCAGACATATTGGTCAATCACCTCAACTCTTTAATTTAGGGAAGCGGCACGCATCCAGACAATTTAATACATAAAATGTTTTCATGTATACCACCTAATTATTAATGGCCTAGTCTGTGGCGTTTATTTAGTTTAATATTTATTATTAATACCCTATGTATATATTTTAATGTACACTTGATATCTTTTGAGTTACATAGTGTTTACTTAAAGTTAGAGAGTAGATCATACTTACTAAACACTCTGATAACACTTAATTTTATTTTATACTGTCTGATAAAAAGTATACAGTGTGGTGCAGACAGAATGTGAATTTGACAAAGCTGTTAAAAGAAGAAATGTCATCAATTTTCCCAAATTACCGTTTTACCATCTTTCTAAGCAAAGTACCGAAGAAAATAAGTGTTTTTAAGCCAATTTAACTGTGTTTTTAAGTCCATATTTTTAAGTAAATTGTATTGAAAATTAGTTGGGCATGTTTTTCTTTCGCCTATTATGTTTTTGCTGTAGTCCATTCAGTTTATGGATACCCCTGCATTTTTTTGATAAAGCACTTACGCTATGAAAATGTTTTATCAAAAAAATGTAAAAGCAGTTAAGTACTGAAAGAGGGAGCCGACAAGAAATGATTCAAATCTTATCGACAATACTACGGCATGTAGTGTCTAACTTCTAGAATGATTTGCGAAAATTTCAACGCGTAGGTGAATGCCATCTTATTGAAGTTAACTCAGAACTGGGTCAAATATATGCAAAATCGGTAAATTAATCATAATTCTTGTTTGAAAAATAACAAACTGCTCTATGGTCTGTTACATCCAGTCCCAAAGCGGTGATTTGTTCCAAAAATAGTTAAAGTTTCTGGTGTGAACATGTGTTTGTTTGGTACAAAGCGTCCAGAATTTATTTTACTCACACTACTACTGCTCTGTTCTAATGATTTTTTTTTTTTGTTATAGTGTATCACTTGAATCCTTAAATTGAGATATTTGGCACTAAAATTACAATATTAAACCTCTTTTCTTGGATGAGAAATTAATTTATGATGAATTTATGATTGAAATTTGGCGAATTGAAATTATCGAAAATTACACATGGTATATTAATACAGGTCTGAATTTCAATTGTTATCCTTACTTTTGTGTTGTTGCGTTATATGTATGGTGTAGACTCTGGACTCTGCTTTACAATCAATCCCATAACATATTAAAAAAAAGTATTCGAAATTGCGCTTTGCGATGTATTTAATCTTATAATTAACATCCGTTGTGTAATATGGTTTTAATATATATAGTAGTTTGGTGTTCGTAAGTCATTATGTGATAAAGTTTCAATTTATTTTTAATACTTGATACTATACAGCATGATTCACTAAAAATGATACCTATAAATTTTATTTTATTTAATTCATCTTGGTCAAACTATAAGAAAATCTCTCATTCCACTTCTTACTTAGTGCCTATAAATAGTATATGCTTCGTGCATGAGTTAAGTTATTGCAGGAACGACACACTACTTAATTAATATAATTGTATGGATGGACATATAAATTTATGGATTGTATGTATGTCTAACATTGAAAATTTAATTGTACTTTCTAACAAATTTAAATAAGTAATTATGTTAATTTAAATTCAAAAAATATAATTTGTGCAATTTACTCTCCTAGTTTCACAATTTCTAATGCAACAAGTTTAATAAATTGTTATCTTAATATCAATAAATTTTAATTTGAAATTTACTATACCATCTACATGTAAAAAATTAAAAATTAGTCACAAAAGCCCTTATTAACGCCAAAATTATCCATTGGAAGCGCTGGCGTTGAGTTGATTGCAGCTGCGCACCCCACGAATAGAATGAAAACCTTGAAAATATGTGAAATTTTGAAGGCTGTGAAATCATCTACCCAATATTATGAAAGAAGTGAAGAAAATAATTTGTTTTTTTATTTATTAACAATACGACTCCTTTTAAAACGTTTCAACTTGTTAGTCAACATTTTAAACCCTTGTATATGGGACTGTTTTAGGATTACAGCTTAAAATCCTTTGACAACACGATGTTATCGAAATGTATCGTATCCGATTTTGTAAATAGTTTTAAATTATCACTGTGACTTGCAGAAGTTTTTCTATTTCTGAGTTATAATCGACAAAGTCATTTGTTAATTTATATTCTCATATGTGTCTTGTGGATAACAATTTAGGTCGAACATCGTTCTAAATCTAGATAAAATCGGCGAATTCAGTTTTTGGGTCTTTGTGTTGAAACTAACTTCTGTTTTCAGAATTTCATATAGTTTAAAGTATTTGCCAAAAAAAAATATGAATGAATACCTACTAGTAATTTACTTGAGACTTAATTTTTATTTTCTCAGGAGTCGACGTCACAGAATGCTTCTTCGGATAAGGACAGGCGAATCCTATTCATATTTAAGCAATCGTTTTCTGGACTGTATTGTTTATTTTACTGATTCGACTACAAAATTTTTGATTGTAAGTATTGCTTGTTGCCTCTTCAATAAGATTGGTTGTGCTACCTAGGATAGTAGATTCACGGAAATTCACTGTGTAGTCAATCTTCAAGAAAATTAGTCCCCATCGAAGTATTTTGCCATGTAATATATTTGATAGACGAATAATGTTACGCATTCTGTATATTGTTTTATACGGCTATACGCTATAATAATAATAGTAGGTATGTTCAAGTCGTTCGTGTGGAATGTTGTATTATAAATATTAATAAGTTATATTGATTGCTTTGTTGTTACTCTTTAGTTTTTATAAAGCGCAAATATAAATGCGTGCTCGAAATACTTTAAAACATTGGAGTTTCGAGAAGGCCAAACCTTTGATTCACTGCAAAATATTTTAATATAAACTTGGTTGGCCATAAGAACTTTTTGAATATTCCGTAAGTAAGAGAATTTCTTGTTTGCATTATATTTATTTTCTTAGAAAATTAGTGATGGATTGAGTATAAGGACCAATTTGCTCATCTTTTTATTTAATATTAAAAATTTGTGGAGCTACAATTTTAAAACACTGTGACTTTTTGCTGAAATGGCACAGTAGAAGTGAAAAAAGTCAAGGAGAAAGGAGCAGATCATGCATAAAACTAATTCTGGGCCCCTCGAAAATAATATTATAGATATATTAAACTAAGCCTGTACGAGCGCCAAGGCAATTTTGGATAAAAGGGTTGATTTTTCTTTTATATGAAGTAATACTAATTCTTAATCAATTCTGAAAATTTTACGTAGGTTGCCTGATTATTTAAATAAATAAATAGCTTCTAAAGTAGGCATGTTTAATATGGGTCTTATGGGAAATCGATGTTTTCATAGATTTCTCCAAAACCGTCGGTGGAAATGAAGAAAAGCTCAATTAAAACCTCAATAAATTATTAAACGAAAAAAACCCGTTGTGCTCGACTGATTAACGATGTATAAGCACGGTATTGGGGGACACAAATTAAAAAATATATATTTTCAATTTTGATAGTGTATTTTGTCATAACTATATAAGACGAAAAGTAAGGATAAAATTTTTCGATAATTCGAAAACCAAGACAGATATCGAAAATTTTATTCTTATTTTTCGTCTACACTCATGAAGTTATAACAAAATTCATCATCAAAGTTGAAAATAAGGTACAAATAATTTCAACAACAAGTCTAAACTTGCCTTGGTGCTCGTACTATCTTTAACTAATGTCACATGAATCACAAATGGGCAATTGTGATTTAAACAACTTCGCAGTTGTCGTAATGGCGCTATGCCTGCATGCAGTCGGATGTTAACTGCGGTTCAACGAAAAATTTGCCGACGAATATATGCAGTCTGATAGAAACTAGCATGTTTTCATTAAACTTAACTCAAATGTTTTTTAAATTTTTGAAAAAACTGCTTTTAGCTCTTTTGTTATGTTCTTCTTTAAAGAAACTTGTTTAATTGTGAAGGATGTGGAATATTTGTCGGTAAGCTAAAGAAATATTCAACAAACAAAAATATTAATATTTTATTTTAATAATCATTAACAATCAAACTCATTCGTTTTGCGTACACATAACAACAAATAGAAATTTCTTTTGGTCAAGTATCATTAACAATGGTCATTTGTCACTGTCCACTGTACAATACTCATCCCATTTACTTTACTCTTTGGCACTTCGCAATATCACAGAAATAAGGTATAAAATAATTTGAAAATCATATTTTTGTTGGATATCTCTTCTGTATCTCTATATATTATAAATGCGAAAGTAAGCATGTTTGTTTGTTTGGTTTATTGTTTGTTTGTTACGCTTTCACGCTAAAACTAGCGAATGGTTTTTAATGAAACTGTACAGCAATATAGCTCATACTTCAGAATAACACATGAGATATAATTTATAAAAAAAGAAATATTAATAAAAAAGATATATTAATAAAAAAAAAAAAAAATGTAAAAATTAATTTAATTTGATATTACCATAAATTACAGATTTCTGTAAAAGTAGTCATTTGACATTACCATAAATTACAGATTTCTGTAAAAATAGTCAATATAAAATATTTCACAGCCATCTTTTCTGATATACTCAATGGATAATTACGACTATTATACATTTAAAAAATAGAAAACCATACCTATATTTTACTTGTGTAAAACAATCCTTACCATTATTTCGAGTGTTACAGAAAAGGAATAAGCGAGAGCAATCTTTATCAATCTTTACTTTTAAACCCAGTGAAGCAGGTGAGTATCACTCTAGTATATGTATAAATTTTTTTTTCGGTAATAATTTGTAACCAAATACTAAACAAACAGTGTTAGTATTATTTTTCTGGGAATCAATTAAAATGGAGAACAAAAGTGTTAATTGAATATAATTTTAAAAGTTATGTTTTCACACAACTTGATGATTTTAACCCCCAGCCAAAAAAATTTCTTTTAAATGGTGTGTTTTTATAAATTTGTTATAAATATTCGTGTCAAAAACCATGTAATCATTTAGTAATTTTGCAGGCTGAAATTTATTCGTGACTTTGAGATTATTTATTTGGTCGATAGATTTTCAGCAATTAATCTAAATGTTAAATAAATGTAAAATAATATACATTTTATTTTTGTTTTTAAATATTTTCGTCAGATTGTTAAGAAAACATTATTTTTAAAGTAATTGGTGGAAGAGTCGAGAAATATATACAATATAAAAAAATGCACCAATTTCATTAAAAATACACAAGATATGTAGGCAAGTAACTTTGTTATACTTGGTCTTTTTAGATTCTACGAAGTCTCTTTTTAAGGCTATTGGTAATCGGGAACCAAACCATTTATGAAAGTAAAGAGAAGTTTAAAGTTTGCCTTGATGTACGACACGTGTTACCCCCTTTTTATAAAAACTGTTATGTCTTTCGAGAGTGTTACTTTCCCCTCTTATTTGAGGTGAATTTCGTATCACTATTTCGTTCGGGATGTGTGGATATTTGTTAGGAAAGAAAAGTTCAAAGTTTGCCTTGATGTACGACACGTGTTACCCCCTTTTTATAAAAACTGTTATGTCTTTCGAGAGTCTTACTTTCTCCTCCTATTTGAGGTGAATTTCGTATCACTATTTCGTTCGGGATATGAGGATATTTGTTAGGAAAGAAAAGTTCAAAGTTTGCCTTGATGTACGACACGTGTAACCCCCTTTTTATAAAAACTGTTATGTCTTTCGAGAGTCTTACTTTCCCCTCTTATTTGAGGTGAATTTCGTATCACTATTTCGTTCGGGATGTGAGGATATTTGTTAGCGGCCAAACCGTATAAATCTTATTATTTTATCGGTACTTATTTTTACAATTGCGCTAATTTTTACAGAACGTTTTTCCTAGTAAATTTTTTCTAAAAAAAATTATTCGGTATTAAAGCCAATAACATATGTTCTCAAAAACCATTCCGTTCTGGAATTCAAAACAAAAACATTATAAATGTAAGAGATTTATTTTGGATGTAATTTTTTTTGTTAATATAAAAAATGGAACAAGATGATTTAGATCTTGGGAAGAAAAGTAGATAATTTCAATAATATATTAAAAAATTCCTGCGGCTGATTTATAAAAACCATTTTCTTAAATATTGAAATTAGTTGAGGATATTTTCTCAATTAATAATGAATTGTTGTGGGTGATATCGTTTAGATAGCACCGTTGAGATTATTTTTTCAACCCTTCAACAAATGTGTAGGGTAACCATATACCTCTATGCACAGAGTTGGGTTATGTTTAGCCTACTAAGAGAATTTCTGTTCGAAAGCAATTATTATTTTTTTAAAGACAATAATTTAACTTATATTTGATTAAAAAAATTGAAAGCTTGATTTTTGATGCGACATTCGAGCTACAGTCTAATTTTAAATTTTTATTCGAAATTAATTTATGATACTTTTAACATATTGAACCTCCTCCAACAAATTTTGTAATACTTATATAGAGGTAAAAAAGATCAAAAATATTTCAAATCGAATATAAACATAAAATCGATAATTATATTCAGTTATCTAATTAGAATTGATTGTCTAACATCTAAACAAGTATTGTATAATCTAAAATATGTTTTTTTTTGTTATATAAACATTTAATACAAAATATAATAACGTTCTCTCTTTGATCAGATATCAAGAGAGAATAAACACTATGAGAAGGTTGTCAAGGTCGACCATACTCTGACTCTGATGGTCATAGCTTTCGTTTAAGAAAGCATTTGGGAAATCCTAACATAGACTGTAAAGGTCTGGGAAAAAGGAGTATTTTTTAAAATTTATTGAAAACTGACTGGATAGAAACCGAAAAGGTAAATAGACTTAAATTTTTTTTTTTAAATTAGCTAAGATTAGTTAATTATTGCCTATTGCTAAGAGAATAAATAGATTGCTCCATTGCTGAAATTCTATGAAACATATGCTGAAATGATTGAAAAAGATAATAAAATAAAATGAAAACGAATTAAGTAGGAAAAACTTAAATTTTGTTGTTTTTTTCTGTTTTATTCTTTGGAATAACATTATAAAAAGATGAAATAGCTCGCCATTACTTATTTCCATAGTTTACGGTAGGTTACGAATGAATTTTTTTCTACCAAAATTACGCCTCTTCGATGAATTCGATCGGTTTTTCCAAAATATATCATGTAATGTAAGACTATTGCAAAATATAATTTATTTTCTCTTGTTTATCTTAAATTTCATGCATCATAGTTGTTTTCTAACATAGAAAATTGATGGATCAAACTTGACTACAAAAATGGTTCAACTTTAATAACAATCGAAGTTTCTTATTGAATTACATGATTGGTGAATTTTTACACATGAACTCTATTATACATTCAAAACACTACTATGATGGGTTTTATTTTTTACCATCGAGTGGATGTCGGCAGTACCGAATCTGTCTTTCAATCTACCCGCCTACATACACGAATTGGAAACTTTAGATAAATTAATTTGTATGTCATTGAATACAAGAAATTGTTTTATATTGTGATCAGCCATTGGCAAGCAAATCAATATCGAAAATAATCATATAAAAAAGAATTGCTAATGCTTTAATCGCATTTAACCTACCTCATTATCTACAGGAAAAATGATTAAACATAGTTTAAAATAGTGAATCGAAAAACTCAAAAATTGGATACGACAGAGGGTCAACCTAGATAACTTTTCCCTATATGCGGAGTCTATGTATTCGTATATGTGAGTGAATATATAGTTCTTTGTCCGTTAAGAATTTCAGATAAACTGTTTGTAGCTGTCGGCCTATTTCCTTTTTAAATCTCTCACCATAACCTTGACTAAATTCCAAGAATGAAATCCAATATCTAATTTTACATGGCGTCTAAAAATAACATTATTATATATTTTTTGGGACCTATTTTATTTCGCTAAATAACACATACAATATCTTTTAATATTATTTTTGTAATATAAATATTTTACACAAAGAAAAGTTATAAATGTCTGCATTTAATTTTTAGTAGGATTTTTTTAAAAGAGAAATTTTGTATTAATTAATTGGGGTTAATTTGATTTCTCAAAAAATTGGAGATTGGAAGAATATTTAAAAGTTGGGGTTGGAAACTTTACGTTTTCACCTTAGTTCCCTTTGAAAATCACTTTGGTCCCCAGGTGAGGTTAGATAGCTAGGCTTGGCTAAGGTTAATTTTTTCTAAAACATTTGTGGTCCCCATTGTGATATCTGGGAAAAAAATCCTAGCTTCTCTTTACAGTTCGCTTTGATGCATTTTCAAGTTTAAAATTTCGCAATCTATGCTTTCCCATTTATAAAACTTTATCCAAAAATTTTATAACTTAAGTGTTTCTTTTCTTGATCGCTTTCTCAGTAATATGTATTATTGGGAATCCCTTCTCTCTTTTAAACTGATCGCGGCAAGGCAGTTTAATAGTTTCTGTTATTCAGCAGACTACGTGGTTCTTTTGATTCAGTAGTTACAGCTTTTTCCTGCTCTTAGTCTTGCCAGTTTGCCTTTATATTATCGTAGCATTATTGTTAGTGCTACCCTAAGACATAAGGACCCACCACCTCTTTTCTAACTTCTTTAGCTCTATCTTTTGGTGTAAGTACACATGAGATGGTTTTTAACGCTGGTATACGGTATCGGAGTCCAATGTTCTGCAACTAAGCTACTGGGTCTCTGTGTGAATGTATAATATTTTATATACTTATAGTATGACATGGATGTTGTTATGTTGTTGATACGTAGCTCTCTCTCTCTCTTTCTATTTTTACTAACTTATATCACCCTCCCAACTTGATCACACTTTTCGTAAAAAGCTTGATCTCTTTCTATCTTCATCTACTTATATCTTCCTCTCAACTTGATCACACTTTTTGTAACAAGCTTGATCACACATTTTGAAATATTTTGATCATACATTCTCCAGTTTACTCCCCAAGTCAAGCGTGGCTAAAGAAGTTTTATCTAAAAAGTAGAAGATTCTATGTTTATTAAAAAATTTGGAAAATATGTCTGAAGCAGTATTAAAAATATTTTGATTTCATTTAAGGAAGATGATTCGTGGGAATAAGAGAGACACCGGCCTTCTCTAAGAAACTATTTATGAAATTGAATATATCCCATAAAAATTTCAAGCATACTTATCCTACTTTTTTTTGGTAACATCAAGTATCTATCCAATTGAAAAGAATTATATTTATTTCCAGAAACCTTTTTTGGTTGATAATAAAACGGTAATTATTTGCAAATAAAGACAAACTTAAAAAGCATACTTCAGACAATAATTATTATTTTATCAATGAATTTAATTCTTTTTATGTGTGTGCTGAAAAGGATTATTGTAAAAAGGAATTTGTAATCCTTGTGTAAATGTGAAACCGCACGTTCGTAAACAAAAACATACAGATGTGAGTACAAAGTGATTTTTTAATAAAAATATAACCGTTAAATTATTATTGATGATGATCTCAACCCTCTTTTAACTTTCTGGTAAAAAGTTAATATTTTCATCCTGTAAAAAGAAATAAAACATTTGGGGTGTATTATTCGCACCTTGCAGTAGCTTCTATTGTAGGAGTTTCCAGGAGTTTTCGTTAAGAGCACTTAATTTTATGGATGAATATATAAGTCTATGGCTTGTGCCTATGGTTTAATTTGAAAATTTGATACTATTTTCTAACAATTCTAAAGAAGTAATTATGCTAATGTACATTTAAAAATACTATTTATGCAATTTCGTCTTTTATTTTCACAATTTCTAAAGCATCGAAGAATATTTTAAATAAAACCTGTGATTTATTGCCAATTTCGTAAGAGCAGCACTGCGATCGATTCAGTTCTCCTCCACTTCGCACACAAGGTAGACAGTGCTGTAACTCCATTAAGGGAGAATCAACGATAATCAATGACAATTCTAAACATCTAGAGTAAAATTTGAAATCCCCTTCAATACTTAGATCAACTTTTGTGATACAAATTTTTATTTCGACTACAGTGTTAGCATAAGTATCCACAGAGACACATAATTTACTTAAGCTGAAAGTATTGATGTCACGTTCAAAGGTAATTTCCACCACCACTAGTTGAAATCATCATCATACAACCCTTCCTTGTATTGCATTCAAATGTTTTATTTATAAAATAACAGGAATTTCACCTGTTTACAAAAGAAAGTTTGTACATAAAAGAAAGATCGTTTCCTGAAGAAGGTAGTTTTTGAATTCCCTAGTGGGAAAACAGAAAACAGTTATATTCCATTGTTTACGTTCATAATTATATTTGCATATTTATAAGAATTATTATTTTTAAAGTATATGCAAATTAAGATTTTGAAGTTCAAAGAATTTTATTCAGTTGGTTTAAAAAATAATAACGATTCACAAAAGACTCACCGACTTCCGAAATATAATGAATGTAAACAGTTAAAATGGTAATTTTTCGGAACTACCATTCAGTAAAATAATGTTAGTGGGCCATAGGTTTTTTTAAACAGAAACTTTCATTGCCAGACAAAGAAATATTACGATCAAGATCAATTGTCAGTTAATCTTGGTTTTACATTACTTTTGTTTAACGATTCATATAGTATAATAGATAGTTTGTAAATTATCGTTTTTCTTGGCGTTTCGACGGTTTCATCAAGCATCTACGATATTATTAATTATGTAGGAGGAGGTTTTAAGGCAACTCTTAACGAAGAAACGGCAAAAACCTTATATTCTTTTCAACAAAAAAGATGACATCAAAAACTAAAATTGGAAATCAGAACAGATTTCCTGCGAGTCATACAAGTCGAGAAAATAAAAGGCGAAAAATTCGATATTTTCGCGATAATACCGTGTTTTCTCGTAAACTTACTCAATTTTTTTAATGACAATTGTTTTTCCTTTTGTTTTACAAAAAGCCTTTTTTCGCACCTTTCCGCTTTTTGGAAAATAACTTCCTACACTCCGATTTTTTATGTGATAAGTATGTTTTCTTTTCATCTACTATTGTTCTCTTAAATATTCAGTTTAAAACCTGACGGCAGAATTTTTTTAAATTTAATTTAATTTTTCTTACGTTTTTACTGCATTAGATACATCGCTGTTTGTCCGAAATTGTAAAACAAATTATAAATTTCGAAAACTTTGGTAGTATCAACCAAATCATGCTACCCTCCTAATTATTAATTATTTCCTACAAGAGGAACATTTCTTTTTCATGGTTCATGGTTTTTTTAAGAGCCCAAATGGCCGAGCGGTCTAAGGCGTAAGATTGTTTGTCTATTTAGACTTAGGTTGCGGGTTCGAATCCAGGCAGCGGCAGTGTGAACAATTATAATTAATGGAGGTGCAGAATTGATCACATTGTCGTCGCTTGGGTAAGAACAAAGTAACCGAATCCACCCACATCAAAATGTAATTGTAAAAATGTATGAAGTTAAATAAATAAAGATTAACAAATAATGATGTGGGTGGCTTCTGTTGTAGGCGTATATGTCAGAGAAACGGAGGTTAAACCCTATTATTATGGTTCATGGTTTTTTTTATATGGCTCAACAGAGTGGCTTATCCTGCCTTATTGTATTGACTATTTACTGTAAAAATGTAATTAAAGAATTGGAAAATTTTATACTCTCTTAGAATTTTTTATCGCAAAAACACTTTCCGATAGTGATGAATGATACCCAGACCAAGACTGTAGTTCACTGCTTTTGTTTAACGAATTTAGTTTAATGAGTTTAGTTACTTGATTTTAATCATTGGTCCTGGTCTAGCAAGTCTTATTGATCTCGCATATGTATAAAAGCAAGGTCAAAGTACAACACCAAGTATGCTAGGCAGAAGCAGTTAATTACAACAGGATTAAGACCAATGTGAAAGACACAGAGTCAAGTTCAAGCCTAAGTGTATAAGTTAGCCTTTTTTTGGTCTTGGTGCTCATCACTACTTTTCGACCGTACTTCAAGTAGAAAAAGTGATTGCAAAGCCGCTTTTTCGAAATTGTGAAAATTTCTATATTGAATGTGACAACCAAGATTGGGCACAAAGGTGCCATTGGTCCTGGTTTTCGAAAATCATATCTGTATATTTTATATTTTTGAAGAAAATGGATAACAAAGTTTCAAACAATAGTTTTAAACTTTTGGTCAATCTCTAACGGTTTAACATAAGTAAAACTCCAAATTGCAAACATTTCTGAAAACCATGCAAATTTTTGAAGCATCATATCAAAAACTATTAGACATACGAAGCTGTAGGTTGGCTTCAAACGTTTCAAATTGTATATACTTTTAAATAATAATAGTTAAAAGCTCATAGTTTTGAAGTGAACTGCAAAAACTGAAATAAGTTCGAAAATTTTGTAGATTTTCACATATTACACACGTAGCAAAACTTTCGTTTGCTTGCAAAATGTAGTTTCACATTCTCCTAAGGAGTCCAACAAACCATAACATACCATTTTAGTTTTGTGCCAGTGATTTCCACTTTAAGCTATTTAATAGTGAGGAGGTATTTGGTATTACAGTGGCTTCTCGACTAAAGCTATTTTAATAATATTTTAAAGCTAATGTTAATACGAATTATTGTAAAAATGAGAACTCATAAATATTTCAGTATCTCTATTGATTAGGTGTTACTTATAAGTCTCACACCAAGAGCTGCATAGTTATTAATAACAAAACTCATGCTTTTTGAGAGCATATTATTTTGTTCCTTTTCAATTAATGAATGGATGATACCACAATTCTATTATATTTAAAAAAAAAAAGAATGAAAATACATTCCAATATATTTTTTTTGTTCAAAAATAAATCATGTTATTGATTGATTAATTTGTTTTTATCGCAGGTACAAACCCATCGCATATTCAAAAATAAGATTTTTATTTTGATAAGCCTAGTAGTTATGTATCTTTTTTTTTGAAGAGGTCTCACCTCCCAACTTGTTTTAAATTGAGTGATTTTTATTTCATGTTTCAGAAAAATTTCATAAGTCACTTTGGTGTGAAAATGTGAAAAATATCATAATATTTCATAACATTAGGTTTCGATGAAAACAAAAATGAAATTTTGAACATTTTTTGCATTTTTGTGCATGAAAAAATATACATTTGAGGGGAAATCGAACTCAGAGGTTCTGTAAATCTACACCACCATTCTTACTAACTAAAACATTTGCTGGAAAATTATCGTATAGGTATACTTTTGATTTTAGAGCTACATTTTAAAATATTTGTAATTATTTGTAGCAAATTGTTTCTACAAGGATGTAGGTACTTATACTGACATGAAAGGCGTTTGCTTAATTTGACTTCATATCTGGTTGGGATGTTAAAAATGCTAAAATAGGAGATATGCAACGATTGAATAATACTGAGGATTTCAATAAAACTTTGTAAGTACATTTTTTGAGTAACAAAGTTTCCAAAAATCACAAAAAATTCCTAGGACATCGGGCTTTTTATTATTATTTTATCGTTCAAAGTTGGCTGGAAAAATGATGAATCGTATAGGTTATCCTATTCAATTGGATGTTTCTATATCCAACAATCTATAGTTTGTGATAAAAAACTATCCAAAATTGATTGAAGAGATATATCTATATTAAAAAATTTATAAGCAGCACTTGCACACAATATATTATATATTTTTGTAGTTGCGTGGTATTTAAAAACTAAGGGGATCATTTGATTGATATTAATAAATGGCTTCAATGAGTCCTTAAATATGTATGGTCTATGTATGTAGTCCTGATTATGATGAAGAAGAAGTTAAGAACTTCTAGCTGGGTGGGAAAATGATACTGAAAAAAAGGTCTATGCGAAGTACATTTTTGGGACAGACAAAAACGAGGCAATTTACAATCCACACTTTCATTTTCAGCCGATACATTTTTCTATATTACACTAATACACCATAATCAATAATTATTATAATATGTACATACCTGTAAAAGCTACAAATGGAAAGAAATGGACCAATTCTAGTAATAAAGGTGTTCTAAATGTTCGAAAGGTATAAAACTCCCATAAAACGTCCTATATAACTAGTTCCGGAAAGACGTTAAAAAACTTTTAATCTTCAAATAAACTATGTGAACAAAACAAAAAAAATGTCCGTTACAATCGTTTGAACATAATTATTACATTCTTGTTTTTGGCTTTTGAAAAAGTGACCAAAAAAAAAAAAAAGAACCATAATATAAGAATGTATAAAGTTTTAAGATATGATTTTTATGTAAGATAAGATGTCAAAAAAATTTTTAATACGAATATCAGGATTTTTATTGTTTCTTTGTAATTCATCAAGCATTATTTTTAGGGTACTCTTCATCATACATATACACTATATAGGTAGGTCCATACAGGTACATCTTGTTTATATTTCAAACAATCCGAAAATGTAATGATGCAAAAATATTTAGTTACATTTTTCAACGAAAAATCAACAACAATTATTGTTTTTCTAAACGTATATAAACATGACTTTGTACGTTAATCTTTTACCTTCGTATGGTTTTTCTATGTGTGACGATATAAGCACAAAATTTTATATGCAAGACAATAAATAATATCTTAGAAAGTTGGTTTGTAGTTTGTATATGAAAATCAAAAATATTATAGCAAATAACTATTTTGTTTCTCGCGGGACGTCTCTATTCTTCTTGGTAGACGTCAAGAACAACGTATAACCCTCAAGAACAGCTCCGATATTTATGATTTTTTTAAAAAATGTTTCTTTTTTATATTGTTTCATCAGAAACCTTTCGGAGGAGAGAAATAATCTGAGGGAGGAAAACGCAATGTTCCGACTTATCCGATTTTTATGATTGGTTTTTATTTATAGCGCTCCAAATTTATGATTTTTGAATGTATCATGAACCGTAAACTATGTTTAGCAAAAAACCATATTGAACTAAGTTTGGAGCACTATAAATAAAAATCTATGCATTTTACAGAAAAAAGTTTCAATTAATAGTCATAGAAATTATGATGATGCTCACTATTTTTGTCGTACGATGCACTTTTTACGAGATATTTGATTACAAGTGTTTTCGAAGTTGGCGGCTGAAGCTCACGCATTCCTTTTTAATCGATACCCCTGAACATATTCCACAAAGAAAAAACATATTCCAAAAATTACCCGGTGATTGGGTTATTCCTGAGAGAAGATCCTTATAAATTTTTTTATTATATGTGTAATTCATTCAGAACAGAAATGGTTAAAATTAGAGTTTTTTTAATTTCAATATCAATAGTAAATCTATAGTACATTTAAAAAATAGGTACAGTCCTGGTACATGTGTTTTACTTAGAAAAAAAGGAAAGAAAGGATAACGAGAGAGACTACGTAAAATAACTTAGTTTTGAGGGAAGTTTCTGTCTGGTACTTTAAGAAATAACGAATACATAAGTTAGAATAAAAGCTAGGGAGAACGGAATGAAAATCGAAAGTAACTAAGATCAAACTCCATCAGAAAAAGTCACGATAATCAAAACTTCTGAACCTTAAGTTTCATTTACGGGGTGTATTATCATCTTTCAAATATATACATATCTAGAATCGAAGGTGGCTTCGTCCCTGATCTGAAATTATGGCAACGAAATTCTTCTTTACATGAAGGTTATATGAGAAATTTTACTGCTATTTTGTGGTTCATGATTTCTCACTATGAATAGTAATATTTTTTATATATTTCAATGTAATCATATGATCTAAAAAGCAGCACCCAAAAAATAAATATAATGGCGAATGTATAACAAGATCAAAAACAACAATTTTTTGGCTACGTAGTATTCAGAAGGACAACACGGCATACATTCTCATTGGTCTGGGATGCTGATGGTGGACTTTCAGTAAGTTGAGCACTGGAAAGTATCAACTATCACTGTGAATATAATGTTTATTATATTCCTTGTTTCGCGTTTGCTTATTTTTTTTTTGTTTTCGTTGTTATATATTTTTTTGTTTGTGTGTATCAGAGGTCTTGTACATTGCTTTTGGCGGCGGCCACCCAAAACCATCTTCAACTGTATTTATATTATGTATTGAATAGTATTATATATTTTATGAGAGTTAGTAGTTGTTGGCCCAACGTGACTGTAGGTAAATTCCAATGAAACTAGAGAGTTTGCGCTTTATGTAGACTCAATATAACACAGGTAAACTTCAACACAGGTACCACTCCATATTATGGGTTTGTTCCTTTGATTATATGCATAGAAATCTTTATTAATCAAGATAAGTGATTAACCTTCAATTTCTATAAATGACGTAGTAAATTTTATTATTTATTTTCCCAATTGCTATCAGTCCATCCAATTGACAAAATTATTGAAGTCAGAAGTATTTTTCTTATGAAATTTGTGAAATATAGATACAAAAATACAGTATCCATTTTAAAAAATTTATCTTTGTTGATCGGTTTCATTTATATCGTAAATCGAGGCCCTACTAAGAAAATACTGAATGGTTTTCAATTAGTTGGTTAGTAATTCATCCAACATGGCAAAAGATTCATCATCATTATACTATTTTAAACTAAAACAATAACTCATTAAAATCACTCAAACCATTTTGGTGCAGTGATGACACAGATCAAAGTTACCTCGAAGACCTCGTAAATGCTGTCTGTCATGCTGTCTCGTTATTTGGAGTGTGAATATGTAAAAGCTTCTCCTAGATATAGGAAGCTTTAATGTCGAATATCGCAGTCTGGCTAAAAGTCTCCATGGTTTCTGGGAACGGGGGGGGGGTGAGAGAACAAAAAGAAATATATTGTGCTAGAATTTGTTTATAAAATAGGAATTGTCCTGTGAAGGGAACGAGTAACAACTAGTTTATTATAAGATTTTGTAGATCAGTTTGAGATCGTCTGAAGATGTGCTTGACACACGACAGATTGTGATGGAAATAATTTCTATGCTTAGCAAGTACTATAACACTGTTAGTATTTACAGCAGACGACCGTCAAAATTATCTTAATAATTGCAAATTTCAGCAAGCAAACTTCCGCCTTTTTTTTTTAACCTTTCTTTATTTTTAATCATGAACTGAAATTTTTTCCTTGAAATGTTTGACAAAAAATAATTCCTTCTCTCCACGATATACAAAATATCTTAAGAAATTGAAATAAAACAAGTAAGTAAAATGGGAAATCGGTATTACCTACAGCGTAAGAAGACAATAATCTACAGTGGGATGTAGTAAGAAGTATGATTAGTAAATGAATTTTACGCCACTTTTGAAAAGCTGTTGCCAAAAAGAAAGAGTTTCTTCAGTTTTAAATTTTAAATTTTTTTATCTCCGAGTTCTAGATTTAATTTACATATCAAAGTTTGTTAATCATTACACATTTTGAAGTGAAAACGAACACATCAGACGCAATGCAATTGGCGCACAAATAAGTCACTTTTTGTTCCATACAGCGCGTTACCCTGTATTATTTTTTCTTAATGGTTCAAAAATATTTTTTATATATAATATTATTATATATATATTCGTGTAAGATTTATTTAACACGATATTTTTTTCGCGTTTTTTATAACAAAATTATTATTTTGATTAAGAAGTTATGTTTGTGTGTGGTTTTTTATGCCATCCTTTATGATTATTATACTTGCAAACAATCAAATCGGATCATCAAATTCTTTCGTTACAATAATGAAGGTGAGTAAGATTTTGTCGGTTTCTGTGTCTCTGTTTTAAAAATGCATATCAAAAATAGCTCTTTTTATACGATGTATATGAAATATCAAGGTATACTGAGTTTAGTCGCAAGTTTGTAACGCTTAAAAATATTGACACTACGAACAAAATTTTGGTATAGGTGTTCATAAAATCACCTAATTAGTCCATTTTCGGTTGTCTGTCCGTTTGTCCGTCTGTACATCTGTCTGTCAACACGATAGCGCACAAACGAAAAGAGTTATCAATCTGAAATTTTTATAGCGTGCTCAGGGCATAAAAAGTGAGTTCAAATTCGTAAATGAGCTTCTTAGCTCAATTGGGTCTTGGGTCCGTTGGAACCATTTTGTAAACCGTTAGAGATAGAACAAAAATTTATATGTAAAAAATGTTCCTTATAAACAAACATACTTTTAAAAATAAACAACTTTTGTTTGAAACATTTTTTCGTAAACATCACTGTTTACCTGCTAGAGTTCAAATTAGGCGCAAATTATGTAGTATGTATTATATGGGAATATCAGTTAAGTGTGTATGTAAGTATGTTTGGCTATCTTTCATTACTTATATAACGTTAAAAACCCACGATTCCGTAATCAACACTGTCTTTACATGGTATTTCAACAATTAACTCAGTCAATTGCTTGTTTTCACTTATTTGTATTATATTTCTTATTATTTTAAGAGTCGACGGAGAGTATAATAAGCTCCAATTTTATATGGTGACCCCCAATTTTATTAGAGAACCTGGTACCGGTAAACTCACTTCTCTTACAGGTTGAGTTCGGATTGCCCTATCCTTGTACTTAGAAGCGTAAATGCACAACAAGACGGTACTCTTTATGAAATGGATTATTATTATTTATGGAAACATGATGACGTTACTTTAAGTGGAGGAATTTCATGAAAAGCACATAATCTTTATAAAATGGTCAATTTTTTTAAGTGAGGATAAAAAGCTTAAAATTATTATTCTTAGGAAATTTCATTCCATTAACAGAAACTTCTAATCGATGTCCTGGTAATTTTTATTTGGTAAACAATTGTTTGAAAGGCTTAAAAAATTTAACTGATAATTTGCACCCCATAGTTGCTTAGATAGAAATGTGAAGATTGAAAATAACGTTTTCTAAACGTTCCAAAAATCTGAACAGCCTTTTTAAGATAATAACTTGAAAGTTGAACCAGGAAGAATCAAAGTTCTCTATAAAAAAATGTTTACCAATTTCAACACCCGTTCTAACAAAATTTTTAGTTTTGTTATATTTTTGCAAACTTGCCAAATTAACTAAGGCAATACAATTCAACTTCTTACTTCAATAATTTTACTCACGATTGCTCCATTAGGTATTATCATAAGTGTCGAGAAATATAATGATTCGATTTTTAAGCCTGCGAGTGTGTTTATAGGTTTCATTAATAAAAATGGCAAGTTGTTGAATGTAATCAAAATATAAATGATAGTATATTGAAATTCTTTCATTAAGTAATTTTCGATTTATTACAACAAAAACGACTTTTTTTTATATTATTATATTAATGATTTTGATAAAATACTTAGAAATCATTTTAAATGAATCGAATGATGTATATATATTGTTTGATATTTTTAAAATGTCAATCAATATCCTCATTTAATTCGCATACTAATGAGAAATCATTTAATTAAACGAATCAAAGTCAAATTTGAATAGTTTTGATAAATTTTTCTATATAATTTGATAATTTTTTTTTATATAACAAAAAGTCGGCTACAAACGTATATCTAATAATAATTTATGATAAAATCTTAAAGGT
The DNA here is from genome assembly GCF_905475395.1 of Chrysoperla carnea. Taxonomy (NCBI): domain Eukaryota; kingdom Metazoa; phylum Arthropoda; class Insecta; order Neuroptera; family Chrysopidae; genus Chrysoperla; species Chrysoperla carnea. Next base: position 54,998,651 of record NC_058338.1, on the reverse strand, counting down.
TTTCAGGTTTGGGGATTACGGACATTTTTATATAAGCTTGCAACGGGATGATACTATAAATGTATTTGTATTTGAAACATGTATTTGAAAATTAAGTGACTTTTCACTGAGATAGAGTGAACGATGTTATCATATAAGGTCAGAAAAACGGAAGGAATATGATAGACGCTTTAACAAAAAAAATTAATTTTAAAATTTTGCTTTTTGCTTTCTTATTTATTATTAGATTAAAATTTTTAAAAGCTTTTAATGCACTAAAAAGTAAAAAATAAATGTTTTTCTGGGTCACCTATATATGACATATGCATAATGTGTATAAAAGCTTGTAGACTTTCACAATGGAAATTTTTTTAGGTTATTATTATTTACAACTATCAAATACGCATGAACCATGGTGAATGATGTATAAACCATTGTACAACATTATAATGTACCATGGCTCACACTCTAACGTATCTAGAAAGTTTTTCTGCTTTAACTTAAAATGGTGAAAACGCAATTACAATTGAAGTTATGAAAAATGGCAGATTTGCATGATTTGTATGGTCTACAAGACCTTAAAGATACGACTAATAAGCACTATAATTTCCGCGCATTTTTAACAACTTCTTGAGAATTGTATACTGGCTCGAAGTATCAGTTTGCAGATAAATTTTTATGACAACCACTTGTATATTTATTACCACAAAAATTTAATCATGAAATTGATGCTCTTATTTCAATCGATAACAAACAATATTACCTTAGACCGCTCTTTATTCTTGTAACAAAATATTTATTAATGTTGAAACCTTCTCATAATGACAAATAGATTTAACATCATCTGGTAATACTTAAAGAGCAAAAATACACGTTTTTAGCAAATGAAAACTATTCTTTATATAATGAATTCTTGGTATTTCATTGATAACTTTATTATGTGTCTGATAGAAAGTTATTGTTTTCATGTGGAAAATCGAAATCAAAAGTTTTGATGTGCCTTTGTGTTTCAAAATGCCCATAATGTTTACAATATTCTTATAACTGTTTTCGAAATTGTACATCAATCATTCGAATATTTGGTCTATGATTCTTTTATCATCAAAGAGGAATACGATTTTTTTTGGAAACTCGTTAATCTCCATCCAAGTGGCAAGAAATGAATTTTGACCAGATTTATCAATGAATGTAATAATCCAGACAAAAGTTGAAAATCAACACGTAACCCTGGAAGTGAATGAAGTATATTCATCCTGAGCAATACATATGTTATGTATTAAGAGGCGTGTAAAATTTATCTTCAAGAAATATCTCTAGCCTCCTCCGATATTCATTTGCGTTTACTTCTAAATATTGATAGCTTTGGACATGGCGTCTGGTGGCTAGAATTCTAACTATTATAAAATTGCATGCATAAATGTAATCAATTTATTATGATCAAACTAAAATGAAATTGTCTGTCAGCCTTCTCGGATTCTATCGTAATCCGAGTAATCAATCGAACATCGGATTCGCAATTAGCGGCCTATAATATCTCCTAAACGTAATCAGCAACCAAAAATACTTCTTAGATATCTAAATACCTGTTTGTACTATAAATACTTAGCTTTCTAATTTTTTTTCTTCTTTTTTTTTTACCAAAAAGTAGACACGATTTTTGGAATACATGACAGAATCCGTTAATCTGATATCGGATTCGCAATCAGCAAACAAAATTACTTCTTAGGTAGCAGTTTGGACGATAAACACTTATTTTCCGGTTTTTTTCCTAAAAGTGGAATTTCGGGTCAAAAATGACACGATTTTCGGAATACTTGACAGAATTCGTGTAATCTGACATCGAATTCGCATTTAGCCACCTAAAGTACCTACTGTATGTGACAATTTTATTCTGTGTATGACAATTTTAAGCCAAAGAATTAAAAAAAATTTGGACTATGTATGCACTCCGCTGCCCTCTTTTGACTAGGTTAAGTTGGCTGAATGTTCCTTAGGGTCACAAATATTGTTTCTTGATTCTTTGAAATAATGTTCTTTGATTGCTCAAATTATTCATGTTTTGAATACATATCTAGTGGTACCTGGCCTTGACAAACTTCTCATACTTAATCAGAAAATTATTCATGTGGGTCTGAAAGGTCATATCCAAAACGATTCTGTTATAAATATGTACAAGATACTTAAAAAAGCAAATTGCAAAAATTTAAAAAAAGTAAGTTTCACTTTTATTCCGTCTCTGAATACGCTTTAATCATGAATTCATTGTTGTGATGATTGATATTTGGAGTTAAGAGTTTTATGCGATTGGGGACACAACATTACACAGTCATCCACTTCATATTAATAAGATGTTTTTCTGCATACATATGAGCTATATTATCAGACCGTGAGCTCAATACTGAAACAAAATTTCTATGATTCACAGAAATTTTTAATGTCGTTCACTTAGAGGATTGATAAAGGTAAGGTTGGTTATAAATAAAAATGAACTTGTAGTTGTGGCTTTTGTGTCAAAATTAGGGAAATCGACTTTCATTTCATGATTGTCCATCAACAACACAATACGTGCAAGTAAATGGCAGGAAGTTTACTATCGAAAGGGTTGAAAAACTTCCAATTCTATTTTTTACGTTTTCACTTCATTTTTCAATCATTTCTACAGTGGAAAACTGATATGTATTGCCAACAACTTTCTACAACATGTTTGTAATGACAACATGGGCGTAGCTGAACGCTCCTAGTCTGCTTAATACTATAAAAAGTTGAAAACCTCTCGGACAACATCTATTTTAAAATAGTGTATTACACTATAAGGGCAGAAAGTTTGATAGCCTTGAACTGCGCGATATACTATTTTTCTTTATTTTCGGCTGAAAGTACGTACTTGCTGCTTTTGTGAGGATCAGGAGCATAATCTGCCTCCTGGCAGAAGCAACATTTTCTATATATATATATATATATATATATGTTCCTTAATGCGGAGTCTAAATTCAACATGTATTCAAAATTATCCGGCATTTATTTAATAGAATCATTGAGGCACGATTAATATCTCATTTTCTACTCTATAAAAATTGCCGTCATCAATCCTCCAAATGCTAGAAGAAAGGATCATAGAAATTTTGCTTCATCTTAGACTCACGGTCTGTATATATGTATAATATGCAAACGATACATAAATATCTAATAGTTAGCTGTTGTATCCACCACTCAAAGGTTAATGTAATTTCCCTGTAGACACCACCCACACATTCACATATTTTATTTGTTTCTGGTTTCGGTTCCCATGACAACCTGCTGGTTATACGTTCTCGTTTGTCGCATCAAACAACACTAACTGAAGAACATAACCACTGTAGTTATGCATGTATGTATACGGTATATTTTATGCCTACTCTGCAAGAAGTAGATGCATATTTGTTAATATTGGCTGTTTCAGAAATACTTTAACAAAATTGCTTCAGCTTATTGCAAGTATAAATACCGGCTCTAAATTTTTTGGAAATAACTTTCGTCTTTGAAACACTCGAGTAAAACGGTTAAAATCCAATTAATAGTATTTATACTTTTTATCTATACTTCTAAAACCCTTTGACTTTATAAACAGGTGAAAAGTGTATAAGCATCCCCAAAAACGGAGAGAGTAACCTGAAAATTTTCAAATTCAGAATAGTAGTTTTCGTATACTTCATTGAGCCATGTAAGCATAAAATCAGCAAAAGATATTCGGTAAATAGACCAAACACATTCTACCTAAAAGCAGAGTGTATACGCTAGAACTATGTGTGTACCGTCCTTTACGGTACTGTCTTTACAAAAATCCCAAAACACATTAAAAATTTTTCCAAAAAGTCACTATCCTCGCTGCCAGGTATGTTCCTTTTTCGAAAATAAGTTAGAAGCTTTGAATTTAACTTTTTTATATCTGTCTAATTAAAAGAGCAGTCGCCTTATTAGCTCAATTGGTTAAGGCGTAACCAATTCCATCCGCGGTATGCATAGGGTAGCGGGTTCGATTCCCGCCGTCGCAGCAAAATTAATTTAATTAATAGTTTTAATGGGCTGGTGAAATACATGGTATATGCAAGAAGGAGGTGCACTCAGCCTCTGAAATTAATGAGCTGATAAATGAAATTATCAGCAGTAAAGGTGGTAAAACACATTGTAATACCACAATGAGCTCTATAGCCTAAGTGTGTCCGTCGTGGACAGCCAATATAACCTGACCTAACCTAATTAAAAGCGCATGTCTATCGGTTATACACTATAACACTCTGTTTTTCAATAAATTCGGTTTTTAAAAGAATATTTTAGAAAAAATTTTTTCGCTCACCATCAGATGCTTCCATTTGGGACATTTTTTATTTGACAATATTCATAGAGTTATTTAAATGCGTCAAGTAACGAAAAACACCCTGTTTAATGGCACAATATGTTTTGGTTATTTTGAAAATAAGATTATATTGTTTTTCAGTTAAAATGAATAAAAATTTTATATTGCTCTAAGTGCTGTGTGCCAGAACAATTACTCTCCATTCCAAAAATTGTACTGTTAAGATTTTGCAAGAAAGAATGCTTTAATGTTGTATGGTGGAAAACTGTCGAAAATGTCTCAATTTTGAAAACAATCCTTCGAAAAATAATTGATTTTAGTAACAGATGTAATGCTTTCAAATAGTAACGTCAATTAAATGAAAGAAGTTGAAGAAGCCTACTCCTTAAAACAATTGGAGAAACCGATCAAATTTCAGTTTGGACACATTATGTTTGGTTTTTTGGTTTTGGATGTACGACTCATAAGAAAAATTTTGGTTGACCATTTTTGTCTCAAATCTCATAGTAATATAGTTTTAGTTATGAGCGTCACAAGGGGATGTCAGAATATCGAAGTGCCCTCCCCCTTAACCTGAAATAATGTCGAATTTATGAAATTTTTATGCCGAAACTTTCTGATTTCCTTTTCAAGACCAAAACTTTTCATTATACAATTATTCAATGATTACTCAACTACTATAAATTGTATTTTATTAAATTTTGTAGGTTCAAATTATTTAAAACAGAATTTATTTTTGGCGATAATATGTGTATAAGCGGTTAAATTTATTTTAAAAATTATAATATTTGCAATAAAATATTGACTATACCCAATGCTTTTTGTTTTTTTATTCGCATAAATTTAAAACAACCAACATAATTCAAAAATTTTCTCTTTCAGTTCAAAATTATAGCGAATTTTTACCTGGTGACCAGGACAAACTGGTTGTTCACATCATTCCCAGGATTATCTCTAAATTGTTATAAAATGCATGAAATACTCCACAAATATGATGTATGAAGTACTCCTTGGTGTACCTGGGCACCTGGTTACTCTGGGTGCAGAGCGCATCTCCAAGAGTTTTCACAAAACTGGCTACGAAATGCATCCAAAATGGATCCTCAGGGGTTTTCGAGGTCGCTGATCACAAATATTATTATTTTCAATTGTTTTGTGAAAAATTTTTAAGATGAGCTCTGCAACCAGGGTATCAAAATTGGACTGATTTCGTTACTTCTATACGAAGTTATAAACTTTTGAACTAAAGAAAATGTATCCCGGTGATGTCAACAAAATTTTCATGGATTGTATAGAGTCAAAAATGGGAACAAATTTTATAATTGACTGTGTCGAAAAAAATTTATCTCAAATATTATACAATAGAAAACATAGACATTATAAACTGTTTTGAACTTTTTTGGTTTATATTATATTATAATCAGAGGCATTTTTATGAAACCTTGCTGCAAACACAATACTCAATGGTATAGTAATCCAAACCCAAACAAAATTATAACAAAAATTTATAAAAACTATTCTGGATTTTGCCTTTAGGGATCAGATCATAAGTTTCTTAATTAATTATATTATTCAATGAAAAATTATAATAATTTTTTTTGTCGCTTTAGAATGATAACATATTACCTACCTAAATACCACATAAAATTGCAGTGTAAGCATAAAAATCGTTATTTAAATTCTTGCGTTTTTGTAAATTTAGGTGGCCACAAAGTTTTTCCGGATAATGACAGCAGGAAGCGATTATCCAAACCATCGCTTCGAATACATTTGTACATATTAAACTTATAGAAAAAATGGTAATATGATAAACTTTAGTATACATCGATTAATTCTTATGTTTCCGTTAATTTTTGTGTTTTCCCCATATGATCCAAGAATTTATCTAAATAATATTAAACGTATAGTCTACGAAAGTTCCACATTGCAGTGCGAAAAATCGGTAAATTTATCTTTCTAAATACAATTCGTTTTATGTTTGACATCTATTCTCGCATATTTCTCTCTCAAATTTTAATGCAAAATACATTGATCTATTATAAAAATTTAGGTATTTGTAGTAAATTTTTTAATTAAAAAAACTTTTTTTTCTTTACCCAGATAAATTTATAATTTTATTTTGCCATTTTCTATTTAGAACTCCACCATCAATTTTTTAAAACTAATCGGATTCGCGAATTATTCCGCGGCAAAAATGTGAGATTGCTTTCGATATTCGGGGAGTAAACAATACTCTCCTATCAGTTAGTTAACTAATTATTATACTAATACATAAGATAACACATAATTTATTTTAACACTATTTAATTTGATAATAATTAATATTAAAGGTATTTTAATTGATATATGTATATGTTGTGACATCATTTGTATAAACTTACTTTCGTATTATAATATTAAAAACCGTGTTAATTAGTTTGTATGTAACGCTAACTTTACGATTAGAAAGTGAAAAAAAACAATCATTTGTTACGTATAACTTTATCTGTAACAAGCAAGCGACATTCTTTAAATTATTTTATATTTTTCATTTTAAATTCTCGCGTTAAGTAATAACTGGTTTGTTAAGTAGTTTCAAAACAAACAAAATTTGATTTTGCAGATTCTCTATTCTTTTGGAGGTATGGTAAACAGAATTCCACGACCATCTCTTACCATTATAGACAAAACAAGAGAAAACAATGTACTGAGTTAATTATTTAAATATAATAAACAAACACATACATTATATATGTAAAGTATAAATTAAAAATTAACAATAGGTACCTGTTTATACATACTATATAATGTTTCTTTGCGTTCTGACTTGTAAACAGTGATGTTTTCGAAAAATTTTCTAACAAAAGTTTTTTATTTTTATTTTTTATAAGAAACATTTTTATCTCTAATAGTTTTACGAAATCGATTTCACTTTTTACGTCCTGAGCTTTATAATATTTCAGCTTGATATATCTTTTCGTTAATGAGTTATCGTGTTTACAGACACACAGGCGAAAATGGTCTGATTAACTGATTTTATGAACACCTATACCAAAATTTTGTTGGTAGTATCAATATTTTTATGCGTTACAAACTCGGGACTAAAGTTAGTATACCTTGACATATGTCATATAAACATGGTAAAAAGATTAGTTGCGTGGCGTTATCACTATTGTTCAAAAGCATATATCTAATGAACGGTTTTTTTCCGTTATTTTGAACCGTTTTTGTGCAATGTTGCATTTTGCACGAAATTATTTTATGTTATATGTTAAGTTATAATCGGAACAAAATTCCATTTCCTATTATGAATGAGATGTGTAGTTATAATATAACTAGCTTGATACCCTCTCGCTTCACTGAATTTAAAAGTAAAGTGATAATATTATCTCAGTTCTATTTTTATTAATCTAATGATAAGTTTACTCCATTTAATTTGGAAAGTGATGCCCACCAAATGGCCCCTCTGGATCTTTTGCATCAGTTTATTTCTATGAGTTTATCGCAATTTTCGGGGGATTGTTGCGGTTGTAACTTGGCGGATGTTAGTTTTAAGGTTCTCCAAAGTTGCTAACTTGTTGATATAGACGCGTCTCTTAAGAAAACCCTCAAAAAGAAATTCAATGGCTGAAAGCAAAATTTCGGCTGAACGCAGGCAACGACGATATACTTACAAGCTTTATCCTATCTCCAATGCTTATAGTTTCCTTGACCTTTTCCACAGTGATGCGAATTGTTCGCTCACTAGGATGATTAAATAATCCATAATCTTCCCGAAAAAGTTTACAAACACTTCTTACAGAATTGTTATTTTTGTAGAACAAGTGAACAATTTGAGCGTTAGTTCAACGATTCATATCGCAAATGATATGTTTAACATTTGAAACGAGCGAAGGTATTCACAGAATTCTAATTTATAGAGTTGCAAACATAGGAAATAAAATTGGATCACTCTGTATCTTTAAAAAATAAAACATTTTAGTTCGATTTAAGAAAGATTTCATTATGTTGTAGTTGTAGATTTTATGCACCATTATTGTTAAAAATAAAGTATAGTTGTATAAAACCTCCAAAGTAAAGCAAGGACCTTAAAGCATTTGTTGCCTTCTTGTCAGGTAAGTTGAAGGACAGATCCCATAATGACGTCACTCATTCGGAGATCAGAGAGTTATGCCTTACACACATGTCTAGGGCTATGAGGTAATATTACCTTTAAAGCTGATTATTACAGCTCCACAACTATTTTGAGAGGCTGAGTACACTTACTTCATGCATATAGGTACGTGCACTGCATCATAGTCACAACTATTAGTTATATTAATTTTTGGTCCAATTTTGTTATAGTAGATTCCCCAACACTAAGAATATCACGCATGAATTTGGTTAAGCATTAATCAACTGAGCCATTAGGTTTTGATTGCCTTTTAAAAAATATTTAATTAAGGAAGAACACACAAAAGACAATTACAATATTTCTTTAAGTTATCATTATTCCATTCTCTCAATTAACATATACGGAAATTAACATAATCGAAATATTATTGGAATAATAATTGATTTAAAAGGTTAAATATTCTGTAAGCAGATAATTAATTTTCATGTCACGATACATTTTGTATAGGAAGTGTAAATATAGGTAGTTGGGGAACTATATTGTCTCTGATAGGTAAAAACTGTTCATGTCTAGCCAACTGGAGTTAATAAACGAAAAAAAAATAATACACATGTCAGTTAGTATAAACGGAAATGACAATCAATAACCAACTTAATCAAATTAACACATAAAATTTAATTAAATATTAAAAAAATTTAGGATTCAATCAATTGTAAAAATTATGTTATCTATTTAATTTAGTGGAAATTCCAATAACTTACCTTGTTTATTGGTAAAAAATTTCAACATTTTTATTAGATCAATTAAAATAAATCTTATATTTATTTGAAATAATTATTTATATGTATATGCAACATAATCTTTTATGGTCATATTTTCCTCGAAGGAACTTATGCGCTGTATCGAACGTAAACGGGGAGGGTTGGAGTGGTATGTATCTGTGGTGATGAATATCTATATAGGTATCAACCAATGAATTTGCTTTCCACTATTTCTGCAAACATCTATAGAATACCAGTATGATTGTTCAATTAAACTGTAATTCGACATGAGCGATTGGTCACTAGGCGGATCGATGCTATATAAGTGGGGAAACATTTCAGTTATTTGGAGGAGATTCTCTAAGGAAAAATAGCTTTTTTCATTTTTATGGCTATGCGCACCTTTGCACAGTGCCTCCAAATTGATTTAAAGTTTGAACATCGGTTTGTTAGTAATGTCAAGTATGCGTCTAATGAGGGTATCAATTTCCCAACTCTCTTACCTTCTTGTCATACCACAAATATTTTTTTTTTTGTGGTTTTAAAGGCTTTGGACATTTAAACAGCCCCTTCAAACAAAGCAAGGAGTTGAAAATTGGTAGTGAGCTAAGTTAGCGTCAAGTATTTGCTTTCCGGACATGGCAACTTCTCAGCCCCTTTTCCCTCTTTTTTATAAATCAAAGTCCTGTTTTTAAACATTTGTTTTGTTCATAGCATTTTACACTTAAAATATTAAATGAGGGAGAAATATGACTTTAACGATGGATCTCTTGCACTCTTAAAATGCTTTCAAGTTAATTCAGGTTTTACTAAGATAGGATTGAGCAAGGATCCTGCCTTAACAGCAATGGCTCAGAGCCTAGGCCATTCTTTAGAGAAAATCTTACTTCAAGTGTGAACCTTTACACTGGGGACTGTTGCCTGCACCATTGTAACTTCAGGGCTACTGTTTAAACAAATTATCTAATTTTTTATAAGGAATTTCCGATTTTCCGTTTCATTTTTTGCACTTCCCGCTCCCAATGAGCATAAAAAATGTATCCCAATTTTTGGATTTTTTAATAAACTCCCATCCCTTTTTTTGTTTTTTACCACTTCAAATTTTCTAACGTGATTCCCTGATTCGGACTTTCCGCGGCGTAGTTTTATAGAACTCATAATAAAAACTGTTAAATTCCCTTCAGACACCCTTTCACAAAATATAAATCATATAACAAAATCTTTGTGATTTGATTCAAACGGTCCGTTTGGTATCAATTTTCGAAACTTTTTATACTCATATATTAGATAACTCAAACTTAAGAAACATGAGCAAAATATTAATATATCTATTTTTTGAACTTGGTGTAGAATATCCTTGGTTTTTCACTTAGATTATCACAAGGATATTATTTGTCAACAACGGTTGATTACTTAATTAAATTTATTTATTTTTTATCAAAACTATGTATAACCAGTTATCATTTAAAAAAATTATATCGTTTTATAAACCAAAAACTTCCTGCCATAATAAATTTTTATTTAATGAATGAATTAAGTAAAATTATTTTATTTAAAAATAAATTATTTTTTTATAGCCAGATGCGTTAAAAATCAAAACTATTATTAGCAATTCTCAGTTTTATTGCATTCTAGGAATTATATGATTTATCTTAAGTTTTGTGTTTTGCTCTTTTTGAGATGATAAACGGTTTATAGCCGTTATTGAGTTAGCAAAAGTTTGTGGTTGTTTTTTTTTTCATTAGATCTCGAGATTCACGAATACTTTTTTAAGTACTATTAAATCACTGCCTCTCACAAGACTGAGGAAGTATTAACTATTTTAAAACGTAGTAACTATTTTAATATATTTAATTAACTATTTTAATGTCCGTTAAAAAGTATTTTTTATTAAAATTTTTAATTTAAGACTAAAAAAAAATTTATGTATTTAATATGGTGGAAGCGATGGGAAAATTAGGCACCATGCATTGTCAAACAAACATACAAACATACATACACACATATCTACATTGCAAGTTAAATAAAAGCTTGTAAAATAACACATTTCATCAAATTCGGAGAAATATCTTTTTGTGGTTTAACAATTTTTAATCAAGATTTAATCATTAAAATAATTGCAAAGAAACGAGGAAACTTTCTTTGTCTCCGAGAATTCCGATGAATTCCATCGAAGATTCAGCGAATAGTTTCGGAGATATCGATTAAAATCGTATACGAGATGGTATTTCAAAGAAATTTCTTTAATTAATACCTCAAAAACTTGTCGTTTAGGTACATTGTTTATTCTACTTTGTGTTTATGGGCTATTTGGAGTCATATGGGCCCATTTGTGTAAAAAGATTTCTCCTCAATCGTTCCAAATATAAGATTTTTGTACAGCATTTTATATGATACACTCATCTCCATCGTTTAATGAACCTTTTTTTTGTATTAATCTTGTCAAAATTATCCTATATAATTATCCTATATAATTACCAAGCTTTGCCAAATTTCAAAATAAAATTTTTTTAGTAAGAAATCGGGGATTATAACTAGAAAAATTTGGCATTATAAATAGAAAAATCTATTGGATTATTGAACTTGTAATTTCCGAGTGTCCCAAGGTCGTATATCCCATGTTCGTATGAAAGTATACAATTGTAAATAACTCATTATTTAAAATTTAATTCTATGAAAAAGTAGAAATATATTGGAGGAGAGAAATTTCAACTTAGTAATATTTAAAAGTAGTTTCATTTATTATGTAAGGGCACAGTCCTATTATAACTTTTCTAAGAAACAAAAACGTTCTTACCAGTTTTTGCATTATCAAAAGCGCATAGACATATATCACTTGTTGATTGAAAATAAATTGACAAAAAATTTGTGAATCATACATATTCGGTTGTAAATGGTGATTTGTCATTAAAATGTTATTTTGTTTTAACAAAAAATTAAAAAATTATTTGTATTTAAATTTTACTATAGCTAATTAATCAATATTATTCCTAGGAATTTATCGAAATAATATTTAGACGCCAACGACTAATATGCGTATAATTAGTTGAAACATCTTGTTAGTCATTTTTAAACCATGTGAAAATTGTATGTTACAAATGTTAAACATAATTTACTCATCAATTGTCCTTCTAAATTCTTTGTAATGTTGAAATGACTTTATTAGTTTTTACAGGATATTTCTGGAAGTTTCTTTATCTGGTAGTTAACAGAACATAACTACAGGTATATCTATTTAAAGTCAGAATAGCTGATATCCGTTTCTAAAGTGTACTTTCCTTCAGTTCTTCATTCGTGCTTAATCCGACCAGATCCTCTAGTAATGACACATCCGTTTCGTCGATATAAGTAAACGAATAGATTATCCATTGCCGTATTACCATATTAAAACATATTCAAACATGATTTCAAAGTCTGCGTAGAAGGAATATTTCAATCATGAATTTAAGTTGAAACGTTATCTTCCAGGCAGTTTGTTTGTGACAAATTGGGGAACTGGGAAAATTCATTGGGAAATCGTCGTCGGTATGTTTGTTATATGTTCAGGTTCAACTAATTGAAAAAATATCTCTGTATGTGGGTTGTTTCTTTAATCAAAAACAAGTGAAAACAAACAATTGACTGAGTTAATTGTTGAAATACCATGCATTGTCAGTGTTGAATTCTTTATCACATAACACATACATACATGTGGCACATACATAACTGATATTCAAGTAACAGGCAGACAGCGAACTACCGGAAAAGGCCTCTTTGAGTAATTTTATGAATACCTATACCAAAAATTTGTTCGCATCATCAATATTTTTAAGCGTTGCAAACTTGGGACTAAACTTAATATAACTTGATATATTTCATATATACATGGAATAAAAATGGTAAGAAGTTTGTCGAAAAAATCGCAAAAAAAAACCTTTATAAAAGTAACAAACTATCGGAAATTTTTTTCGTATTGAGTTGAGTTGACTATAGCTATGTATAACCATATACGACAGAAAAGAAACGTCGAAACATAAAACATCGGAAAAGTCGAGCGTAAATTGAAAACCCTATTTTATTTTTCAATCCTCTAAAAACACACAGATAAAAAGAATAATCAAATTTTGAGAGTCATCAAGTCTTGAAAATTGAAAGAAAGGTGAAAGAGCAATATGAGTTATAATATTTTTTGAAAATGTTGAAATTTTGTTAAGTTATTATTAAGATTTTTAGTAGAATTGAGAACTACTGAAGGAAAATATCAGCCATTTACTGTAGCATTTTTTAGTTTGGGAGATGCTCGATGACTCTTTCACCAAGAAGAAGGGCTAAACTGAGAGATATAAAATCCTACAATACCTTAAAATCACTATATTATGAAATTAGAATGCCCGTTGCACATAACCGATCTTCATTTTACTTCAAGATAAGTTGTAAATATGCGTAATTAAAAAAAAAGCCATTAATACGCTGAGTTTTAAAGTTAAAGCAGCAACTTTATGTAGGCTATAAATAGTATTGTTCATAAGAGTAATACCAAAATCAAATTTGGCTAGATGTTAGCATCCTCAAGTGCTCGTTTAGGAATTTTCCTTTTATCGGGTAGTTGTACTACCCCAGTTGAAAATTTACAAAATTTTAATCACGTCACGGAAGGGTAGGTTTAACAAAACTGTGTTTATGATAAGCATCGTGTGAAAATTTAAATGAAGCAATTTAAATGCTGAAAATAATATAAATATGAAATATTTAAATGCCCTAACATTGAAAATAATTGAAAAAGTATGTTAATTTTTAACATAACAAGTGAAAACAAACAATTGACTGAGTTAATTGTTGAAATACCATGCATAGTCAGTGTTGATTTCTTTATCACATAACACATACAAACATGTGACACATACATAACTGATAATCAAGTATAGTACATATTATAAAATTTCCGCCTAATTGGCGGAAAAATGTTTTAAACAAAAGTTGTTTAATTTTTGATAAGGAAAATTTTTTACCCTTAAACTTTTGTTCTATCTCTAACGGTTTACAAGATGGATCCTACGGACTCAATTGATCTATGGTCCTCATTTACGAACTTGACCTCACTTTTTACGTCCTGAGTACGCTGTAAAAATTTCAGCTCGATATCTTTTTTCGTTTTTGCGTTATCGTGTCCACAGACGGACGGACGGACGGACGGACGGACAACCGGAAATAGACTAATAAGGTGATTTTATGAATACCTATGACAAAATTTTTTTCCTAGCATCATTATTTTTAAGCGTTACAAACTTGGGACTAAACTTAATATACTATGTATATTTCATATATACATGGTATAAAAATACTGTAACGTTTAATGACAAATCATATTTTTTATAATTGATAACAAAAAATTATTTTTATGACAATAAATTGCCTGTGTAAACTAAAAAAAAAAAACTGTCTTTTTTTAAAATACCGTCAAATTATTTAAGGCAGTTTATGTAAATATTTAAATAAATTCCAGTTTCGGCGTTTGATTAACAAAATATGTAAGTATTATCTACCCGGACATCATTCTTTTTAAAATCACATTTTTATCTTCAATTTACTTTTACTTCCATTAAAGCCATAAGAAAATATGTAAGAATGGTCTATTTTTCTCTATAGGTTTTATTGAATCATGTGGTCAATTTTATTGTATCGTTTTGGCCCTCAGGATCATCGGATCACCCTGGATACTTTAAATTAAACGTCTTACACTACAATAAATTATACCAATTTTAGCTATGCTTGATATAAATCTAAAAAGCGTAGCTATAACAGAGATAGTGATGGAAGGAATGGTAAGATAACAGGAATTTAGTCCTAACAAAATTTCTTTTATTTTTATGACATATTATTATTATTGATTTCGATTTACACATTTCTACGACTTGAAGCTTTGTGTGAACTTGCACAGAACCAACAATAAGTGCAATAAAATTAAAAATATTTTCGAAAATTCAATTCTATCGGTACGGCGATCTTTTTCTCTGAAATACCTTCTCGCTGGCGGTACGGCGTAGTTGTATTATGTTAAATTTTCATAATGGAAGTATTTTTATAAAATTGTATTCCTTGAGAAAATGTTCTTGTTAGTTAAGATAAAAATTATTTCCTAAAATTATTATTACCCTGATTATGTACAAAGATCCTTAATTTTAATACTATTACAAAGTCGTTTAAGTAATAAAAATGGTTATATACAAAAAAAACTATACTCACACAACACCAATTACTGTGGGTTGTTAAACATTTATCTAATCATAGTGTTCCTTTGCGTACAAGATCATTCTGCTCGCAAAGTATTATTTGATTTTGTGAACATACACTTTGTATATTTGTGAATACAGATCACACAGACGCTTCACACTGCTATATACCTAAGAGATACAAATTACATATTTTTATTACGAAACAAAATTTTTAATTTGTTCCAAGTTTTTGTGTACACTATATATGTCAAAGTCTTTTATAAATGATACTTTTTATAGTTTTTGAACAAATAGAAAGAAATGAAACAAATAAATTCGTTTCTTTGTTTTCTTACCATTTTTGGTTATCCAAAACCTAATGCAATCGCTGTATTCAACCTAACTTGGTTCTAACTAAATCTCTAAGCTTACTAAAGTTAAGCATTAAGCTACCGTATAAACATTATATTTTTAATAAATGTAGTCTTAATTTTGTTTATGAGCCAAGCCTTTCCGATTTGTGGAAATTAAATGAAAACAATTTTTATGCAAAGACTTAATTTTCTTCATATTTTGTCTTTTAATGTTACAGAAATATTTAATTGTTTGGACCCCCCTCATGGGTCACCCCCTGCTGGTTTGGACAAGCAGGGGGCGTATTTCAACAGCAGGCGGTAGTTTATCAGAGTTCTAACTTCTGAATCGTGCTCAGAGATCATTTAAAGCCCTGGGTGTACTGTAATTTCCCATTTTGTTGAATATTTACAGAATATTGCTGCTTTGGACTTGCGAGTGTCGATTTACCCCAGGATAAGAAAGTATACCGGAATTCTGTCTCCAGAATCGTGATCAACGACCCCAAAAACTCCCAAGTATACCTTTTTGGTCTCTTTTGTCAAATATTTTAAAAATGTTGCTGTTTTGGACCAGCAGGGTCAAATTTACGCAGGAACGGGAGTATTCTGGTAATTAGCGGCCAAAATAATCCCCACTTGAGTATACACACTTTTTTGGCTTATTTTGTTGAATATTGTCATATTTTTATAATTTTCAAAAATTCAAATTCAAGCGGCACCAAGTTAGATGTAGATTTTAATCTATGCTCCTTCCTGAATATTAAAAAAAAGAAAAATGTCTCAATAGGTTGAGGTACAAAAAAATTCTCCATTTTTCACTTTTTTCGTCTAAATTGCGTAGATCTAAATGTGATATTACCTACTAATCTGTTCATTTTCCACATTAGAAGACTGGAGTATATAATGAAAACCATAAATCGCAGTTTTAGATAGTTTGGGGGTTTTTATGCTTTATAGTGTAGTGATGGACAAAAACATGACCAAGCAGATGATGACTTTATTTTTAATCTTGTTCATACACATTAGTCTTGTAAACTTTTAATACTAAACCAAACCAACTAATTAATGGAAATCTAATTTTTTGAAATAGATAGCGTGTACAACTAAAACTACAATAAACATAAATGTATAAAATAAACTTGAACAATGTCAAGGTCATATTTAAAACCACCCATCCATCTGTTGTTCTATGAATAATATCAGGCGTCATCGTCAGCCATTGACCATGGTTTAGAATTTTGATCTTTTATTTTTTTCATTGTCAAATGTATGATTATAATAAACTATTACGAACATACAAACTAAAGCAGAATACAATATTTTATACAATAGCGAACGCATAAGCATAAAGAGTTAAGGCGGTTAGTGTATTAGAACCATAGAAATAATAACATAAAACCGTAATGTAGCCATCCAAACGGTTGATCATTATAGAGAGAGACCAAAAAAAAGTACGCGTATAGCTGTCTTCGTCTGTCTTATATTACCTCCATGAAATACACAAACATGCACATGTTTATACAATAATTCAAAATATTAATATTTGCGCTTTGTCAGGCTGCGACACAAAGAGGGGAGACGACCCATTTTTTCGTTCTCTTTTTAAGTGGTCAATAATTCACTTATTGTGTTTCCTATGCTTTTAAGCCTCTTTGTTATATCACCTCTTTGACTAGAACAATAAAAATAAATATTTAAGAACATTAAAAAACTCATGAAAGTCTAGATTCAAGACGTTAGTCAGAATCTTGATCAAAAGTTAAAACGAACGGGTTCAGTTAGTTCTACATATACACGGTAAAAATTTTTTTGTGGATATCACTGTTAGTATCGGTGTGATCGCTATAATGTATACTGTATTAAGGGAATATTAGTAACAATAGTAATAGTTATGATGGACGGGTCAATGTAGCATGGTTCGTCCGGCCAAAGTTTTTAGGCAATACCAACAATACTTCTGGTGAATAGCCCTATTCAATACTGCAATATTACTCATGCTAACATAGATACTATATGTTAGAGACAGATGTCTCTATACCATATGATCATTGTAGCAAATGCCATGCATTTCTTACCGTGTAGTATATTTAAAAAACGTATTTCAAATCAAATTTTTAAATTTAGTCATAAGCAATGCCAGGCTTCTATTTTTAAAATATATCTCATGTGAAAAACGTAAAAATTATTTATGGACCTTTTAAGGGGACTCTTAAATGAACAGTTTGAGATGGTTCATAATTATTATAGAACAATGAAAAAAATTCAATCAATTTTCATTTTGTCTATTTATATGGAAATATAAATTTCGGTTTTGGGTTATTTTGAGGGCTGCAATTGCGAAACTAATAGTTTTAGAGGTAACTGTCCATTTGAACTCCTGGTTATACATATTGGTTTTGCCGAAAGTCAAAACCAATGTTAAATATAGGTATGGAATCCTTTGAAATATTTTGATAAAAATTATATTTTATATTTCAAAGTTCACATGATTGAAAGCAATAATTTGTAGAGATCTAACTCATAAATTAATGAACAATTAATTGAATCGATAAAGCGCAAAAGAACTTTCTTCTTAGAAATCTATTAATCTATATTAAATTGTACTCTTCTAATGTTGTAGTTATGACCCATCCCGAACATTTTGAAATTTTTATTCCTTAATAAACCAGATCATTTATTTCATCAACTGCCTTAAGTTCTTAAAAATATAACTAAGTAATTCGTATTTATAAAATTGAAACATTGCTCATTCATAGTTTTATAACATCATGTTCTTTCCTTGTCAGTTTCATTTCTTCTACTATTATTTATATAATTTTTGTCTTTTTCCTTGTGTCTGTATATTTTAATTAATATATTTTATACACTTATTCTTTATACTTAATTTACTCAATTGGACAACAAATGCAGTTTTGTAAGACTAAAACTACTATACTTCCTTAATTATTCATATTGTGTGTCTTTTTATGCTTTTTTTAAAATAATTACTACGCCAACGCATCGCATCGATCAGCCTGACCATATACTACAATTGTCTTAAACAAGTGAAAACAAATAATTGAGATAATTGTTTAAATACCATGAATAGACAGTGTTGATTAAGCAATCGTTTGTATTTTTACGTCATGTAAGTAAAGAAAGATAGCCGATCCCACACGCAAACTAATCAGAGTATCTTTCTTCTCACTTCCTCAGTGGATATAGTAATAAACAAACTAATACATACATAACATATGTAACGTATAAATCTATAAATATATAGGAGACTTTCTATAGATATAGATAGTCACTCATCACGATATCCCTGGAACTATAAGACCTAGAGACTTGAAATTTGGCAGGAATATTCCTTTTGCCAAGTAGAGGTCAGCTAAGAACGGATTTTACGAAATTCCACCCACAAGGGGGGTTGCGGGGGTGTTCATGAATAAAAAATTCATATTTTTCAATTATGGCTTTTAATAGTTCAAAACTTGGTCAGAATGTTTTAAATTACATTTAGAAATTTTTTTAACCTTCGGAGGGTAGAAAGGTGTAGCGAGAAAGTGGGAAGGAAATATCGAATATTTACAAATATACCTTAGTGGGGTATCAAATAAAAGAGCATGACGTGTACATTACAAAACTGTTATCCAACGCAAGGAAATGTGGAGGGAGGGGTGCAAGTGGGGATGTTGCCCAGCAAAGCGGGTAGTTCCCAGCTAGTACAATATATAATAGGTACCTGTGTACATACTATACAATGTTTCTAACATAATTTGCGTCCTCACGGGTAAATAGTGAGGCTTACATAAAACTGTTTCAAATAAAAGTTGTTTATTCTTTGATAATCAACAATTTTTACATTTAAACTTTTGTTATATCTCTAGCCATTTACAAGATAACCTAAGTTCCAATTGACCTATACTGCTCATTCACGCTATTAAAATTTCAGCTTGATATCTCTTTTCGTTTTTGAGTATCGTGTCGACATATTGCATATTTAGTCTTTTTGTTGCAGCTTAGCTTGGCCTGACTCTTGCAAGATTCTTTTTCAAAAAAAAGTACACAAGCCATCTTTGAATTTTGAATTTTAAAGGCCCTAGAACTCTTATATAGAGAAAAAATTTATATTTGTTATGTTTTCGCCTTAATTGGTAATTTGTTTGTTACTGCCAATTCGGCTGAAATGAAATTGTAGAGATATTTAATTCAAATAATTAGAACAATTAGCCTCGTTATGGCGAGCCTTGGTATAAATCTTGGTATACAATAAAACTTAAATTTTTTATGTTTTTCCGTATTTAATATTATTCAAATTAAGAATTCAAGTTCAAATAATCTTATTTATTATATTTATCTAGCCAGTTTTCTGTCCCATGGCGATATATTCCATATTTTTCTATAAAATTCCATGATAAAAAAGTACAACTTCTCTTAAAGAATTTTAAATCTCAAATCCGCCATACCAAATAAACTAAGAGTATTTAATTTTGAATAGGCGAACTTGTTTCGAATGTAACAGTTTTTAATTATGTTCTCCTAATACTGAATGCAACAACTAGCAAACTAAAAAGTAATGTTTATTAGGAGAATATATATATTTCAAATTGAACTATTTTTAAAACATGTTCTCTATGATAAAAAGAGATAATAAACAAAAAGTTGAAAAAATATTGCGCAACAGGTCTCGCAAAACTGTGCCCAATTGCTTTGATCTCGGGTACCAACTGAAAAAGTACCCCAAAATATGTTTTAAGAAGATTTATTAGGATTAAAAAAATATTTTTTGTATTCATTGAAATTGATCAGATCTAAGAACTTCGTCTGATATTCTGAGAAAGATCCCGTGAGATAGGAGGCCGCTTTCCAATGTATATTTAAATTATAAGGATTTACCCGTATCTTCATAATACAGATAAATGTACATCGATCCATCTGTTGTACCTATACAATTCTTCTTACCTTGAATATGATTTCCATGCCTCCTTTTTAAATATGTAGGTACAGGTATATCGCGGTGGCATGCAAATGATTATGTTAAGATGATGATTCTATATGTATGTCTACATTAAACCGCCACCCGCAGTCACAAAATATAACAAGCTGTTGTGCATAAGACCTTCCTGGAACAATACCATCAACTTTCTGGGCCAGTATATTATTGCTTTGATTGAAGTTTTATTTTTTTCTACAACTTCGCTTATGATAAATATTTCCGTTTATTACTGGAAACTTATGCTAAAAATTTATTTATTAATTATAAACCCTTCTGCAATCTCTGTAATTGGCCAAAAGCCTTCTCCCAATCGAATCCATTCAGTTTCGTACCTATATGGAAAACTGCTACCTTCCACCCTCAATTGCAGTCAGATTATCTTTCCAAAGTCAAGTTGGCGATCTTTTTTTGTTTTGTATAAGAAATTCAAAGAGGACGGAATTTTCCCAATAATTTGCTAACTGACGAAGTATGTGACCTACTTAAAATAGAAATAGTAGTACTTATTTAAATTTTATAAAATTTAAGAAGTATTCAAAGTATACTATTTTTTATTCTGGAGACGAAAAGTTTAACCTTTCTATCACAAAGGTAATAATACGTTCACATAGAATTATTGTGTACAAAATAATATTTAGACTCTGCTTGTCTGCCTTCGCCTCTCTGTGTTTAAATTCGTTGGTATTTATTATAAATTTGCATTTGTATGCTTTTTTAGGAACATTTTGTGTACCAAAAATTGTATTATTTGTTTGCGACTTTTTTTGTTCTTAAACTTCTCCCCAACACATACAGTTTTTTTTATTCAAAGAAGGAGTTATCTGTTAAGAACGAAGTTTACAGTTTTTTTTGTTGTAAACAAAGTTGTAATAATTGCTACATTTTATCATCTCATGAGCTTTCTAATTGTGGTCGAAGTGTTGAAAACATTCAATGTTTTAAGAGCTAACTGTTCCCCTTCTCTTAGACACTTTTTTAGCGTCCTGATTTTAGCTATTAATATTAGAAGAGTCACTAGATAAATATCTTGAATGCGTCTATACAATCATATTAAGCACAAAAAGAAAAAAATTATACTCTAAAATTAATAAGTACTTTTATCACCAATATGTCAACTAAATTAACCCTTATTAACCCCAGAACTAAAAATAAAGGGGGTGTTATAAGTTTGACCGCTATGTGTGTCTGTCTGTCTGTCTGTGGCATAGTAGCGCCTGAACCGATTTTGATTGAATAATAATTTAATGGAGAGTGTTCTTAGCTATATTTCAAGTGCAAATTTAGGGCCCGAAAAAACTGAAAATTGGCGATGATCTTCCAAATCGGTTCGGTTTGGAAATTTAATGGTGAGTGTTCTTAGATATGTTTCAAATGCGAGTTTATGGTTCCGTACCTAAAAAATTTGTAGATTTCTAAACGGTTTATATAGTTTTCACTAAATTGCATTATTTCTTCGCGAACGGTCATCTTCTCTTGCGTGGCATAGTGGATCATTTATCACACGCAGCACTTTAGACTGAAAACACTGTTAAATCTCAATGCTGCTAACACTTGCAGTATTCTACAATTGAATACCGTATGCCTATTTAGATTTTAAAATGCTTTTATACTCGAAAAACGTATTTTTCAGCGACCATTTAGAGTTAAGATTTAGCAACCAGAAGTATGATATTGACACAAAAGTTTTTTTTGCTCTTGAAAAATGGGTCAAAAGGAATAAAAGTCTCCATTTCTCGATTTATCCTGATATATACTGGATCTATACCAGCAGACGTTTTAGTCACAATTTTTATGTAACTATTTATCACAAATGTTAAACATTCAAAGATTTGCAAATCGATAGAATCTAGATTCGTTACAAATTAACAGCTAATTGTAAAAAAGAAGAAGTTTTAAAACATATTATGATCCATTATTTATTACCTGCGTTTTTGTTTATAAATAACTCGTAAATATTCTATATTTACTGCAATCGAAAATAAAAAACGAAGGTTTGGAAAATTTTAAAATAAAACGATTACTAAGACAAAAAATTCAGCACTTAATTGAAAATATTAGTAGTAAGGTCAAATTTAATGATGACCTCTGAACAAAATGACTTCATTTGGTACAGTAGTTTTTCAACAACATACAACAACAAAAAACAAAAAGGTTAACACCCAAAAAATTGGTATACATATAATGAATGGAAATACATAAATAAGTTATCGAAATATTTAATGACACCCACGCAGACAAAATCATACCTATATATTATTAGTAATCACAATATTCTTGTATTAATAAATAATTTTCAATGTCAAGTTAATAATTGGTGACTATACTCTCAAAGTAGAAGTGATTTTGAACAATATATAAAAAAAAAAAAAAAACTATTTATAAACTTTTTAAATACTATAGGGTGCTTTAAAAAGTAGGATGATCGTCTGTGATTCAAACTGAGACCCTTTCGTATGTATTATGGTTAAAAAATAGTTATAGTTAATTAATTAATTATTCTTATTGTTGAATTTTTGTTTCCTCTATGTTTCCATTAAAATTAGTCTAACATTCTGCTGTAAATTTAGAGAACATTTTGAAATCTTCTAGAATATTCTGATTAATCTCGTAAACTTCGGTTCTAATATACAGCTGCTTCGCTAGCTGGATTCTTTCCTTTAATAACTTGTCTGTCTCTCCAAACTTCAACTTGGTCTTTAAGAAAAATGAAGGGCTACCATGCTGTTTAGGTGATGGAGGTTTGTTGCGTGATTTACAAAATTATTTTTTGAATTATTTATTCAGTTATCTTCTTATTTGAATGACGTTCTTATTTGGCTATTAATTTTTGTAGAGAAAAGAGGTAAGCCCTTTGATCAAAAGTTTGTCTACTTCCACCTACTTTTAAAACTTTACTTTTTACTAAATCTACCGCTCCTTATTACTTGAAAAATCATTGTGTTTGATTAAATGAACACTCTATATAGATAAATATGCATGGATATGGTTTGAAAATATATAATCCGTACACCTAACAATACAATTCATAACTTCGTCGGCAAAAATGATAATTGGATGGATGAAGTTACTTCATAACATATAATTTTCATATATACTCGTATACTGAGCCCTATCATGGTGTGTTTTTGGTTGATAGAAAGGAGTATTCACATACATTCATTCATGCAAGTATAGAGGCAATATTAAATATAATGGACCTTTAAAATACTTCAAAGTTGTAAACAAAAACTGATTTTATGTAAAAACAAATCTCAACAAAAAGTTTCTAATCGTTAAATTTGTTATTTACTGTGATACAGAATGTTCGATTTACATCTAGGGATATAAATATCACGAGTATGACAGAGTACATGCGTTAAGCAAATGAGCAACATGGGTAAATTGGGTCTTGGGTCCGTAGGACTCATCTTGTAAACCGTTAGAAATAGAACAAATGTTTAAACATAAAAAAATGTTCCTTATAAAAAAATTAACAAGTTTTGGGTTGGAACATTTTTTCGTAAACATCACTGTTTACCCGCGAGGGTGCAAATTAGGCGCAAATTGTAGTATTGTATGCTAATATCAGTTATGTATGTGTGACATGAATGTATGTGTAATGTGACAGATTAATCAACACTTCCTATACAAGGCATTTCAACAATCACTCAATTGTTAGTATTCACTTGTTTAATGTATGTTGCTATTTTCAAAGTATAAAATTCCTAATTTAAACATGAGCAAAATTTGAAAAGCAAAAAAGACTTTTATATTCAAATTTGTTTATTTCCATAAGTTTACTAAACTATGAAAGGCATGCAAAAATTTAGCTGAAACTTGAAACTGTTTCGATAAAATCAGGTATAAAATGAAAAAGAATCGGATCATCTATTTGGGAAGTGGAAGAAGATGTTTAAAACTTTTTGATGTTGAACAAGATATCATGAATGAAAAACATGAGTCATAATATAACGCATTTACTATAAATACATGTATAAAACCTACTTGTATATAGGTATATAAAACGTGATTAAAGTTCTGTTAATCTGGAGCGGCTGATCAGAACCTAACCAAAACAAAGCGCTTACGTTATTATTATTATTATATTTATTAACATGAATGTTATACGATGAACGGATTGTTATGTTGCTTTCATACATATTACTCCCATCAAATTAGATGAAATTCCCTATGATTTACTGAAGTTTTGGAGGCAGCCATGCTACCTATGAAGTTTTAGCTTTTAATCTGTAGAATAAAAGTTTTCATATGCGCAGAAAAAGAGGATAATTTCTAATTTCGAAAAAAACAATTTTCCACGTTTTCTACAATTTTTTGCTCGAAAAATATGCATTTTAGAGAAAAAATAGTAATTTTTAGAGATTAAAGCCAAAGTTCTCGGGTGTAAATTTCCGCTCGATTTGTAGGTATGTATAAACTTTTTCTTATATTTCATATATTTAAAAAAAATCTACATCAATGTACAATTTTTGTGGTTTTTGATTTGTCTTAAAAACTGTGCATTTTAGGGAAAGAATACTTGTAGTAAAAGTTCTTAAGCATAAAATTTCCTATCGATCTATATATTTTAATTGTTCTCAATCTCTCGCATTTTCGGAAAAATCGATAATTAAATAAATATATACAATTCATACATACTATATTTTTCCCTAAAGTGTATGATTTAATAAATTCTAAAACACTGTGGAAAAATGGGAAAAAATCGTATTTAAATATCGATTTTTCCGAAAAGGAGAAATATTGGTAACAATCAAACTGTATTTCAATCGGGAGGAAATTTTATACCTTACAATTTTATCAGCGATTTTTTCCCTAAAATGCACAGGTTTTTTAGGTACAGTTTTAAGATAATTTGAAAAATAAGAAAAAGTTTATGTAAACAAACCGATCGGAACTTGCGCCCGATAACCTACAGAGCTATTTTTTCGCTTAAATGCAATAGTTTCTGAATAAATTGCTAAAAATTGAGGAAAATCATTGATTTACCAAAATCACCCTGCAGATATGAAAATTTTTTTTCTACAGATAGAAAGTTAAAACTTGACATAAGTGGTATTGCTGCCTCTAATTTTTCACCTAATTTGATGGGAGTATATCCAATTCACATAATATTATAGCCTTTACTTCTATACCTATATAATATGGTAGGTTAGGCTTTTTTTTTTACTTTTTTTATAATTTAATTTCACTTTTTTTTCTGTTTTTACTAAAGTAAAAAATTGTTATTGTTTTAAAAATAAGTATGTTTTTTCTTTTTTTAATTAAATTTTTGTATATATATATGCCTTGGAGTTTCAAGTTAAGTAGTACATGAATGTATTTTTATTTTATTGGTTTCGAAAAAAGTTAATTTTCTCACGATGCATAATTTTTTTGGGTATTACTTTTAGAGAAATATTATCATTTTACTTAGGAGATTTGAGATTCTGGGTTTTCGACTCGTCCCAAAATATTTAAACTTAGAGCCCGCTAAACTTAATTTTCGTCAATTCTGAAAGATTAGAATGATGCCTACTACAATATGGCTTGATTCTACGTATTTATGACCTATTTTTCTATTGCCCTACTGACAAAGGAAACTTAAAAATAATTTGTTTTCCATTAATTCAATAACCTGTCTTGATTATCGTAAAAGTACTTCGAAACCGGTTGCGCTATAAATTTTGAGTGATTTGTACAAGCTTATACATAGAAAATGTAGATTTTAAGTTAAAAATTGTAAATTTTGTATAAGGTTATAAACAATACAGGATAAGGCTATGTACCAGATAGCATATCGGGTAAAATTAATGGCATATGGGCAAAATTTGATGGCTTTGTTGAGTGTATACAGAGCTTAATTTCCTCCTTCAAGACGTGGGTAATCGTTGGTTTGCACAAACCACAGATTAAAAAAATTCCCAACTAAAAAGTGAATTATCCTTTAATTATAACCAATCTGATCTAATCGCCTTGACTTTTTTAATATATTTATATATTTTCACGGATGACTTTAAATCACGGTTCCTGCTACCAGTTTGTAAAAAATTGTTTAATTGTCAATTATTAAAAAATTATTTTCAAAAATATAGATCAACAAGAAAGTGTTCTATATTTTGTACCTAAATCTAAACTTTTTGAAACGTGCTTCATTTCCGCCCAAAACTCTAAGACTTACAAATATATTTATTTCTCCATTTAATTAGTTTATTAAGTAAAATTTACAAAATTTAAAAAACCCTCGAGAAATTTTTCGGCTATGGATTCGGCTATGGAACCCAGAACTCGAACTGGAAACGTATCTTAGAACACTCTTTATTAAATTACCCTTCTTCAAACTGAACCGATTTTGAAGATCATTGCCTATATTTTAGTAGTTTCGGGTACGAAACCCTAAACTGGTACTTGAAATATAGCTAAAAAATTCATCCGTTTAGGCGCTACGATGTCACAGACACACACACAGACACACAGGCAGGCAGATAGACAAGACAGACACACATAGAAGTCAAACTATTATCACCCCTTTTTTGGTTTCGGGGGTTAAAAAGCTAGTAAATCATTTTGTATATTATTGAAGTATTCCATAAATATTTTAATAATTATATGGTATTTGTATAAAATTTAATTGATAATTATTTTTCATTTGGTTAAATAATGCATAATTAAATAGTAGATACAATTCATAATGTATATAAAAACTAACTGTTAATTAAATCAAGGAAGTTATGTTTTTTATTTTTAAATTAAATTATTCTAAATATCGATAATATAATTTTAAGTGATTATATGTTATTAGATAATTATATTTTAAATTACATAGATATAGTTTTTACACTTCTATGCAATCGCTTCTGTAGCATCTGAACACGCAATAATATTAGATACAATATTATCGATTCTAATATATATTGAAATACGGACGCGTTAAGAATTTATTAATGACTTGTTTCGTTAATGGGCTTATTTTGTTAACTTATTTTGGGTCATTTATTGATTTTAAAGTATACATTTTGAGATGAGTCTGTTTTTACTTAAAATAATCTTGACTCATTAACTAAAAAGTTGTCCTAAACTTATTCTCTTAATTCCGAAAAGTCCCTTCAATTTGAGTATGTTATTTAAAAAATTTTAAGGTCATGTCAAAACATTTTTTCGTTTATAAAATGAAAACAATAATTTTCTATTGGGAAGTAATGAAGCAATGTCTACGAGATATTGCTCACTGCCATATAATTTACAGGAATGGATAATATGGCAGTGTGGCCATTTTGATAGACGGGGAGGGAGAAATAATATTAGTAGTAAAAATTGAGAAAAATTTCTGCTTTTTATCAAATAAGCTTCTTAATCATTTCACAAACCCATTCTCCCCTTTTCTAAACGCCCGAAAAGGGATAACATGATAGTTGATATTGATTGATTGATATGTCCGGCAAGGGAAGGGGGGATATTTAGGGAACTTATTTGGCAAGGAGCAGAAAATTTTGTCATATTATACTCATTTTTTTTTTCACCTCCCCCTCCATCTCGAAAATGGCCGCTATGCTATATATATGTCCTATAAAAGAAAATGCTCCACATCGCCTCAGGGTTTTATTAACTAAGCGGCAGAAAGTAAGGGTTCATGGATTTTTTGACGCACCATATCCTAGAATATTAATAGCTTCAAATGGTCGTGTAAAAGATTTTCGAAAAAACTTCAAAATAAATAATAAAATTGTTTTGGCTTATTATACTTTTTTAATTTATTTAAAATAATGCAAACACTGAAATTCAACACTTTTTTTAAAGAGTATTTCAACAATTAACTCAGTTAATTGTTTGTTATCATTGACTTTTACCTATTGCTAACAGAAAAACATTTGCAATGTTTGGCAAACTAATCATCAATAAGTCAATCTGTTTTGGTTTGAAGTGATGAGAAAAAACAAATTATGGGCATCTTATTTATAATATCTTATCCGGAAATGTGTTAAGGAAGAAGGTGTAAATGGCATAAGAGGAGACTGCGATATAATGCTTCATATTTCGTTTAAGATGCTTTTAAATGTGTTTATGTCCAAACAATCTTAATATACCTACTCGCTGCGTGCATGAGTTTTATTTTATATCAGAAGTTTCCATGGTAATAACAAACTATTTTATTAATATAATTTTACGGATGGACATATTAGTCTATGGTTTGTATATGTATATGGTTTACATTGAAAATTTAATTCTATTTTCTAACAAAGTTATAATATTAATTTATATTTCAAAAATGTGCAATTTCGTATTTTTATTTTACAATTTATAATGCAACAAGTTTACTTAATTATTATTATTCAATAGTTTTTATTCGACATTTTTATTTGTCATAATTTAAATAAAACGTGTAAGTTGTTACAATTTTCATAATAGAGAAGCGCTGCGATCAATTCAGTTATTCTTTCCATCTATTTTGCACAAAACGAATCCAAGTGATATTTGGCTATGGCTTTATGATAGTGTCGTTATTTATTCAACGGATTTTCTAGTTCGTTCAAATCAAACATTATACATTAATTAATATAACTAGATAAACCTGATCGCAGATCAGACCACCACCATCATTAATTATTAATTTAAAACTTTTGATTACTATTAATATAATTTTGCGCCACTCATTCATCGTTATTCACACTATTAAGTACTTTGTTCATGATTGTCTTATAAAGCTCATAATATTTTTATTTAATGAACTATAAAAAAATTAGTTCCGAAGCTGTGGTAGGTTAACTTCGTTTAATTTTCCAGACCTTAGATAGACTTTAGATACGTATCATAGTGTTAATTCATTCCACCATGGATTTGATTACATGCTTTAATCAAAGTTCCCTACGAACTCACTTAATTAGAATATATGAAAGTCCGCCGATTCCAGGCGGAGTTGAGTAGTTTTCATTTGAATTGGCAAATAATTATTAATTTAGCCATTTTTGAATATTTTTAAAACTCCCCAACTGGATTAAGGCACGTACTGATTTATACAAGTTGTATTTTTAAAGGAACTATGTATTTTTTCTATGAAAAAAAATATTTCGTATAAAAATTGATTAAGTTGAGGGCGAAAATATATTACACAAATCTTTTTTTCCTAGAGGCTATCGAAATGTTTTAGTTACCACAATAGCCACGTCATTTTAGCATTTCAAATGGAATTTGTTGTACCTCGAACTATTAGCCCAATTTTTTTAAACGTCCAGAAACTTTAGCCATTGATATTGACTGCAAAGGCCAATTATTGGAATTAAATACTGAGGTGATTTTCGAAAATATTCAACAAAATTTAATCTGTTCCTCTTTCTGAGGTAATTCTCCCGCTGATCTAAAACAGTATTATTCTATAAATATTCAACAAAATGGGTAAAAAAAATATACTTGAGAGTATATCTACTTTATATTTTTGGGGGCTTTTTGGTGTTACTGTTCTTCCTCTCTTTTGTGGTAATTCACCCCCCCCCCGCTTGCCCAAAAAAGTATACGCTGGAGTTTTTGGGGTCGTTCATCACGATTCCGATGCCAGAATGTCGATATACTTCTGCTTTTCGTGGAGAAATTCGCCCCCCGTTGGCTCAAAAAATCATAATTCTGTAAATATTCAACAAATCGATTAAGAAGTTAGAATTCCGGTATATTCCTCCCCTCTTACGTAAATGACAAGTTCTGATTAATTATTATATAAAAAACTTTTTAGCGGCACATTCTGGCCAAACTTTCTAACGGCACCAAGTTAGATGTAGATTTGGATCTATGGAGCTTTCAGAACATTTAAAAAGAAATTGCTCAATAGGTTGAGGTACAAAATAAATTGCTCATTTTAGACGAAATAAGTCTACAGCTCCGGTACTAAATGTGCTTCAACTTATTAACTTATTATATTATAGTTGTAGACTGCTTTAACAAATATAGTGTTGATGTTGTCTATCTATCTACTGGAGTAAATCTAAGCAAAAAAAGGCTGTTATATGGATTAAAAGTTCGAGCAACGAAACTTTGGGGTTTTTCTTTTCACATCAAAATAAGTATTTTTTGAAATTTTTTACTTTCCCGGAGTGGTGCAACATGTTTAAAAAACAAAATGGCGTCAAAAATGGAATTTTTTTCAGAAATTTTATCATTTTTATTTTATATTCGCAAAAGGAGGCATCGGTGCATATCCAAATTTGGTAGGTTTGTAGTCCATGTTAAGAACTACTCCTCATAATTTTTTGGTGGGGTTTCGTCCCTTCCCCTCCCAGTTATATATATATGTATACATACATATGGTAAAACAGTTCATTTGACTATAACTTGAAAAATATTCGATTGATTTTAATGAAACTAATATCAATAGTAGGTTTTATTACTTACAACTTTCGGTTAAAATTTTAGCGAAATCCGTTAAATAGTTCGGCCAAAATTTCCAATTTAGGAAATTGTTTAAAATGGCTGCCATTTTATGCCATTTTGTCCTACGAGGTTAAATTTTTTTTTAAATTGTAGCATTTTTTATTATCTTTCGATTTTATAATAAGTGGCTTACCCGTAAAATGACTCCTTGATCCATATTTTTGCGAAAAACGGAAAATTTAGCACTTTCTGGAAATAATTGTTTGGGGGGTGTATGGACTGGCTTTGGGGGGTGTTTTTTGCTTTGGCATGAGAAAAATATTTTTAAAAGAGGTCTATATGGTTTAAAGCAAAATTTTTAAGTTTTAACCCCCGCGCTGTAAGGGGGAAGGGGTGTATGAAATAAATGTGTCTTAAAAGATTTTAAAAAGAGGTCAAAATAGCTTAAAATGCTAAAGTAACCCAAAATTTTAGATGCTTTTATTAATATAGCACTTTTTACAACATCCACCCCTTCCCCTCCCGCTTTCATATTTTTTGCAAATTCAAAATTTTTATGACGTATAAAGAGGTTTTGGGGGTCGCTGATCTCGAACTTTTGGCCCAAATAAGTACACACCCTAAAAATATTACAATTGTTTTTGATAATCTATTGCAAAATTCGAGATCAGCGACCCCAAAAACCCCTTTATACGTCATAAAAATTTTGAATTTGCAAAAAATATGAAAGCGGGAGGGGAAGGGGTGGATGTTGTAAAAAGTGCTTTATTAA
The DNA here is from genome assembly GCF_905475395.1 of Chrysoperla carnea. Taxonomy (NCBI): domain Eukaryota; kingdom Metazoa; phylum Arthropoda; class Insecta; order Neuroptera; family Chrysopidae; genus Chrysoperla; species Chrysoperla carnea. The sequence continues at coordinate 54,966,856 of NC_058338.1, read as the reverse complement.
TAAAAGCATCTAAAATTTTGGGTTACTTTAGCATTTTAAGCTATTTTGACCTCTTTTTAAAATCTTTTAAGACACATTTATTTCATACACCCTTCCCCCTTACAGCGCGGGGGTTAAAACTTAAAAATTTTGCTTTAAACCATATAGACCTCTTTTAAAAATATTTTTCTCATGCCAAAGCAAAAAACACCCCCCAAAGCCAGTCCATACACCCCCCAAACAATTATTTCCAGAAAGTGCTAAATTTTCCGTTTTTCGCAAAAATATGGATCAAGGAGTCATTTTACGGGTAAGCCACTTATTATAAAATCGAAAGATAATAAAAAATGCTACAATTTAAAAAAAAATTTAACCTCGTAGGACAAAATGGCATAAAATGGCAGCCATTTTAAACAATTTCCTAAATTGGAAATTTTGGCCGAACTATTTAACGGATTTCGCTAAAATTTTAACCGAAAGTTGTAAGTAATAAAACCTACTATTGATATTAGTTTCATTAAAATCAATCGAATATTTTTCAAGTTATAGTCAAATGAACTGTTTTACCATATGTATGTATACATATATATATAACTAGGAGGGGAAGGGACGAAACCCCACCAAAAAATTATGAGGAGTAGTTCTTAACATGGACCTCAAACCTACCAAATTTGGATATGCACCGATGCCTCCTTTTGCGAATATAAAATAAAAATGATAAAATTTCTGAAAAAAATTTCATTTTTGACGCCATTTTGTTTTTTAAACATGTTGCACCACTCCGGGAAAGTAAAAAATTTCAAAAAATACTTATTTTGATGTGAAAAGAAAAACCCCAAAGTTTCGTTGCTCGAACTTTTAATCCATACACAAGGCGTAATTTCACTCTACTAATCTGTTGATATGTGTTGATGTCTGTAGTGACCACTTAATTATCTGCAATGTTATTAAGTGCCTGGAATAGTTATCTATGATGATATATCTAATAATTATATATTTTTATACACGGTGTTTCTTTGTGAAGGTGAACATTATACATGTGTTTATTAACATACATTAGGAAGATAAGATCACAACCGCTATGAATTTTAGGAATGCACATTTATTTTACGAAAAGGAAAGTTGTTGAGCTTTGTCTGGTGTCTAGATTATCCAATTGCAGTTTATTTTTGAATTGATAATTTAATTTTTTAACTTAGTATATGAAGATATTGTAATGGGCCGGATTTTCGTAACCGAAATTTTCAACATATCTTAACGTTTCATGGTTAGGACAAGGCTTTGACATACATTTTTTTCGTCGTCGATATCGTGCAAACAAAAAATGATATCGACTTTGTTGAGGTGTTGACCGAAGCGTATTAACAGAAATATGATCAAAAATGAATTTCATAACATTGATCATTCATCGTTTCGAGTTGGGCGAGTTTTTAAAAAATTTCTTTCTTGATCGATATTCCGCGAACAAAAAATGATATCTATTTCAGCATTTTCAATCATATTGGCACTTAACATTTAGTCAATTTTCAGCGATGGGCCAATCTAGATATCAAAACGAATCTTGGCTGTATTGTGTTTCCTAGATATCTATTTCAGCATTTTCAATCATATATTGGCACTTAACATTTATTCGATTTTCAGCGATGGGTCAATCATGATATCAAAACGAATCTTGGATGTATTGTGTTTAACATACATTTGTTTGCTAATTTTTCATTTTTCTTACCAATTCGCCACATATACAAAAGCATTTTTCCAGACCTATGTGTTATAGTTTCCGAAATCCTACCTTAAATTAACAGACACTTCATCGATTTTTTATCATATTCTTTGAAATAATTTTAAGACTTTTTTCTTACAATAAAAAATATGTTGCCTATTTTAAGTACTTTCTATATGTAAACAATTCAGGATCGATCACGATTGAAGTTTGGGTACCATATATAAGTCTAAATGTAATTTCTAGAAAGAGCCAAACGGAATTATACACGATTAAAACATTCAATAAATAAAAATGTTTGCTCGATATACACTATATTCAATTTTCATTAAACACGATGTATAAATAAGAGCAAAAAAAATTTTAGTGCGTATGTATAATTAATTATTTGACGCATTGTGTGTCCATCACAAGTCAGTCATCTAATGATTAACGAACTGTTACTGTTTTTTTGTTAGTATTTGAATTGTTTTATTAGTGGGTGTTAACTCCACATTTCAGAGATTATTAATTGAATAAAATAATGAATTCATCTTACATAAAATTGTTAAGAGTTAAATTAAATATTATGTTATTATTATTTTTATTAATATATGTATAATTTAAATTATACGTATAAAACACGATATATTTATGGTCCGCAGCTCGTTAGAAGGGCCCTTTTATTTAACGTAGTTACATTAATTTTTAATTTGTTTTTTGATAATTGTCTGACTTTGAAAGAAAATTTTTTGATTCTTCAATACTTTATTTTAAAAACATTAATGGAAGAGCCAGAAAAAAAAAATTCGTTGAATTTACTGAAGCTGATAATTTGAGGATTGGTTATAGTAGTTGTGAACGATAGAACAGGGGCCAGATATATGATATCGAAACGGTTAAGTTTTACGTGGTACTAAAATGAATTTACTAAAGCTGAAAATTGTAATACAAATTGTATATTGCATATAAATAACAGTTATGATTGTCAGTTATGTGTTAAAACAGGGCTGGTGAGTCCCTTATTTATGAACAATAAATACATCATATTCATTTATGATTTTCGTAGTATTTAAATGAATTTATTAAAGCTGAAAATTGTTATACAACTTGAATATTGCATATAGACAACAGTTATGACAGTTACATTATTTGAGTAGTCTGTCATTCATATAGTCAAAGGTTTGGTAGGGCTTCAATATTATAATCTACTTCTTTGAAATAGTCTTGTAAATTTTTCTTTCAAAAATTGCACGAATTGAGTTTATCATAAGAAAAAAATTTGGATAGATTTACGAAAAAAAGTCAGTCAGTTAAACAGAAGAACAGCCCTACCAAACCTTTGACAATATGAATGACAGACTACTCAAATATACTTGTTACATGTTGACCGATATTATGATGATATTGATGAAAGACATGAATGATTACAAGTCTGTATCCACATAGCTTACATATAGCCGCAGTAACGAAGCAATGAAGTTTGAAAAATTTGAACAGTAAATTGGATTTGAATGCGGTTTTTGGCATGCGATTCGTTAGAACATCAGGAAATTTTGTGATCTAAATTAAAATAAATTGAAAATATGCAATTTGGATAAATAATATGCTTTTTATAATTGCAATTAACCGTAAATATACTAACGGTATTGATCTCCTCAATTTGGGTACCCAGGGAATCAGGTACCTGGTGCCCCATTCTGTCGCGATATTCGTGTTCCGCGAAGCCAAAAACATCCGGGTAATGAGCTTGGACCGATTATATAAGGAATTTCTCGAAAACTCCAGGAAGCGACGGAGATACCATATACTCTGTACACTTGGTAGGTACCTTGAAAACCAATTCTGACGTGATATTCGTGTTCAGAGACATCTAAAACACCCGAGTAGCAAGTTAAGAATCCGACTTACTGTTCAAATTTCTCGAATTTTGACAGATTTTAGTGTTTTGTTTCTGCGACTAATAATTTACAGATGTGTTGCACCAACAATACAATAAAAATTATTCAACTAAATGATTAACATTCTTTTGACATTTGTCACACCCATTATAGCTAGGCATATACGTTAATACGTTATTATTATAGAATATGTACTTATAAACAAACAAACACAATAATATATATTATTATAGCTAATTTTTATAATAATTAATGATATTTATAATATTAATTGTATTATATACAATTTAATTTTTACAACTATATTTATATATACATATAAAGAACGATACGAGTATGAAGTTTCAAGATAACAAACCATAATCTCAAAAATAATAGTTTGCAACTAGCTGAACTAAAAGGTAGGAAATAATTTCTTTAAAATCAAACAAATCATTTTATGGTGAAAAAATTGTTCGTGCTAAATTTCAATTAAAACAAGTGAAAACAAACAATTGACTGAGTTAATTGTTGAAATACCATGCATAGTCAGTGTTGATTTCTTTATCACATTACACATACAAACATGTGACACATAACTGATAATCAAGTATAGTACATATTATAAAATTTCCGCCTAATTGGCGCCCTGACGAGTAAACAGTGATGTTTACAAAAAAATATTTCAAACAAAAGTTGTTTAATTTTTGATAAGGAACATTTTTTACATTTAAACTTTTGTTCTATCTCTAACGGTTTACAAGATGGGTCCTACCCAAGATCCAATTGACATATGATGCTCATTTTACTTGACCTCACTTTTTACGTCCTGAGTACGCTGTAAAAATTTCAGCTCCATATCTTTTTTCGTTTTTGAGTTATCGTGTCCACAGACGGACGGACGGACGGACAATCGGAAATGGACTAATTAGGTGATTTTATGAACACCTATGATAAAATTTTTTCCTAGCATCATTATTTTTAAGCGTTACAAACTTGGGACTAAACTTAATATACTATGTATATTTCATATATACATGGTATAATAAAGTAAAAGTCATTATCAAATATCTTAAAAAGAATCCCACGCTTTTTTACGATAAATATTTTTTTCTACCTTTTAGTTCAGCTAGTTTCAAAAGCGTGTTTTTTAGTTTATTTTAACCATTATTTATTTTGTATTTTTTAGTTTTTAGACTGTTATTTATTTATCAAATATTCAATATACATATGGTGGGAGCGCAAATAAATGTATATATTTTCATATATGGAAATCGTAATTAATGAAAATCCTGATCAGGATAATCAAATAAAGTTATTCAATAATTGTATTGTCTTCGATTTTTGATAAGTATGATAAATTCCGAGCTAATCCGACGTTTTGAAGGGGGTAAAAATCATGTTCCAATTTTCCGTTACATACTAACATACTAACATAAGTATAAAGCTAATGAAATCGTATTCAAAAAAGCAAGTATCTCATTAGACATCAATGTGAACCTACGGACTGGTCTAGATATTTCATCAACCTATTTTGTGTAACGACCTAGTGATTGCGTTTCTAGTGGATGTGTGCATATTCGAAAAATGCGATTGTTTCTTTGTCTGCAAAATATTACCTTAACAAGGCTTGTTGTTTCTACTTTTAAACATTTGTGTAAAATGAAATTCATAGTATTTGGTTTAATTAATCTTATATTTCAGATCCCCGAATTATATGTGTCTATTACATTTTGACGATCAACGCAGGGACAGACTTGTTTACAAGCAAAATTGTTCGAATAGAGAGATTATTTATTAATATTTTTGGCATGTTATCTGCGCTTCCACCATCAAAGATTTTTACTTAATCGTTAACCCAGACAATTATTAAATTACTGTATTGTCATCGATCCTTGATAAGTGTACGAAGTTTCAATTCAATTCGACGTTTTGAACTGGGTGAAAACGTAGATACATAGATACATGGCTGCATACCAAGCTAATAAAAGCGAGTTACTTTTGTTACTTTAATTGTTACTTTTTTGAAGTTTTTTGATAATGTTTATTGTTCCAAGATTTCATATTCTTGCCAAAGCTTACTAATAAAACTACAGAGAAGTTATGTGATGTATTCAATATATTTTTCATTTTAGTGCTTAACTGCCTTTTATAAATCATGTTTCTAATGAAATTATGTAATAAATCTAATACTACTTACAGAGTGTAGAACTTTTAATTTTCAATTTTTTTACTTTTGATTCGGATTAGAAGTTAAGTGAAAGGTTGACAAAGCATGATACAACTATTTCATTAAACTTAAAGCTTAAATTTTTTTATTTCACAATCATCGCTGTTACAAAAAATACTAAACGATACGAATAAAATTAAACTTCATGAAAATTGTTAAGTGCATTAAGTTTATTTCCACGTAAAGTTATCGAAAAGTACCGAAATAAAGGTATCGTATAATTATCGAGCTAGCTTTAATAATAATACTGATACACTTGGACAGATGTGTGAATAACTTTCTGTTGTAAAGTAATATTTTCGAATTAATTGCCACTCTGTATTTATTTTATACCGTTTCTTAATTCTTTTTAAGTAATTATAAAATATTTTTCTGCAAAATACATTCCTGCATTATTATTTTATTACGAATGTTAATTTTCTTGAAAATTGAGATAAAATGGCATATTGAAATAAAACATACATATTACCATGCACAAATGGTACTTTATATTGTGAGATACAAGGAAATTTTGTTTTATGTTTTTGAGACTTTACTTACTTACCAACAATCCATGATTAACGCTGATTATATTATGTTTCGAAAACAAACCCACAATGAAAATCTACACATAGTCTTCAGCCTACCTGCATTCTGACAACATACTTTAGTTTTAATAAAAACACTGTCCGGTGGATAGAAATATCTATCGATTAGATTTGATTAGAGATACTACTCGTAACCCTATATATTTTCTAAACTTCACTATTTCTATGCATCCATAACTGTTTTTCTTTGTTTGTCGGTATCTTCTTCTTTCATACCAAAATGGAGAAACGTGTTGAGGTGATATTTTCAAGGAAATTTAATATACCTTTTAGTGCGTTTAATAATTCAGTTTCATTTTTTATCTACCATTAAATCTGTAAAAGTTGTTATTAAATTAAAGTTTGTATTAAATTTTTTATGTTTATTAAAAACTCTTAATACCTGTCAATTTTTTTTACTACTGACTATAATAAAACTTAAATTTCTATTTACCTTTCAAATTTTCGATTAAAAAAGCAAAACTTATGTAACTTAAGGTCATTGGTAGAAGAATATGGGAATAACACATTAATGATGAGTAAGAAAGTATTAAAATCTCCTAATGATTAGCTATATATTATGTTTATTAATAATGGAAAAGATAATTTTTGCATGAAGTGTATAATTTAGTATTTAAATAAATGAGGATTTGACTATAAAATTTTGTTTTAACACTTGCTGATAGCCTCAATTGAATAAATATTACATAAAACTACAAAAAAAAACTTTTTAAATTATAAAATAACAAATTGATTTTATCTCTATGTCACCATATTTAAACAGAATTATGTTTTGCCAAATTTTGCACTGCAAATATTTAGTAAGCTATTTGATTGCATTCCTTCAGTTTATTTATTTGATTACAATTAAAAACAAGTGAAAATAAACAATTGACTGAGTTATTTGTTGAAATACCATGTATAGACAGTGTTTGATTACTCTGTCACATTACACATACATCCATGTCACACATATATAACTGATATAAACATATCATACTATACATAGTATACAATTTGCGCATTATTTTCGCTCTCATGGGTAAACAGTGATGTTTACGAAAAAATGTTTCAAAAAAAAGCTTTTTATACTTTTGTTCTATCTCTAACGGTTTACAAGGTGGGTCTTACGGACCCAAGACCCAATTGACCTATGTTGCTCATTAACGAACTCGATCCTATCTGTTACGTCCTTAGCACGCTATAAAAATTTCAGCTTGATATCTCTTTTGGTTTTGAGTAATCGCGATGACAGACGGACAGAGTACAGACGACAGACAGATAGACAACCGGTAATGGACTTATTAAGTGATTTTTTGAACTCCTAACCAAAATTTTGTTCACAGTTTCAATATTTTTAAGCATTACAAACTTGCTACTAAAATTAGTATACCTTGGTATATTTCATATAAATGGTATAACAACTATTTATGGGTGTATGTTATAACAGCACTTTTCTATTTCTTACGATTTAAAGCATGCGCTTGTGGTCTATTATGAATGCTCATGGAATCTGAGATTGAGAAATGAAGTTGATTTTAATTTTTAGTTAATCGTTTCAATTTATTTATCTAGACTTAATTAAGCATTCATGTTTATGTACTCTACCGTTTCATTTTATTTGTGAAAGAATGAAAACAATCGATTTTAAATTATAAATCACAAATTTTAAAGAGCTGGTTTCCTTGTGTACTTGTTCAGAAGTTCAGGAAGATTTCCAGCATTAAAAAGAAAAGGGTGTGTCAATATTATGTAATACTAGAGTGATACCTACCCGCTTCACTGGGTTGAAAAGTAAAGATTCTTACAGATCGCTTATTTTCTTTCTATAACACTCGAAATTATGGTAAGGATTGTTTTACACAGATAAAATATATGTATGGTTTTCTATTTTTTTAATGTATAGTTGTCGTAATTATCCATTGAGTATATCAGAATAGATGCCCGTGAAATATTTTATATTGACTATTTTTACAGAAATCTGTAATTTATAGTAATTAAATTAATTTAAAAAAAATTTTTTTTTATTAATATAGCTTTATAAATTATATCTCATGTGTTATTGAACAACATGTATCAAACAAACAAACAAACATGCTTACTTTCGCATTTATAATATATAGAGATAGAGATTTATAAATAATAAAATGATAAGACTTACAAGAAATCTACCGAATAAGAGACCGAAACTAAGATGAAGGAGATAAGTGTGTAAAAGCAAAATTGAGACTAAATACGAAAGACCAACACCAAAACGTACATAGTTCTGGTTTTTGTCTTACTTCTCTTCATCACTATGAGAGCTTGTATTAAAATTAAAAGAACAGCGTTAATTCAAAATTCTTAAGAAATGTAAATAATTTGCATTCTTTGCTAAAGAAACTAACCATTTATTTATTTTTTCCTTAAAATATAAAAATACATTTGTTATTGCGCTTGTTATTATGCAATTAAAATATCTGTGTGGGTTTTTCTTGTTAAATATCGATGATACCATTAAAAACCTATTTGTATTAAATATACCTGGAAAATAATTTTTGTTATGTTTTTTATTATTATTAAATTACTTTTTTATTTTATTTAATATAATCAATATTTAATAACTTAATTTCAGATATGTATATAATAATTCTGTAACGTCTATTTGATTTGCGTTTCACATAGAACTTGGGCTACGAAAATCGAAAATTTTATATGCAAAAGTATTAGCTTTACTATAGCAAAGAACCCCACCATATTGGATAGGAAAATAGCTTTCTGTGAAACTTTTTCTAACCCACACTAAAATGTTCTTTGGATCATTCTTATCAAAAGCTCTCACAGCCACGAAAATTTTTAATTAGTAGTTTTCGGACTGCGGGCGATTAAAGCTACACATATAGTTTTAGTATATATGAAAATGGCTTTCTGTGAAAAATTTTCAAACTACTCCCAAAATTTTCTTCTGATCGTTCTGATCAAAAACTCTCACGAAACTTTTTAACGAGTACTTTTCCAGCTACGGACGATCAAAGCTACATACATATATATATATTATATTTAGAGTACCTATATGACCAGGAAATCGCTTTCTGTGAAACTTTTTCAAACTGCCCAAAAAAATGTTCTTTGATCGCCCGTCGCTCGAAAACTACCCTTCAATAAATTTTGTGGCCGTAAGAGCTTTTGATCAGAATGATCCAAGAATCATTTCAGGGTGGGTTAGAAAAAGTTTCACGAAAAGCGATTTTCCTATCTACTATTGCGGAGTCCTTTAACCGGCGTAGAGCTCTGTACAGCTGTAGTAGGCGTTTGAAAGATTTATAGGTCGTTCAAACTGAAATGAGACTGTTTGAGAGAGAGTGTACTTGTATACATCAATAATCCTCTTCATTAGATTTAATTCCAGTTTCAATGATCTATAGCTCTTTAGCATATTCAGGAGTTGGTTTAGCATATATTTGCGGGTTTGGTAATTAATATTATTGGCTGGCATATACCAGTACTTTAATCGCATTAAAATCCTAATTAATTAGTCCTAAATTTATTTCAATTTAATTCACTATGAGCAAGATCGATTGTCTGGAATAAGCAAGCGCGTAGGTACTTGCTAATAGGAATAAAATACGACATTAAAAATGAACAACTGCAAATATTTAAGCTATTGTCAAAACAGTATAAAAAACTTCTGCAAAGCTTCTATACTCCCATTATAGAAAGTAATTGTAAAATCAACAAATTCAATTTGTAATTATTAAAAAATAATTTTGTATAAAATTTGTTAAACATGTTACGAATCTAAATAATGAAGATAATCAAAACTAAGATTTAGTCAACATTTCTAAAACTAAAAAATGTTTCTTTTATTAGATATCGAAATCCACTGATATAACTCTTTTGGCTTAGACAAGATCAAATAATCTATATTGTTTAATCAAACAACATGGGAATTTGAATTTCGGCACCTAATTGCTCATAAATTCTCGCTTTGATAATTGCGAGGTCAAATAAAAGATTCTTTCTTTCTATCGGCTTTAATATTTATTCAACTTTATTCAACAAAACGAGAGTTTTTTTATTAGATAAGATTGTTTTTATCCAATCTTTTACCCAGTGTACTTAACGTACAAACCACGTATTTCAGATAGTTTGGCTTTTGGGTCATTTCACGTAAGTGAAATTCATTCTTAGAATTTTCGTTTCTTCGGAGAACAATACTCAGGATTATTTCAGATACATATTCTATAAAATTCCTTTACTTCTTGTAGTTTTCTTTCATTTTCAGCTTCAATAGATTAGATATATTAACTTTGATTACAACCGAACCATAGTTTTTTTGACAAATCACCACTGAATAAAACTGCGTAAAAACTTACAACAAATATTCAATAAATGTGAAATTAATTATTGTCAAATAGAGGTTTTTTTCTACAATAATTACATGCGTATTTTACTATACATCTGCTCAAGTAATATATCTTTCATAATATGTGTACTTTAGAGGGAACGGGGGGCAGAGAAATGTGCGATTTTACATAAAATTATACATAAAAAATAGCATTTAAAAAAGTACATAAATTGTGTTTTCAAGAGAATTATAAATTGTAATTTTTTAACTAAATTAAGTAATAGTAAGTATTTTTTAATTGTTTTATGGTTGTTATGAACAAAATTTGATTAAATGACAAGCTTACAAAAAATTGACTGTCAATAATGTCAATTTAATACATAATAAGAAATTCTTAGTAAACATTTTTGTTTTTGGTTTTCGAGAAAAAGGATTAAATTTACTAGTTTAAGATGGGTTATTACATTGTTTTATAGGAGATCGACGCAAAACACTAATTTAAGGCTAATATATCGAAACCTGGAAATGACACCTTGACAAAAAACTATCATACTATTTATTAAAGTTTTTTAAACAGAGGTGCTTCAAAAAAACTTCAAAAACCTTCATGATTCAAACACAAAATGTAATAAATTTAAAATAATTTTATTACGCTTGACAACGTTGCACATGTGTGAAGATAGGCCATTGCATTGTTAAGAAATAATTTTATTAAATAATTATATAATTGTAATTTTTTATTAATTTAAATAGAAAATAATTTATGTTTAATAAATATAAAACTTTTCACGAAATTAAAAATTTCAAATACATTTTTGGGATATGTTATCATGAACTGATCGTAAAATGGGGTTAAGGGTTATTGTCTCCCAATGTCCGCAAATTTTAATTTTTTTATACTTATTAAAGATATTACAATTACCATACAAATTTCTCTCTCCCCTAGTAATAATCTTTTCAGGTTTAATTCACCAGAAAAAGTGGCATATTGTTGGATCCTAATTGGATTAATTGGATTAATTTATAACTCAAATAAGTTTATTTCTTTAAAAATTTCCCTTTTAGTATTTTATGATGGGAAAAATTAAAAACGAAAAATTTTATGGCTTTCTGTTCAACAGCGTTTTTAAAATTACACATTTCTCTGCCCACATTGTATACGTATAATATAGTAGTATAAGTTTGGGTCATTTCACTTTGTAGAACTCTGGGTATGAAACTAGTTGACCTTCCAGTCTTCCGTTCATTCCGAATGCCAAGTTCTCACGTAAATTACAAATATATATATTATATTATTAAATATTTAATTGATAAACAAATATTTACTGGAATTCGTACCTAATAATTTTTTTTTACTTGTTTGATCCTTTGCTTAATTTTTTAAATTAAAATTTTTCTTTATGAAAAAATTATTATTTTTTAATTTATTGATGTCTAAAATTTTACCTGCTTTATTGGTATTTACTAAAGCAGATATGGCTAGCAGGGTTCATACTTTCGAGCCATAAAACAAAGAATGTTATCAGAAATTCCGCAAAATTAAGGATAACAATCAAAATAAAAACCGAATATGGATATTACAATCAAAATAAAAACCGAATATGGATATTACAATCAAAATATTATATATTATCAGCTTAATGCCGGGTAAAAATAGAATCATGACGACGAAATAGGGATAGCTTAAAGTAGCCTTGTCCTCATTGTAATATTATTATGATAAAAGAAGGAAATCAGATGCCAAACTTAATAGTATATAGAGTATAGTCTTTTCATCACAGTGGGAAGCTCCAAATTTGGCATGGCATCAATAATAGAGAAAAAAGTGTCATGGATACCAGGTAGGAACTATGTCCTTTTTGCTGAACACTCGCATCGTATTTTGCGAATGCGAATGTTAGAAAATATGCGGATATTTGGCACCATCACTAGTAACCACAAGACCATGAACTCCAGGGTTGGTTGGTGTCGGACAATTTTTTTTCGGGTCACCATATGGAACGCGATAAGGAACATGGTTCCAATACGATTTAAAATACTCTAAATAAATAGTGACAAATCATCTAATTTTTTTTGAATATTGCCGAGGTGCATTTACTTATTTGAATAGGTAGGATCCGCCATATAAAGACCCCCCCCCTCCACTCCGCAACAAAAAGGGGATACATTAAAATAAGAAGAATCAGAAGTTTAGTCATATAAAAACCGATATGGATTAAATTTAGTAGAACAGAATCTACGTGGTATTGAAAATAATTTAGGTGACCGTTATAACACGAGCAATTTTTTTTACTTGACCTGAAATGGCATAGTCTACATTTCTAGATTTTTGTTACTAGATCTAACCCATTAAAATAGTTTTATCGAACCCATTAGAATAGTTTTATAGATGGATTCTTTATTGACATTAATTATTTTTTTAATTTATCCCACGGAGAGCAGGAAATTATTTGTGTTTTCTGTGGACTAGGTTTTTTTTAATGAATATTTGCTCTTCAAAGCAGTTTTTTTTTTTTTTTTATACATACGTAGGTACGTTTTTAAATCTTTTACAATTTTATTATAAATATACAGGTGTTTGAAACCTTTATGAAATTTTTATATGAATAACAATATTTTAATGTTTCCGTATACAAAGTGGCCTTATAATAATAAAGTAAAGGTTGAATACGTTTACTTTTTTTGCAAATTGTGTTTTTGAATGGCATTGCATGTTTTGAAGTTATAAATAAGGAGGTATAGACTAAATGAATATAAATTTTAAGGAACATATGACGTTTTCAAATAAAACGTGATTTCTGAAGTTGGAATAATACTAACTTTCACAAATCAAATTGATCTGTCCTGAAAAATTATTCTTACTATCTTCAGTTACTGTTAAATAATTAAATGGTTTCAAAAATAGCTTTATTGAATTAAGGATATTGAAAATCCGAAACCATGTAAATTCTCTCAATTGAATGTGATTTAGCCTTTTTAAGATAGATGGCAAATAACGTGGGTGTGTTTTCTGAAACTAGGTTAATTGCCGTCTATGAAACGATGTTAAGGATGTTGTCTATGGTTATAATTGGATATTATAATTGAATTAAATCGATTAACCGTCTCTAACTCGAGATAAATTTAATTAAAGGTCAGATAATTAACATTTAGAGCATATAAGAGGATCTGTTTTCAATTAGAGTATTAGTGGTTGAAGAGAGATATCTGTATTGTAAATAGAATTTGGTATACAATATATTGTGTACCAAAGTTAAAAATAACACATTATTTATCGACAGGAATCTCTTTCCGAGCATATAAACATGTATCTCTTACCGAGCCTTTTTTTCTAATACTCTAGGGAGACAAACAACTTAAGCAATATTTGGCTTCGGTTGGTTACTGCTTTGCCGCTTGTCGTCACTTGCAGCAACGACGGAGCCGAGCCCAAAGAAAATTAAAGCTTTTAATATAATTAATAATTATGTACATAATAAACTTCAAGTAGGTTTAACATTTACATTCATGCATGGCTGTAATTTAACAATCTAAGTACAGTTAAAATCGATTATAATGACATGGAACCTATACGTATATGTAAATTTTTATACTAATGTCGCAAATGGTCACACTAACCGAGACACGCAAAAATTTGACATGACATGGTAACATGACATACGCAACATGACATGATTGACATGACATGACATGGTAAATTGGATACGCAAAAATATAAAGTGTATTGTCACTTAACTCTGTTGGATTTTATTCTTAGTTGTTTATAAATACATTTACAACTTTTCAATTTTCATAAAACTTTTTTAAATGTGCTTAGCTTAAACTTTCGAGAAAAACCTTGCTTCCCAAATCTTAACACTAACAACGACTATCTAAGAGTTTAACTGCTTTAGTATAATAGTAATACAAAAAAAGTTGATTTACTGTCTTTAATCAATAAATTCCTTCGCATCCGCCTATTTAAAGTATCACTCAATATTAAGACATTATTTTTCATTCATAAATTATAATCGAAAAGATTAAATCGATAATTAAAAGTAAAAAATTTTTGAAAAAAACTAAATTTTTATCAATGTCAATCGAACCGGTTTCTAAGATGAATCTTAAGTGTAGACGAACTCAAATAGATTTTTTTTTGTCTTTCAAGTATACAGATATCTATTCATTTAAATTTTTATGACACCTTCAATAAAGTCAGCTGAATGTGTTTTTATAACAGTGATATTTGCAAATATATTCAATTCATTACGTATAAAAAGGCGAAAAGAAGAAGAAACCTAAGTTGTTTAATAAAAATATTTATAAAAATGTTTAAACAATTATAAATTATTACATAAAATAAATATCTTTGTTAAATAATTACTTTTTATAACAATTATAAATTTCTACGTAAAAATATATTTTTAAATTTATCCATAAATGATAGAAGATGATGATAATATGTTGAAAATAATTTATATAAAAATTTTATCAATTATTGATATCTAAACAAATAGGTTCAAAAAAATAAAGCTTAGCTACGATAATTGCATTGATGGTTCATAGATTAGTCTGATGACACATCAGTGTTTAATTTAACGTCCATTGCAAAAAATGTTCGTTTTTACAAAAACATGACCTAAAATGGACAACATTCATTACTATTTTAACGGACCTGGGTTCGAAAAAAAGGTCAAAGTACTTACTACAATCTTATATATTGTAATTAGAAATAATCTGTAGAATTTTTGATTGATCGCTGATGTTAACAAATCTCTAAACTAATTATAGTTTATTAAATATGGTGGAATCGCAAATAAATCTGTACCACACAGCATGACACAATTCTGTATTACACAATTTGTACACTGTAGAATTTAATTGCATTTTCATCATTTGTCTGTTTTTACAAAATTGTTATATTTGTAAATGAAAAAAATGCATCTATTCTCTATTCTAAATATAAAAATTTTTTTCCAGAAAATTCTGTAATACTTTAGACAAAAGTGTTGAATGTTCACCTCGAGAATAAAAATTACATAAAAATGATCGAGAGACTACTTTTCTCAAATAAAGCAAAAAGTATGCTACAGCTAAGGAAAAGATTAAAAAAAAATTTTTTCTCGAGTTTCTAGCATCCAAATTGGTTGAGATATTTGTATAAAATTGCAATATTTTTAAATGTAATAAAGCATCTATTCAAACCATAGCTATTTTTTTCAGGCAAGTATTTTACGCGAAGTATTTTTTCATGACATTCTTTATATAAGCTGTTATTGTGTTCGCCGAAATCTCAAAAATAATATTTTGATTGATAAATGGTAAGTAATCTGGTAGTCTAATTTGGACCCCACTTCCTGTTTTAATTAGTACGTACACAAAAGAATTTTTTTTTCACAAAATTATGTAATACTTTAGGCAAAAGTGTTGAATGTTCACCTTGAGAATAATAATTACGTAAAAAAGATGGAAAATTTACATCGAGAGACTAGTTTTCTCAAATAATGCTTATTGTCTTTATTATTTGTGCCAATAAAATTAATACAAAATTTAAATTTTTTATACAAAGAGGCAGGCTATGCGAGCCATTGTGTATAAATAATATGTATTTGTAAAATACATAAAAGTTCGTTTTATTTGTTTATTGAAAGGAAACTGAATAAGATTTACACACCTTTACAATCAAAGCACACTTGTAGGTGTATGTCAATGCATGTCAATCAGATCACGTACACAAAAGACACGTGGCTAGTGAATTTTAAAATATAATCATTTTATTTGTGGTTAAGTGAATAAAAGTCTTGAAGTATTTGACTTTTAGTGATCGACCTCATAACTTATTGAAGTTAATTAGCAATGTTTATTATTAGTATACCCTGTTTATATGAATTTTATATCAATGTATACCAGTTTCAGTAAGTTTATCATGCTTAGAAATATTGATGATGCGAACAATATTTTGGTTGAGGGCTTCATAAAATCACTTACTTAGTCCATTTCCGGTTAACCGTTCGTCAGTCTGTCCGCCCGTTAACATGAATTGGATCTTGGGTCTATAGGACCCATATTGTAAACCATTAGAGATAGTAAAAACTTTCTAAAAAGCTAAAAAATGTTTTTATACAAAAATAAACAAATTTTGTTTGAAAATATTTTTCGCATACGACATTGTTTACCCCTGAGTGTGTAAATTAGGACGAAACTTTGGTAACCATTTTCTCCAAAGATAGGGAGTTGAAAATTTTCAGATATCTTCAACCACTAGTCTTGTGAAAGGTTCTCGGAAAACAAAAAAAGAAAATACTTTCGAAAATCTTCGAGTTTTTCGGTAGTCAAAAAAAGGGCGCCATAATTGTGTTGTTTTATAAACCTTTCTAATTTATTAAAAATACACAATTAATTCAGTCAATTGTTTGTTTTTCATTTGTTTTTCTATAATTTTGATGAATATGTTCATTTTCATAATACTTATGGATTGATATGAAATACAAATTTTGTATTTTTGAAGAAATGTCAGATTTTAAATGGAATATTATTTTGATTAAGATTAAATCAGAATATAAGGTAATCTGACACACACTTATTTAGCAGTTGAACCCATAATTTTGAAATTCCATTCCCAGAACAAATCACGGAACGATTTAAGGCATCGTTTCGAAAATAGGTACCCAATCGACAGACAAACTGATTTTCTCGGTATGATTATGATTTTTTTAAGGACTGTCTCCTTAAAAACTGCCAATAATCGATAATAATTTTTATTATCCGATTTCGATAAAACCCAGCAAAAACCCCGAAAATTCTATAAACCAGGTAATTTGTCGATTGGACTAGTAGTTTCTGAGATACCAGCTGTTCTCATACCTAGAACTAAACGTGAAGCGATTTAGACGATATTTTGACAACTTAAGTTATTTTATTTGATCAATGAATGAACCCAATTGGTTTTTTCTCCAAAATTACTTCATATAATATTTGATGATTTTACTAAATTCCAAAATTTTTTCTTATTTTTTCAAAAATGCCCTTTTTGTAAACACCAATGTAAAAGTTCGTAAAAATCTGATTTTGAATGATGAGGTGAAACTAATTACTTTCTATCAGAATTAAATAATATATTAACATTTGTTACTTTCGACTAAAAAATAAAAAGGTGTAACTGTTAATATTGTAAATCTAGGTTAGATATTTTTCATTCGTGAGTAAAAGTGAAATGAAAATAAAATTAAAAGTTAATAAATCTATAACGGATTTTATTTTTAACGTTGCTTTTATTTTCAATGACTATTGCCTCAGGTAATCATAGTTTCCTACTTGAATATATTAACCATACAAAAATTCGTTGTATAATAAAATTTGTATTTGTATAAGAGACTATATAAGAACGATCTTCACCCACCTGACAACTACTATGTGAGGCCTATTTTTTATGAAATTTTATTGATTTTTAAACATGCCTATCATAGTTTTTATACTGAAAAGTGTTCATGGCTATTTTTAATTAAAGAAATTTAAAACAATTTTTTTCATTAACGGTTTTTTTAGGCAAGCCTATACCATTATTTTCGTAATTAAATTATCTTTTTTCTGATACTAATTTCCATTGGTTAACAGATCAGTGTAGATAGCTATATTGACTTACCTCTTAATATGGTATGAACAGATCTAAACCAATCTGTTAACCAATCGAAACTAGTATCAGAAGAATCTCTTTAGGGGATGAATTTCAAAAATTCCTTTCCTACACGACAGACAATTTCGATTTTTAGCCCAATTTCCTAGATCATTTGTTTGTATTATATAAATACGTATTTTGACTACCAAATAGTCATCATCAGTATTAATTAGCTAATCGTAATTACTCTTATTGCACAGCCGGCAAATTAGCAAGTTCATACTGAGGATGACTACTTAGTAGTCGAAATATATATAATACAATAAATTGATCTAGATTGAAATTGGAGCAAAAATAAAAAGACACCTATAGTGTAGAATAAATATCCTCTCGAAATTTCAAACCTCTATCATTAGCGATTTATACTGGGCGTCGATGTATCAGTCGTGCCATTGCCTTCCCTCTAGATTATTTACCCTCCCTAAAAAGTTCCTGATTTTAAATAATATATAAAAAGAAACATTAAAAAAATCATCAAAATCGGGGCTGCTTTTGAAGATTTCCGAGTAATAACATTCACAGATGCGACTGCTCGTGTATTTGTGACAAATATTTTACGAAGAAGTAATATTTCAATTCTCTGTACGTTCCGATTATTATTATTATTTTTTTAAATTATTGATTAATAGATTAGTAGATGTATTCTTGAGAGAGTTTTTGATAGATTGATCGTTTTATTTTCTTAACTAGACATAACTTGAGGGGAAATATCAATAAAAAATTACCTATTATTTAGTTTTATTGTAAATTTCGCAATTTGACGTACGTCTTCGTAATTATTTTTTTTGTCTCAATCATATTATATCAAAAGGGTACCCCTTTAATTATTTGACACCTAAAGGCAGTAATGGGTAATAATAGCATTCAAATATTTAATTAAATTTATTTATAATTTAAAATATTAATTGGAAGTGAATAAATTAACTTCGAGCTCTTGTTTAATTGGTTGAATTGTTTGTATGGAACAAAATTTCCATACTGTTAGGGTACCAATAGTTTTAATAGAATTTGATATATAAATATTGTGACCTCGAGAACTTTTTTACAATAGTACCGGAATACAGGGTGGCCCGTGACTCGATGGTCATAGCTTAAGAGTGTATTCTCTGAACAATTTTTAGTCGAAAGTGCCTTTTCGTCTTGTCCAAAACAGAAAACTTTTGTTCAAAACCCAATAGCTAAGCAGTTAGAGGGCACTGTTAAATTTAACTAATAAAGTAAATACATTGTCGAGTAAAGTAGTTATATGTTTAATTATTTAAAAATTCGCATACAAGAAATTTGCCATAATTGGTGTAATTCTGCACATTTTCGTTTTTTATTCAACTTTCTATCATTAAAATTGGCTGAGTTATGCCACGTTTTACGATACTTAAGTACTTTTTTATAGTTAATATACTATTATTGTAGGTAGATATTAGTACTTATCGTAAAAAGTGGAATATCTCCAATTTGGATGCTACAAAGTTGAATTAAAATGGCTGGAAGATGACGCTCTTAAGCTATGGCCATCGAGTCACGAGCCACCCTGTATTTAAGTAAAATTACTTAACACGTGCCAAAGCATACCTTCAATATAATAATAAGTTCCGATGCAAACAAAAGCCGAAATTATAACAGAGTGAAATCGATTAAAAAGCGGCAACTTGTAAATTACTCAGCAATGAACTTTGATTGGCTACACAGACAAATTAACCTTAACTATCTCGATACAAAAATGCACGTACCTCCAGGGTAAATGTGCGTTAAAAAAATTTGAGACATTCGAAATATTGAGCTTTTATTTAATAAATGTCAATTCAATTAACAAAAACAAAATATACAAATGGTTTAAGGATTTTTATATATTTTAGAACCCGAAAATTGAAATCATTTGACTTATTGAGGTAGTAGATCAGAATCACATTAAAGTTTTTTATATATACGTTCTAGGGAAATAAAACTTAACATTAAGACAGATAGCAAGATAAAGCTTTCACAGCTTTAGGGTAACTATTTCAAGCTTGAAATACTAGGTTTCAAGCTTGATTTACCTGGAATCGAGAAACAGTAACAAAAAAAGGTTATGTACTAATTATATACTTGTGAATATTGGCTATTTACGATTCGAACATTCTACAATATTTTTAATGAGACAATCGCCAATTTGTTGTATAAATAGACCTCAACGATTTTTTAAATTCCAGCTACAATGTAACACGTGCTTAGAACACCAATAAAAAATTATCAAAATATTATCTTACAAAAAAACCCACTTCAAACAAAAAAATTTCAGTCAAGCATGCATCAATCTGAGATTTAAGGACCATGTAGCTGTTTTTTTTTTGCTAATTGCTGAATTATTTCTTTATTATATTTTCTGCAATGCTGCTTTTGCCCAAATGCTTTCGCAGTTAGTGAATATGTTGCTAATTTTTTGAATAGATTTATTACCAATAAGCATTTGTTTAAGAAAGTTTCCAGATTAGCCTCAATAATTTGAAGATATATGCTGCAATGAGATTCAATTTTTACTGCTCTCCAACCCTTTTCCTGAAGGTTTTATTTGAAATTAAGGATACTATCTTTGCAGTAGAATTTATTATGCTCACTAGAGTGATACCCACAAGCTTCGCTGGGTTTAAAAGTAAGGATTGATAAAGATTGCTCTCGCTTATCCCCTTTCTATAACACTCGAAATAATGGTAAGAATTGCTTTACACAGGTAAAATATATGTATAGGTTTCTATTTTTAAAAAAAATATATAATAGTAATTATTCATTGAGTATATCAGAGAAGATGGCCGTGAAATATTGACTAGTTTTACAGAATTTATGGTAATGTCAAATGACTACTTTTACAGAAATCTGTAATTTATGGTCAAATTAAATTAAATTATTTTATTTTTTTATTTTTTTTACATATATCTTTATAAATTATAGTTCATGTGTTATTCTGATATATCAGCTATATTGCTGTACAGTTTCATTAAAAACCATTCGTTAGTTTAAGCGTAAAAGCGTAACATACAAACAAACAAACAAACAAACAAACATGCTTACTTTTGCATTTATAATATATAGAGATGTGTGTTTTCCAATTTTTATCGAATAGAAGTTTGCAGATTGTGTATTTGGATGAGGAACCCTAATATATTGCAACATAAAAACAATGACAACGCAAAACATTTAAGTTTATATGTTAACCCTTTACTGTTATCGTGGAGTCGTACATGCAGCATGGGCTACACAGTAAAAAATAATTCCTGGATTGAAGTAACACGATTACTGATTTTGTTTTAAAAACAAGTAAATATTTCTTAATTCCAAAAAATTTAAGTATTCAAATGTTTTAAAAATTTTTTTCTACCATCCTAAGCAGTTATTTTTTGAAATTTGCAGTTCGGCAGTATTACATTTTAAAACATTTGCTTTAAAAACATTTATGTTCGTACATTGCTGCTACAGAAAGCCACCTATTAAATCTGATTAAATCCTGGATTCTAGACTAGATCCCGAATTATGAATTTGAGTCTCTGCAACACATTTGTAGCAGTTGCCAATAATTCCAAAAATCAACTTGTTTACCTTATCGTCTTGTGTAAGTAATTATTAAAGAGTCATTACTCGCTTTCAGTACCGAAATTATCCGTTAGTAGCAGATATTTTGTGAGGGCGACAAAAATTTTTTAATACTAATTACAGCTGTAAATTTAACAACACTCATTAAGGGTTAAAACAGAAAGCAAGATTAATCGACCAAGAATTTCATAAATATAAAGCTAGTTAATATTATAATATACATTTTTATAAAAATTAATATTCTAGACTTTTATTTACTAAACACGATAAATGCCTGTAGCAATTTAATAAACATATCGAAAGATCTTCATCATTACAAATTGAAGGATAATGAGTTTTTTAACTCTTTTGCTTTATTTAAATAATATAATATTTAATGTCATCATAGTATAATAATTGTTGTTAAATGTAGGGAGACCATGTTTAAAATAAAACATTTTTCACTAGTGACCTATTAGTTTAATCTTATTATTTGAAGTTAGGTTAGGTTATATTGGCTGTCCACGAAGGACACACTTAGGTCATAGAGCCCATTGTGATACCATATATGTGTTTTATCACATTTTCTGCGGATAATATCATTTATCAGCTCCTCAATTTCAGAGGCTGAGTGCACCTCCTTCATGCATATACCAAGCTCACCACAAATATTAATTAAATTAATTTTACCTACCAGGGTATACCGCGGACGGAATTGGCTACGCCTTAACGAACTGAGCTACCAGAGCTACTTATTAGTCTAATTCTAGTTACATTTTGCGAAACCATTCGTAAGTTAGAGGATAATTACAAAAGATTCTTCATAGGAATTATACTCTGTCAGAGCGAGCGATTTTAACAGAAATAATGAACGGGAAGAATAAGGTCTGTTCTTCGGAATATCCAAATTAGAAGTAGTTGTTCTTAATTAAGCTTGTGAAATTTAATGCTGTCGGCATTATTCAGGCTAACAAAGCTTATTTTGAGTATTTAAAACTGTCATTTCATTATATCTTTTAAAATTGCCCTGTCATTGCAGTTTTTCTTATGACCGCTTTATTTGACCCTTTTTTAATTCCCATTATGTAATCGAATCGGCTTTGTATTTTGGTTCTTAGTAAATCAAAAGACTACTCTAACATATATTTTCCAAAAAATCTTAAAAAGCCTGCAAAATATAAAAATAATGATTTTTCACCAATTTTCTAGGAAAAAACCTTTAAAAAAGGCTAATAAATCATAAAGAGATGTTACCGAGATAAGCATGTTTTTTTTGGTCTGTGTCACGATCGAATCATTATTAAGAAAGGGTATTTTTATTCAATCAATTTTTAACTCCTTTATCATGATAGCATCCTGCTGCATTTTCACTTTTAATGGTAATAAACCTTATTAGAACGTCACGAAAAATGATCTATTCTCATTGAAATTTGATAGGTAAGTTCTTCTAGAAGCGGTTGCGTTTATTACGTTTACTGGTGATTTGGAATTTCTGATTGTAAAATTATTTTAAACGTTTTCATATCATTTTATCATTGTGTCTGTAGTTTTAATTAATATGGTTTTGTTTTTAGATTGAACTTGTAATGTATGTATGTTTGTTCCGGTAGCAATCCTTCAACTCAATTTTGAAGCAGATACCTTCCTTCAATCGATTGAGCTGAAATTTTGGATGACATCGAATTTTTTAATAAGCATATCCCAATTATCCCATAGCTTCCACCATATTTGATACATGCCTTTTTTAGTTTTAAATTAAGAATAAAAATTCTTTTTAAAGAGCTTTTATTTTACTTAAAACTAGAAAATAATTATTTCTATGAGTCACTCCTACAATACTATTTTAATAAATTGAAGGCCTCTAGCTTTTAAAAATAGTCATGTATGAGGGACTCATAAAAATAATTGTTCTTTACTTTTTAGTACAATACAAATGCCCTTTAACAAATTTTTTTACTTAAATTTTTTATAAAAGTAATTTTAATTTTCCAGACAGACATTTGGTTGCTTTACTAGCGTTTGCAGCGTTAGTTAATGTAACAATTATCAGGTGCTAGATACCTACGTAATTTACTCCTACGTAATTTACTCCTACATGGATTCAATAAGGAAAGAAAGATCCGAAATTCAATTTTATAAGATAAATTCTCGAAAAAGCTGTCAGCTTTCGTACAATCAGGTCCAGGATATAATTAATTTTGCTCCGGTCTACCTTATACATAAAATGAAGGATGTACGTGTCTGCGTACGTGTATGTGCGTATTCACAGAATGTATATATGTTATGAATATTATATTTTTGGCAATTATTAACTTTTAAGGTCGTTTTTATAATATATAGGTAAAACTTGTTACACAATACCTTTGTTATATTAAAGGCATGCGAAATATAATAATACATAATAATTTTATTACAAAGACATCGTATGTGTGTTTAGTTAATAGACCGCGAGCCCACAATGTAAATTTCTATGAATCTTTTGGTTTGCGTTTTCATTGATGCTTGAAGATTCCTGACTATCGCTTTAATGGAAATCGTGTTTGTCCGAGATTTTTTTTTTCAGTTTTTAGAGTTTGTATGCTGTTATTTTTTGTAAAAGAGAAGTCATTATGAAATGCATCCTTTTCCAACCTAATAATTTCTTTTAGTTTAGTTACGTCATAAAACATAAAAATCTAAATATTAACGCATCACTTGGGCCGCAGGTAAGGCCTTTTTTATCAAGTTTCAGGGAATCAGAGAGAATCATGTTTTCTATTTCTTTGTGGGCTCGCTGTCTATAATATGAGTGAATGCATACATTAACTAGAATTTTAATTAGATACCTCTCATCTATTCAATTATTTCGTTTTATAAATGCAAAAGGTGTTTTTTTAATAGTCCACTTCGTGGAATATCATTTATAGTACAGTTAAAGATGTTACAAATAAAGAAAAATGAAAGACACCTCTCGAATTTTGCTAAAACCTCATGGAATTTTTTTCTTAGGTGTCAAATATAATGAGTAAAGCATGAGTAAGTTATGCAAGTGTTTCTATTTGTTAATAAAAAATACATTATTAATTCAACAATAATTGTTTTCTTACAAAAATTAATAAATAGGCAACTTGAATTACGTATACGTTATACATGTATAATAGTTTTCGATTATTTGACAAACACTTAACACATTTGATTGTTTTCTCACAATCTATAAAGAAAAAATATACTCCAGATCCCCCAGACTTTCTTTTAGGGATGAAGTGCAGATATCGACATAGTACAAATAAAGGTGTTATTGTCAAAAATGTATTTTTCCTCAATGGAGCTATGTATAAGCAATATATTAGCATTATAGCAGTAGACTGGAAATATTCCAAACTGACAGTCTCTTACGGCTGTTGTTATCAGAATTATAAGCGCAGATTTATATTCAACCTGCTATTAAGGTCAGCCATTCTTTATCACTGCCTTGAAATAAAATGTAAAATCTGTGGACATCAATTTATTTATTGATATCTTCTGCCACGTCTGTATTTATGTACATTTCCGATATTACCTTATATTTCCCTTGATTTATTTACCATATCATTTTCTTCTTCTTGGCATTTTTAGCTCCCAAGAAGGTCCTCGGGGCTTACAACCCTCTTTGCTACCCTATATCATTTTCAAAACAAGAACTAAATAATATGTAAGATATTCCATTAACAATTCTAATAAAAATTAATACAAATAAACTTAAACTTAAAGAAACCCCACCTTTTTATAACAAAACTAATATTCTTATGACCGTCAAAGAATCAAAGGAAGCAATAAATTCTAAGTAAAATAATTGGTAATTTAGTGAATGGTTTATGATAGTAAAAAAAAATTTAC
Source organism: Chrysoperla carnea (assembly GCF_905475395.1). Taxonomy (NCBI): domain Eukaryota; kingdom Metazoa; phylum Arthropoda; class Insecta; order Neuroptera; family Chrysopidae; genus Chrysoperla; species Chrysoperla carnea. Next base: position 54,941,126 of record NC_058338.1, on the reverse strand, counting down.
TCACACACAACGTACCGGTAGACTTATAGACTGACTAAAGCTATATAGCCCTAGGGTCAGTGGTAGTGTTTGAAATATTTTCAGAACGGCTGGATATTTGAGAGTCTGCTGTATACTGTCAAATTTCCAATTTTTCTTCCAAAATTTCAATACTCTGTATCTAGATAATTACACTTTTCTTGTTATGTATATAGAAAAGTCATTATTTTAAGGTAATTATCATTTACTGAAGTTATGCTGTTGTAACTTACACCACCCAGTAATAGACCGTGGGACACAATAGTTTTTTTTTTAAATGATGAATACATACTTGAAACTTTGTGAGTAGATTTCTCTTGACGAGTCTACTAAACTTTCGCCTACTATATTTTTCGAGAAGGTTGCATTTTCAAGTGAGCATGTTGACGTCATATTTGAGTTATCGTTTCGAAAAAACGCAGCAGGTAATTTGTCGGACACTATGGCACCTTGATAACATTAATAATTTTTGAACAATTCCCCAAGAGTGCACCATGTACTTATTCAAAAACAAAAAGAAGGCATAAGTATGGCATAAGATGTACGTAGGTACGGCATGTTCCAGGTGGTATACAAGATCATCAGTGCAGTATTTTTTTCGGACAAAATATTTTATTGTTTACTAGTTATTAATATTCAAATAGTTATTAATCAAGTGGTCATTTTTCAGAACGATAACTCAAATACAACTTCATGCTCATTTGAAAATACAGCCGTTTACCGTGGTACTAGTCCGTGGTGTCCCACTTCCACGGTCTATAAATATTGTTCGACACATTGTAATTTGCAATTTTCAAGATGTCAGGCAACGAAAATCTCATTCTTTTAATTTTCGGACCAAATTATTTATGAATTTTTTATTCAATTATTTTCTGATCTTGTTTGTAATGACTGACAGTCATTAGATGTTTTAAACTTTCAAAGTTATTGCAAATTCCCAAGCACCCCGAAAAGAATTTCCGGGTATGAAATATCGTAAAAGAAAAAGTCCAGATGTTCGGAAATGACTTTAGTGCTTTGTCTAGCCCTAGAACTATTATTAAACGAATTAGTTCTTGTGAAAAAGATTCAAAAACATTTGTCTTCTTTAGCACACGAACTGAATCTAAACACTTTATTGATATAATATGCAAATTAACAACCTATACTCCTATACGTATGATGTGTTTGCAATGTATATTAACACGAAACAATTTTAGAATCTTTAATTTAAAGAATGTTGCGAATTAATTTTTTTATATTCAATTAGTTCCTTCTTCAGTTATTATTCATATCTTCGTCTAACACTTGTCTATGCTTCTTATACCATGTATATATGAAATATGTCAAAGTATACTAAGTTTAGTCACAAGTTTGAAATGCTTAAAAATATTGATGTTACGAACAAAATTTTGGTGTAGGTGTAGTTAAAATCCATTTTCGTTTGTCTTTTCATCTGTCCGTCTGTCTGTCTGTCTGACAACTCGATAACTCAAAAACGATAAAAAATATCAAGCTGAAATTTAAATAATGTGCTCATTACATAAAAAGTGAAATCTAGTTCGTAAATAAGCAACATTGGTCAATTGGGTCTTGGATCCGTAGGACCCATCTTGTAAAACTTCGGAGATAGAACAACTTTGGTTTGTAACATTTTTTCGTCAACATCACTGTTTACCCGTGAAAGCGCAAATTAGGTGCAAATTTTATAGTATGTATTATATGGGATTATCAGGTATGTGTCTATGATATGTATGTATATATAGCTCTCTAAGAGTGGCTATCATTTTGACTTACATCACGTAAAAAAAAAACGATTGCGTTATCAACACTGTCTATACATGGTATTTCAATAAATAACTCAGTCAACTGTTTGTTTTTACTTGTTTCAACTAATATCAAGTTCAAAACAAGATATGTTTTTCTATTTTTTGCGTCGAATATTCCAAGCTTCTCATCGTGTATACATCACCGTCAATATTTCTTACAACTTAGGCCTCTTTGTACAATACCTATTTATGTTAGTAAGCTTTCGAAAGATGGTATGTTCTCCTCGGATAGGTATATTTATAGCCGCGCTTAGTAGCTGGTGCATGGTGTTACAAAAGCCAATATCATTATTGGATCATCTTTGCCTTGTATATTTAAATGTTTTACGTATTAGTACTATTTATTATAGGTCGGTAATTGTAGTTCAAAGTCATTGACACAGGCGAATGTCCTCTATATCCCTTGACAACCTTTGGATAAAACATTTTTCTGTAGCTACCGTGTCTTTCGATTAAATGCAATAATGACATATTTTTAATTTGCATTTCCTCCGAAAGCTGACGATTTTCGAAAAAATGGAAGAGAGAAAATAATTGACAATAGACATTTCTCTGAACTAATCTGAATCTAAATGGAACAAGCGAAAACAAACAATTGACTGAGTTAATTGTTGAAATACCATGTATAGACAGTGTTGATTACGGAATCGTTTGCATTTTCACATCATATAAGTAAAGAGAGATAGTCAGCCATACATACATGCATATCACACACATAACATTCCCAAGTAAACAGTGATGTTTTCGAAAAAATGTTTCAAATAAAAGTTGTTACATTTAAATTTCGATCTATCTCTAACGGTTTACAAGATGAAGACTCAGTTGACCTATTTTTGTCAGTTGACCTCATTTACGAACCCGACCTCACATTTTACGTTTAGAGCACGCTGTAAAAATTTCAACTTGATATCTATTTTCGTTTATGTTGTCAGACGGAGAGACAGACAGACAACTAGAAATAAACTAATTAGGTGATTTTATGAAGACCCTATACCAAAATTTATTAATGGCTTTAATATTTTTACGCGTTAAAAACTTGGGACTAAACTTAGTATACCTTGATGTATTTCATATACATGGTATAAAAACGGTTGTGATTTATTATGAGATTTATTAGCATTGTATACGCATTTTTCATGTGATACAGCCTCTAATTAAAGTAATTACTTAATCAAATTCTAGTTAACTTATTAATAATAATATTATTTTTTGTCTTGTTTTATACATGATTAACAAACAATAATCACGTCTGTTTAACATGTGTATAACAACTATATTAGATTTAGAAGAACAAAAAAAACTATTTTGGCCTCATTCATAATTAATATCTCTGTTGTGTTAACTCTGTGGTTACATTGGTATCCGCATTTTATTACAATGATTAATACATAATAATTTTAGTAACGCCATATTTTTAATTATATATTATTATACATTTTAATTGAAATTAATTTTTACAATCAGCAAAATTACATACAAATTAACCATTAAATTGTAAGTATCTATAGAAAAAAATTATTTATAATTGGTTCGGGATGTACGCGGAAATAATTTGGGTAAGGTGGCTGTGGCTTTAAAGCCACTCAAAGCTATCGCTCTAAAATCATCGATTTCTTGCGCAAATAGATTCACGTAATTTGATGTAAAGTAAAATAGATAGCTAACTATCTGTCAATATTTCGCGATATAACCATTCCCTGATAGTGAGCTTTTAAAACGAAGTCTTTTACGAATAATGCTGTATAATAATTTTAAAGATATAGTATAAATAATAACAATATTGATTCGGGAGAAGTACGGGAAAATCTGCGTCAGATGCTTGCGACGAAACATTGATATCAGTCACAGTCATTGATATCAAGCATCTCACGCAGATTTTCCCGTACTTCTCTCGAATCAATATCGTTATTGTTTATACTATATCTTTAAAATTATTATACAGCATTATTCGTAAAAGACTTCGTTTTAAAAGCTATAACAAGATTTACTTATCAATATCATTAAAACTGTCAATAAAATCAACCTCCCTCGTAGCTTAGTAAAACTAATTGTAAGTTCGTATTGTCAGTCACACTAACTTAAGTCTTAGAATTTTCCACAACCTCACAATGAAACAAACTTTATTTTAAAATTTAAAACGCGTGAGTGTTCTTTTTTATTAACCCTCTTCTTCATTCTTTTTAAAATTCATTTCTAGATTACAAATTAAATTATTTGTACTCTTTAATCTATATTTCAAAAAAGCGCATTATCATAGATTTTTGAGATGATAATTTTTGGATCTAATATAGAAACAAAGTTAGCGCTCCCGACTTTGCCGCCTCACCTCAACGATTCCAATTTCTAGTTCATATTGTAAATCCGACTTCCATAATGATATCAGAGTTTTGTTTTACAAGTTAATCTTCTTAAATTTAATATGTATGACATGCATTTATGCAACCTTAGTAGAATCCGCCTAATTTCATATTTTCCAAGCCCACATATTCTAACGGCAATCACTGACAAAAATAATTAACTAAATTTTATAAAGCTGCAAAATATATCTTTGTAATATTGATATAATTTATATAGCATCTCAAATGAATTGTAAAAATTAAAATACGTTAAATAACCGTTATTAGTTAGAATTTGTATGAATGTATTAGAAGAGACAATGTATGTACAATTTAAATGTCTGTACAATATTTTAATTCATTATTTATTGAAACAACTGGATTCTACATTTTTTTATTATTATTTTTGTAACGTTTTTTTTTATTATTATTTATTTTTGTTTGATTAGATCTTTTTTTTAAATTTAAACAACCAACGAAGAAAAGTTTCTTAAAAAATTTAGAATAAAATTACACTTAATTCAGTTTGAGCTATTTGAGTGAAAAGGCAAGAATTTACCAAGAAACATCGTAAAATTGACTTCCAAAGTGAAAGTTGCAGAAAAAGTGAAAAATTTAAGAACAATTTGCTTGATGTAAGAAAATTTACAATGAAAATTCGTGAATCTGCTGTGAATTCCCTCAAAATTTCTTTATGAATTTTTGTATACCAGGCTCAGTTGCTTCATTTCCACCCTATATTTTTTCTTAATCTTTCTCAGAGTTTGTGTAACGCAGCACTAGAAGTATATTTTCAATATTTTCCAACGTTGTTCAAATGTAAACCGATACATTTTCTTGCACAAGATGGTTTTAAACTTTGGCTCTGTGTTGTGAAGATTATTTTTTAATTTGAAAAATTGTTAACAACTGTAGAGATACTTAATGAACGCTGTTTGGAAAACGTTTGCCTAGTTCTGCATTTTGCGAATGTATGCATGGTCTTATAGAAATATGTTCATTAAATTTAATCAAAATTTCTTTGCATATACTTCTTCACCATTTATGCAATCTATTTAAATTATTTTTGACATTTTTATGAGCAAATTACTTACAACCAGCTTAGTATTTAAAAAAAGAAGCAAAACTGTCTTGTTCATTGAATTCGTTTCATATGCAGGTGATGAATTTCATAAGAATTAATTTTGATACATATTCAAATCATATGGATATAAGATTTAGGAGCATAACGCCATGGGTCCAACTACTCCTAGGCAAACATTCATAACCAAGACCACGAAAAAGTTAAAATAAAAGACTTTTCATGGAGAAAGTTTTCAGAGCGTTTGAGAATACTTTTTGCCCATTTTAAACTCTATAAACATGGACACAACATTTATCCCACAGGAAAGTATTTCTACACACTCTGTCATAAAGAGGAGGGAGCTGGATTACACTTTCTGTGTGCATGTGAGAGTCTTTCTCTCAGTACAAAAGCTCTTACAAGATTTAAATTAGGGAAAGGTGTCCTATGGTGATCCCTCTATGAGAAAATGTAATTTATAGCCAAACTATTCATGCCAATATGCAATATTGACATGTAAATTTCTTTTGATAAGTACATATTTTTAGAACTATTCAATATTTCTCAAAAGAAGTCGTTTTACTGACCTTTAACAATAGGTGGTTAAAATGATCCCATTGCATGTTTTACTAAACAGATCAGAAAAATGTTGATTGTTCTTGTACTTTGCTAACGATTAGTTTGAAAACACAAAAAGCGCGTAAAATCATCTAAATCAACAAATTCAAGACCCGCCGCATAATGGGGGATCATTTTACTAGTTATAATTTTACACACAAAATGGGAATAATTTTTGCATAAAAAAGGGGATCATTTTACCCGAAACGACATATTTGAATATCGTCATAAAAAAGACCTTAAAATTTACTATACGCATATCAAAATGACCTTATTGAAACTTATTAAATATGCAGTATAATTAATATTTTTACTACGAAACACAAAACAGCTTATACATTGCTATAAGTCTTTGTTGAACGTGGAAGCCATCTATCGATAAATATACTATATGGCTTTAATGGTTCACTTAAAACAATGAGGTTCATTTTACCCTGAGGGCTCATTATAAAGCACTTTCTTTTACTCCTAATTCAATTCTATACGATTTATGTGGATGTAAAAAATCTAAATGGCAACACCAACTCTATTCTCTTCCATTCAATATAATTTAAATAAATAATTACTATATTATATTATGATTATATGTATAATTAAAAGTGCATTCACTTTTATATATTTTTAGAAAAACCATACTTGTACGGTAGGTATTGTAAGGTGATATACTAGTTAGTCTAGCTAAGTTGTTGAATGATAAAGTCATTTAAATATTAAATAATAAATGTTTTCAGACAAATCACATTCAATATGTCACATGAATTCTATACTGTAATAAAATATATGATAAATTTATTAATGAAACATAGTAGCAGAAAGTATTATTTTAATATTCAAACAGGTGATGTCCTGTTTGTGAAAAAGTATCAATTTTTATCACTTTATAAGGTAGTGTTAATAATGGTAAACAACTAGTGGAAATCTCAACAGTGCTGTCAAATCATATCGATTAAAAGTTACCCTTTAAATAATTGTAGATCCGATAAAAAATATGTTTATTTCCATTTGTGCTAAAAAAATTTCAAAATTAGTTTAGAAAAAAATATTTTTAAATTTGTGAAATTATGACATTCATTCATGATACAAGTCATTGATATTGAATATTTGTTACTTTTTAACATATTCATTTCAACAGGTGACCACTAGAATCAATTCCTTGGAGATTCCATACTATATTTCATCCTTAATATTCTTGAATTTCAAACAGGTTGAAGCTCAAGTTTACTATCATGGAAAATTAAAATTTATGGTGAAAAATGCCATATAAGACGATACCTTCGACGTAAAAACTTAATCGATAGAATTAAAAGTTGCAAAAAAACAAAAATTTCCTGTTTAATTAAAAATTAATTTTCAATGAAAACTTATTTTATTATATCAATTTTAATTGTGGCGCGCCATTCAATATTTTGCTGGAACCCAGACAAGTTACTTGCTTTCAAAATTTTTGTCCTAAACGACAACATTTATAATTTTTAGCCGCTCTGAAATAACGACACGACTAGCCCTTAGACCTTAGGAGCTTTTAAGTTAAAAAATCTGATAATGCCCGCTCGAAATTATAACCGCTATAATATTTAAATAATATACTGGTCCTCTTTGCACAAAAAGCCTAAAGTTTCTCCATCGAATTCCCAAGATTGATGAGTTCAACTTTTGGAGCCAAAAATTTTATACCAAATGTCTGCAGGTCAAATAACAGTGATACCCTAGTTAAATGAAGGTGATAATTCAATCTAGAGTGGCCTGTCAAGAGTCGTATCACCTTTCTCAACTGTGTTCTAGTGAGTCTCAATCGAGCATAGTTGAATGCTGTAAATAACCACAGGTAAATTCGCTACAATTTAAGAGTGCTTTCATTTTTTTAGAGAAGCAAGTTTTACTAATATTTGGCAATCTGTAATTGTTACAAACAACATTCTGATCCCACAAATAAGTATTGCTGATTCTTCTCATTACGTCATTGCATCAATATATTATAAAAAGTGTCAATTATAATAAATATAAAAATTCAATGCCATTCTCATATTTAAGTAGTTTTATTGGTTATTAATTAGGTAGTTTCATATTGATTAATTAATTATTTCTTGATTTCTTTTAATTGTAAAAAACAAATTTTTTTAATTCAGAATACATCTCGTTTTTTCTTTGCAATACTTCGATTTTTTAATTATTATGCTAAAAATTATAAATAAATATTTCTTTAATATTTTTTGAACGCAAGGCCTTCAAATTAAAGCTATAATTTGTACAAGCACGCGCTGTTTTGTAATTTTGTTAATTTTTTTTGTTGTCATACGATTCTAGAATGTTAAAAATTTATACAAAAATAAAATTTCCCATTTTAATTAATTAAATAAATTACATTTTGGGGATTCACGGAGATTAAAAACTATAAAATAAAATGGCTTATTGAATGAATATACCAGGAATAAACCCAAAACTTCTCTCTAGATTTTTTTCAAAACCTGAATTATCAAATAATTTAACCTAATACAAGTTCTTGCATCACTTCCATATTACAAAAGAAGTTTTTGTGATTATAAGAAAGCATTCTTGGACGACTATAGAATCCAGGACCACTAAAGGCGTCCGAGAATGTGCTTTTTGTAACGGACATGGCAGTCAGTTTACTATTAATTATCCAAGTAATTAACGGTGAGTATGGCCTACCTAAATGGTTTGTTATATTAATGAAGGCTGGTTTTAAAACCACTTGAAACTCCAAAATTTGCTTGAATTACGGATTTCAAAATAATTGACTATTCACGTTTCCGAATCCGTACTTGCCTACGTAGACAAGAGAATAATTTTCTTAAAAACTACAAACCTGTATCCTCGATTTATTATAATTTTAATGGGTATAAAAACTATTAAAATGATTTTGATCGCATTCAGTGTCAATATTTTTCACCGATTTTAATAATCATTATTTTTAGTGTCTTTTGAAAACTGCGAAAATTATCCTCTTTCATTTTCAAGAAATCTTAACTAAGCGTCAAACCAAGTATTAAATCCGTCCAACACATTGCTTAAGGTCAAAATAAGTTAAGGCTATGTACTTAGGTTATTAAAAATTTGTGTAGGATCGATTTACTAGCTACGTATGGTTAATGGTACGTTTACAAAATAATTGAAAATATCTATATGCTGTGGGTTTTCCCAATGTACAATTATATTCCATCGACACTTTTTGGGTTCTCCGATTTACAGAGTCGTAAGTGTAATCCAAATAAGAAAAAAATTTACACCTTACTTCAATTGTTAAATCAAATCAGTTTGTTTAAGCCTTTATATGAAACAATATTACTTTTATATGAAACACAAAAATAAACAATGGTAATTAAATTAAAATAGAAAATTTCAAAAAATAGTGATCTATTTTTATCGAAAAAAATTCAATTGATGTCAATAAATATTGTCCGTATTTATAGATAAAAAAAAGTTTCATTTGTAAGAATACGGTACCGAAATTTTAAGTGCCGGGTGCCAGTTTATAAGCTTCATCCTCTTTTTTAATCTTAGGATGCCGAATTTTGAAAAATAAAAAATACATATTTAATCATTTTTATTATAGATTATTTTAAAACAAAAATATTTTTTAGTTCGATGGTTCTGACACAGACTTTTCCCTTGATAGACTTGACAGAACTTCCTAGAAATTTAATCCTATACTTTTATGCGATTAGAGGACGTTCTGGAAGGCAGCCTGTAAGATCATATAGAGTATAAAACTCTGAGTAAAAAAAGGTATCTTTGGTTTTTCAATCGCGATGCATCATTAAGAAAATATAAAATAAAAAACCTTAAATTTTGTAGAACATATTAACTACAATTTATCTTTTTTTAAAATTTTAAATTTTAAAATAATATTCAGAGATTGAAGACATTTCTATTTGTAATAACTGAATGCGGTCATTGCAAAACACCTTTGAGTTATTATTCTACACAATGCTTCCACCAGAATCAAATTTTTTATGCGTATTTCTGATTCTAATTTTTTGTCAGGCAAAGAATGTCTTCTCAATATTAGATTTCCAGAAGTACTTCATTAATCAAATACGGAAGTATTACATGCTTAGAAACACACATTTCTCGCTACCCAAAATTTCCTCATATGGAAATCATTTCTTAGTAATATTATTAAAGAATTAAATTAGTTTTTTCTCGAAGCATAAGAAATTATAAAAATGTTCTAAATTTCAGTGTTTCTAAAGTATTGGAATTCAAAGTCCGAAGAAAAATTTAATAAAACATATTCATAACAAAATAAAACAATTCTAGAGAAAAAATAATTTCAAACAAAACATCACTGAAGAAGTCCACCTGTCTAACGTTAGTTATTCTGGCCATATGTACATGAACACGATTACTTAAAAGCAAAAGAAGACAATTCGCTATAATTGAAAACCAAAATCGGTCATTGAAATTAAATTGTAAAAGCAATAGCACTGTGCATGAGTTTTATTGGAGGCGTTTCCATGGTAACGAAACACTACTTTATTAATATAATTGTATGGATTGCATTTATGGCTAACATTGAAAATGTAATATTATTGTCTGACAATTTTAAATAAGTAATTATGATAATTTGCATTTAAAAAATTAATATTTGTGCAATTTGGTCTCTTATTTTCACAATTTTTAATGCAACAATTGTTATTTTTCAATAACTTTAATTTGACATTTATTATAACATTTACATGTAAAGAATTGCAAATTAGTCATAACAGCCTCCTTTAATGCCAAAATATTACACTTAAAGCGCTGGCGTCGATTTAATTGTCCTTACGATAGCTACGATGACTACGCACACAACGAATACATACTGTGCCCTGAATTGCTTCATTTTATACTTAGTCGATTATTTCACATACCAATAGTTGGATATAGAATATTCTTCAATTGTTTTTTAACAATATAGCAGTAGTTATTATTAAAAAAAAAAACAAACATGTTACTTATGTGTGGAATAAAAGCTTAGTTCAAGGATGGTCATTTGTAGGAATTTCACATAATGTTATTTTATTATATTCAATTTTATATTGAGTGCGAAATTTATTCATGATTAATTAGTAGTATTAAAGTTTAAACTATCATTCTTTTAGTGTTAAGGTAGTTTTATAGAATGACTGCGGCGCTATCAAGTTTATTTATATACATTACATATAGTTTCATAACCAGTATAATTCAATTTCATCAATTCGAAATTTCGTTAATTCAGATTATTTTGTTCTTAATATACTTAAGCCGTTGTATAGCAAAAACCGCAATGATAGATTTTATAATCATATAAACAATACTTTCTAGAATGGCTACCAGTTACTACGAATGTATGGTTTCGAATATTTATATTGACGATCGATTAAGTTCTCGATAAATAGAATAATTGTTCAATAGCGCAAGGTCCTTGACGAGTATTTGATTAAAATTCAGAAAGTTACAAACTGCTCTTTTAAATGTCTTCAGAAAGCTACAAACTGAGATTTTTTGGACTTGTTAGTAACATCTTTTACAAAAAATTTCAAGTTCCTACATAATAAAGTTCTTTTATTTTCTTAAATAGAAAGTAGCTTATGGACTTTGAACGTTGACTGCTAGTAGCCAGTAGCCCTTAGCGACGTCGATCTGATCTGTTTTTTAGAAAATTTATTCGGGAGGTAAAAATTCCACCCTTTGTTTCCGATTAAACCAAGTTCTTTTACCTAGTAATAAATAGTTCATCAAATATTACGTTCAAATTTGTTCCCAAAAACATATTTTAAATATTTAATACTTGAGATTCGTGTCAATGCAAAGCTACAGACATGGTTTTCTTGATTTTTTAACAGTTCATGAACCTTAAACTGTATAAAATGGACAAAACAAATTATTTGGAAACAGCATTTAATCGATATGAAAAATCTATTGAACTCACTTCTAAACAAGCCGTAGGTAGGGCTTGGTGCGAAATCGATATCATATTTCTGGTAATACGCTTCGATCGACACTTCAACGAAGTCGATATCATTTTTTGTTCGCGCGATATCGACGACGAAAATAGAAAAAATTGTCTACGGACGTACGTATGTACGTACACACACTCCGACACACACTTTTAGGACACACAGACAACTTTCTTGGAATACAAATGTTTGTACTGAAAAAATCCTTTATCCTTTAACCCTTAATTAAGTATACTGATCTGGAAAAGATTAAACGTTTTCAAAGTATGGTTTTCAATTTCTGGAGATGAGCCGAATGACCTAAAAAAAATAGAAAATAATAATCTAAATTCAAACAAGATTCAGCGATCTTTTATACTAAACTCAGACATGCTATACAAACATATGCTAAACGTTTCATATGTGCTACAATATAGTACACTCTTTTCGGCTCAGTCGTAGATGGCTGAAAGTTAAAAAATCAAAAAATCGATGTTTTGAGGGCTCTATGAATTGGTTCTCGAAGCTCAATGTAATCATAGTAATGAATAAATTAATTTAAAAAATGTTAAAGTTAAATTATTTACAATCAATTATCTCAAAACGTGAAATAATATACCTCACACATTGAAATTCATCTTCATCTTGATTCGTTTGCAATTATTTTTATTTTCATATTTATATAAGCTCGTCTACTCCATGCTCTTCTGTCCTACAAGATTTAAATATTAATAGATACCTGTTGAAATTTCAAGACAAGATTTTTGTTTCTTTTATGTTTCTCAACGAATTATGTATTTTTTATTAACATGGTTTCGGTGTTACAATTTTCTAATAACATATTTGCCTAAACGTTTTTAAAAAAACTGCGTTATGCATTTTTTTAATTACCGATTTTATATTATCTAATTTCTAAATTAATAAAGTTTGTCTAAGTTCCAAAAGAAGTTACGAATTTTTATTCCTAAAATTTGACCTTAAATATCTTGATTCATTAGGCTCCGACTCATGCTCAGAAAAATGGTATTCTTGGCTCAAGTCTATTTAAAGAGAAACGAAAGTCAAAAAAAGGTTGACGATTGTAAAAGGTAGGAATGAGCTACGAATGATAAAAATCTTTTCATTCGTTTGAAGATTATTAGCTCTTTACTTTGTTATTCCATGAATTAAATTTCTGCCTTGATAATTTAAAAATATGTTATATTAGAATAGGGGTTCGCTTATAATTTTTAACACACTTACAATCAGACAGGGAACGTTCAAAAAAGTTGTTAGTTTTATATGTTTATATAAGAATATGTTTCTGTTAATTAAAAATATAAACTTTTTGTAAATTTAATAATTAATATTTTGTTGAACAGAGTTCGCCTATTCAGGCGAAAGAAAATAAATTTACAAGGATTAGTAATACCGACAATCAATTTCATTGTTTTCATTTCAATATCCTATACCAGTGAAGCTTTGTTCCATACTATGGGTCGGGACAAAGAGGAATGATTATCGATCAAAAAATCAACCGGGCGTTGGACCACTACTTTTTTTCTGACAGTGAGAGATGCACAATTTAAAATTTAGGAAGCTTATAATGAGGGCGTCCAATTCTTCTTAAAGCCGGGCAAAAAGACGATAAATTAACGAGACGTGGTAGTAAATTTTTAACATCAGTGTTGCAATTCTCTCTTTCTCCTCTGACTCTCCTCCTCTTTCCTCTGCGTCAGCGAATTTGGTAACCACTAGACTATTTTCTATTTCTTTCCGTAGGCACGATTTTCACAATTCAGTTGATTTTTGTTTTTGTATCAATTTCGCCATGATACCGTTTAAAACTCGTTGGAATTGCGCTCAATTCTTTTCAATTTCAATTCACATTATCTTGCACACCAATGATGCTTTAAGTATTGCGAATATGGGGTACTAACTACAACACGGTATTTTATCGAATCTTGATCTTACAAAAAATCTTGATCTTACAAAATAACCAAATTGACAAAAATTGTTTTTTGTTGTTATACTTTATTTGAACATAACAGAACCAACTGTATGTGAATAGGACTGACAGGCCGTGAAGGTTGACCAAAAAGGTCGGTACCTCATTATATAATTAAATTTTTGGAACAGAATACCAAAAGTAAAATTCTTCGGTGATATTAGAGCACGATTTGTTATAAGTAATATACAGAGGTTTTGCTGTATTCCAACGGTAGATAAACGAATAATTTGATTGATTACTTATTTATTCATTAGTTTAATATTAGAATATCAAAATCTTAATGTATGTTTTATTTGTTATCTTTAATAAATATGAATCATTATTTGTATGGTATGAAAAAAACCCTGAATTGTAAGCCGCTTTATTTTAGCAAAACACGCTTGCGCAAGAATTTCTTTAGTGTTCTTAATTCTCGTAGCAAGCAAATGTATCAGCTTTTGGATATATTACGATTTGGATGTATTACTACAATTTTTGAATTTTCGAGTATTTTCAAAGGAAGCGTTGAATAATATTTTTTGGTTTCTTTTTGAAATTATTCGTTAGTATGGCTCTAAATATAATTTGGTATAAAATACAATTTATATCACGATCAAAAATAATTAATACGCCTGAGAAATATAATTAAATAAAGAATACAAACTATACTTTATTCATAGAGGTATCAACAATATCAATCATGCTAGCTGGCAAGATGGATTTTTAGATCCGTTTGGATATGTCGGATCGTAGTTTTTATGATTGTATTCATTTATTAGGTACATCTATTTTGCATTTCATTATGATATCTTCAATTTGAAAACATTTAATATATTTGATGATTTTGGAGGAAGAATATTCTTCCAGATCAGTTTCCGAAATTTTGTAGAGATATATTAATATATGATATATACAGGATGATCTTTTGACTGTATCGACCTTTGTTTTCGAAAATGAAATGGAATATAACGAACAGGAAACACGTTTCTGCTAGTAAGGGGAAATTAAAGTATAGAAGTTATTTAGTTTATTTTAAGAAGGCTTTATCACGGTCAAACATTTGTCAACTTTGTTTTTAACACGCTTTGATTAGTTTCATATGTATGTTAGTATATTAGTATGTTGGTTAGTTTATAACGGAAACTTTGAACATCTTTTTGACCACCTTCGAAACTTCAGATTAGCTCGAAATTTGGCATACTTCTCAAGAACCTATGAGAATATAATAATTAAATAACTTTATTTGATTTTCTTGATCAGGATTTTCTGGATTTACGATTTCAATATCTGAAAATATATACATTTATTTGCGCTCCCACCATATTTATACTGAGTTCTTGATAAATAAATAATAGTCTAAAAAGGTAGAAAATAATTTCTTTAAATTAAAAAAAATCATTTTATCGTAAAAAAGCGTGGGGTGTGCTTATGATATTTTATAATGACTTATTATTTCCAATTTCCGTAACTGTGTGGTGATTTATAATTTTATATTTTTAAATACATGGTCACTGAAAAATTAATTAGTAAAAAAAACATTCCTTTTTCAAATCAAGTATAGTTTAAATCGAAGCCACAATAAATAAAAATAAAAAATTGTTTTAAAAACTGATTAATCGTCATTGAATCCAAATTACGAGATTAAATTATTATTTAAAATAAATTATATGGCTTTTTTTTTGTGAAGTACAATACCAAAAAAGTAAAATTTATATTTTATCATGGCAATTATATTACATATTAACCATACGAGTACATATTGTCATGTTCAGTTAAGATTATCTGTAATTTACACACCTTAAACAGAAGAAATTGTATTATAAAATGCGAATGCTGTTCAATGTTGTAGTGAACTTTTAGTTTATTGAGAGACAAGGAGTATATAAAATATATATAAAGGTATGCGAATGTCAAAGGGTGAAATTCGTAATCCTTATACCGTCTAGACAAAAACAAAATGTTTAAATTCTTCTAAATTATTTACAGTTAATTAAAGAGAATTGGAAAAAATACACTTGTACTAGGAGTTGAGTCCAAAACCCTCGACACTCACATTAAAGTGTGTTTTCTGACACTCACATTAAATTTCTGAGCCAGTGGTTATGGTATGATGAAAGGAAATGATGGTCACTACACCGATAGTCGGGTGCGTAATCGAAGGGTTTACCGACATCTGCTTCTTTTAATCAACTTCTATCATGGCATACTTTTTAACTTCCAAACTTATTAATTGGAAAATTAAAGTGTGATGATTTTCAAGAATGGCCGAAGAAAAATGAGTAGCTAGTAAGAAACAAAATTATATTTGTAAGAAATTCTTTTAATTTTCTTGCAATAAGACCCCGACTACCAGCGTTGAGAGTGTCGTGACAGTATTGTGTCAGTGTTTTAAAGTTTATTTGGTAAAGTTTTGTAAGATTGGCCGATTGCATCTTTTGGTGGTGACATACATAAATATATATTATATACACTGTTTTGTTACCGACAATACGTGAGAATATGCAGAATGGCTACGTCAAAATCATGTGTGCTCATATCAAAGTCAAAATAGCCGGTCGTCCCTATAATACAACAACAAATATACATTTTACCCTGTAGCAGCTAGGCCTGAGAGTTGCAACCAACACACATACAAACAAGCTAAAAACTCCATCTATTTTGTTTGTTGCAAAAAAAAAAAAAGATGTTGTTTTTTAAATAATATGTTAACAGATTCGATAATCATGAAACAATTTGTAAGGTAATTTTTTTAAGATATAAAGTTTTTCATTTTTAGTTTCACATTATTAACGATAATTGTCAAAAATGTCTGTGAACGAATTCATTTTGCTCTATTTAGTACACTTCATACAAAAAATAAGTATAAGACCATATAAATTTGCAATCGAGATATAGTTCAGAACGTATACGGAGTACACTATGTGCTTGACAATTTTTTTATGTAATATGTTAGTAATGCAAGTTGTATATGTACTCGGTATATTCGTTGCAAAGCAGGAAAATTCAAAAATTATATTTAGAAAATGAATTCAAGTAGTAGATCCAAAGTCATCTTTAACCTTTTGGAGGCGCTGGTCACATAGTAATAACGGGTTTCGAGAACTCACTCTTTTTTCTATGCATATGATCACGTCATTACTGGCATACAGAAAAGAGGAAGGCTCACTCTTTGTGTTGGAGTGTATAAACAAATTGATATATTAAAAAAGGTTTGCGTATTTTGATAGTTGCCAGTCTTTCAATGTTCAATTGAACGTCATTAAATTATATAAAACTAATAAAAGAAACTTAGTAGTTCAGTTGGTTAAAGCGTAACCAATTTCGTTTTTGGTATGCCAAGGGTAGAGGGTTCGATTCCTGCCATCACAACAACAATTAATTTAATAAATAGTTGTGATGGGCTGGAGTAGTGCATGAAAATTAAATTTTAAAATTGTAGGTACCATTTTAAATATATGAGCATTTTGAAAATAAATAAAAATTATGTAATAAGCTGCACTTCCAATTGGATTTTAAAGCTTATATATTTATTTTTATGTACTTTCATGTATTATGCTTAAGTTCTTTGTGAAGTTTGAATGATTAAACATAAAGATCCATTTAAAACTTCTTATTATTCCTTTGTATATGTAGATAAAAACATCGTAGATCAACGTTTTCTGGTCCATTTCTCTTTTGGAATTAGACAACATCTACTTTTTGAAATGTTAACCCAAATATATGACAAGTAACTTAGTTTTTTTATTTAAAAAAATTGTTTTAACTTTCTATCAATTTGGCAAATGATGGTTCGCTGGTCAACACTTTTTAGTTAAATGATTAAAGCCTCCTTGAAACTTCGAGAGTGGATTTCTTTCGGTGAGTCTACCTCTACTAAACTTTCTCAAGTTGAAAACCGTTAGCTTTGATTTCTCTACCATAGTGCTTTAATCTGAGAAAATGTATTGCTTGATTTTCAAAATCAACGATCAGGACCGATATGTGAGAATATAAAATTGATATTCATAAATATTTTTTGAATGGTTATATAATTAAACCATGCGAGTTTCTTATAGTTTATTGTGGTCTAATAAACGTGATTCAATAATAATTGTCAGAAAACTATAAAACTGAAAATAGTGTAGTAAAAAATTTTTTCGTTCAACAAAAATCAATTAATAGTTTTAAAACGACGTTATAAATAGTTCAAAAAAAATCTCAATAAATTCAAATCTAAACAAATATAAGCATATTGGAAAAAAAGCACTTAAGATGAATATTATGTACCTGTTATAACAGACAAAATCAATCACACAAGGTTACAATTTACAGTGAAACATTTCAAAACAAAAATATTGATAGATTTGGTTCTAAAATTATTTAGTTAAATAAACCCTTCTTACTTTAAACTTCTTATATTAACACTCTGAAGAGTCATTTAATCGATGAGCAATTTATTCGACGAGCAATTTTTTTTAAAATAATTGTCGTTAAAAATCCTTATTGTCGTATGAATGATGACCGATGTTTTCGATCTAAAAAAGAAATTGATTAGCAATTTGTTAATGAAGCTTGTAAATTTTACATAACTATCTACAAATTAAAGAAGCTTTCGGTTCAAAGGAGTTTGAGGGGAAGGGGTTAAATACTTGTTGAATTCGATTGTACGAACGAGTTAATGTCGTTTCAACTGGACAGTGAAAATACACTACACATTGACCTTAATAATTGATTTATCGAAAGATAAATTTGGTGAACAAATGTTATCTTCATTGGTGTAGTGCAATTTGAAGCCACTAGCTTTATTGTTTAAGGGCTACCGGAGTATTTGGTTTCCCCCAACAAGTCAGAAGAGAGCAAGTTAATATTGAAATATTTGGAATAATGACAGAAATTCGTAGTAATTTGGTCAAAATTTAGTATTGAATGAGACGTTGGAGTAGACATGAAATCAATCTCAAACTGGTATCGAATGTACTTTAATGTGCACCCTTTTTGTACTTACATCAAGTTACCAAGTAGCTAGATTGAGCCACATTGTGTATAATGGGTCAATAATGCAGCAAAATTTTCAGTTTTTATCGTTGTATTTAATTACCAAATTATCTATCTCACTTATTTTAATTTTATTAAAAAATGCACATTTGATATTGGGTTGGGTTTAATAAAAATTATAAAAGTGAGATAGATAATATGATAATTAAATGAAACGATAAAGATATATTATCTTTTTAAGTGCTTTGTCATTGGATAAAATTGATTTGGTTAACTATCTCGGAAATGAGGATTCTGATCAAAATTTGGTAAATAATTTTATCGTTCGCTTTTATAAACTAATTTAGGAAGTTCAGAGTTCTACAGGCAATTATAGAACATCCTCTATAAACACAATATAAACAAAAACTGATGAGACGAGGATTGACTGTAATAGTCTAGAAAAAATAGTGGCAAGTCATTGTTGGTGCTTTATGTGGAAAAGAATATGATCTATTGTCATAAGAAAGGAATAAGTTATATAAACACAACATTAAAAAAAATTGAAGAATTCCATTTTACTGTGGCTGTTGTTCTTACTTTATGGGGGATGAAGTAAGCGGTTTTTTTTATTATTATTTACACCTATATCACCAAACAAAGGTATCCTGCATTAGGGTGTGTTTAACTTTATTATTTATAAGAGAAATATATTGACCGACAAACAAAAATGATAATTATGCTAACTATCATTTACCTTCGAAGAATTTATATTGCATCCACCATCTATCTTCAATGTTATATTTTGTGCCTTTTGGATATTTCCCATGTATGCTGTAACTTAACTTGGCCATAACTTTTTTTATTTTTGTTTAAAACACAAACCATTCCGATATTAAATAAATATGGATATATACGATACTTTAAATATATATTGAGTGTTAAAAAATTTGCTCCATAACTTACTTTAGAAAAATAATTGAATTCTGTTTTCAAAATAAATAAATACTATTTTAAAAACAAAGATATTTTTTATAATGAAAACGGTAAGAAATAATAAATTTCAAAATTACCAAAGTAGAAATGTACCTATCTAAATATCTTACTCTTCCAAGCGCTTCCACCATCATTAGCAATTAATTCATTTCCAGGTGCTTACACAACTTTGAATATCCTCTGACTGAATTTATCCTCTTATTGATAAGTTTTTCTTTTCACATGTTCAGAATCAAAATTAATGAGTGGCCGAATTTTAGTCCCATCAAAGTCACTTCTTCTGTGAAATAAAATTTCTTTTCATTTTTCTTACAATGGTTTCTAAACCATGGGTCGATGGCTGAGTTGATTCTCTATTTTCTGCTGCATAGATATCATAGGCGCTGTTTAATAATCTGACTAAATTTATATTTTCTTCTTTATTCGCAATATTAGAGCAATTCGCAGAATCAGTGTTTGTAATCTTTAATTATATTGTATATTTGGTCATTTTCTACCATATTAAGCACTTCCTTAAACTGTAAAAATGTTGAAGATATCTTTCAGAATAATTGGCATAGTTTCGATGCACCCCATACATCTTGTGCTATGTGTGATCATTGTCTTTTAATAGTATAATTATGATATTAACATTATTTTATAGTTTTTAATCATTAAATCAAAAAACCAAAAAAGATTTTGATTGTTTTACATAATATTTATTACTACAGTTATAATAATTTTTATTTTATTTTTGGTGGTTAAAATTTTAATTTTTATGTTATTCTGTTGTCCTTAATAAAAAATTTATCTAGAATATTCTGTATTTATGGGTTAAGGTGGTAATCTTTTAAGTTATATACTTAAACCACATAATATATCAGACAGATTACTCCCTAATTTATAGTTTTAAAATTAAGATAGATACCAAAATAAACCTATTTTATTATTAACGTACTAAAAAGCAAAAATAATTAAATAGGTGATAAATTGTGGCGCTTGTTATGTATATTTATTTGAGAAAATAATTGCTTTAACGTCAAAACATTGTCTGCTATTTAAAGTTGCTTAATTAATTTTTTGCTTTTTAAAATATGTTATTTGGCAGATTCTGATACCACGCAATTTAACTCTCATTTTAAACTTTTGCAAATTTCACTTGATATTTTTATTTCATCTTTTACTAATAATATTTTAATTTATAAAAATCTTGCCAAAATGTATTTATTTTGTGATGAATTTCCATCTCGCGGGTCAACTCATCTCCGAGTATTACAACTTCATTCATAATTTAGAAAAATATGCGTAATCAATATCCTCCTACCTCTATCGTATACCTACCCCATTCATAAAGTTTAAAAATATTGCAACGATTTTCCGTAAGTTCTATAGAATAGAAACATCACTGAATGAGTTCTTTGAAACTGGGATACATTTTCTGTTAATTTCAATATTTGGCATGCTAAATATACAGTTTGCCGCATTTATTTATAAGAATATCGATTCAAAATTTTGCACATACAGGGTGATGGGTCACATGTTTTTTAGATACTTAACCGATATCAAAACTTTAAATTCAGCTTACTCATATCAATGCTTCCGTATCCTCTGTACATATGAAAGTGACTGTAATTTTCATGGTACATAATAGAGCATTTCATCGATTTGCTTTTGATTCGAACAGTTGTCAAAAAATTATTCAACCTAAGAAAGTAAAATATATTTAGCGCTTTTTGACAAGGATATAAAATATGTCTTTACTTGATTGAAAACAGTCCGAAACAAAAAAGAATCATTTGTAAATGAAAAGCCCTACTTCTCTTTTCCATGTTCTATTTTTGTTAGTTCCACAGAAGTCTTAGATTCCAGATTCAATTTCTTTGTTTTCTAGAAAAATGTTTTCCACGATATATAATAATATAACATATTTGTATGTTTCAATCCACAAACATGCTCATTTATAGCGATAATTGGAGATTTTTAAACTGAAATTAAGGAAAATCTATGAATTTTATGAAAACGGTTACGGTTTGTATGATAGAATTTCAGAATTTAAATTAAGAATAATCAATAAATGATTCGTAAATAATTCTTTTGAAACAATAACCATAGAAATTTCTTATAATATCTCAATCACTTTTTAATTAACAAATGGATTTCTATTAATAAAAAAAATAATTAAAAATCATAGTGTTAAAGGTTATTTTGAATATTTTATTCTAAATAATCATTGCCTATGTTGTAGATCATAATTTATCATAGATCAATGTTTTTCTGTGTAACTCAGCATGATTTTCACAAAGAATACAGAGCAGTGATTATGAATATTTTTTAAGTTTGTCTATTTCTAATAATATAACAATATAGGATATCGAAAAACAATCAAATGATAATTAATCTATCCAAACAATATTTAAAGTTAATAATAATACATAATAATATTTAGATTACAATGGAAAACATTTCTTAAATACTGGAGTAAATCTAAGCAAAAAAAGGCTGTTTTATGGATTAAAAGTTCGAGCAGCGAAACTTTGGGGTTTTTCTTTTCACATCAAAATAAGTATTTTTTGAAATTTTTTACTTTCCCGGAGTGGTGCAACATGTTTAAAAAACAAAATAGCGTCAAAAATGAAATTTTTTTCAGAAATTTTATCATTTTTATTTTATATTCGCAAAAGGAGACATCGGTGCATATCCAAATTTGGTAGGTTTGTAGTCCATGTTAAGAACTACGCCTCATAATTTTTTGGTGGGGTTTCGTCCCTTCCCCTCCCAGTTATATATATACGTATACATACATATGGTAAAACAGTTCATTTGACTATAACTTGAAAAATATTCGATTGATTTTAATGAAACTAATATCAATAGTAGGTTTTATTACTTACAAATTTCGGTTAAAATTTTAGCGAAATCCGTTAAATAATTCAGCCAAAATTTCCAATTTAGGGAATTGTTTAAAATGGCTGCCATTTTATGCCATTTTGTCCTATGAGGTTGGGAAGTAAAAAATTTCAAAAAATACTTATTTTGATGTGAAAAGAAAAACCCCAAAGTTTCACTGCTCGAACTTTTAATCCATACACAAGGCGCAATTTCACTCTACTAAAATATCTATCGTACGAGTTCATTCATTTAAATGGCGCTATGGTTTGAAATAAAAATATATTTACAGTTTCAGAACTACATAGACCAAACTAATAAAAGACGGTTACGAAGATACTTGCTCTCAGGAACTCATCGGTCGGTGGTATCCTTAAAAACTGGCCTTAAAGTAAGTTTTAGAATTAAGTATGTTTTTTTATTATATTTTTAAATTAAAACCAAAAAATTTCATGAATAAGATATATAAGTTTGGAGTTTGCTATCAAAATGAATTGCATTCAAAGACGAGTTTAAATGATAATTTAAATAAAACCTGCTGAAAATTTTCTGTGATGAAACAAGAAATTGAGCTGCAAAACAATCATGAATTTCTAAATACCATACGATCGGATCGCAAAAAATACCTAAAAAAAATTAATCTTCCCAAATTACTGCATAAATTTTTATTCGTGCGTGAAAATACTTAGACAGCTGCGGTTGATGTATCTCAATTGGCATTACAGCCGTGTTTTATAGTTAGATTGGGTTAGGTTATAGTGGCTGTCTACGGCTAAAATACACTTAGATCATAATGTTTGTTGTGGGACCCAATTAATAAAGATAGCTGATTTCCAACCACTACCCTATGAACCATCTGAACCTAATAATTTTAAAAGTATTTTTAGTTCAAACCGTAGAAGTGTTCAAAGAATGGTAGACCCAAGTGAGTCAATTTTCTAATAACAAGAGAATGACAATGACAAAGAAGTTGAGTCATCATCTCTTCTCTCTCTTTGTCTTGGCAGCTGCTGCAGTAGTGCTTGCCAGTGCCTAGTGATAGCTACAATGATATTGCTTATTGAGGCCCTTGGAAGTGAGATAATATCTTTAGAGCGCATAAAATTGTACCCTGACCAGATCTTTAAAACAGTACCGCAAGTACGCTTTTCCACCTACTTCAATTTTCATATCAGGTTCATGTTGTCATGTATCGATAATTTTGAGAGAAGATCGAAGTTTAGTGCTAGCTTTAGCAGATAGACAGAGTTAAGGGATTTTGTCGCTGCTTAACTGTCAATGAAAATAGTAATGTCAGCGCAAGTTTAATTGTTGACTCTTATCCAGTCAAATATCTCATTTGTTGCTATCACTTCCGCTTAATGGACGCTTTAGTAATCTGGAAGTTGAAATGATAAGTTCTGGATTTTTAGAATAAACTGCATAACACACTGTAACGTAGATCTATCCCAGCTTTTATAGCTTAGATTCATAAGACCATACTCTTTAGTTCAAGCAAGTCGTCGTCCAATTTCTGTGTGTTTTAGAGAACTTCTCATTAATAATGTACGTCTATTTTAAAGTACAGTTCCATGATAACTTCCCATGGCCTCAAATTATTTCAAATTAAACAATGTATTTTTATATACTTACCAGTTTAACATTTTTGAACGCCAATTACCTATTGACTGCAATAACCTATTGAAGTATAGACCAGGCAACTTTATATCAGTAACATAAAATTTATGGTTATTAAAACAGGCTAATTTGTGCCTACATCGATTTTTCCAAGAAGATAACTAATACTGCTAAAAAATATAACCATTTAACCAAAATTTTATAATATGTGTATTTACTGTTAAAAATACCGACTTTAATAAAAAAAAATTTTTTCTTTGTATGTAAGTCATTTAATAATTACAACCCTTATTTAAGGGTTTGCCAATATGGGTTTTATTATGGTTTTTAAATTGTAATTGTAGGGAAAGTTAAATTTTTATTATTATACGATCTAAATTGCAGATTTTGTAGCTACCATTAATTTTTACAGTGGTTTTGACCTATTTTATAAAAAATGAAAGTTTATTACAGGTGTCATTTGTTATTCAAACAGAAGGTTTTTTTTTGCAAAGATATTTTTGAAATTCATTCATAAATTTCTAAACTAGAAAGGGGATGTTGTCAATAAAATATCCTAAATAAATAGTTTAAAATAAAATGAAAATTATTTGTAGTCCACTTGTCAATGATTTTTGGTTACAAAGTTGATGGTGTGTTTTGAAAATCGATCTTTATCCAATAACCAATAATTGTTTAAAATATTTTTTAAACAAATAATTTCGTTCAATTAACAAATTCACTAGTACACAGGTATCTTAATTTTGTGTATAAAAGGTGTTTTTTTTTTCATAAGTGATCCTAGACTATACACATTTACACAGTTTGTACGCTTTATCTCACTTAAAGATGTACGACCGCCAGGGCAATTTTGGAAAAATGGCTTGATTTTTTTTATATGAAGTTGGACAAAGTCAAAATCAATTTTGAAAATTTTATGGGGGGTGTCCGATTATTTAAATAAATAGATGAATTCAAAAGTTGGCAAAATTCATCATCAAAGTTGAAAATAAATTAAAAATAATTTCAACCACAAGTCTAAACTTGACTTGGTGTTCGTTCTACCTTAAACTTCAATACATATATTTAAAAATATAAGATCTGTCATGATGATTTAATCGAGGCTGGTTCATGATTGCCAGTCCTTGTCGATTATTTAATCAAGTCTTGGTTTGCCATTTTTGGCCCAAACTTTGGAAAGGGCTTATAAATCAAGCAAGGTCTCGTCCACATTTAGTCAACCGATTTGTTCTTAATGTCACTAGTAAACTATAGGACCAAACAGGTTTCTCATTTTCCGTATTTGACAGTTTTGTGTTACAATACCAAAGTTAAATACGAAAATATCTCACGTAGCGTTAGTTTATACATGAGTTAAAAGTGAGCATCAGTTAATTCAAACCTTTTTCCTAAAATACTTAAGTTACAGAAATTAATGATAAGAATAAATTTATCTTTAATCTTTTAAAAAAAGCAAAACTAGTTCTCCCAATTATTTGTTAGAAATATGAATTATTTAAAACAATTATTATTGTGGTGAGATTATAGTAAATAGCGGCAAAAAATGTAACTTTAACATGAACCTTTAGCTGAATTGAACAAGGGAATTATAACGAAGATTCACAGCAGGGTAGAGAGATACACACGGATACACCTTACGGCAAAATTGTGCTTTATATCACTAACAATAATAATATGATTAAATGTACAGTTTATTTCAAACAGTTTGAATTCTATTTATGTACGCAGTTGTAACGTCTATTATTGTACGTAGGTGTTTTTTGGAACAATGTTCCTTATCGCACGTTATGAATTGCAGAGTCAGTGTTGATTTCTTTATTAAATTACACATACAAACAAGTGACACATACATAACTGATAATCAAGTATAGTACATATTATAAAATTTCCGCCTAAATGGCGCCCTCACGGGTAAACAGTGATGTGAAAAAATGTTTCAAACAAAAGTTGCTTAATTTTTGATAAGAAACATTTTTTACATTTAAACTTTTGTTCTATCTCTAACGGTTTACAAGATGGGTCCTACGGACCCAAGACCCAATTGACCTATGCTGCTCATTTACGAACTTGACCTCACTTTTTACGTCCTGAGTACGCTGTAAAAATTTCAGCTCGATATCTTTTTTCGTTTTTGAGTTATCGTGTCCACAGACGGACAACCGGAAATGGACTAATTAGGTGATTTTATGAACACCTATGACAAAATTAAATTCCTAGCATCATTATTTTTAAGCGTTACAAACTTGGGACTAAACTTAATATACTATGTATATTTCATATATACTTGGTATTAAAATTGTTATCTTTTAGGCTTGTTTTTATTTAACCTAAGAAAATACGCTTGTTGACTTGTGGACCTTTTATCGTGATCTTTTAATTCATATAATAGAAAACTAATAAAATTGTTTAATAATTGTCATAAAAAATTGTAATAATATTAAGGTAATGTCATATCTGATTTTAACCAAGATTTCAAATTCAATTAGCAACTGATCGAGGAGTTTTTAGGGTCCGTCTCTTTCAAAGAAGAATAAAAATTTTGAATAACTTTTCCTTTTAAATGAACAAAGCTCCAGATGCGCAGCTACAAAAGAAAAAAATGAAAGAAACTTTGCACTTGACCTATTTTTTAAAACTAAATTTAGGTTATTTGAAACGAACTATAAAATAAAACTTATTATAAAATAAATTTATTAAAAAACTTTTTTTGATATATGCTACATGGAATTTCAACGGATCTATTTACATGATATGCATGATTTTTGTATAAAAAAATATATTATCTTAACAAATATATTTACCTAAGTACAAAATATCGGATCAAGCTACATAATTAATAGTTAAGAGTAATCTGAAAGAATTCAAATCGAAGGGTATTTTAAATTTATTGTTTATTTTTTTTTTTATAAAAGTACCTAAATTTATATTAGTCAAGTATATTCGATTTTAATATCTTCTAGAAACATTTATGAAACTTTTCATTTCACTCACTATTACACTTGTGTGAAAACCGCTCAAAATGAGATATTGTTATTTAATTTCTAAAATGATCCCTATAGGTCAAGTAGACCTGAGTCATGGATATATTTTATCGCAATCAATAAAATTCGTAATATGTCCATCTCCTCAAGAATCTACGATCAAAAATACGTTCTTTAGTTAACACTTTAATTAAAATCCTTGAAAATCGACCAATCCTTGAATATTTTAATCCTTTAAGTTTTTAAAGTTGTTTATGCTAAGCACTGGGAGGATTGATAAAAGTAAATTTGTTAATTAAGACAAAAACGCAAAAATCTTTAAACGCGACTCGAGTGTCAAATTAATGGAAATTTTGGAAATTTTTTGAGTTTATATTTAAAAAAAAGTTATTGATAACACAATATGCAGGAAAAAAAGAATAATGGCTAGAAACATTTTTCCCAATCACAAAAGTTTTTTGTAAATATCTTTATTAAGAATTAATGATTTAAAGAAATTATTAATCATTTCTACCTTTTAATGACAGTCAAAGACACACACAAAAAAAAGAAAGAAAATCAATATTCATTAATAATGTTTAAACCGAAATTCAAAATGATATTTCAAACTGGTTATAAGATGGTTTGGCTATCTTGTATGAAAAAAAAACACAACCCGTTCATTTAAAAACCAAATTCCTTTTATTAAATTATTATTATTAAACTGATTGATTAAATAATTACAAATTTAACCTGTTTTGTGATTGCAATTAAATAATTCTCTTGTAATAATGAATTTTAACTAATGTGTTCTTATTATTATTATTATTAATATCATATTTTTAATCAACAATCAATATTTTTAATGTTTTATGACTGAAAATTTATTTATGTAATTAAATTTAACATTTAATTTTGTTTAAATATGCGATTTCATTTAATTATATGTCGTGAGAATAAAATTAATCATTTTATTTAAACTTTTCATTAATTTCATTGGTGCTGTGTGCGGCATTGTAAAGCTTTTCTCAATGCTTTATGAATCTTACAGTAATATCTGTCTAGCTGTTTTCCGTTCGATTTATTGGATAATTCTATTACATTTCTACACTGCGCGGAGGTCTTCGATCTGACCTCGACCTTCGATCGCATTAAATTTATTGTTCAAAACAAACTTTGTAGCCATACCAATGTTGCTAGAATAGCTCTTAATTATACACTAAAGTATTCTAGCAAACAAAAACAAAAAATACTCATAAAACAATTGTAGAAAAGTTGAGAATGTCCCTGTAGAAACATCGGGAAAGTCAATGCAACAAAGAAAGTATGATGGTGTAACATGGTAGAAGATCTCTAAAATTGATGTCTTAAAAGCTGCTTTTAAAGAAAGCTCTGCGCTTACGATCACCAAACATATAGGTTCCCGGTACACCATTCAAACTGCTTATTCTTATCGAAATTTCAAATTCTGTTACAAAATCTAACTCCTGTAAATATGTATCCGTAATATATGATCCGCTTTAAAATCAAACTTTTCATTACCAAAACTGTAAAATATTATATCCATAAGCTACTGAAAACTTGTTTTAAAAGTACATAAATACATTCCTATATATTATAAATGTGAAAGTAAGGTTGTTTGTTTCCTTGTTTGATGCGCTTTCACAGAATGAATGAAAACAGATGTCCTTAAATTGTATCTCCTTTACCCTGTTTGTTTCATATTAATTTATTTACTTTTTAATGATCTTTGCCAGTTATTTAAGGACAGAAACATTGACAAAGCCGCGAGTAATAGCTTGTATATACATAATTATTCATGCATATACCGTCGAAACTTTGTTAATCGGTCAAACACTTTGTAAAGTATGTATTTATTTGCGGTTTGTCAAATTAAATAGTGTGTATACAAATTTGTGTACAATCAACCATCAAAGACTGACCAAATTAATTCAACACAATAAAACTCGACCCAGTCTAAATTGTTTAGCTTCAGTTACTTTAGTTATATTGATTTTCGTAGTCGGAAGCTCAGGAGTTCGCTCTACCAGCGCTTGTATTGTTTTTTCCATAAACTTTTAATTTCTATTTTGTGGCGTATTTTCGTAGAGCAGTCGTACATCAAACTTTCTCCACACTAAAATTATAACCCCCTATAATTTATTATATTATGTTGAAAAATTATTTTCTAAAATTAATAAAATTTTAACAGTTAAACTATTTACGATTAAATGAAATTGTTCTAACAACAAAAACGAATCTAACACACACATGCCACTTAAATATATTTTTTGCGCTTTAATATTCCGGTCATTGTAGCTAACCACAAATTTGTTAGATGTTTGGTGAGGAAAAAAACAGAAGAAGTACCTACCACATGTCAATTTTTTAAATATTATTGCAAAAAAATTAAAACTAAATGTTTACCACACATATGGTTCTAAAAAAATTTTATTATTTAGACAACAGTCATTGAGAGTGAAAAGCTAATGACCTGAGACACTATGAAGATATGAATTTTTTTTACGTACTAATTTCAAAAATTGAAATAATCATTATTTTTTACTTTGGTATAGTTGTACTTACCAAAAATGATTCAATCTGAAGTGTATTATAATATTTTGTTAGTAACTAAATTTGTATGTACTGGATTATTGAACCAATATCATTTCGATTAGACCGTGGGACACCACGGGTTTTTTAAATTATAAATGCGTACTTGAAACATCGTGAGTAACTTCCTTTTGTTGAATCTACCATAGTTTCCTCTACGATTTTTTACGAAAAGACTGCGTTTTGAGTAAGTTGACTTCATATTAGAGTTATTGTTCTGAAAAAACGCAGCATTGATTTGGTATATATTGATCATACTTGTTTGATAAAAATAAAATAAAAAACAAGTTAAAACAAACAATTGACTGAGTTAATTGTTGAAATACCATTTTTAGACAGTGTTGATGATCCAATGGTTGGTTTTTTTACGTAATTTAAATAAAGAAAGATATCCACTCTTACATAGCCAGACACATCTAACTGATATTCCCATATAATAAAACAGCGATATTTACGAAAAAATGTTTCAAACAAAAGTTTTTAAGTCTTTTATAAGGAACATTTTTACATTTAAACGTTGTTCGATCTCTAACGGTTTACAAGATGGGTCCTACGATATCTCTTTTCGTTTTTGAGTTATCGTGTTGACAGACAGACGGACAGACAACCGAAAATGGTCTTATTAAGTGATTTTATGACCTGTACCAGAATTTTGTTGGTAGCATCAATATTTTCAAGCGTTACAAACTTGGAACTTAACTTAATATACCTTGATATATTTCACATACATGGTAAAATATTTTATGGCATCGTAAAAAAAGAGGATGCTGTAACTGTAAGTGGATACATGGAATTAATCTCAATGACTATCCGATTTTGATTAATTTTATTATCAGTTGCTTTCATTTAGGTATGTTTTTGTTATACTAAAATTTGTGTCATTGAAAATATATAAGTATATTAATAGTTTCCAGAAAAAATAAGGAACTTTTAATTCACATAGGTTCAATTTTATTGAAAGAAATGGTACAATTTAATTACTTTACAATTAACTCCGAAGTATAATATAATTATTACCCACTCACGTATAATTACAATAAAATGTCAGCCACCAAAATTATTACAGACTTAGCTCGGTTCAGTCATTAAATCTAGTAAGAAAATTTTATTATAAAAATCAGGGTCATGTGGATAATTATAAATTATTTTTGTCTCTTTTATGATTTTTTACCATAAAAATCATCAAATAAAATTAATAGTATTTTATAGTTCCGAGTTAAAGATTTTGATTTTTTGTGTTTACAAGAATTGATTATAGTAAACTCTCCCTAATAACACAAAGGCTATCATTTTTTTTGAAAAAATTATTTTAAAATTTTTTGCTCACCGTACTTAGAAAAATGCCGGAAAAGTATATGAATGATATTCTTAATGATATTATCTAATAATTTAATGGCACGCTGATTTAAAAAACTAAAAGATGCGCTTTATTGTAATAAGGCGCTAAACATGTAAAAATGAAATATATCATAGTATATTAAGTTTAGTCCCAAGTTTGTAGCGCTTAAAAACATTGATGCTATGAAAAAAATTTTGGTATTGGTGTTCATAAATTCACCTTATTAGTTCATTTCTGTCCGTCTTTTTACAGCGTGTTCAGGACATAAAAAGTGTCGAGGTCGAATTCGTAAATGAGCAATATAAGTCAATTGGGTCTTCTTGTAAACTGTTAGAGATAGAACAAAAGTTTAAATATAAAAAATGTTTCTTATAAATAATAAATAAACAGCTTTTTTTGAAACATTTTTTTGTAAAAATCACTGTTAATCCACGAGCCCGCAAATTAGGTGCAAATTTTATAGTATGGGAATATTAGTTATGTTTGTGTGGCTATCTAAGCGTGGATATGTTTCTTTATTTACGTGACGTCAGAAAACAAACGATTGCGTCGTCAACACTGTCCATACATGGTATTTCAACAACTTACTCAGTCAATTGTTTGTTTTCACTTGTTAATTTTCTCATAATTCTATCATTAGCGATATAGGCTGGGCGTCAATGTATCATCATCCGGGGCATTGCGTTTCCCCCCTCCAGATTATTTCCCCGTCTGAGAGGATTCTGATTTTAAAAAATATATTAAAAAAAACATTTAAACAAAAATCATGAAATCGGGGCTGTTATTGAGGACTCTCTAACAAAGGCTATTTTATAGAACTATATAGAAATTTAAAAATAGAATTGGACAGAAATATATTAACAGGGCGGGTTTACTATTTGGCCCGTTTTTGAACCAATATATATATATATTTTCTACTAATTTAATTTAATTTGTATTGACCTTGTCATTTTAAATTACGTTATTTGTAAAAAATGCAGACATCAAAATGAACGTGGTCAAATTCTCGATTATATATTAGACATTTTGTCTGTAAATGTTGATTTCTTAGAATTTGTTTTGTTTTTATATAATATCATAAGTAGAAAATCATTAAAAAATAAGTCTAATAAAAAGAAATATTTTTTTAAAAGTATGTTTTATTTATCTAAATTATTGCAATGTACACTGAAATGTACAAAATAATTTTAATTCTAATGTAAAGTTTAATGAAAAATGGAATGGGAGTTCTGCATACATTTTCGTAATTTGTTCACCCAACAGCCGTTTAACATCTCCCATAATTTTAATTATGAACATTATATTTATGACTTACATAATTTAAATCTTTTTATTATAAATATATTTTAAATATAATGCCTAACAAAAAAACCTAACCATAAATTGAAATTACTTTATTTTTTATTTAAGTACTTTTGTTTTTTCAATATTACACTTTAACTGAATAATGAATATACTTATGCTCGTTAATAATCTTCCCGTTACCTCCACCATTCAAGTTAAAACCCTATTTTTATATTGTCATCGGTTCTTAATGAAAAGTTTTTTAAAAATAATTTAATTTGAAGTCGATAGAGCCTGCTATTTAAATGCCGGTTTATTAAATTCATATGAAACAATTTATGTCGGAAAAGCTTTTGTGGAAGATTACTCCCAAAATGAATTTGATGGTGTTCTACATTTTCCATTTTGAAGCAGTCTAGTTCAAAAAATTGGTTGAAAGAATTGTAGAACACATGATTTCGTAATTCGCTAATTACAATTGTTTCGCAAACTAACAAAATACTGGTGTTAAAATTTCTGTCAAATAAGCCTATTTTGAAGGTAATTAAATTAATCTTAATAATTTATAATCTAGGATATGGCGCATCAAATAATCCATGAAGCCTACCTTTCTGTCGCGTGATAAACAAGCTCCTGAGTGAATGTAAGCTCCTGGAGTTAGGATTCAAGGGTTTTTGTCCGTGCCTTATCCTAAACTATAAATATTTATATACTGTCTTTAAGGTTGTATCTTGGATTTTAAGGATTATTGATATAACTTTTGTTGAAAAACCATGCAAGAACAAATCTCATAAAAGAAACAGATTCAAAATATCTTCAATTGATTGCTATCGGTTTTTTAAGGACTCATAATAATCGACGGAAGTAATTTTCATCTAGACTGGCGTCTTTGTAATACATCGAAGGATATTTATTACCCGAAGTAGTTATTATTTTATAAATTAAAATCAATAAATAATAAGTTACGTAAAAATATCCACTAGCAAATCAAAGGATAATAATTTGTCAGTGGTTTTCCAATATCCAATGTAATTTATAGTTATTATTATTATTTTTTATTTTATTTTTTAAATTTAAGAATATATTTTGAAATGCTCATAAATAACTTCCATAATTATATATTGAATGAAATCATACAATTTGTTTTTTATTAAAGCTTAGACCACGGTAGGTACGTGTTAGTGATAGTTTTAATTGATTGTCCGATACAATTCTGTATGTGATAAAAACATATTGTGATATTCAGCTTCATACGTACTCGGAGAGTGACAGAAAATGGTTTACGAATTTTAAATATAAACGACATACGCACATTTAGAAGAAAGTAAGTGAAAAGAGGCTTTTAAAAATAAGGAAATGAGTATTTTGGACTTCCTTGTTATGCAGATGAGCTTAATATTCCAGGAAATTTTTAATACCCAGGATCTCCAGTATATTATGCTCCAGAGTTACACCTGAAAATTTTCAATATAAAAATCTCTGAACCGTTTTTTCTTACCAAACCGATTGCTAAGTCGTTATAAGCAAGCAAAAGCAATGAAGGTAGCTTTAAGAATCATAGAAAACAAGAAAATACAAGGAAAATTCAAAACAATCTTAGACTCACCACGAATTTCTGGAAATATTTTTATTTACAATATATTTTTGGGAATTTTTTGTTCATTGATTGGTCTCTAATATTTGTAAGCACTTAGTCAAAAAAAAAAAAAAAAATTAACATCTTCCCATCACGTCCACCATTCAAATTTTCAGTTCATAAGACTATGGATCCACCAACGATCATTCAACGCCAGCTCAAGAATTAATAATAAAATCAGAAGTTTTATGTAGGCTAGATTACACGACTAACGTTTATAGGAGGCAAAAAGAAAAAAGAGTTTTTCAATTTGAAGACCTGAAATAAAACCATAACCTATCGTAATTGGCGCTCGAATGTTAGTGGATATCGTCAGTAAGTCGTGTTTAAAATAAATAGCACCACATAACACACAAAAACCTATAAATGAACAAAGACAACTATATATGTATATGTAAAATACATTTTTTGTTCGTAGTCTAGAAAAATGAATAAACAAACTATTTAAACACATAATAACTAACTGAATATCATTCTATCTTAATAAATTGACCATGAGCCCATAATGACGGGAAAATTCCATGGTCACCGCCTATAACACCATGGCATATTGGCGGATTTTTTTTTACTTACGGCCGTAAGAAAAAATATTTTGTTTTTTCTGTTACAAACATAATGGGAATAATACCTTAAATTTTTAGGATCTTAAAAAAATTTTCTATTAATCAAATTTTACTAGTATACAAGGAACGGCAGCCAACCGTGTACGAGAAAAAGTAAATCTGCCTTTTTATAAGAGCAAGCAACGTCACGAAACTGCTAGAAGTTTTTGAGTATATTGTCAGTATCTAAATAAAGTAATTTAAATATAAAAAAAAGGTACGAGCAACTTTCCCTCCGTTAATTTTATTGCAAATGACCTGAAACATTTTTTTCACGATTTTTTTTAGTACTTCAAAAAGTGTAAGATATACTTTTTGACGTTAAATACTCCCATTTTAAAACGCCAGTAGCTGGGAAATTATTATGTTTTCCAAATATACTTAAATGACACTATTTGCTTAAAATGTATCACTCTATCGATTTACGTTGCCATTTTCAAGATATATTTTTCACTTCCCAGAAGAGGTGGTTACCACGCCCTGGACAAAAACAACCCTCGACATCATATAACTTTTGTTTCTTGGGGTCTTATATACTTACCGTCAAACTTTCAAATCGATTGGAGTTATAAGAAAGAATTCAGGGGTCTAATCCTCGTTTATTGAACTAATAATCACCTTACATAGCCTGGTCTCGATGTCATTCAGAAACGTTTGGAAAACTGGAGCATGAATGCTTAACAGCTAAGCTATGCTTCAGAAAAGTTTGTAAAAATGGAACATAAATGCTAAAAATCTATGTAAGATTTAACAATAACTTAACTAACGCCTGAAAATAAAATGTAATGATAACTTGATTCTTTGACGTAATAAAAATGAAACAAATGTATCTTTGCATTTAGTTATTGCCACAAAATAAAACGATATGAAATTCACTGGAAGTACATGACTTTTATTGTGTAAACTAGTGATTAATTTAAATTATAAGTATTGTTTTTATATTACCCACGATTTATAATATTCCTCCTGCTGCTTTTGTTATCAAAATTAGGAAAAAAATTTAACTTTAATCCTGAGATTTTACTTATATCAAACGTCCTTCAGACAAGAAGAATCAGAGAAGTTACACTTCATTGTGGACTCACGATATAAAATGTCTGTATGAAATAACATAAATATTTTTTCATGTATAATATAAACATCTTTGTCAATGGTATTTGGTTGGAGTGAGATAGAAGCAAGAATACCATGAACTAAAGAGTCATGCCAATATACCCTATAACTTAAAGCTTATGTGTTATGTGGCACTATAACCACAAAAAGATTATTATGAATGAAAGAGAGAATTATTCTTATGAAAGTTTTGAGTGAAGTTAAAAATAGTGGGGAGGTATTGAGTTTTGTGTCTGTCCGTCCTAACAACTTGTTGCATTCTTTACAATGCAGGAGGCATTAATGAATGAATCTGCGTTTCATCTCTTCTCCGTGCATACGTTTGTGTATGCATTATGTAGTACTTTATTTGAATGTATTTATTTATATCAACTAATTTTATTGTAAATTCTATTTATGCAACAAGAATTTAAGTATATACATTTTTACTTAATGAATGTTTTCAAAATAAAGTAGAAATAATTTGCATTAAATTTTGTCCTCGATTTTGCAACTAACGCGCAAAGCTGTCATAAATCGATGGTAAAATGATTAAGAAATAATAATAATAATAATATAGCCATAATTTAGCCCCCTTGTTGGGCGAAGGGCTCTCCCAATGGAATCCATGAGTGAGCTTTTGTAGACCATTGTGCACCTGCATATTTTATGAGTTCGTCTCGCCATCTTGCCAGAGGTCAGACTCTTTTTCGAGTTGGCTCATATGGCGTCCACACAGTGGGGCGTAATGTCCAGTTTTATAGCGTATGAAAGAGCATCTCAATTTATCCAGCCTTTTGACACCAAGCACACTTCGTTCCATACTTCTCTGGCAGACCTTTAGTTTTGCTATATTATTTTTCGTTAATGGTATTGTTTGTAGCCCATATGACAATATCGGAAGAATACAAGAGTCGATAATTTTTCTTTTCAGAGAAATTGAAATTTTGGTTTTCAATATGTTCTTAAGTGACCAAAATCTTCCCCGTGTATATTAGCTGTGTCACTTCAATGTTAGAATTTCTATTAAAACTAACTATTTGTCTCAAGTATTTATATGATTTTACCCTTTCAATGAGGATCTCATTCAAAGTAACTGTGACTTTATACTTTCTGTGCTCGCATTTGACAATAGTTTCATTTTGTAGGAATTTATTTTAAGCCAACTTGTTTGGCATATAAATTAAGCTGGTAAACAAAACCATATAGTCTGCAAAGCCTAGATGTGTTCCTTTTACTTGAAGGGTTACGCGAGAAACTTTTTGATTTGGATTGCTAAGAAGGTGATAGAAAACCACTGACGAAGGCTGTATCGCTTATGCAAATATGTATTTTTTTGCCAATATGTGCTAATGTATTTTCTCATTTTTTTAAGATAACATACAGGTAGCTCTTTCGGAATCCAATTTAATCTTACATCGAATTTTTTGTTGAAGAATCTATAGATAATTATAGTTCATCAAATTTTATTCATTTTAGGCGCTCAAGATATTTCTGCCTTCAAATAAAGCTTTGAAATGTTCACGACGTATATCATCGACTCATATCGCCTCATGAGCTTGTATTAGACGTAAGTTAAGTGTAAATTTTGTCAATTAATTTGATTTATCAGAAAAATTTGAGAAATTTGAGATCGGTTCATCAAACGAAAGGCTATTTTCATATTTGAAAATGGTGGACTAAGTTCATATTTTTGATAACGATTTCAGTTTGGTCTTGAAACTCCTTAAGACTTAATATGTGTTGTATAATATAAACAAAGTCTTAGCGCCTTATTTTGAATACATTTCCCAGTATAATATGTAATATATCTATTAAAATTCTATTTCCATTGTAATGAGACGTAGACAAATATGTGTTTACATGATATGTTAACAAGAAAAAAAAATACAACGACAACATGCAAAAACGATATGATTCTAAGACATTCTTCTATCTGTATTGTCTGCTGATATATGTTGTGTTCTGTATTAAATGTTTCTCTCGCCTTTGCAAATCCAAACATATGTTTACAATTGTATTTAAAGTATTTGAAAATGTAATATTCAAATACATACCAGTAAATTTACTTTTATGAGATGTGTCATCTGGTGAATAAAATTATATTTTTTTGTTGACATTATGTGTTGAAAATATTGCAAACTTGTTGCGTGAAAATCACTTAATATTAAAATGTTGATTTAATTTTAGAATAATTATCAAAACATCTCGTACTAATTTTATGTGAATTGGGTATCGGTCAAATTTGCACGTATTGCGAGATTTGTAGGCCTTGATATTCGGATTAGAAGTCTCAATGGGCAAGACGATCAAAATGCAAACGAGCTCTGTTTTTTTTTAAATAATTTTTTTGTGTTGGAGTATACGGGTGTCGAAATTTATTTTCAAACAATGGTTATTGAAATTACAAGGCCAATAACTCTGACACGTGAATTTGGATCATCGTGCACATTAAGACTTTGAACCAGAATACAAAGATCTAAAAAATCTCGCCATATGATTAAAGAAGGAGGGTTGATAAGTACCATTTTCCACCCTAAAATTTAAAGTTTTGTTTTTCAATTTTTATTGAATGCATTTGTTTTCTTAAAGTTGAGTTGCCAAATTAAAAATATTATAGTAAGTTTTAGAAATTATGGCCAAGAAAGAGACTATTTAGCTCTTTTTTGTACATTTTTTTTTTATCTTTGAATTTTTATTTTTTTTACGTAGCGTATATTGAACCAAAATTTAAAAAAATACTTATATAAAGCTTATTATGAGTAAAATCACTGAGAGTCAAATAAAGGTGGTTTATGAAACGATTCGTAAAAGAAAAATGATTCTAAGACCAAAAAACAACAAAAATGTACAAAAAGGGCTAAAAACTATCTTTCTTGGCAATAATTTCTAAAACTTACTGTATTATTTAGGGGATAAATAGACCATTCATTTCTATAAGCTTAAACAAAAACTTCGCTGATGAACTGTTTTTTTATGTTTAGAATTTAAAAAATCAATTTAAAAAATAGTTTTTATTAAATTTTTTTCTTATCTTCTACAAAATTTGTTGATAGTTGTTCTGAACTTAGCATATATCCTTGTGTATACTAAGTGTGTGCCGGATATTAATATTTTTCAAAGAGAAGATTATAAATAATTGCCTTCAATGTTCCCTCTCCGCTGTGTGATATCCAATATCTAAATGTTATTCTATAATATATATTTCGAGTGTGTAGATGTTAGTGACTGTACTCCTCTTAAACGGGCGGACCGATTTAGATGAAATTTTTTGTGTATGTTTAAGTGGATTCGATGATGGTTTAGATTTTCCATTCGGTCCGTTTCAACTGTTTTTGAGGATTCCGCACCAAAAAAATTAAATTCCGTTAAATGGTGGGAGCGCATATAAATCATATATACTATTATACATGCTATTATTTATTATTATATTAGCTCTACTGCCGAAGGCTAAAGTCAGGTCAAAGTTCGAAGGTCAGGCCGTAGCCTGCCCAATAGATAGGAGAAAAGTTTAGCGGGATTAGATGGGAGTTTGCAGGCTTGGTTTAGCGAACAGGCTAAGCATAGTATAGGTATTCATGAATTGGAATTACGTTTCTATAGGACATCGTCTATCGGGTCCGCTAGTTTATATATATTTTTAGATATTATATAATTACATAAAACAGTGTTTTATTACAAAAAATTTGTTCGATTTCATCTTGAATCTGACTCGTTTTCGCAAATATCAAATGAAAAACAATTATACTTGAAAATTCGATTTACAAGAAAATATTAGTATTTTATATAACTAATTTAAAGAAAGAATGTAGAGAACACTTCACTCTTTGAATTTTACAATTAATTAAAATTATTATCTACTTTTTAGTGCAATAAAGTATGCTTTTCTTTAAGGTTTTCTTGAACTATAATTAATTTAATTACTTTTTAGTTCCGTTAAGTTAAAGAGCATATAATTCTTTTTTTGTAACATAGTAGAATAAAATAAAATTATAATATCGTGAATGGGTATCGAGTTAACGACCTTTCGCCCAATGAACGGGCGGCCTTGCCCCTGCGCTCTCTCATTGATGAGGTTAATATTAATATTTCAAATATTATTAAAGTAATAAAGTTAAGGTAAGCATAAAGCTATTAATTTAATTTATTGTCAACAGAGCTTGCTATGTGTGCTTATTTCAAGTTATTCGGATAATTAGTAGATTAAAATTGACTTCTAAGATTTTATAACATTCAGTTTCTGTTTGTTAGTTAGTTACAAGTGAAGCTAACGAAAGCGTGTTAAAAACGAGTAACATTGATCTTTTTCAACATGTTTTACATTTAGTCAAATAATAAAAATAATTATTACTTATTGAAAAATATACTAATAATAAATAGTAATAAAATATTTATAATAAATCTAATATATAATATAATATTTATAATATTATCGTTATTATGTCATTGGTCCATTCCAAGGATATACAATAAATGCTTATATTTACAAAACATAATATAATACAAAATGTTCCGACATTACATCCTGCCTGTGTGAGAGAGTGCTGGCCGCACCTTTAACTTAACTTTAAGTTAATATTATTTATTTGATATTCACAATACAAACTAAATGACTTTAACAATGATGGAATTTTTGGCTTGTGGCTCTTATACAGGGTGAATTTTTAGCAGAGTCAAAAATTTTGATAGAGGATAGCTTATGTATGATCAGGGCTGGCGTTTGTACGTGATATAATTTGTGCATTTGGACAGCGCATAGTTTAAAAATTTTAAATTCAAGGAACATCGGAATGATTTAAAAATAATTGTTGGGCGTTGATTGAAAATTACAATACGATTAATGTAATTTATCGCGGATTTAGAAAAAATAGATTGGAAAAACTAGATCGAAAATAATTTCAGTGTAATGTCCCATTTTTGAACGCAAGTGATTCAAAAAATACTAAGATACCCAAAGTTTGTCTCTGCAGTGAACGCACAGCACAATCTATCGGAATGTTTTTAGATTCAAAGTCGTTTACAAAACGATTTTTCTTACCTCCGTGCAGAAAATATCAACTTTCTGCTCACTGAGTAAAATGAATTTGCTGCTTTCGCCTCTGTCGGGGAGAAAAATAGTATGAACACAATAGGAGCAAGTAAAGAATGAAAATGAGATCATGGACATTCTTTACTTGATGGAGGCGGAAAGCGGCACAGTGGGCAGAAAGTTGACACTTTCTGCATGGAGGTAAGAAAAGTCGTTTTGTTAACGGCTTATATTTTTTGGATCACTCAGTCGAAAATTTGACGTTGTCGAACCGAAATCTAGTAAGAATTTGGCGATTAACAATTGCATGTTGCAGGTTTAATTAATTTTTTCTTCTGTATTTCATTATTATTTTCATTTTTTTTTTTTGTATTTTCAGTTTAAACTGACATTTTATTAATCTTTGTACGAGCCTTTTCGATATGGTTGTGCAACGTTCCCAGATTATTTTATCCACTATAATTTAGGCTTAAAATTCACCCTGTATGTGTATTTATTATATCGAATGAAAACAAAATTATTTATTATGAAGATTCATAAATTTTATTAATTTAATCAAATTAAAAATTTTCATTTATAAAATTTTGTTTGACTTTTTGTGTGAACAATTTTGTATTAAAAATGTTCAAGAAAATATCGAGTCGGTTACTTCGTTCTTATCCAAGCGACTTTAATTATAATTGCTCACACTTCCGCTGCCTGGATTCGAACCCGCAACCTCCCAGTACACTGAGCCGGTTGGGTAATTCCTAGTTTGATATATACTAATATAATAGGTAATGAATGTGAACAAATCTGATATGAATATTGATGACGGGCGGAACCCTAAAAACAATATCGGTGATTGAAATTTTGTTTATTAGGTTGTCCTAATATATATAATAACGTCTACAACAATTTAA
Source organism: Chrysoperla carnea (assembly GCF_905475395.1). Taxonomy (NCBI): domain Eukaryota; kingdom Metazoa; phylum Arthropoda; class Insecta; order Neuroptera; family Chrysopidae; genus Chrysoperla; species Chrysoperla carnea. Next base: position 54,899,505 of record NC_058338.1, on the reverse strand, counting down.
ATGATCAATTCGAAATCAACCAACCACACACACAAATATTTAATTGTTATTAGGTCGACAGCTATTAAAAATATGGTTGGTTAATTTTATTACATTGAAAAAATTATTTCTTCTCTTCTACTGATCAAAATTTACCACAAATGTATATTAAATGTGAAACCTTGTTGTAATGCCATGATGTAGTTGGCGTACTGGTGGCGTGTTAATTAAATTAAAAAATATTAAAGTATTATATGGGCACCACGCAACTCCGTTGTACGCTTACCAACTGAATAAAATAAATTCGGCCATAGTCAAAATGGAAAATTCTATTTAAGAAGGAATTTAATAAGGAAAGATAAACAATTATCACAGCAGTGTCCTACATTGGAATCCAAAATTTTAACGACCAATTGTTTTTGAATTGCTAAAAATTTTTATTCGCATTGTGTATGAGTTCTATTTCAAAACAATTAGATATTACATTATTCCTAAATAGAATCTGCGACCAAACTAGTCAACATGAATACCGAGAGGCTCCAGAAGAATGCTTCGGTAAAGTCAACACCGATTTTCTTCGCAATTACAAAACTTCCTTCAATGTATAGGTACAAGGGATTTAAAAACGTTCATAAAAATAAATTAACTAAAGAATTTATGGATAAAAGTAGATGTATTAAAATTGATCATAAAAAAAGGATTTATTTTTTTCTTTTAAATTTTCCGTATTAAAAAATTTTTTTTTGAAATGGTTGTTTTTTTAGTTGTTTATCGATTTTTTATTACTCTTAATTTAGTGATTAAAATTCTTGCATAATTGTAAGATCTAAGTGCAAAGAAGTCCATTCCAACATAAGAGGCCATTCACTAATTACTTAAGGATCCATTCTTACGTAACAATTTGTGAGTCGAAATTTGATAAAAAAAACCAAAAATCTTTTATTTACGTCAAACTGTGATTTTGAGTGTAACTGATACATTTTATTGTTCTGTAAAACGAGATAGAATCTTATGTTATTAAATGTCGAAGTAGGTTAGTTCTTAAAATGTACTCTTGAATGGGGGTATGGTTGGTCAAAGCTTGGAAAAATTATCCTTACATAATTAATGAATGGCCCCTAGGTATAAATTGATCAATATTTACATAAACTATTTTGAGTTACCCAAGATAAGGCCATAAGACGAAATTGTCTTCTAAATGGTGTTTGGTCTTGAAAAGGTGGAGGAAATGAACACTGAGGAAATGAAGTTTGCTAAAAGCGGGAAATGCTTCAAAGCGAGGGCTTGAGGTGAGTGAGTGTCAAGTGCTTTAATCTCATTTTACCTGAGCTAGATCAGTATACTATTTCTATAGGGCTCTACTTAGATTTTGTACAATTTTGCATCTACACTTTCTAACCATCTCTTGTCTTTAGATGTAAAAAAACACATTCATCATGCAACTTGAAGTTTGGCTGACGTTTAAATTTTAGAGCACAAATTAAACATTAACAATTTGCAATAACCAATTAGCTCTAAGGGGTCGAGTAGCTATAATCGTTCTTCTTAACTTTTAGCTTAGCTTTCTCCTTAACAACTTTAAATTTTACCTTTAATCGCCATTTAAAACTGATATTTTTTGTCTAAATTTCCGATTGATTATTTAGTTTTCAAAGTTAATCGTCAAATTTCGCAAAAAAAACCATCAATTATGAGAAAGCAAGTTACTTACACTTTCCTAAATTTCTTGCAATACAAAAATTTAGACAGAAATTGAAGTATCGAAAAGGATCGCACTAACATTTTCTAATCTATTCACCAAACCGAATATTATATAATATGGCAGCCATTCTATAGTCTTTTCGTAGATGGTATTCAACTTAGTACTTGGAAAGTTTCCAAAATTAATAATACTAGCTGTAAAAAGTTTCAAATATACTCGTATATATTTTACCAAAAATATTGATGAAAGATGTTCTGATGATTTTCGGCTTTTGTTAATTATTAGACAGAATATCAGATCAACTATGTTTAGTTTAGTTTTGTTCTCGACAAGCAAGAAATTGTGTAAGAGTCTTTTATCTGTTTGGTTACTTCAAAGACAAGCAAGAAATTGCGTAAAAGTATTTTATCTGTTTGCTTACTTAAATGATGAACACACTGCATTTGCAGACAATTGATTTGAATAAATAAATTCAACAGTTGGAAATAAATGTCTAAACTGAGACCGGAGACAATTTTTTTAAATTTATCAAATGGAAATTTATTTTGATAATTGAAACAATTCCAATTCCTGTTAAAATATACCATTAATTAGACCAACTATAATTTATACAATAATTCATGACATTTTTAAATATTATTCAACCAGAAAAAATTATGTTAAAAGTTATAAATTTTAATAAAAATGATGGATTTTTTTTCTGGTGGATGAACCAACAAAATATTGTGGTAGCCGAGCGCTTCTCATCTTATTAAGCAATAATTTTTAATAAATGTTAATTTAAATATGACAGGGTTCTTGATTTATTAAGTTAAACATTAAATTAAGTATACAAACCCTATGTGCATGATTTCTAAACTTTTTCCCCATTTGTAAGAAATGATAATTGTCATATTATTATATATTTGTAAGTGTTATTGATAGCCCCTTTTGGTATTTGATTTAATAATGGTGATATATGATACACCGATGTTTGTGATAATTTATCAACGGTCTTTTATAGAACATAAGTTCAATCCTCAAAAATTTACTGATTACATCACCATTGAAACTTTGTATATGTATTCTTCGTGTTGAGCTGAAAAACAGGTTATATAAGACAGCTCTTGGTTGCGAAGCCTTCTGTTGTTTATGCAGTCCGAAAAACTTTTAATTCTTAGTTGACTAAGGAACCTTTGGTACAAATTTCAACGCAACGAATAAATTATATTTATTATTATCTGTGTATTATAAGTTATCAATAAGAAAAAATTACATTTTGGAGCTTGACTTTATAGTAAGAGTAGGGTTTGGGTGACAATAATTTATGAAATCGGTTCTCAAAATGGTACCCTTGGATGTATTTTAATAACCAGTACAAAAATTAATAATAATTTATTATTTGCAAATTTGTTCGAGAACGAATAGCCAATACCCTACCATGAAAAAAAAATTTATTCACAAGTCCTCAGATTGATGTCCCGAATCTTTTCTTTTAAGGGATATTCTCCTCTATGTCCTTGGCACTATATAGATGAAAAATTCCCATATGACCACTCACTCCCAATACCACTGAGATTATTCTAAAAAAAAAAAAATAATAATACAATAATTTTAACTCACACATTTTATTTAATAAACAATTTTAATGAATAAACGATTAAAAATAATAATAAATTGGCGCCACTCATATAAATCTCGTTATAAAATCATACAAAGTGATTAAGTTATGCGAATTGTTGTCACCCATTACATCCACAAGGATGGTCTCCTAGTCAGCTGTCAATATTATAAACATACACACTTATTTGCATTACTCATTATACCCTGTATATATGAAATATATTTCAAGGTATACAAATTTAAGTCCCAAGTTTATAACGCTTAGAAATATTGATGATGCGAACATCTTTTGGTATAGTTCATTCACCTAATTTAATCCATTTCTGCTTGACTGTAAAATAAAAGCGAAAAGAGTAGGACAGGACGTAAAAAATGAGTTTGAGTTAGTAAATGAGCACTAAAGCTGAGTCTGGAATACCGTAACAGATAAAACAAAAGAAAATTTGGAGGTAGCTTTAAATACTCAGTCATTTGATTCTCACTTCATACCAAATCTGTCGGATAGTAAAAAGGAAATTTATCGAAATTTCCAAAATCCGGACAGAAGGTCACAATTTTTTAAACTTACCTTATTTACAAAACAATGATGACTGATATTCAGTACTGTCTATACAGGGTATTTGAATCGTTAACTCAGTTAATTGTTTATTTTCATTTGTTTTAATTACATATTTATTTTATTGACAATGTATGAAAATAAAGTGGTGTGAAATATTCGCACGATATCTGTGTGTAATAAGAATAAATAATAGTTTAAAAAAACTAAAAAACATGCTTCTGTAAGAAGTTAAACTAAAATGTAAAAAATAATTTCAATATGTTCGGCTTTTTGTTTTTGTTTTTTCCGATTTTTTTAGGAAGAAGGTCGTTTTTTGTAAAATGCATTTTCTAGAATACATTTTAAAATATTTTTTATTTTTATTTCCAAGAAAATCAAAGATATTATGTTCGTGGCAAAGAAACAAACTAAATTCAAGAAGAAATAAAGTATAAAATTATTTATTAATAATCAAAAAAGCTTATTTAAAGTTACTATTTTCCCTTTCCAATTTTCTGGATTCTTGACTTATTCGTCCAGAGATTTGACTTGTGCCAAATCGTAAATGTGATATCCCAAACATGGTAATATAGTAGATCAGAAAATTTCGTTTCTTGAGATATTTTGGGGATCCAATCTGTAAATTTGCATATTAGAAATTATTTATTTATTTATTATATTTTGAAATCGAAAGAATTATCAATTAACAATGAGTCGGAACTTTTACAAAAGTACCGAATTAATTTTTAATAAATAAATTTTTATTTTTCAATAATTTCAATTTAACATATGATTATCATTTGGAAAATTGAAGTGAGTCACATTTTAAATAAAAAGCATGGTTTATTGAAAATTTTGTAAAATATAACAGCGCTACGGTCCATTTAGCTGTCCACTCCACCTACTATACTCCGTGCCAATACAAAGATTATTATACACAAGATCGAACTGTCGTTTTCGTCCTATCAAGTGTAAAAAGTTGTAGTAATAGATTACCTCTATTGTTAGTTATTTATGTCGTAAAATTCTCCAACCTATTGTATATACATAGAGGTATGAATTTGTTTACGTTAAAGTTTAAATAATATTTGTTTGGGAATATTTATATAAATTTTTTATCGTATCACACGTTAACGCACGTTAACGTCATCAAATGTTTACTATAAGAGGCACCATGATTGTCGGTCAATATAATTTTTTTCATGATTAATTAAAGAATATTCATTTAAACGTTGTGAATTATTTTGGATTAACATTTTGTGGCTCAAAATCAAGGAATTTTGGAAATATTATTCTTTATAAAATTGCCTTTTTAACATTAACGGTTCGACATACGTAAAGAGATAATTAAGATAACTTTTGAGTATCTCGTTTTCTTTGCTTTCAATGGTATTTATACTTATTATAAAAGCTAGAGAGGATAAAATTCTCTACAAATTTGGTTGAAACCTTTTTTTATACGTTAAACCGTTTTTGAAACGAGATATCCACAAAAAAATGATTTTTGCGTCATTTGACTTTGAATATCTAAGGACGCTGACACTGAACCATATGTGACTTTTGAGCCAATACTTGTAGTATCATCATAGAGGTTTGTACAAAAATTCAGTTTGCTCCGTTAGATTCCGAGTTGAAAAACAAAGATGATTGGACTGTAAATACTTTGTTTGAGCCATATTATCAACGACAATAAGACTTTGCTCTCATTTACTCCTTTGTATGGGATATCGTTGAACATATGAAAATGTAAAGTAAGTTTTCTCCTGAAGTAGCTATTAACGTGATTTAACTCTGAAATACATTAGATTTATTATTCCCATTTGACGCCAGTTTTATGGGAAAGTTGTAACACCCCAAAATTGTAACTTATTTTTGGACAAAATCTCTTCTATCCACGTAGTATCATCTTACTTAATAGTATCGAAAAAGTATTATGGCATTGTTCTGTATAAGGAAAAACAAAAGAAAACTTTTCCTTCTGGAATTTCTCGTAGAAATGGATTTATTTCATTATTTTATCGAATTGAAAATACACCATTTAAGTGGCAACAACTTTTTACTTCCCTTCTCCCCTTTTAAAAGGGAACAACTTTCTGGAAAAAATTTCACCTATTCACGCGATAATAAAATACTGGAAAACCTTGTATTAAAGATATAGGTATCAGTGAAGAATAGCGATAAACTTTGTAGGTATTGTAGAATGCTGGTGGTATACTAAAGAATAAAATGTTTGAGGTAGTGAATGCTGGTGGTGGTTGGTACTTCTTCAGAAATGAAGCATTCAATATTATTATTATTACCACAACAGAATAATCAAAATCCCATCAAATAAAAATCAAGTGTAAGTAATAAAGTAAATTCCCATGATATATAATTCTTTGTATAATATATCAGAAGAAACGTGTGCTTGTATGTATGTAAGTTTATATGTATAATAAATAATAAATATTTGTATGTAGTAGGCATAAGCAAATCAGCCATTTAACGTCATCCAGTCGAGTCATAAGAAATTGAATCATCTACCAATCAATCAATCTAGAGAGTCTTTGAATGATCCAATGATTAAGGCCCAAAACATGTATTCCAGGCTATACTACGTTAAAAAAAACATGAATTTCTCATAGGACATATATCGCAGATCGGTCATTTTCAAGATAGAGGGGGGTAAAGAAATATAGGGAAAAAAGTGGGCCCTAGCCATCTGAAAGCAACGATAAATCAATCCATTTTAATAAACCGGGAAAAATAGTGGAAAGCAAGGTTTTTCTCGGTTTCGGAAGGGGGTGGGGTGAATTTGTAGTAAACCGGAAAAAAAAAATTTGATTCTAACCGGATAATCTCAAGTACGATTTTTTTGTTACAGCATGTACTTTTATGGAAAATAGTGACAGGCTGATTGTATGACAGTAATTTGAAATCAAGCGTGGATGAAGTCCCAAAAACTACTGTAAAGCAAAGTAAGTAAAAACTGAAAAAAAATTCTGCCGCTTGGCAAATAAATTCCAGACATTACTTTTATTGATGACTTTAACGGATTACATACAGACTTGCTAATGTAGATCTTCAAATAAAAGTAAGTATAGTCGTTTAGTTCGTTTACATTTGTCCGTTATATTTATTAATATTTATTATAAGTCTTTTTATTGATTACAGTATGGTAAACATTTGAGATGGCGTCATAACAAATCAATCAATACAATTTTAACACATTTATCTAAAAATTTATTCATGTATTTAATGTAGATTACTAGTCATATTTTGACTACCCACTAGAACAAAATTCCAAAAAAGTTTAATATTCTTTAAGAGTTGCTTGTTTAAGGAGAGTTACTCGCAGGTATTAGAAAAAAATAAATTCGTAGATAATGATCCGAATTTTTAGTATGTTATAGTTAACAAAACATATTATTGTATAAAACAAAAACTATTGTACCTAACCAATCAATTAAGCGAGTAATAATTAATTAAAAATACACTAAATTACCTAACCAGCCTCATAAATGGTTATATTATTTAGTGTATTTTTAATTAATTAAATACTCTCTTAAATACTCGTAGAGCGAAAATTTTTTTATCTCACCTTTTCAACTAACGCCATTCTGTACTTTCGAAAAGTAACGTTGTACAGACGCAAGGTTTACATATATTGTTTAAAACAAAAATATCGAAATTTATTTTTATATAATTTTAGGTCCTTTTTTAAAGAAAAGTTTAATTTCAAATATTTAGATATACCATTTTGGCGAATTTAGTAGAAAAAGCATATTTATTGGACATTATATTTACAATCTTAGCCAACTTTAGTAGAAACATATTTAAAAGTGATACTGCTATTTAAGATACTGTTAAATAAAAAGATTTATTTTTAACACGCTTTTGTTAGCCTGGTGTGTATCTATGAAAAAGGAATCTTTGAACGTGATTTTCACCCTTTTGAAAACGACGGATTGAATTGAAACTTGGCTTACTTATCACGGACCAATTTCAATACAATAATTTAATAAGTCTTATTATCCAAACTTCAGAATTAATGATTTTTTAATATAAATAATACATATAATTATGGTGGAAGCGCAGATAACATGAATATTAATAAATTATAGTATAACTTGTACTTATAGCTGAACTAAAAAGTAGAAAATAAACAATAGTTTAAAAAAACTTTAAAGCACGCTTTTGTAACTAACTGAGTGATTCAGAAAAATCATTTTATCGTAATAAAAATGTGGCAAGTAGTATCGTTGCTAAACGGATGAACCAATTTTGATTTAGTTTTTTTTTTTTCTGTTTGAAGAGTGACTTGATCCCTTTATTCCAAAAGTGACTTGAAAGATGATCTTGATCAGAGTATTCTTAGCTATGTTTCAAGAAATCGGCTCTGTTTAAAAAAATTGCGGGAAAACCAAAAAATTGAAAGTTAGAGGTACTATAATTGAAAATTTGGAAGTTCAGATAGTGCATATTGGGGCTGATAAATACCCCGCATATCCAGGCCTTCAGATTTTTGGTGATTTGAGTACCTCCAGGGTGTTTTATTGGAGGTTTCAAAAATTTTGCAAGTTTAAATTGTTTAATGTATACCTACATTTATTTTGCCTTTTGTTATATATTTTATTTGGTTGTCTTTATTAGAACACACTGTATATGAATAAGAACGTATTTTTCAACCACTTCACAAATAAAATAATATATGTTATGCGGGTATTTTGCAACTAATTCTCTTTTTAAAGTCACTATCATAGATCCTATTAATAGATAAGATTAGAAAAATTATTTTTGTAGTTTCTATAATGAAAATATTAGACTTATTTTCTTTTAATTTATCTGAAAAGTGATTGTGATGTGAATAATTTACAAACAATTGAAGACCTAAAAAGCAACATAAATAGTAAAATAAAAAGTAAAATATATTTCGAGATGCTTAAATGGGGGGGTTAAGTGAGGGTAAGACAGAACCAGCGATGCGGATTGGAATTTCTAGATAATAAACGAGAAAACTGTTTAAGCAAATAATGTGGTGTTCATTGGCGGATATTTCACGCAATAGTCGACTTGAGCTACCTGATTCAATAATAATCTCACTCTGATTGATAACTGAGAAAAGATAGAGGAAAACTTTAAATTAAAAAGTTATTCCTCATTTAGAAGGTAACATTTTCGTTCGAATAATTTTTTCAAAAACTGGATCTTTAAGACAGAAAATTTCTGCAAGATCGTACCCAAATTTATATCATACTTTTTTTAAAAATGGAATTAAAATATTCACAAAATGGTATACTTTCTTAGAAATTGAGACTGTCTAAACTATTCAGTTTGCAAATAATGCTTCAAAAAAAATATTGGTCTTTTAATAAAGCTTAACTCTCTATATTAAAATATTTTTTTTCTCTTATCAGCAATGAACCAGAGTGAGCTTTTCCTTGACCCAGAAAGTTCAGGTCAAAAATGTCTGCGTAAAATGTGTTCTGATGAAGTCAAATTTTGTGTGTGAAGCTATTTTAACAATAAAACATATTTTTGAGTTTCAAGCATCTGTAAGCATGTTAAAAGAAACACCCCGTATAAAACAAATCACTCCCACGATTTCAATATACCAAATTTAAAATAAAAATATGAATGTTTAGTTAAATATTAAATTTGAATTGTTATTAATATATATTATGTATGTTGTGTTACATGTATAATAATAATAATAAGCAATAACTAATAATAATAACACTTCGTTTAGAGCTCTTTTAGAATGAATACAAATACCTACCTACGCTACGTATTGTACGACTGCCAGTAATAGAAGTTAGGTAAACCTAATACCTATAATACTTGCTATATTTGCTCAATAGAATAAAACTATTTTCAATAATGCAATGTACTGAAGTATTAAATAGTTTATTTTATAAGAATGTACAAAAAGAATTGAGGAATTTTTCTCAGGAAATAATATCGCTTTAATTATAATTGAAGAAACTGTAACATGATTGTTTCAAACATTTTTAATATATTCCATTTCTGATTATTTGAACATGAAAACGATCTATTGAATTGAATAGATAAAATATGCAAATAAATAAAATTGAACTCTCTGTTTGTAATGTCAAAATAACAGCTTTTTAACATAATGCATATTAATATTTAATGGTGTATCATGGTTTTTATACCAAAAAACCATAAAATTAAAAATGTTTATCTATTTGTTTCGGCTAATCTCCGAAACGCCTGAAATGATTGTAACAGGACTGTCACAGGTAGATTATAGGTAATGCTATAAGGAGTAACTTAGACTGCAGTATTGCACCAAAAAATTAAAACCCGATTCATTGGTCAGTTTAACCGGCAAATATATACAAAATTGCAAGCTCAGCGATCTCCGTGACTGTAGGCCGTCTACTTGTCCAAGCGAAGGAAGTAAACTTGGTGTTTAGGTGCTGGTAAGAAGACATTTGGTAATCCTAGGGTAAAAATTAATGATTTCCTCCCTCTTAGATCAAAGGCCGTTTACACTCATGGTACTCATGTAATCTACAATGAGTAGTTCAAAATTTATATCGATACGAAAAACAAGTTAATTTCACAAAGTTAATTGAATTTCAGCCCTGCTAGACTGAACTTCATAAAAGCTCGATCAACAATTATTAAGAATTTGTCGAAACACTAAAATGTTTTAACAGTTTATTAAAAATTGTTCTTTTTATATGAAAATAAGTAAAGATAAGTATGTGCAACAATTACTTCTGTGAGAAAATAAACTTTCAAAAATTGTATACCATTCTTAATGATAAGAAGTCATTAATGCTATATATAAATGCATATATTACATACATACATGTCAATATCATAGATACTTACAAGGTGTGTCATTTTAATCGATACATCAAAAAATCTAAAATTTCCGTGCTCTAAAATTTGGTTCGAACACAAATTATTTAGTTTGAAGAGAAATATCATGTAGTATCTTCACTTTTTTTCGTTTTAATTGACATATACCAGAAACTCTGACAAATATATTGGTTTTCAAACTGAAGTATCGCTAATGCTATTGTTTCCGGGCTAGTTTTATCGTTGAGAACATTGTAGCCAGTTAGATGAATTAATAATTCCTTCCAATTATGTCCAACCAAGCAACGTAATGCGCAGTGAGTATGCGCAGATTAGGCGTGTTGATGAACGAAGTAACTACGAAACTTCCATGGTGTATGGAGATTTGGATGTAACGCTTAAAATAACATGCCTTGTACACACGAATACAATAATAATTCATAATAAGATATAAAAGTAAGTTATTTTTATTATGACTGCTTAAAATTGCTGATCATTAAAAAAAATTTCAAATATTGGTAGAATCGGAAATCAACTATCAATTTAATGTTGGGTTAATTTGACCAGTTATCCCATGTGGTCCAGCATAAATTTGTTAACCGAAACTATTGCAGATCGTATAAACGATAGTCATAAACATTGAACAGAGCTTACATTTTAATTCTGCCCACATATCATCTGGATTTTTGTTTTGATAGATAATTCAAAGCCTTTATTCCAGTTACATGGCTGTTGATTTCACCATGATATCGAAAGCGATATGATTAAATTCAAACCATTAAAAATTGTTCTATTTTGATTAAATTTTATGTTAGATAACGATTGTATTTTACATTGAATATATTCGGAGATATAGATGGCCAATCTCTTAGTCTACCAATCATTATTCAATTTCTACCAATCATTATATATTCTTTATTAATGATTGGTTACCAAAAAATAAATCATTATTTTAACTTTCCATTTATCGTTTTTTAGAAATTCAGAGCGTCGAGCGTCGAGTATTTTGTTCGTATTTTTATCTTTCTTTCGTATTTTTATCTTCCCTTTAGTTCCGTAAAATAAATATCTTTCTTTGATAATTAATATATTTTCCGACGAAAAGAGTGCTGACTATTGATCACTGTTGTAAAAATAATATTTGTGGTTCCATTTTCTCATCGTTTTTCCCATATTTTTCATTTTAATCATTCTTATTTAAGTCTATGAAAGGTACTTAAAAGGTTAAAAGGTTCATATTCAATATACAATTATTAAAGTAGTTAAATGTTGGGGTCAAAAGATTCCTTTTTCGAAAATAATGCGTTAAAGAAAAGTTTTGATCACGTGGATATTATCCCGAAACTCATCTTAATTTTTTATTTCCTTCGATACAATTTTTGTTGTTGTAAATATATGCGAAAAAAATATTATTTTTCAATGTTTTAGAGCTACTAAAATTTTCCGAAAGAAAGAATATCGATTATATGCATAGTTTCGAGTTGTTGACCAATCAGTATGCATATTGAATACTTTTAATAAGAATGATCTAGTTAAATTTTTTCAAAAAAATATTGTGACTTCTAATGTGTCATTAAATGCATTTTATTCCTCAACCCAACATATCTTTTAGAATTTAAATATTTAACTAGTCCGGAGTCATTGAGACTTCTTTTTCCCACTCATACTTCTCTTACTTATTGTTATATACATACAAACATATTTCCATGGTACATTATGTTGTTAGATTCAAGGTACATCTCGTTGTGTATTTGAAACTCTAGCTATTTAAAATTAAACGTTATATTTATTTAATAATTTGGTCTAATTTTTATAAAAATTGATTATTATTATTGAAAAGGATTTTATACAAAATGGAAATGTTATATGCACGTCTGTGTTGTCTTTGCTACAGGAGTCAAATAAGATATTAAAAATTAGTTTTAATAATTTACGATAAAAATATTTATGTCAAAATATAATTGACCTGAATTGGCATGCAAAACATTATAAAATAGTACTCGATTTGTGCGATAAAAGATAATCGTTTATTAGAAAACCGTTATATATGGCGTCATATTAATATAGAATTGTTCAAATACATTTTTTTTTATAAGGTGAGAAAATTATTTTTGGTGGTTGTTTCCTAAATTTTTTATTTTAATCGAAGGATTTAGGAGTACAATTATTAGAAATCATAAAGATAATTTGGACTTTGGATGAACTGAATATTATTTATGGAACCTTAATAATGCAATTCCTTTCAATCTCCAGATTTCAATCACTCGAATGCTATGACAGATATTATAAACTCTTACAGTTAATTTATATCTAATCTTACTGGTAATTTATATTAAAGTTTCTGAGTTCCAATACGAAATTGGAAACTTTAATATCTCCACTTTTACTCTTAGAGAAAAAATAAAAATGCTTTATTTGATAAACAACACATATTTTTTTTGCTTTCATATTTAATTTCGTTTTGGAGGATACAGTTTTACCGATTACACCCATAATGGATACGTCACTGCTATATATACAAATGATGACAAATTTCAAAAAACAAGGAAATGACAAAATATGATAACGCATCACCATCGTCATGGAAGGTGAATAAGAAGCCTAGACGTTGCTTGTTATGATCAACAATAATATTTTATGGATTACATATTATAAAGAAAATAAATATTGTATTTTTGCTAAAACAGCATGAGATACAGGTCGTAGCTAAATTCCGTGCATTTATATGGCCATAAATGCAAATGGCAGAACAATATAATATAATTGGTTTTCAATTATAAATACTATATTTTGCAACATAAAAATTGGCTATTACTATATTTTGCAACATAAAAGTTATTATGTCCAGCCCTTATATTATCCTTAACATTATTCAGCTATAAGCCCATCAACCCGTCAGTACGAATTTGAATAAGTGAATAATTTTAGAACAAAAATCAAAATAATCATGTTAAGAACATATTTTCTTATATCCAGTACTTCTTCAACAGCGTAAGAACAATCTTATTTGCAGTATTTACATGGGTTTTCACACTTTCTATAATAAAAACTTTTTTTAGATCGTCACGCAAAATCTAAATGCGGCAATCGAAAAATATTATCGATGTTTGTGATCTGTACCAAATTTCGTTACCCCAAAATGCGAGCTGGTATCGCATGGACTAATTTACTTCTATTTTTTATTTTAATCTGGTAATAAAAATTCGGCCATCTTATTCAAAAGTACCGATTTGGTGTCGGTTCAGTGTTATTCGGCTATCACAGGTGTATATTCGTGCAATTTACTGACTGCCATGATGCCATACGAATAAAATCATTTATTTATTTACATATGATGACATATTGCTAAGTAACATTATAATATAAAGCCAGTTCAAATATCATTCGAGTTTGTGTATAGAATGGTGTCTCTTTCAAAATATACCGCTATAAAACATACTGTAGATATTTAATAGGACTGGGGTGGCGAACCTTTATGAATCAACGAGTCATTTTTTCTAAAGAAACATTTACTGAGACCATAGATGTACCGTCAAATAATCTTAACTTCGTAATTATTAGGCAAATAAAATACTACCAACTCAAAACTCTTTATGTACTACCTTAACAATACATATTTTGCAATGTCTCAGTTATACGGTTAATTCAAATTTAAGTAACATTAGTATAACTTCTGTTGGTGCAGATTAGATGAAAAATAATCTTTATTAAGATTGTAAGATGTTATTTTTAAGATAATGCATTCTGAAGGACTAGCAGGCGTAGGTGAAATGAATACATGGTTAAAATAGTACGAGCCAGGTTCTTCAAACAATTAAATATGTACAAATCTTTCCTTTCTTCTCTTTCCTTTTTTCATTTGTTTTGTAACGGACACAACAAAGACTTCATAGTTTCAAAAAATTTTTGAATCTACATTGAATTACAATAAATGACCCGGGCGCGTTCGTAGGGTCACTCGCATTCGCTCGTAATTTAATACTTCATACTAAAACTTGTAATCGGTGGCGTGTCCAAAATATTGTGTCGTTTGCCATTGGTTCGTCATCCCAATCTTAGGATGGTTGCATACTTTTTTCATGTAATATAAATCAATTATGTGGATAATAGATACAATGATCCCGTAGCATTATGCCTTTTAGAGGATTCAAACAGCAAATTTTTTGACAACAAAAATGTAGATCATGATTCTAATTCTTTGACTTGAGTACCTTTACTTTTGCGCCAAATAATTATGTTAAAAGAAAGTTAGTTATTGAATTAACTCGATTGGAAAACTTTTCCACACTAGTAAAACTAACATCATTTTCTTGTACATGATGTTCACAGTGGCTTCTTTTTAGCAAAGAAAGTTAAAAAACCACGAAAAATAAATAGTTTTCATCCTCTCACGTCGTACTTGTAAGCTCCCCTCGCAAAGAAAAGCTTTCTCTACTTTTTAGGAACATTTTCATTAAATATACTCAAGCAAACATGGATTAAAAACAAGTAACATGACGAGGGAATAGCTTCCCCAAAATATATTTTTATCAAAATGATTACTGAGAACTCTATCGCATCTATTTTTATATACAATTCTGACATTTATCCCCAAAAATGTATAATATAAGCGGAAGTATTTTCGACGTTATTCTTTGAATTAAAGACTTAATTTTTGAATAATTTTATCAGTGAAATGAGTCCAATTTTAATATAAACACAAAAAACCACTTGTAAAATATCAATTTAAAATAATTTGTAGGCGTTTATTCCATATAATGATTAAACATTACTATTAACAAAAATGTTATTATAAATATAATATGGGCAAACGTACAAATATTTAGTAAAAAAAAATTCTTTAAACTTTTTTTTTCTTTAAACATGTAATAAATTTATATACTCATTCATAAATACGTTGGGAATATAAACGTATTTCTTTGAATTACGGTTCCGTTGCCAGTCCCTTCATCAGGACCTAGTTACATTCTTAACTTATTAAATAAATTAACGTTAATCAAAACTTATATTATATAATATTGCAGGAATCGAAATTTTACATTTACAAAATTAATTATTAAGACAACAAACAATTTTGTTAGATCTCTACTTCGTAATATCCTGAGCTTAGTGTTTATTACAGCATCCAAGAATTACTGGAAAGAAAACAAGCGCAGTTGGTTGTCCAGAACACAAGGCTTGATTAATTAATAATTATAGTTCAAAATGGTTTAGGTCGAGGGGTGCTTCGGCAAATAAGTATGGATATTATCCTAATCAATAATGCGCTAACCAAGTATAATTCTGCACGAAGTAAACGGTTTTTGCATTTTGGTCAAAAGTTACCCAGAAACAAAACATCTGTAAACTCAATGGTTGAAAATAAAAGATCCTCCATGGGCACAATTTTAAAAGTATAAAGTGAAAAAAAAGTAGGCCCAATTGTATGAAATTAGTTTTAAAATTTTTTTAAATTTCTGGTTTTTTAGATTTCTGACAGTCGGAGTTTTTATGAATAATTAAAGATAAAAGTATCTTAAAATTTCCTTTAGAAATTAAATGTAATACCAGTTTTCCACTATACGGACATACAAAAACAAAACTCAAATTGAAATGGCCAATGGCTAATACATTGCCAGTCTCTAAAAAGTTAGTAAAAAGTTGCAGTTTTGTTTTTTTCAACTAGAGTTTTAGTTTTGTTTTTGTTTTTCCGTTTGAAAAACCGACATAAAAATGTATTCACATACGGATTTCAACTATAAATGCCAGTGTGTAGAATTTACGAAAACTGAGGTTTTTCTTTGTTTTATTGTTTTCAATGGTACAAAGTTGGGAACAGTCGATAGAGTTAAAAAATTAGATGTAAGTTATAATCATTTTCAACTTTTTCAAGACTTGTACAGAAATTTATTTTTACATTACCAAACTTACCTTTATTCATTTTCTAATAGGGAATATATATGCAAAAAGAATATATATGTTTTTTTTTTTTCGCATTAATAAAACCTTATTTATGAAACAAACAGCAGGAAAAAATTGTTTTTCGAATAAATTATTAAAACAATCAAAATAAAAGCCATCAAAGATTTGTTCGTATCTTTTTCTAACAAAACAGAATTAAACATGGATTCTTATGGCAAACTAGTATGAGGCGTCCAATACTTGGTCCGATCTCTCTGTCTAATTTTACTTTAATTTATTTTAACTGCACTTTTCGGTCGCTTTTACCTTTAATTTCATTTTTCCTCATCTCACGGTATTTTCATATTTTGTTAAGATATGCGAAAGAATATTCCATATTATAAAAGTTTCAATTCAATAGAATTTTGCTTATAAAAGACTACGTGTAAAATACGTAATCTTTAACGTTTTGGTCTGTTTCTTGCATAACCAAAGTTTTTTTTTTTTTTTAAGTATAAACATCGCGTATATGGAATGTTTGTTACATTCTATGGATTTGTTAAGAGTTTAAAAGTTTTATTAATACATACGTACACACATTCACGCATACAAGCATACAATTTACTTAATATGTTCATTCATATGAGCAGTTTTATATAATATGATTATTATTACATATCAGTAGTCTTAAAACTGTTCTTTTTCAAAGGAAAACAAAAACAGAAAAATAGTAACACAGTTCTGTCTCTTGCATGAATAATCCTGTATCGTTAATTGGTTGGGATATGATCCATTGACATTTTTCGAGGTTTCTTCTTGATTCAGAGCTCCCCCTTCTCCCTTATTATACGCCTGAATGAATCGAATTTTCGAGTAGCCTCCTTGCTTATTATCCTCTATGAAAGCAACACGTGATAGAAGTTTTTTGTTACCTTGTTTCATTGGGTAAAATTTATAATGAGCGTACTACTTTAAAACGTTTACTATACACTTATCGAAAAAAAGACGATAATTTTTGATCATTGAAAGTACTCAATATTTGCAAGCATGAAACTTTGTTAACTTTGGTTCTTTCGGGTTCTTCTACAGTTCATATTAATGAGCTTCATTTTTTCCCTCCAACACTATCGCATTAGGGAAGAATTTTCCTTTCTAAATGTGTTGTATTTTTGACAGCAATCGAGAAAAATGAAGTGGAAAACTTGTATATGCTTAGACGGAAGAATCAATACACAATTTAATTTATACGTGTAAGTTTTGTATCTAAAATTTACTAAAACTTTTTTTACTTTTGTTGCTTAAAAAATCGATGATATTTTGCCCAAAAAAATTGCTTTAAAACGTACATAAAATTGGAAATGGAAATATTTACTTTCAAGAGTTTAAACAGTTCTCATAAAAATGGTCTTTTTATTTTCATAACAGCACTTTCCTCAGTCTCTGTGCATCTTCTAGCTCATATCTTTACCCTTAAAATAAGCCCAGAAAAAATCCGAAAGGACCAAAATTGACAAAATTAATTACCTAAAAATATTGTTTATTTTGAAACGAAATAATTTTTTAGTTTCTTTACTGTACATTGCTTTATTACAATTTTAGTAGTTATATATAATAGAGAAAAACTCGAATATTTGACACAAAAATAAAGTATGTATGGTTACACGTAAAGCACTAAATATTCTAAGCTCATAAACGGCTTTAAATGCTAAAGCAAGAGGAAAAATTATTCGTTTTAGTTATTAAACATTTTTGGAAAAATCGTTGTGATTTCGATTTGCGAATTTTATTAAAATACCTATATTATCTCAAAGAAGCTTACCAAGGAAGAAAAATTTGGTGAATAACTCTGTGAAAACGGCAAAAAATAATAATATTTGTCTCCAAAAACCAGTAAACTATACATAAATAAACTCGCTTTTATTAAAATCCCAAAATCCACAAAATCAAACAATTATTTAAGTTATTTATTTGTAAGTTATGAAAGCTTGATAAATACCATTCCACTAATTTATTATGTTCCTTTTTTCCGGTAGTACTAACTAACGAAGTAAATAAATTTAACTATTTGACTGTTATTAAATATACAAATTTCGTAACAGATTTCTAGAAACATGAAAATAAATTTAATTTATAACGGATATAATTATTTTTCAATACGAAATTTTTAAACCAAGGTACTTTAAAACAGAACAAAACAAAAAACAAAAAATTTCGTAAAAACAATTTAAATCCTATTCTTCTCACTTCAAAAGAAGAATTGTTTCCGTATGTCAACCACTCAGCTTGAGCGCATTGCTAAACACTCATAAATTTTACAAACATATATTATAGTTATTTAAGGCAGTAACAACCATCCTGAAAGTCATATATTTTCAAAAGCAATTATTTCTTTTTTTTTCTCTTAAATTAGTATTAAACAATTATTGTCGATACCTTAAAAACATTACATCTCATCTATCTTCTAACAAAAAAATAAAACACTTCAAAAGTGGTCTTCTTGTTTAGAAACGATGGTATATTTAAAATCAATGTTCAATTACAAAAAACAAGGAGGAACATATACTTAGGTCTCTTTGTATACTGTTCAAAAAATAAAGATACAAATATATTTATAACATATAATCCATATAATCTTATCCTTTTTCATAAAAATGCATTTAAAAGAATTGGTATTTCATTTTAGGAATATAATTATGAATTATCAAAATAGAATTTATTTGTATATTTTAAATTATGCTTATCTCTGTCAGTGAAGAAATGTCCGTTCCCAGAGGTATATCAGTCAGAGGGTGGCTCTTCCAGGAATCAGGGTTGGTTCTTCACAACTGTATGTATATGTATGTATATGTTGTTGTGGACCTGCAGGGCTTTAATATCTCTTATAACACCGACTTACAGCAATCTTTATTTAAAAAAAAAGAACATATACATATGTAAAAAAAACAACCCCTTATAATCAAATGGGGATTTATTTCTTGAATTTATTGCCTGTATTTTTTAATGTTTATATTGTTATTCAAGTCAAATGTTTTTTAATTGAAAATTAATTATTGATTTTTTTACCTCTGTATACATAAAAATTTTAAAAAATTAGCGAAATAATTGTATTTTATGGTGGACGCGCAGGGAAGGCATATTTATCTATGTATACCAGCCATTGGCAAATGTGATACGAGTAAGACCGTGACAACCTAATCAGCGATAACCTAAAATACGTGTCAGCCAGAAAGAGAACATTTTTTTTCTACCTATCTCATTACTATTAGAGAAACTGAGAAAGGTAGAAGATTCGTATACCCGTCTCGCTTCCTCCTCTATGAGCAATGCGGACTTGGATAAAGAGACACACAATAGAGTTTATGACACACAATAAATTTATAACAATGGTAACTTCGAATAAAAATAACTCGCCCATGCCTGATCTATACATATAAAATGATTGGTCCTGAATGACTGACGGATCATCGTACAGTCTAAACCGCTGATCGTAGAGACCTGAAACTTAGGAGGGTGTGTATGATGTAGGCATCCGATAAGAAAGAAATTTTCCGAAATTTTGGCCCCGAGCGGGTGAAACAAGGGATGGCAGTTTGTATGAAAATCCGTCATTTTTGAGTGCACTAATTTACCGTTTTTAAAAATTCTTTCACAAGTATCTTTGAACACATTTGTCTTCAAATTCATACATGTTTGAAATTTATTTGAACCATTATTTATGTTTAAAAGTCAAGATATTTGATGACAAGACATCATTAATCAGCTAAGTGTAAAACTTCGATTTGAAGTTAATTTCGGGCGTTGCAAGTTTTCAGTGACCGTAGAAATTAGTGCGCTTGTATAATGATTGGCGATTGGTATAGTGAGCCGATAAAATATACAAATAGGGAATATTCATGAAATTAAAATTTGGATCAAATATTTTTCTTCCGTAACTTTAATGACTGGACATTTCAACTTAACCATTATTTTAGGAATTAAAATCTTTTTAATTACAAAAAATTAATTAATAAAAGCACAAATTCACTGAAGGCATTTAAAAAATTCTAAAATGGAAATTCAAATTTTTAAACGGGCGTGACAACATAATACTGGCTTGTCAAATTTGTTGACATATACTGCATAATATTAATTACTTACATTTTATATGGTATTTCATTAATTTATACTATTCTACGGCTTTTTATTAGAAAACTTAATAATAACGAGTGTAAATTCTGCGTTGTAATTCTTTTTTTTAAAGTGTAAATTATACTTTGAACTGTCACCAATTGACAGATCACGTACTTATACGTCATCAACAGAGAGCGCCAAAAAATTGCGTTTAAATATCTCAAAATTATAATGTATTTTAAATATTTTTTTAACACTTAAATACAGCATTTTTAAGCAGTATTTATATTTTTTACTTTGTTATAACGGTGTAAATAATGAATTAAAAATATAAAAAAAACATGAATATTCCCTATTCTTACTTTTAAAAAAAATGTTCTATGAAAATTTTAAAGGGGCATTAAACAAAGTAGTTTAGTGTGTATGACTTAGAATGTCTCAAAGTTTTTTATCGATCTTTATATGGATGTCACATGAAATTTTCTCACAAAATATTTTTTTTGTTTTATCAGTGAATTTTGTAAAAAAAAAATTTTTGAAACAAAAATACCCTGATGACATCTTTATTAATTATACATAGACACATTAATTTAAACAGTGATTTTGTATAATGAGACCCCACAATATCTTCTGTAAGTAGATTTAATTTGACGAGATGGTGGAGTCTCACCTTTTTCATAAATATAATTTTTTTTATTAAATAAAGCCGTATGATTTAATTTAACACAATTAGCTTATCAGCTTTATCTAGGATTTAATATCATTATTATTTTAAGGGTCTAATTGTTTATTTATAAAATAAATAAATTATTACAAAGTAATTACTTAGTAACGTTTCAAATACAATTCAAGGTGGTCTCCAAAAATGCAAATCAAATGAAAATCGAATATGTATTATGAACTACTTTAGTTTAACTTAAAAGTCAAGTCTAATTTCAAAATAAAAACAAGTGAAAACAAACAATTGAATGAATTAATTGTTGAAATACCATGTATAGACAGTATTGATTACTGTCACATTACACATCCATACATTTCACACATATATAACTGATATTCCCATATAATACATACTATACAATTTGCTCTCTCACGGGTAAACAGTGATGTTTACGAAAAACTATTTAAAAAAAATTGCTTATTTTTTTAGAAGGAACAATTCTTACATTTAAACTTTTGTTCACCTCTGACGGCTTACAAGATGGGTCCAAGTCTACGGACCTAAGACCCAATTGACCTATGTTGTTCATTTACGAACTTTACCTCACTTTTTGCGTCCTAAACACGCTATAAAAATTTCAGCTTGATATCTTTTTTTGTATTGAGTAATCTTGATGGCTGACGGACAGACAAACGACAGACAGATGACAGACAGACGAAAGACAATATTTTTAAGCTTTTCAAACTTGGGACTAAACTTATTATACCTTGGTATATTTCATATACATGGTATAAAAATCACTAAATCACCTCGCGGTGGTATTTGCAATTTCAAACTCTTTCATAATAATAAGCAGATTTTTAATTTTAATAGTATCCCATTATTTTATATGTTTAATCGAGCTAATAGGGCGACATGGAAATGTTAAATTCGGGAATTTTTTTTATAATATACAAATTTTGTGAACATGAGATCTAGTTAATATGAATGAAATCGTGTTTTAAATGCCTTTTTGTCATCTTATTTAATCACATTATTGATAGAGATAAGAAATAAAATTTTGATAATTTTTAAAATTTATATTCTTCCATATAAATTATTTTTGTAATTCATCGTCTATTCTTTATCTGCTTTCTGGTTACTTCATTGACCCTCTTAAGAAACACAATGAACAATTTTTGAATTTTCGCAGCTATTTTGTTTCAGACAGTTATTAGATGTGAACTTTTCTTAGACTTAGTAAGTAATAAACAGGTTGATATAGCACATTACATAAACTATTTAGATATAAGATTCTATGGAATTTTAAACATGAATAAAGTATACTATAATTTAACACTAAACATAACCCATTAGGCGACATATCTCATTTGCCCTTTTACTATCAAATTCTATAATAAGTTCAACGATTTATTCCAAAACCAAGGAGGTTCAGTACAGCAGAAGATTATTTGAACATTGGAAGAAGTTTTTCTTTTTAATGTTTTAGCACGTAGGGAAATAACGCCGCGTAAAATCTGTGACATAGTTTCAATCTAAATAGGTAACCTATCAAATTTCATAAAACAGTCTCGTTATTGGGAAAAAATTTTCATTAGTTTTTGGTCTTGGAGCTTGAATGTACATTCTTGTTGCTTGGTGTTTAGCCTTGGTTTGAATACTGCCTGAGGTACAATCATGATATTGTTTTTGGTGTTACAGGTTCCTTGCAAGACTAAGCTAAAGACTATATGATTTCCAAGAATACTTTGAAATTAGCTTATAGTGTAAAAAATACTTTGATTTTAGTCACAAAATTTAAAAAAACCCAAATAATATTTACATCAAAAATATTTTATTTGAAGAAATGGTTGTATCCAGCTATAGTGAGCTAAACGCTACCTTATGTATCCCAAAGAATATCCCCTCCCCATTTTTTTTCAAAATTTCATTGGTTTTAATTTTTTGTATGGTACTTGAAATTCAACAGGTAATTCTAGAGATTAGCACAAACAATAATAAAAAAAACTCTTCAGCTTTATTATAGTATAGTATGGATACATCAATAGAAAAATCTCGAATCTCCTTAACCTTTAATAATTTTACTAACGCACATAAGTTATTCCTTTTAAATGCATTGCATTTAATCTCACGTGGAGGGTCATACGACACATACGAGATAATATTTATATGTACTTGGGTCTTATCAATAAAAAAAATGTATTTATTAACCAAAATTTGATATATATATTATAAATATATAAATATATTCATTGGTTTATCATATTAATTGGACATTTAAATAAATGACGTCATCTTTAATTCTATAGAGTTATAATAATAATTATCAGTATCATAATTACTTTAAATATTGTTCTTAATAAATTTGGAAATTTTTGTGCATTTTTGGGATTATTTCTATTTCTTTTGTAAACACCAGCAATCACTTAAAATGTCCTGAAATACACTCAGCACCCAGCATTGATTTTTGGCTACATATTATAGTCATTTTACTGCAAGAGTATTTTCACAGTTATTTCCTCAAATCAGACTCTTAAATGGACTTATTACGTTTTGATTTTTAACTCGAGAAATTCAACAAAGCTGAAAAATCTCATCTCATCTTCCTTTCTTTGTTGTTATATTAATTGTAAGAATTTCGTTTATCTACCGGTTGCGGCCATAACTTGTTCGCTGCAACAATTCCTAAGAGTAATAATAATTAAATGCTAAGCAAAAATATATTAAATACTCTAATAACATTATAGAACCACCAAAAATTCGAGTATTTTAAATGAAGACACTGTAGTGATAAACGTAATTAATAGTAATATTTTCAATTATAAATCAAATTTCATTAAATAAAAAACAAATTTTGATAAGCGTTATTTATACAATGTGGCCCAAAATCACTGGCCAATATTTTTTTTTTCAATTTTTCGTCTAATTTTTTCTCTCTTTAGTTGGAAGGTTTTTTTATGGCCAAAATGTCATGTTAATCAAAGTTCATTCTGTTCAAAAGGGAAAAGACATACAACTAATTATTCCTAAGAATAAACAGTCAAACCTAGATAATCGACAGTTCAACTGACCATAGAATCTTTTTCGGTTATGAAGGTTTTTTATAGTAGTTTTTATAGGTATAGAAGCACTTATAGAGTTGTTGGCAGAAACAATGTAAGAAAGTTCCACGAAATTGAAGAATAGATCATATTTAACAAATAATAGATACGCCGGCCTGTCTATTGAAGTAGGTACTGGCACAACGACTTTCTCTGATAGTTCCTGTTTCTCACTTATGCGGTGTCTTCAGTTGAGTCGGCATCGTATGGAAAATCATTTTATTATTTGTTTTATGAAAAACAGTTATTCTTGATAAAATGTCCTGCATGGCCCAGAACGCAATATGAAATAATCGCGTGTCATTTTTTTGCATTCGCATACGAGTTTCGTCACAAACTGTTAATTTTGTCTACGAGTTTAGTACCATTTTTTTGGATACTTTCGGCAAGAGAATTATTGAGAAAAGTTGATCCTCATTTAAAACTATAGCCAGATATTCAATACTATCCATCTATCATGGCATAAATTATCAATGATAATTCAGAGAAGAGTTAGTCATAAATAACAGTTAAAAAAAAAACTAAAAACACGCTTTTGTAATAAGCTGATTTAAAAGGTAGAAAATAATTTCTTTAAATTCATAAGAATTACTTTAAGTAAAAAAAAAAATTGGGGTGCAGATAAATTTAAATTATTGTAAATATTTTGTAGGCAGATATTGGTAAAGTAAAGTCATTTTAAAAAAGCACTCCATGCTTTTATACGATAAAATGATTTTTTTGAACTTCAAGAAATTATTTTTTACCTTTTAGTTCAGTTTGTTACAAAAGCGTGTTTTATAGCTTTTTAAACTATTATTTATTTTGTGTTTTTTTGATTTTTTAGACTATATTGTTTATTTATCAAAAATTCAGTATAAATGTATATTTTTTCAGATATAGAAATCGTTAATCCTGAAAATCATGATCAGGATAATCAAATAAACTTATTGTTTTATCATCGATCCTTAATAAGGTTGTCATATTTCAAGTTAATTCGAAGTTTTGAAGGGGTCAAAATCATGTTCAAAGTTCCGTTACATAGTAACATACATAAAGCGTGTTAAAACTAACAAAATTTATAGTGTGGATATTATTGGATATCTGACTATAATTGACAACTTGTTTTAATGTTATTTTTCAGGGTACACATTGTGCTGCAATAAACATTAAATTAAAATTATAATATTGTTTAGATCAATCGTTGCTGCGTTGCCATTCTTATCATAAATTTATATTAATATATACTTGTTATTATGGTCTCAAAAATTATATTTTATTTTGAAGATTACAACTATTAAGCTTTAATAAATGAATTGATTTTTTTTTAAACTAAGTATTGCTTAATATCCAATGTCATTAAATTCCCAGTTTGATATTTATTTATAAACATGTGATTAAAGTTTTTGGTCTCTTTAAACTTTGGAGATAAAAACCAAATGAATTAATAATCGAATATATACAAAAAATTATAAAAAAGGTCAAACCAACAGATTACAGAATGCAACTTTTATAAGCGGCCATTAAAAAGCTAGCTTTAGCAAAATGGAGAGCCTTTAGTGTTTCTGACGTTTTAGTAGAGCTTCTTAACTATGCAAAAATTGCAAATTAAAGATAAACACTAATGTTTTTCGCAAACTTAATATTGAAAAATAAATATAATTTTTTTTTCTATAATATTAAGTGTGGCTAAATGTACAAAGAACCTTTTTCGATATCATTTTTAAAATGGTAATTTTAAATTTGTTCAGCAATTTTCGTATTTCCTACTGAATTTTGGATGTATATACCAAACCTTATAAAATCAGGAAGTATTTTCATGATATTTAAATTCGAATCTTGGCAAATTAACATTTCATTTAGATTTTCTGGCCAACCAAGAGAAGAAAATTTGAAGGCAAATGATTCAGCAAAAGATGTGCCAAATAATTTGATAAAACTTTACAAATTTTTTGATAAAAACTTTATTATGTACCAAAGTACATTTGCCCAAAAATTTTTTAGGTTTTAATAATGGATTATTATGAATTTATCCTTGTCAATCAAATCAACTGCAAAATTTTCCATGGTAAGAAAATCATTTTTATGTCGTTTCCTAGTTGTTTGAAGTTTATCATTAAAAACTTACATCTCCAACAGTTTTTTTTTATTGCAATTTATCAATGAAAAATATTAATGTTGATTAATATTAATGAGTCTGTATTTTCCAGACCAAAAAAACAAGACTTACCCGCCAAAAAATGAACCACAAAGTCATAAAATGATATTTATTTCAGATTATTGCAAACAAGTGATAATTTACAATGTCAATAAAAATTTAAGTTTTACAATTAATTTATATAATTTCAAAAACAACTAAAATTAGTCTCTTCAAAAAAACATACTCCTCCTTTTATAGAAAATGTTATACTTTTTGTAGTTTACTATATTTCAAGTCAGTAATACTATAATTAACTTCTCTTTCGAAGAATATTTTCGAATTTCTTTACAATATATCTATACTATTGTAATCAAAATACAACCACCATAAGAATTCAAAGCAAGGTAGACATTTACCCTTTGATGGGACGATAAAAATAGGGGTGTTTCAAACAAAAAAATATTAAGGATTTTACATTGGCAGTTTGAAGTCAAAATTTTTAAGTGTCATATTCAACTAACAGATTATTTCTGTATCAGAAGAAACGCATAAAAAGAAATCAATATTGAGCATCTAAATATAGCTTATTTTTTCTAAACGTAAGAAAAAGTCACATGTTTTTGTTAAAAATGAGTCAAAAGTACAAAATTTCCGGTATCGTTCGATAATCTGAAAGCAGTATATTAGATTATTTAGTTCTATGAGTGTTTAGTTCCAACTAAGTAATACAAATTTATTTGTTTTCATTGTAATGTATGTATTTTCCGACCACTTTAATCGAGATTTCTTAGAATTTCCGGGAAATTCAACCGGTATTCTAGTTAGCAATACGTAAAGAAAATATGAGTTTACAATGGTTACAAAATCAAGAAATGCAAAATGCAAGTAAAGCTAATCAAGACGTGCTATTTAAAATTGATTATTCTCATTTCAATGGAAAAATAACTCTTAATTTTCATCTGAATGTCTGCCTGTCGTCTGTCCATCTGTGATCACGATTACTCAAAAACGAAAAGAGATATCAAGCTTTTTATAGCGTACTTAGGTTTGAAATTTTTTTTTTTTAACATCACTGTTTACTCGTGAGAGACCAAATTAGGTAAGATCATTATAGTATGTATTATATGGGAATATCAGTTATGTGTGTGTGATACCACAGCTGTGTTATATATACACGACTTTGACTCTTTGAGAGTGACTATCTTTCTTTACTTACATGACGTAAAAAAAAAAATGATTGCGTAATCTACACTGACTATATATGGTATTTCAACAATTAACTCAGTCAATTGTTTGTTTTCACTTGTGTTTATTTTGTAATTGGACTTTTCTTAATGATAAAATTGGTTTCGTGTTAACTATGAATCCATTTGAAAAATAAAGTCGATTCTGGCAAATTAATCAATATACCTGCTTAAGAAATATTAATGAAAATAATTTTCAATATTAGTCGGGTGACAAGTCCATGCAAATATTTAAATACACGATAACATTAAAATATGTGTAGGGAACTCCATAATGTAAATATTCAAAAGTACACAATTATCAGTTTTAATATAATGTGTGCATATTTTAATTACTTAAAAATTAAAAGTTATCAAAACATTAAATTCATTTATAAATAGTTTTAACATTCTCATTGTCGTGCAATTTTTAGTAACAAATAATTTTTATGTTAAAAAACTGTTAACAAAAACAAGTGAAAAAAAACAAGTGACTGAGTTAATTGTTGAAATACCATGAATAGACAGTGTTTATTATACTGTCACATTACACACACATTCATGTCACACATATACATTTAACTGATATACCCATATAATACTAAACAATTTGCGTATAATTTGCGCTCTCACGGGTAAACAGTGATGTTTACGAAAAAATGTTTCAAACAAAAGTTGTTTATTTTTCTATAAGGAACATGTTTTATATTTTAACTTTTGTTCTATCTGAAACGGTTTACAAGACCCAATTGACCTATGTTGCTCATTTACAAACTTGACCTCACTTTTTACGTCCTCAGCACGCTATAAATTTCAGCTAGATATCTCTTTTCGTTTTTGAGTAATCGTGATGATAGACGGACAGACAGACGACAGACAGACAGACAACCGGAAATGGACTAATAAGGTGATTTTATGATCACCTATACCAAAATTTTGTTCATAGCATCAGTATTTTTAAGCGTTACAAACTTGGGACTAAACTTAGTATGCCTTTGTATATTTCATATGCATGGTAAAAATATAACGATAATATAATGTAGTTAAAATTATTGTTATTTTTGGAGCCGGTGTCAGTAAAACTAATATAACAACTTCAAAAATAACAATAATTTTAACTACATTATATTATCGTTATTTTTTTACTTTTTAGTGCATATTAATTTGTTTTGGAAAAGTTTATCTTTGAAGTCGGTTTTCTTTTTGTTAAAAGTTTTTTTTTTATGTCAAAACTGTATTAATTTAGAGGATTTGTAGCTTCAAAAAGACGCACTCTGAAATTTAAGCTTGGGGAGTTGAAACTCAGTATTTTAGTTGGTATAGCCATGGATATACACTATGATGTCAACTTTTTGGCCCCTTTATTGCTCTTTTATGTAGTAATTGCATATTTTCAAAACTTGTAAAGGCGTAAGATGCATTTCAATAAAAATCATTTTTTAATAAGAAACATATAACGAGGAGAAAATATGATTATAGTGGTATAATTATAGTCTTTTTTTAAATTTAGCACCAAGTACAAAATACAGCAATTATAACTTTTCTATGTTTTTCAAAGAGCGCTTTAAATTATATCATTTACGGATTTAATATTTATTTTATTTTAAAATAAATTGTATGCTGAATTTTAATTTGAATCAACGGGGCTAGCTATGTCAGCTGTACGCAACGAATATTAATAATTTTATCACTTTTTTTTCCTCTAATGAAAACGATTATTCATAATCGAATTTTTTTTAAATATTTCTTTTTATAATATTGATAAGCATTAATCAGAATTGATATATTGTCGGATCAAATTGATGACATACTATATACTTATTAATATCCTCTCTAAAAACCAGTTCCTTAAGTGGTCGTGGATAAAAAAGTGCAAGGTGTAAAAAAGATAAGAACCAAATAACCAATGTAAAAATAATCAGTTCTGGATCAAACTATGGTTAAATAAAAACTCCTGAATTCCTGAATTTTATATCAACAATACCAATCAGTTCTAGGTCAGATATAACAAACAATAAAGAAAAATTTTGAAATATGTTAACTGGCTTAATAAGTATTCTACCATTTTTTTATCTCTTCATATAAAGATAAACTTTCAGAATTTTAAGGAGCTTCTTAAAACTCGGAATCTTTAAAAGTTTCTTAATTTGTTGTTAGACACTGATTAGTCCAAATTTATCCAAAGCGAGGATAATCAATACATACAGTATAAAACAAACATCTGTCTGTCCCTAATCCCTATGTATGCTTAGATCTGTAAAACTACGCAACGGATTTGGAGGCGGTTTTTTCTAATAGATAGAGTGATTCAAGAGGAAGGTTTTTATGTATATTACATGCATAATATAATATATATAGTAGATTAAGGGGTTGGAAGGGATATGCTTCAAAAACTTAAAAAGTTGTGCATTGATTAAGCATAAATATTGATAAGATATACAACCTTAGTTTTTATCTATTTTCAAGCTTGGGGGGGGGTGGAAAGATGGAGCCAAAGAGTGGGGATGAATAATCGAATATTTTCAAATATACTCAAATATAAGTGAGGTATCAAATAATTCGGAATATGGAGAGAAGGGGTGAAAGTGGGGATGTTGCCCAGAAAAGCGGATAGTTCACAGCTAATTTAGGAATAAACAAGTAATTTTTCATTTGTTAACTAAAGACCACTGCACAAGTATACGAAGATTAGATATAAAATAATTACCAATTATTTATAATAAACAATTAAAATAATTATATAATAGTATAAATATATGCGATTTGAAATTTATTAGAGTTTTGAATTAACTCACGTTTAACAAAATCTTTTTTAACAATAGAGCCAATGCCTATTGAGAAGCAAAACACATTAAATGATTTATATGACTTTTTAAAAGAATTTTAACCTCTATGTACAAAACACATAAAAGGTAGGTAGGAAACGTATTCGCAGTTCAAATTGATGTTGAAGTTTATTTGATGATCACTAAATATCACATATAACTAAAAAAGGGTTAATGATTTTGTTGTGCCTTTAATCCTCAAAGATGTAGACCGTAAATCCTTCCAGAAGAAAAAAAAAAGGAATTGAAAAATTCTCAAAAAAAAGGGTTTTAAACCTTTTACTCTTAACTTCAACAAATATCAATTTTAAAATCGAAAAAAAGTTTAAAAACGACTATTTTCGCTCATTTTTTCAAGTTTTCGGCTTCTGAGCATCCTCACCTGGCGTGAATGGATAGGTTTTTTGAGATCTAGAACTTTCGCAGTTAATTTTTTTTGTATTGGTCAACTTTAATTTTTATTACAAGAAAACCGTTTTTTTTGACTTCTGCGAATTTTTTACGTTAACTTAGTCGTAAACTAGCCGTAAGCTATGTTTCTTGGCTTGTTTTCTGATAGTAATTTTGTCACCTGTTTCGCAGATTAATTGAATTAGCGGAAAAATTAATAATAATATGGTCCGCTCAAAATAATGTTTAAAAAAAAAGGAAGATTTTGGAATCTTTTTTAAGATCCTACTAACGCGCAGTCTCAAAAGTGCTGCGGTTAATTTATATTTACAATCAGCGACCTCAAAAACACCTGAGTAACAAAATCCGGGACTTTTCACACATAATTCGAGGATAATGATTGGATAATTAACGAAAAATACATATAAAATTGATCGTTTTGAATACGGCTAAAGATATCGAAATTGTTTACTCTACATTTGTTTAAGGAAAAAAAAATTCCAACAACTTTTGTTTGAAATTTTTTTTTATAAAATTATTTATTATTGTTAATTAGCATATAAATATATTGATGGTTTCGTTTATTTATGTATGCATAGCGTTAATTAACGCAACCACAGCAGTTTTGAGACTGCGCGTTAGTACAGTTTTAAACTAGATGCCGAATACTTCCTTTTTTAAGATTTTTTTGTCTTTGTATAAGTTCATGAAATCGCTTAATTTCAGTTATTTTGAACGGCCTACATGTTTTCTGTATACAGACGTTGTGTGGCGCTTTAAAGCATATATTTTTATTTATTATTTTTCTACAAAATTTCGATTTTTAATATTTATTGTTTTACGTTTATGAAAAAATAAAATAAAAATAAAAACGTATTAAAAAAGAATGTGATGATCCTTCTCAGAAAGAATTTGGTTGTTTGTTTAATATAAACATTAAGCGTTATTTCCTGAATCCCTTTTGAATTATTATTTAAATGAGCATTGTTATTTTAACATTATATGTCGTATATGTCTTTTAAAATGGGAAGTAAAAATTCACTATATTTATACAGAACTTGTTTTACAACAGGATAGGGAAATAAATATTTTTGTATAAAAGATACACTAACCGACATAGAATTTGAAGAATTTATTTTTATAGCCTATATTTCGGTATACCAAGGACAAAATACTAAAACTATTAGCAAAATGAAAAAAATGCATGTTCCATTGCTCAAGAAGATCAAAATATTTTATAAGATTGCTTGCGTTAATATCCCTATACAATACATACACAAATATTAGCATAAAATAGAAAATCGTTAGAATTAACTACTTTTAAAAATCTATAAATGTATTTTTCGTATTTTCATATAGTGTTTTTCCATTAAACAAAAAACTTGTGGATCATAGGGTGTCCTTTTTTTACGATAAAATATTTTTTTTTAATTTTTTAAAATAATTTTTTACGTTTTAGTTCGGCTAGTTACAAATATACCAATTATACAAATATACAAATATAACATAATTTTTATTTTTGAGGGGTGAAAAAGGGGTGGGAATTTGTATTATTCCTTCAATGGGAAAGTTCTAGATCACGCCAAAATCTAGAACTTTTATAGCAGTCATTTTTAACATAACCTCATAATTTCCGAGAAAATGGTGAAAAACCGTCTTTTCTTGTTTTTATACCATGCATATATGTAATATGCAAGGTATACTAAGTTTAGTCCCAAGTTTGTAACGCTTAAAAATATTGATGCTATGAACAAAATTTTTGTATAGGTGTTTATAAAATCACCTAATTAGTCCATTTTCGGTTGTCTGTCTGCCAACACGATAACTCAAAAACGAAAAAAGATATCCAGCTGAAATTTCTACAGCGAACTCAGGACGTAAAAAATGACGTCAAGTTCGTAAATGAGCAATATAGGTCCATTGGGTCTTGACCTATCTACCATCTTGTAAACCGTTAGAGATAGAACAGAAGTTTAAATATAAAAAATCTTTCTTATCAAAAAATAAACAACTTTTGTTTGAAACATTTTTTCGTAAAAATCACTGTTTACCCGTGAGGGCGCAAATTAGGCGTAAATTGTATACTATGTATTACGTATGTGTGATTGCACATACATACATGTTACGTATGTGTGACATATATGTATGTGTAATGTGATAGAGTAATCAACACTGTAGATGCATGGTATTTCAACAATTAACTCAGTCAATTGTTTGTTTTCACTTGTTACATTATAATTTCTCCAAAATTAGTCAGATTTAAATGATAATTATGGAAAAAATATGTTTTTGTGTCCTTAACAACCCTAATTGTTTTTAACTAAAATTATAGAGTAGTTTTTGAGATATTCCATTTTTTCGTAAAAAATACCCTTTCCTTAATTTTCAGTCACAAAAAGATATTTTTTCCATAATTATCATTTAAAATGAATTTTTTTTTTTATGTTAAAAATGACTTATATAAAAGTTCTAGATTTTGGAGTGATCTAGAACTTTTCTATTGAAGACATTTCATTTTGACCGCAACTTTAGTCAGAAAGCGCAATAATACAAATTCCCACCCCCTTTCATCCCTCAAAACACCCTCCAACTTTTCTGCAGAGAAATAGGCTTATTTTATATTCCTTATAACCTCCTTCACCATTTCCACTCGTCAAACTGCTGTTTACAATTGATTTTTCAAAAATGATAATACAACTGCCAGCCCGTTACAAACTAAACAGCATGTTTTTTAAATTTTTTAAAACTATTATTAATTTAAAATATTGTTGTCGATTTTATTGTCGCTCAGTATCAATGTGTATTGGTTATATTTTTCTTCCAATTTTTTTTTTGTAGCATTCCAAACTATAATCCGTTAAACGATAATTTAATAATATTTTTAAATCAGAATCACAGAATTAAAAAAAAAAAAAATATTTTAGAACTAAACAGTCGGCATTTTAAAAACCAGTTAATAATATGCAAATAGTTAGTTCCGTTTTGTTTGACTACTTTGGTGGTATACAAAATTTTACGAAACGTCAACAGTCTTGATTTTAAGTTGTCGTTTGCTTATTTTATAAAGAAAGATTAAAATGATAAATAAAAATAATTCAATAAAAAAAAATAATAATATTGAACTGGCTGCATAAAAAATGTACTGAAAAGTAGAAACAAATACGTAGGTACGAATTTTGAATCATTAGTCTTTTAATGTATCCTATCTCTTTCATTCTCTTCGTTCCATTTCAGAAAGCATTTAAGTTTACGATTGTGGATTATTTTCATATTTTATGAAGTAAGGTTTTTTAATATTTAACTCTAAAAAAATATTGATAATTTCGTTTTCCTGTATATATCGGGTGCTTATTAAACTTGACGCAGACAATGTAAGTTTTAGCGCGAAAAATGTTTCAAACAAGTATTATTACGTTTAAAAGCGAATATCTTGCTTTTACAATAAATACGACCAAGAATTTTAACTTAAATCAAAAGCTCGATCCGATTCATAACTGAAAATTAAAATAACACTTAAAATTAGAAAATTATTACTCACAAAAGGACCTCAATTTTTTTGTTTTGATTCTCTTTAATTAATATTAATCGGGAGATTATCATTAATAAACATCAATTATATAACCGAGAGACTTTGACGTTTAAAATTGTATGCAAGCTTGTGAAAAAACATAAATACTAAATAAATGAGTTGATGTTGACAAACAAACAAAAATAAAAATCAGTCAAAAAATTACAGTCTGTGTCTAGAGCTCGTATAGTCAAATTGGATAAGGCATGAATCCAAGAGATCTGCATTCGAGTCTGGTGCGAGTGTATTTTTCTCAATTGTCTTTAATTAAAGAATCAATTTTGTTTAAAATAATTTTTTTTTCGAAAAGTAGAGAGGGCACTTATTTGTCTATAAATGAAACTAAAGAAGTTTCCTTCCTATACCATTCATTGTTTTAGACTTTTGTTTTTGGAATAAGCAAGGATTCTATTTTAGTCTTTGATATAATTTATAATTTTACCCTTCCAAACAATATTAACCACTGTGATAAATTTGAAAAAAATTAATTTCAACCTAATTTTTGTTAAAAAGATGAAAAAAAAAACATTAATGTCATGTTTTAAAGGACTTGCTGCACAGCAACAATTTATAATCCTAACAGAGAAGGTTCCGTTCTAAGAAGTGCTAAATTCTTTTCAAAACATACAAATCAACCAACATTTTTTTTTTTTTTTTTTAAAGGTATTAATGTTTACATCAAGTTGAGAGTTTTACAAAAAGAGAATATCAAGATGAGTATGTGAGGCTTCTTTTGTATTTCCAAAAATGAAATTCAAAATAAACCATTCTAACTATTGTTCTCAAATTAGTTCTAAATTTAATGCTACGTATTATTTATGAAGAATATTATTTATTCTTTTGTATTTTTCAAGTAACAAAAATTTAATTTACTTTTGTCATTTCCTAAAATCATCTTCAAACAAACTATGTTTTTATTTTTTTGTTTTGTAAAGCTGCTTACTTTTTTTTAAGCCTTTTTGCATATATTAACTATTGTGCCGAAATGTGACAATGTTTCTAGTTGATCTGTTTTCTAATTTTATACATCATTAGACATTTTTTTAAAACAAATTACCTTTAATTAAACAAATATAAAAAATTAATCTCTAAATAAGTAAAGATCTTTAAAAAAAAAGCAGCAAATAAGCCACTGAGGATTTTGATCTCATTTCAAAAATTCTTTACATGAAATCATCCACGAAATTAGAGTTAATTGAAACTAAATTAAGAATAATTTTTATTTGCTTCACCGCCTTTGTAATATGAATAGGCTTTTCTTCATAAAAAACTCTTTTGTAGACCTTAGCCTTAACCCTAGTATATAGTTCTTTAGCCGTAGGTAACTATGATTTCTTCTTCCAAGCCTATTCCGGCAAGGCCGTATTAACCGAGGATGAAAAGAGGTACATTGCGCCCAGACCTACGGACCTAGGTTGCAGTTAAAAATATACAGTTACTTTTAAGATGACAAAAAAAAAATGTTCGACCGATTTTGTTGTGATATTTTCCCTGTAAAGATCGCCAAAATTGATTTTTGTAAATGTTGCCCTAATATCTTGATTTCAGATGATCTAAAAGAAAAAGATCAAAATCAATCTTATATTACCCATTATTTTACAGGAAATTCATTAGGGCTGGAACGTATAGGTCTTTGATTTATTGATTAATAACAGGCAATTTCCGACAAAGAGCCATATAAATTTTTTTTAGCCTATTTATTATTAAAAATATGTATCTTTTTACCTGTTATATAGGTTACAACAAATCATAAAAAATTTTTAATGTATATTTTTGTGCAAATAACAAACATTTTTAATAAATATATTTTATGGAGTCAATAGGGGAAACTAAAGTTTTTGGTTTTTGGTTAAGTAAGGTCTTACTTGAATGATGTAAAGGCGAACCTTAAGGCAAATAAATCAGCAAAGCTGGAGTATTTACACTGATGACAAGAATGAGTATTTACACTGATGACTAGATTGGAGGAAATCTGGCCATAAACTGAAAGATATAGCTTCCCTATTCAAACACATATCTACAACTTTCGTTTGAAATGATCTCTTTATTTATAAGAAAGATCGAGAGGTGTAGTGGGTACCCGGTAAGAATTATATTCCTTTCGTACCTTGGTACATGATAAATGTAGGGCTTCCTTTTTTTATTTACAAGAGATTTTTCTGACAATTAATTTCAAATACTTTTGATTGTTTGATTCTTCAAAGAATTTAATTTTATAGCTACTTTAAGTTTTTACTCTATGAAATAATTGTAATATTAGTTTAAAGAAGACATACTTCTGATTTAGTATTCAACCCAATATGTGAGTACATTACAATTGGTTTGACTAGGACATTATTATGACATAACTAAAAAATTGCATTGCACTTACTTTAAATTATCTCTGTTTTTTTAACTTCTGATGAAAACTTTTACAATTCAATTTTTTTAAATGATAAAATATAAAATTTTGACAAAAAATACAAATTGGCAGTTATAAAAAGATTTTTGCATTTTCTCAAAATTCATGGCAATCTGAATCGTTTGAAAAAGTATTAGTTTCCTAGGTAACCTAGATGTTGGCTTTTGGTGTCTGTTGGAGTATTTTGGTTTTAACTCCCAACCAGCAAACAAATATTATTCGATAAGGAACATAATTGAACAAATTTTTAGTCATTAACCACAAAATTCATTTGAAATTCTTAAGGGAAAATGTATCCCGCGAAAACGGAATCGAATGAGTTGAAAATTCACTAGAGACGAGACAATTAGCTTTTCTCGGCCTTCCAGAGCCATTTTCTTTAATTTCCACTTCCGGTTGTATGCTTATTTTTACACATTTGTATTACCTATGCTGAACTTCTATGTGAAATATAAACAATCCCGGTTTTTTACTTAAAAACAATCGTATGACCCAAGCATATGTGGCCTTAAAATTACAGACCCGTTGAAAACTTATCATCGAGTTTTCATTGTAGATTCGATTTATGTTTTTTGGTTTCCATATTACTATATATATGGAGTAAAAATTAATAAAATGATGAGTTAGCCCCACAATCCTCTACAAAAACCTGATTTAATTATTTCACTTAATAAATACCTGTCAAAAGTTGAATAAATGAAAAATTGTATCAACTTTTTGGATACCACTGTTATTAAAACATTCTTTACAAAATATATTTATAGACATTTAATTATTACCAAGCAAACCTCAAAATGTATTATATTTTTAACGACTTTTTTTTTTTTTTAATATGTGATTCGAATACTCGAACAGGTTCTCTTATGAAAAAAAAAAACAGCTTCTAAAGAGCTTCAGACACTTATAGGAAATAATTTCGCTCAAACAAACCGTTACATTTATTTTATTGTCTGTTTTATTCAATTAGATCATGCGATAGGGTGCGTTTGCATATAACAATAGAAGATTTTAAAATGTCTCAGACATCAAAAAGAAATCCCTTCCTTATTTACATTTTCTCACAGTTAAAAAAATGAACAAAAAACAATAAATAAAATACAAAATTTTATATTTAAGAAAAAAATGGGAACTGTTGAATACACGGAAATTTCTCACCCTATGTATGTGCAAAATTATGACTTTCACGAGAGAAATATTTTAGATCTATAGATAGATAAGTAACTGGGGGGTCGATGTTTTTATACTATGTATATGAAATATACCAAGGTATACTAAGTTTTGTCCAAAGTTTGTTAACGCTTAAAAATATTGATACTATGAACAAAATTTTGGTATAGGTGTTTATAAAATTTTTTAATTAGTTCATTTCCGGTTCTCTGTCTGTCTGTCTCTCTGCCCGTCTGTCATCACGATTACTCAAAAACGAAAAGAGACATCAAGTCAAAGTAAAAAGTGAAGTCGAGTTCGTAAATGAGCAACATAGGTTAATTGGGTCTTAGGTCCGTAATACCCATCTTGTAAAGCGTTATAGATAGAACGAAAGTTTAAATGTAAAAATGTTCCTTATACAAAAATTAACAACTTTTGTTTAAAACAGTTTTTCGTAAACATCATTGTTTACCTATATCATTTATATGGGAATATCATTTATATATGTGTGACATGTATGTATGTGTAATGTGACAGAGTAATCAACACTGTCTATACATGGTATTTCAACAAGTAACTCAGTCAACTGTTTGTTTTCACTTGTTTTTAAATTTGAAACTGATATCGGTTATAAAATTAAAGGAGTAATTTATAATATTGTGAATTCTGTACGTTTGTCAAAATATTAAATACGATAGCTATAAAAAGGATAATCAATGGTATCAAGTAAAACAATGATTAGTACCTCAGTATTCAATTTTTAGGGCTCCGTTCAACCGATGAGATCTGAATCCTTTATCTTAAAGTCCTTTGAGAACTCATTTTCGGAAGTCCTTAACACATGAAGGATCATTTACTGCAATCCCCTTGTGATATTTTCAAAAATTAGTTTTTTATCCTAATCAGGAACTTATCCTAAAAGATGATATTCATCAAAATGTAGATAATAAAATACTTATTTT
This sequence comes from Chrysoperla carnea, assembly GCF_905475395.1. Lineage (NCBI taxonomy): Eukaryota > Metazoa > Arthropoda > Insecta > Neuroptera > Chrysopidae > Chrysoperla > Chrysoperla carnea. The sequence goes on along the minus strand of NC_058338.1, from coordinate 54,860,482 downwards.
CACCTGTACAATCAATTTTGGAAGATTTTGGTGATTTTCTATCAGAGAAAACACACTAACATATCCAATGACCAAAAATGATATTTTTAGAATCAGAAGATATTAAAAAATTAAAAGTACGTTGAAAACTCGTCATCGAATTTATAGAAAGAAAACATCACCTCTTTTGGGAAATCGCTAATGACGTCAAGTCAAGTAGTCAATTTGGCAGTCATATGTTAAGTAAGCTTAAATCTTAATCTATGGAGTGACTAGATTCACTGGACTAGTGAGCTATTATTTAATAGATCTTCCATTCATATACATATGATCAGTGCTGTAGTAAATCACTATGGTTTCTTAACATGCATATTTTTTTCAACGTCAGATGAAATTATAATAGTATAAGCCTCTTTTCGTATTTTTAAATAAGAATAATTATAATTCTGTATTTAAACGGTAAATTATAGCAGAGTTATTGTCTTTTTCGTTACAAATACAAGCTGAACAAAAAGAAATATTACAAAGTAAAAACAAAATTTTTATGTAAAATAAAACAAAAATAATTAATTAGTTATTTTATCTAATAAAAAAACAATAACAAATCACATTATGTAGTATGTTTTCAAGAGTTGAGCACGGTAAAGAAATTCTTTACCGAATTTCTCTTAGTTACTTAGATTATTAGATAGTAAATCGGGGTAAAAGCGTTTTTAACTGAGTTTAGAATAGAATAATTTAGCATAAAATGTTCAAGGGTTTCGTTTTCTTCCATATTGCATAGCCAACATCATTTATACAGAAAACCATTGATATAAAATCCTATTTCTTGTCTCCTATTTGTCCCAGTTATACTATGGTTCTAATAATCTTTATTTTGAGAGACTTTAATTAATCATAACCATTTTCAGCAGAACAATATTATTTATTTTAAAAATTCTGGATGGATCTATTAGGAAAAATTCATCCTTGAAGTTCTATTTTAAGGCATCCTTGAAGTTCTATTTTCGTATAGCAAATTGGCAAAATGGGTTTCCTAATATTATTACACATATAAAGGATAAAATACTAATTAATTGATAATTGCTAATAGTTAGCGATAAAACTTAATTATTTGTATAACATTTACAGAGGAAAAAACGGAATATATTAGGTACTTTCTCACAGCTTACAAAAATCCTAATGAGAAAAAACCTACGGAACCCTTTCAACGTGAGACTAGCTCGAACTTGACCTGTTTTTTTTCTTTAAAAGTCACAAACTCAACATACAATGTAAGCAGTATATTATGACATAGTTGTTGATTTCAGTGTAAAAGGTCGTCGTCAATAATATAATAAAATTATCCAAAAAATGAGTGTAAAATTAAATTTTGTACACCATAATATATCATATTGATAATAAAAAAAATATAATTTATATTTCCTTCATTGATTAGATATATATTTATTAACTTTTTGATAGAAAGTTGTTCTAGCTCCAAAAATCGAAATAAACTATAGCAAAAATTATTTTGATCCGATTAAGGTTGTTGAGGCGCTACAGAGAAAAAAACACCAATACTTTGACATTTTGAGAAATAATTTTTAAACATGTAACAATTAAATTTTTTAAAAGATTATCTGAAAATGATGTAAGTTTTTCAGAAAATTAGTTTTCTTTAAAATTAGTTCTTATGAGATGCCCATAATTTTTATAGATTTGATATTGTTAATTATATAAAAAGTTTTTTATTTACTGATTGTATCAAAAATAATTTAAGAAAAATTTTTTTTTATAAAATAAATAATGTTTAGTGAAAATCACAGTTAATATTTAGGAGAAACTGCAAGAACAAATTATAGCGTCTTAACAATATAAGTTATAATGTTATTAAATTACAGAAAATGTATGGATATATAAGAAAATTCAAGTTATTGTAGTAGTACTTCGTCAAACGGTAGATAACGTTAAAATAATGACAATTTCTCAATACACTTAAAGTCGGAAAACTCTTCTTTTCTAGATGTTATAGGTATTCTGCTTAGAAAAATTTGTAATTTGACAAGAAGCCTTCACGAAAAAAAAGTATCCAGCGCTACTAACTTTATTGCCAGTACAACAACCTTATGCTATGCTCCATACATCGTGTGCCAAATTTCCAATGTTTCTATTTCTAAGCCTATTTCTAAAAATTCAAACCAGAGATATCTAGAAAAGCAAAGTTGTTCTAGTTTCGAAGGAAAGTTGTTTGTTTTCAAAATGATTGCTTGAGAATACGAAACTTGAAATTTCTTGGCTAACATTATAAAATTTGAATATCATTGAATATCACATAGAGTTTAGAATTTCTCCGATAGAATTCATATGAAATGAAGATACTTACCAAAAACGAAGCAGTAGAGACTATTTGGAAAGAACATTCATTTCACGTGAAAGCTATTGTCGTCAAAAAGTCAGATTTACCACGTCTTGTTTATATATTTTTGTGTGCGCAGATACTCTCTCGCATGCAATATGTATAAGGAAAAATATATAAATCATATTCTAACATTATATAAGCGCAAAAGTTTATCATAGATAAAATGTTATACTCATGCATGCCTATAAGCGAAATGGATTTGTAAAAATCGCTAGAAATGACGTTCTAAGAGTAAAACATTACGCATTTAAATAAAATTTAAAGATATCTTTACCACAAAAATCTATGTAGATAACACAATATTTCCGAAAATCATTGCCTTGAACAGAAAGTCTGAGTTCTTTACGAAATTGTAAGAAGAAAAGTTCTTGGGCGTTTTGGGAATTTCTTGACTATTATTTAAAAAAATATAAATTTTTAGGTTGAGCAAATTTGTAGATAATAATATTTAAAATATTTTAATATTTTTAAGCCGAGAAATTTTTAAGTTAAAAACGATAATTGAAGAGGCTTTATTCTTCTAAAATAAGTCAGATCAATAAACGCCAAAATACCTACTTTTTATCTTAGAATTTCGTAAGAAAACACAGTTTCTGTTTGGTCCAGTGATAAAAGAATAAAAAATGACCTCGCTGTGCCTATATTTGATGTAAAGACTTAGCGAGCAGTAAGTATTCTATAACTTAAATTTGCATGGTCATACATAATAAAAAATCACACTTAAAAATTTAATAAGATACACGAATTGACTTGAGCTCCTCCTCCTTTTTCGTCGGTTTAAAAATAAATACATCCATTTCCCTAATTAAAAAGCTCAGAATTTAAGCTAATATATTTAACAATATCGTTAAGCATAATTTTATTTCTATGAATTTACCAAATTATACATTATTGTTAAATAATTCCATTCTACAATTAAAATGCTTTAATAAATTATTTATTTTCCATTGACTTCCATTGTTATGTTTGTACGGAACGAAACGTACTTTGGTCTAAGTATTTTGGAACGAGAAACTGTCCTTTTAACGTTTTCTAGTATTTCCTTTTACAAACTAAAGTCTTTAAATAATAAATTAAACTAACGAAAATTAGTGTTTTTCCAATTCTTAGCAGCACGGGATTTATACATTGATACTATACAAATTCCGAAGGTAAGAAAAAATTCACGGCGTAATCGACCCTCATTTAATTCAGTTAGTCGTCCCCTTCAAAGCAATAACTGTCTCTGGAAGATTAACATAACATTTTTACTTGACAAAACGCAAATAATCGCTTGACAATTAATTTTTAATATTTGAAAAAAAAAATGTTGTGGGATTAAATATTGAACATTTTAATTCAATAATTTTCCACTTTTCTCTACATTATTCGAGCGAGTATCGACTCATTTCGTTCACTGGGAATTTATTACCGAATTTCTGTCACTTGAAAGACTTTCTGGAGTAAACCGAATATAAAAAATAATAAAATTGTGCTTACTCGAAGAGGCAGTTAAAAAATTTTTTTTTTTCAATTGCATAAAATTGCTCATGAAATGAATGAAAATTCAACCCGTGCTAGGTCAATCCATACTAGCTAAGTAAAAACCAACGAAGAATAGTTATTTTGGTCTAATTTATCACGGGTTGGTCTTTCTGGTAATTATAATCTGACTGAAAATGCGATGTGATTGCGATATAAATATTAGATCATATATTTATATAGGAGTCTTTAAATAAACTTTTTTACTGTTACAGTCATTCGATCTTAGCTGAGATGGAAGTTAAATAACTATTTTCGACTTTTTTACCATCAATTTCAACGAGAAAAGTTGATAATAAACAAAGATAGAAGAACATGCATTCTAATCAAATTAAAAATATATAAAATATAAATGCAAAACAAAGAAGGCTAGCAAAATATTATTGTGGATTATGTCTGAGATGAAATGAAGAGGCCAACAAACAGCCCATTATTTTTAAATTGACTACATTGTTTTACTATTCTATCGAAAATAAAGTTATGAGCTCCCAAAAAATATTTATTTAAGATGCTTTATTCAATCGTTTGCAATTTTCTAAGCCAGAGTTAAAGGTGGGGCACTCAAATTTCTTTACGACTGTCTAAAATTGATACACTTAACCAAAAAGAAGACTAAGGAGTTGGGTTCCCAAAGAAAATGTCATCGTTTTATCTTCATTCCCTTCCTACCAAATTATTTGCTATGCTCTTTTTTATCGATCGCGTGTTAATTCATATTAAAACGCCATGCCAATTAAATCATAAAAATGTAATTATGTATTCCTAGGAATAATAATAACAAATTGTCCATAATTATGCAAATCAAACAGCGGTTTTTGGACATACTCCCTCAAAAAATAATACAAGTAAGTAGAACGGAGTAAATTTTAAAGCAACTAGTAAAATAATAATACAAGCAATGGAGTATCTTTTACCTACTTCTCACGGACATAATCAAAATAATTTCACTTGCGTTTCTTTTAAAGTGAATAGATTTTAAATCGAAAATAACCCCATTCAAATAATATCAATCACTATGATATCAGTGGATCCATTATAGAGCTAATTTCATGCCATTTATGTTAAAGTATGACCTTGGGCCTAAGGTACCGTGTCTGAGACGAGTGAAGGCACATTTTTCCTAGAAGGAGTCAATTTGTCAGTTGATAGATGAATTGTGCTCAATATATTTTGTAATTCCACCATAAATAGAGCAAGAACATACTACAAAAATGGGAACATTTAATCATTTATGTTATCTCAAATCTTAGAATTATTTTCTGTGGGGATATGTAAACCACAGACATAAATCTTGGAATGCACTGCCAGATTACCCTTCTATGGAACACAAATGGCATAGAACTATCATTGCAATGAATTCAATATCATTGCGTATAATATCATTATTTGGGGTTAATTACGATTTAAAGTTCAGTTTTAAAACAAAAAAACACTCTACGTTATTCGCCATTGATTACACCATGGTAATAAATCAGTAAATGTCAATGTGTATATTTTGGACGTTATAAGATTTTATAAATTCCCGATCGTTTATCTTACGCCTTCCCATCTATTAATTTACTTATCAATTTAAAAACAGCTAAAGCGCCACTTTCCATTTAAACAGTTCTGTTAGCAAAATGTTATTTTGCAAATTTTTTACGTAAATTTAAACACGATTTAATAAAGTCTTTTTAGATAACACAAATACACAATTCTTAACCAAAAATTCTTATGTTATGTTGGCATATATGTGTGTATTGTTATATAAAACGAGAGCCTGAGAAGGATCCCAACTATAAATTAAAAAGGGCGATAGCATCACAGGAATGCAGCATCCCCAGGTCCGCTTTGATCTCCGGTACTTGTGGCCGCAGACGGTGCGGGAACAAGACAGTAATAACAACATGCATACAAACACACATACATACATATACATATAGAAGTAAACATGAAGAACAAGCTTCAGAAGCGTCCACACAGTTACATGTTTAACCAGAGGTACAGAGCGAACATTTACCTTCCATGAGCATATGATAATATTAGTTAAGTAGTTGTCCGTCTACAGACTTGCGAGATTCCTTCAACGGTGTGATCTAACAATAATGCAAAAAAGTTTATACCCTGAATTCAAATTTCCTTGCAATTACTCTTGTTGCTCAGGTGGTTAAAGCCTTGGTTTAACTACTTCCGTACGCAGGATGCTTAGTGTAGCGGTTTCGACTCCACCTATCATAACAAAAATTAATTTAATAAAAAGCTGGGACGGAGTGATATAGTGTCTCTCTGAGTGTGTCTCGGCAAAAAAGCATCAAGCTTTCAAAGTTTCAACTTCAGCAATTTCTTATATTAAAATTTTTTTCAGTAAAGGAGATTCTTTTTTAATGGGTCTGGAAAGTTTTAGACAACGTGAACCATTTTTATTCGTTATCGTCCGCCTATAATAGCAAAACTTTCAAGATTCCTGTGCAATCTAGAGTATTCCAAGTCCCTTGAAAGAGAACGCTCCTCTACTTAGACTTTTTTATGTAAGTTTTGAAATAGAGCAAAAACAACACATATACAAAGACACATTGGTGAAATAACCTTGAAGTGATTTTGACGGGAGGCTTAAGCCTTTAAACAGCTATTAATTTATGATTATCATATTAATGAGGTGTGTGATGCAGAAAAATTGAAGAAAATTTATGTTTTTATTCATCAGAACTCTAAATCAAAGTTCTATTTGCCGAATTTATACTTTTAATCTGTTACTAGTGTGTTTCAACAAAACTAAATCATCCTATACTCTCGTTTACATTACAAACTGATTTATTTATATCTGTTTCACTTACACTCATGTTGAAAGAGTATACTTTTATTTCATTTTACTAATTTTTTTTAGAAAAAAAAACTTTACCACTACTTTGAATTTTTTATATTTGTAAATATTTACATTGAAGGCTAAAAATGGGCACGGAATTCTGTTACCAAATTTTCTCTTCCTCGAAATGAAAAGATAATAAAAATAAGATACTTGTTTATTTTAATACAGTTTAACAGAACTATGGCATGTATGTGTATGTGTGTGTAAACGTTTTTTAAAACACATACCAAAAAATGTCACACACACACATATGATACACACTGTAACATTATTAAATTCTTGAATGATTTTTTAAAATTAAGGTAGTATAGCAGTATCGAGACGGGAAACAGTTTAGTTATATCAGCAATCATTTTTAATTTATTTACAATTAACGATTAAAAAACACAATATAATTTTTTATTGATCAAATTTAATTAAAAATCTTAAAAACATTTAAAAAGACTCAGTTGAATAAAATTTTACTGTCAAATTTAATGATCAGTTGTTTATATTCATAAATACAACCTCAACATTTCCCATTTTTTTTGCAAAACGCATCGAATTTTAATTTATATCTATATTATTTAATTATGAATAGAATAAAACTTTTATAAATATACAGAATGTTCGATATGCGTTGAGATAGTTGTAAGACGTTTGGAGAGTGGGAGTTTTTTAGTTGAATAGATGAACTACAACAGATAAGCCACGATACAAGTCACTTTTGTAATCTCATATAACATCTATAATACCTCTTACTTAGATGCATTGCTTATCGCATGTACTCTGTCTTACTCATGATATTTATATGCCTAGATGTAAATCGAACATTCTGTATATTATTAATATTTGATGACGTTTATTTATAATACCATTCATAAAAGTGTTATATGTAATCTAAGGAAATTTTTACAATTCAAGCTTGTGCGCACAATGCGTTTTAGTATTTCCAATTAACAGTACAGACAGAAACTAAATTATGATAATAAACACAAAATTAAATCAAAACTTAGCCGTATATCGCTAACCGTTTATAATTTTTTTCAGTGTAGGTACGCTTAGTTCGATTTTACTGACCTTCGATACTACTATAGTCCCTTAAAGATCATAATTCTTGATGGGTAGATACTGATATAAGCAACACAGTTTGGAACTTAAATTAAATATTTGCACAATTCTCAGACTAATTTCTGCGTTTAAGGTCATTTGACAACGTTGTATAAATAATCGAAAAATTTTTTCTGAAATACTCGCGTGAGAGATTGTTTCGCGGCAAGGTTTTAATTTCGTATACTTCGAGATATTTAGATATAGGCCAATTTATTTCATTTTCAGCAAAAATAGTCCACATGGCTTTTGAGTGATAAGAATCCCTTTATCTCCTTTTATTATACCCTTTTTGTAATCCTTTTTATTTTTGATTTAAAATTTTTCAACATTATATGTAGATTAAGAGCTTAGGTCCAACGTAAAAGAAGTAGACATAATTGAGTGACTAACGTATACCTTATTTATTTCTGGCAAGTATTTGATTTAACAAAAATATTTTAACGAAATTTTAGACATGATAAAAATGTTGATCTCCATGATATTGGATATTTATATTATTTTTACTTCATTGGAAAGGTAATTTTATACCATTTATGTTTAAAGTTTAAACTTGATTTAGCGTAAATAGACGCCGTGTCTAGCTTGGTTGCGGCATAAAGAATAAATGGTAGCTCACAGATTACTTTTGTTTATTATATTTTGCTATTTCACTAGAGACTTACGCCCGAACAACGTTTTTTTGACTATTATTTATTTATCAAAAATTCAGTATAAATATGGTGGGAGCGCAAATAAATTTAAATATTTCAAATCGTTATTCCTGAAAATCCTGCTCAGGATAATCAAACAAACTTACTAATTTATTGTATTGTCATCGGTCCTTAATAAGGATGCCAAAATCATGTTCAAAGTTTCCGTTACACACTAACATACGTACATAACATAGTATGAAGCTAATAAGAGCGTGTTATCAAACATTATTTTTAAAGTTTGTTTTTATTTTAATCAAACTTTGTCCTCTTTGAGGGTGGTTGGCCCAAGACGTCTTCGCAACATTTCTTTCTTTACATCATATTTGACTGGCATGTCATCTGTGAATGAGTAATCGTGTGACATGAAAAATTGGTCTTATTTTTAAAAGCAGTATCTCTGAAACTGCCAGTCTAATAAAATCCGTTATGGCCTGAAATTGTTGCAAATTTAACATCCTTTAAAAATGCATCCACAATCTTTAATGAAAAATCAATCCTTCAGGGTAAAAATCGACCAAAAAAGTTCAACTTTTTTGGAGAATGAAGGAGCTGTTTATCAAGTTCAAAGATTTGATTAACTAAACTGAATTAATTGTCCGAATCAATTCTAAAGATATACAGCATCTCATAACGTGTGTAAAACAAGATAAATTCTCAAAGCATTTATGCATGGTGAACATAGAAGCATCCTATGAAGCGTAGGAAAATAGCCAAATCATAAAAATGTTATGTATTGCTGTATCGAGTCTCCGTCTTTTTGTAATTTTTTCGTTTCTTTCAATTTGTTTAAATGAAAATATGTAATGTGCGCTAATCCATTAACGTATACAGTCTGGCCCTCGTATGTGATGTGATACAATCTGTTAACATAACAAAAGCTATTAAAAATATATAAGGGACTTTTACTTAGATAAAGTACACAATGATTTGAAAGAAATGCAATTTGATTTCATCACAAGTGAAATTTACAAAATTTAAAAAACCCCCGACAAATGCGGTTTATTCCTTATAAACCGATTTTTGGAAACTAAGCTATAAAATGTCCTCAATCAAGTCGGTTCATCCGTTTAGGTGCTACGATGCCACAGACAGACACACACACACATAGCGGTCAAACTTATAACACCCCTTTTTTTAGTTGGGGGGTTAATAAAAATAAGCATGTTGTACATTCATTGATCATAGAAACTATCACTGAATTGTATGTGTCCATCGCTTCCACCATTATTTGTTATACTACATAAATATCTGTAATTTATTATACAACGTTTTTGAAAGTATACTTACTGTTCAAAAAAGACTTTTAATTTTTTAAATTGCATGTTGTACTTCTAAGAATTTTCATACAATTCTTAGATATTCCGTATTCCGTTGTCTATAAAAGGGAAAGTTGTAATGCATCATCGCGGTAGTACACAAATATATAATTATTTATTCATTCATAAACGTTTTTACACACAATCAATTATATTCTTGAATGAATAAATTATTCATATACATCACAGTCGTGGTTGTGACTACTGAGCTAAAAATAACAGCTGTATAAAATTGGGTAAAATTGCCCAAAAATGAATATTTTTCTATGGTTATTCGTCAAGCCTATATGTCTTAACTTTAATTGGAGGAATTACTCTGGTTTTTTTTTTTTTTTGTATGTTGTGGAGAAACTAATTAGGTATTGAGAAATTCGAGCCTAAGCCGATCCTAGCTAAAAGTAGGATAATAATGTGTATTCAAACATTAAGTCTTAGCTTAGAATAAGAACCATAAAAACTGCAAAGTATACGAGAAGTTAATATTAATAGTTGCAAATGTAGAGTTTAATAGACAATTTTTTCAATCTGCTTCATAGCTTTGATACTTATATGTCAATATTGTATACATAAAGTCTATATGTGATGTAAAGCCGTATAAATTTCTTAGTTTTCAGACATATCTACAGATTTGAGTTTGGACAAAAATTTCATTAAAGATTTCAGATGTGGCAAAGTAGTAAAGTCACAAAGAACGGTCAGGCCAAGCATGATAAATCAGTAGAACTGTAAATTATATGATTCTAGGTACATGATAGTAAGTCACTTTAACCTTCTCGTAATTCTATGTTATATTTAAAACTGAAACATGGCATAACGAAATATCCACTCATAAGCGGTTTAGGAAGAATGCAATTTAAATTAAAACAGTTATTAAAGATACCAATGGGATAAAAGAAATTTGCAGAACGAGTGCGTAGCAGGACTTGGACAATCGCAGAAGTGCGTTAAAAATGCGTTGTCAAACGTATAGCGTATAAAATTTATCTACACCTTTTAAATGTGAAAATAAACGATAATTATTATTTAAAATTTGTCATGACGTATTGAGAAAAAATAGAAAATTAAGCAAGTTACTATAGTAACACAATTCATTACAGCCCTAGTGCGGGAATAAATTCATTATCACATTTGGACGGTAATGAACTTTTATTTTCCCCACTGGGCAGTATTTACCCATATATACTAAAAATAATATTTTTGAATGAATTATCATTCATTGCTTGCCTATACTATACTATACCTTGTCTCAATATAGTTGCAATTTCGTAGAGAGAAATGCCTGTACAGAAACTACACGAGAACATTAAAGTTAGCTCTTAAACGATAGCTGTTTAGCTCATTTATTACTTGAGACTTAAGGACGTTAGAACGTAGTATTTAAATCTAATTAAGAGCTTCTCCAGCAATATTATGGCAAAAATTGAAATTTATTTCGAAAATTTCTAAAGTTCTCCCAACATCTCCTTACAAAACATTGTAAATAATAATTTTTAAAGGCCCAGAAATATTTTCATGAAATACAACTAAAGTTTGTAGTTTGTTTCATGTGGCTGGATGATTTGTACTTTTGGGCAATTTTACTGTGTATTAACTACTACATACACTTAATTACAGTATTTTATGTATGGTCGTATCAATATTCAATATTCATAAATAATATCCATAATATGTACCAGTTATGATTGATTTGTAACTAATTAAACAAATAAGGAAAAATAAATCATATGTAATATAGCATAGCCCATACGAGATAGAGATATCAATCCGTTATTACCTAATCGTTACGCATACTAGTGAAATTTACAAAATATAAAAAACCAATAGAAATTTGTCGGTATGGAACCCTAAACTCGCACTTGAAACGTATCTAAGAACACTCTCCATTAAATTATCGTTTTCTTTAGAGCCTTCTCCAAATTGAACCGATTTTGAGCATCATTACCTATTTTTTTATTGTTCCGGGTAAGGAATCCTTACTTCGCAATTGAAACATAACCAAGAACACTCCCCATTAGACACACAGACCGACAGACACACATAGCGGTCGAACTTAACAACCCTTTTTATGGTTCAAGGGTTAATAAAATACGATTTGATATGGGAATTTTGCTAGGCAATAATTTGCGTTAGCCTGAATGAAGTAATGGATGGAATAGGGTAGGTGAACTGATAAGGAATTTGTCACATTACACATCCAACTGTAGAACTCGGCCAAAAACTATAATAACCCTTGAAAATTAAATTGAAATAGATTAAAAACGAAAAAGTCATAATAAACTTTCAAGAATTATTATTATCTGACTCTTTCTGGCAAAACAAAATTTTATATGTAAGTTCTACGGCATTGATAGAAGTGACGCCACTTCTATTATAACTACCTCTATTTCTTAAGTTTTTCGGAAACTTGTACGAAATGTCAAACATTTGACACTCACCTGAAATGATGCGTCTATGTGCTTAGGCTTTCATAGACGCATGGTAATAATTACAATGTAGTTGATATGATCTTAAAAGCCAGACTAACCATTATCTAATTATGAGAATTTTTGCACTTATAGGTAAAATACTTGTATGAACGAGCGTTTTGCAACCCAGCATTATTATCCAAATTTTAACATATTTTCCTTTTCGGGAAATGTCTTAAGGCATTAATATATAAGAGCCTGTTTATTGTGGCAGTAAATTTGAAATACTACTACTTTATCAAAATCGTTAGAGCCGTTTCTAATTATGGAATCCCCTGAAATCAGTTCTCTATAATTTTATTTTTCGTACTTCGCATATTTTAGTAAATATTTACAATTTCCCTTTTTTGAAAAACTGTTCAAAAAGACTCTAGTAAACTGAGTGCATATAATCAAATATTTTTTAAGTAGCAAGATCAAAAGTTTTCATATCATCATATCACTCAGTAACTCAGCAGTTTTTTTTATAAACTTATTGAAGTCATAGTACTTAATTACACAATTAGTCATATTTTGATTTAATATAAGTAATTTTCATTCATAAATTTTGTAACTTATTGAATGATTTTTTATTTAATAAACCAAAGCTGCACCCCACCCACCATCTGACATCTCTATGTTTGTATATATTGCATTACTATAATTTTGCTTGGCAATGCATTTAAAATAATTTTATGTAAACAAGTCGGTAATATACGCAAATGAATTATTTAATTAATAAAAATAACAACAAAATGCTCAAATCAGCAGTACTCAATATATAACATTATATTTTAAAAACAAATTGAATTTATTATTACAAAATAAGTAGCTATATATATTTAAAAAAAAGTACACGTATTTTAAATCATCTAGGGTTGCGTACACGAAATGGATTTTTAAATTAAAACGCAATATCCTTTCGACTTCAAACAAAAATCAAAAAAAAAAGTTCCCATCTGAAAATTGTCCATTTTACAAAACCTTGAGACTTATATTTTCTAAAATAACGAAGTGTAAACAAATACTAAAGTATGCAAAGTACCAACAAACAAGTGAAAACAAACAATTGACTGAGTTAATTGTTGAAATACCATGTATAGACAGTGTTGCTTACTCTGTTACATTACACATACATACATGTCACACACATATATATATATATACCTGATGTAGCCATAACTAATACTATACAATTTGCGCATAATTACGAAAAAATGTTTCAAACAAAAGTTGTTTATTTTTTGATAAGGAACATTTTTATATTTAAACTTGTCTATCTCTAACGGTTTACAAGATGGGTCCTACGGACCAAAGACCCAATTGACCTATGTTGCTCATTTGCAAACTTGACCTCACTTTTTACGTACTCAGCACGCTGTAAGAATTTCAGCTTGATATCTCTTTTCGTTTTTGAGTTATCGTGATGACAGACGGACAGACAGACGACAGACGACAGACAGACAACCGGAAATGGACTAATGAGGTGATTTTATGAACACCTATACGAAATTTTTTTCGTAGCATCAATATTTTTAGGCGTTACAAACTTTGGACTAAACCTAATATACTATAAATTTTATTTGACATAAATCAAGTACAGACATTCCATACAAAAAATTAAAATGCTTAAACCTAAATATATATGCTTGAGAGGTTAGTAGAGATATATATATTTCAAATATACATGGTATAAAAATTCTTATTTACATTAGAGCTTTTTTATGATGTTGATTCAGCGAATAATCCAAGTATGTGATCTCGAGCGCCGAAAGTAACTTTGTCAAAAATCAAAAATACCTTGAACATTTCGGCTTTTTCAGATTTTAGCCGTATAAAGGACTATAGTTTTGATAGTTTTTAATCCACATGCACGAGTCATGTACGCGACATTTAGTCCACTTGCACGATTTTATTGTCACTTTTATATACTTTTGAGCGTAATTTTACAAGACCTTGAGACTTTTCTAAAATAACAATTACTAAAGTGTGCAAAGTACCTACAAAAAAAATTTTAGAGGGTTATACATCGAACCTTTTTATGAAAGGAACAATCCAAGTTTGTGACCCCGAGCGCCAAAAGTAACTTTGTCAAAAAATTTCGGCTTTTTCAATTATGGCGATTATAGCCCTATAAAGGACTATAGTTTTTTAGCCCACAAGCACGATTCATATACGCGAGTTTAATCCACATGCACGATTTTAGTCAAAAATACCCGTTTTTTAAACTATATCATAGTCATTTGTCACTTTTATATACTTTTGGGAATATTTTAATGTGCGTATATATCATGTCCACTGTTACTTTTGTGCGTATATATCATGTCCACTTCTAAATACTTCTGTGCGTATTTTAATTTTTTACTTCTTTATTAATGTACTGAACCCTGGAAGAAAATTTTATCCGTCATTGCAATGGAATTCAAGACAAATAAATATTAATAAAATAAATAAAAATGAGAACGCATTATAATATCGTTCACACAAACAATCAAATCCTCTACTGCATTTGTACAATCGTTGTAATTGTAATAATTAGTTGGTGGTAAAAATATTTACAACATTAATTAATAAATTTATATTTATAAATATTTGTTATTTACAACTGCATAGAACGGCAGCTGGCGAAAGAACTCAATTCAATCTTTGAGAAGCAATGCAGTTATTAATAGTAAGGCTAATTATATCCCTCTGAAATTGGATTTTTGCATTTTTGTTTTTATACACATCTAATGTTTATAAACAAGGGCTGGAAGGAGGTCGAGAGATCAAAATTATCACTTTTTGGACAATATTTCAATTCACCTTCAAATTTTTAGGCCTGTAGTTCAATTATTTGTAATCAACACAAAATGTTACCTCTACCGAATGAAAAAGCCTATTTAAAAGAAAATGATGAAAAATCTTTTGTAGAAAAAGCCAAGGATTGGAATGTCAATCCAATCCTTGAAAAATCTGAGGAAAGAAAATCAATCTGGGGCTTAAATTCTTTGTAAAGGATTTTCTTATCATGTGCGTCAAGAAATGTTTTATCACTTTGGAGCCTCAAATATATGCATACAATCCAAACTAACTCTAATGGATGGCTAATTACGGATTTTAAGTCAGTCCGTCAGATGCACAAACACTGTTGATAGTAAATTCAGTCAGCTGCGGAGACTGACTAATATGTATAGCTTTTTATACATATTAGTTAGACTTCCAGGCTCGCCGAACGGAATCGGCAAGCCTGTTCGTCAAACCGACTCGCCAGTGAATAGCCCACATTAGAATAAAATATTTTTTAATATAATATTAAGACTTTCACATTTATATTTAAAGCAAATAAAATTACAAAAAAAAGACATTGTTTGCGTGATTAAAGACTTTTTTTACAGTCTTATGAAAGTCATATATTATATGCGAAAAGAGTATCAAATTACTGTATTTATAAAACGTAAATATTAAGTTCAATATTGTTGACAAAATATTTAAAAAAATATATTGTTATGAATTTTTATTTTATATGTAGGATTAATATATTCAGATTTTTATAGTTAGTTATTAATATTTACAAATAAAATTCTTTTAATTTCTTGATAAAATATTTGTAATCGCTAAAATAAAAGGAATTCCATTATATATCTCCCATTTTTTTAAAAGTATTAAATATTTAAAAGTATTAGATATTAAATATATAACATTCCAGATTTTATTAATAAGTACAGGTATTATAGATTTCTAAGAGAAACGATTCTAAAAATCGTTATACGTCGACTGTTACAGGAATAAATATTTTTGGCAATTTAGTCTACATTTTTTGTGACTGTAAAGCAGGCACAAAAATCGTTGAAAAGCACGAACACTGAAAAAATCAATTTCCATACATTGAGCAACCGAGCCACAGCTGAAATCTCAATTTTCTTTTAGCTAAACTTACTACTATTAACTTCAAAAGACAAATAAAATTACAAAAATTTTACATAAAAAATTTATACTTCCACCCAAATCCATACTTCCAGCAAAAAATCCATGTTTTTTTCAACTAAACGTTACCATTTTTTTTTACAATTGAATTTAATTTGTATTTTTACAAGAAGAAGCTTTAAGTACTAAATTTATATTTTCAGTCCTGATTTGACCAATCTACTCTCTTCGATATTCAAAAAATCGATGGGTATAGTTTGCTGGAATTTTACCAGCGCGCATATTATCTAAAACATCAAATCAAATTCATAAAAAAGCAAAATTGGTCAATTAGTTAGTTCATAGGTTTAAGGATACCTATATTTTAGGCCAAAAGACAAATCTTGACCGAAATTAGAAGATTGAAAAATTCAGAGACATTAATATACGGATAATATAATCCACAGGACGTTTCGAGACTAAACTAAAAGCATTACCGAAAATTTGAGATTTTGTGTATAATGAGTTCTTAAAACGCTTTTTGTTAACATTTTTAGTCGATTAACAAAAATTAATTATTAGAAACAGTATTTGGAGAGATGAATGCTGATTTTAGGTCAAATAAATTTTAAAACGTTACCATTTATAAGGAAAACTGTTATTAATTTTCTTTATCTACGCCCGGGAGATAAGAACAACTTATGCCACTCATTTTGTGTGGGTATAAATAGTTTATTACCTCGCATATTTTCAACAAATCACATTAGCCAATAACAAGTTACTGTAGTAATTTATTTAATACTCTAAGTTTTCTCAATAACTCATGATAAATTTTAAATTGTAATTACCGTTTATTATCACATTTAAGAAATATGGATAAAGTTTTATTGGATAAAGTTTTGAACGATATATGTTTTATAACGCGTACTTTTAACGTATTAACGTGCTTTTGCAGATACCCAACTCGTACTACGTACTTGTTGTGCAAATTTCACATGCATAAGTTAACAATTATGTCAAATTATTTAACATTTTAATAATTGCGGTTAATGTTAAAAACTCAATTTTTTTTTGCTCCCAAGTTAAAGGCTATACATAAAGTTTACACACAAAAAATCAACATTACTTACTTCTAAAGTGTCTTTATTACGTTAAGTTTAACGAATTTCTAGTATCCATATTTAGCAAAGAAAAAAAGTAGGTTTGTAGTATGGCGCCAAGAAAACATCTGTAATCCATATTATATTAAATTATAATTGTGAAATACCGATTCGACGAATATGAGAAAAGTAATTCTGTGTAACTTGAATTTAATATATTTATTTGATTTGTTCTAGTAGGTACTTTTAGAACAAATCCAGAGAATGCATAAGAATGCATATAGAACTTCGAAATAATAATAACAATAAATTAATTGAGTGACGAAACATAGCAATAGGTAAAAATGTGAATTAAACATTTCAAATAGTGACTAGACGTTAAGATTTTTGCCGGAAATATACTTAACAAATAAACCAAAACTATTTATGGAGATACTTGGCCTTAAAATTAACATTTACACCTATTTTTTTTTCTTTAGATACTAAAATTTCGTTAAAGTTAAGGTATCAAAGACACTTTACTATAGAAGAAATGTTGGTTTTTTTTATGTAAACTTTTCGTATAGCCTTATAATTATTGCACAAATTGTTATAAGTATGTTAAAAAGTAAGAAACATAAGAGACTTAGGCATTTGCACAAATTATGCATTTATATATTAAACTTATGCATTTGCACAAAGAGAACGTAGCAAGAGTTGGGCAGTTGAAAACATATATCGGGTAAAACTTTATCTACGACCCTGAAATGTGAAAAAAAAACGGAAATGATAATTTAAAATTTGCCATGAGTTATTGAGCAAACAAGAATATTAAAAAGGTTACTAAAGTAGCTTGTTATTGGGTGCGTTTGGCAGAAAAAAGCGCTTGAGAGCGCTTACTAGCGCTGAAAAACAAACTGTACAGTTTTCGGCCAGGACATGTTTGCTAACTTCAGTTGCGCTGACACAATCCGCCATTTTGCTTATTTATTTTGCAAACATTTATTTAAATAATAGCTTTATACTCCTTAAGTTGTTTGTAAAATTATATAATTAGTATATTTTTAATATGAATAATTTACAAACATATATTTAAATTAGGTTAGGTTCCCCGGTTAAAGCTAACTTAGCGTCCTAGAGTAAAATAGCTATTTACTATTTGACAGCGCTTACCGTTTAACAATCGCCATTTTGCTTACAAGCGCTTCCTAGTGCTTTTTTCTGCCAAACGCAGCCATTAGTTTAAATTTTGACAATAATTTGGCTAAATTCTTTCGAAAAAAAAATTAAAGTAGATTGAAGCATAAATACAGTTCGTTGACGTTTTCGAAATGGAAGATATCTTTGCTATTGATTATAAAAGCACTGTCAGTGCTCATGGGTGGTCAGCATTGTCTTGTTTTTGACACTTTCTATAATCTTTGAGGGAGCATTTGTTTTAATTGAGGCCATCAAAAATTAATTATCTCGAATCGGTATCTCTTACCTTTACTATATGTAATATAACACGGTCTTAAAAATGAGCATGGTGATTGCTATTACTTTAAATTCTAATTGACTACTGAGGCTTAACAAACAGGGCCACCACACTTTATGCAAGTTCCAGAGTCTCTATTGGAAACCCCATTAGCTTTGCGAGAAAGACTTTTGTTTTCTCATACCCATTATTTTGAAGGTTTTGGTGCAACATAAAAGACTTCATATAACATTTTATTTGGCGTTTTATTCATGGTTTAACGCAAATGATACTGAAATAAGCGGTCAAATCTAATACTGAGCCTTTCAACTAATAATATATATTGTACTTTCTATTCTTCAAAAGTGTTTCAGTGTATATGCTCAAAGATGAGTTAATCTGTTTGGAAATTTACTCATTACAAAGGTCTTCTAATATTTTTTATTCGTATTCACAAAGACTATTCAATTTTTATGGCAAAATCAAAGCCAGTAAGTAGCGTTTCGTTTTTTCTTAGTTTAGTTTTTTAGCGCTGAGAAGGCTGATCCATATGAGTCTTTGCACAGTTTTGGATATAAATTTTAGCAGCCAATAGCTACATTGTCAGTGGTTAAGTCTAGTATTTAGACATAAAATTTTATACAGTATTGTTCTCTATGGCTGTTGCACATACCTCAATATATATATTTATAATACAAAGGTAAACAACTTACCATAAATAGATGACGATATCAGTACAAATCATGATTGGTTAGTTTCAAATGAGACTTGATGGTGTTTTTAACTAGACAATAATTAACATTGTACCGATAATGATCGTGAGACATTGTCTTCAATAAAGATGCATATTGAATACAAAATATTTTATAATATGTGCTACGGCATACTTACCGCCAAGGAAAATAGGACAAACATCTAAAATGCAGTCAGGCAAAGCTATAGACGAAGATGTAGAGGATAATGAGGGGAATTACGAATAATAAGGGAAAAACGGGAATTGTGCTGAGGCTATTGTAAAAAATCAAATTTCGATTAATTACATTACACATTGTTTATCAGCTTTTATATAAAAACAAGTTAGCTTTTGTTATAACACGATAAAGTGTCTTAAATAATCACAAACCAAATGGGTCGGTGTGAATTAAATATGAATTTGGTAGGGTAATGACGAACAGACTTGTATCAGCTAGTTAATAATCAGTGGCTATATTTTTATTTTACATACTTGGGCATTTTCATGAAAATGATTAAAATTTAATTTTAGCAAATGATTTTTAAATAAATAAATAAATAAATAAATAAATAAAAGTACAAATGATATAAAAATCAAAATGCAATGAGATATCGAAGTGAAATTGCATACTCAGTGCGTAAAATGAAAGATTGAGTTTGTAAATGAGTGACATTTGGCAAATGCGTCTTGGGACCGCAAGGCTCATCTTTTAAGCCGTAAGAGAGGAGAGAATAAAAGTAAAATGTTCGAATGTAAAAAACATAAAAAATGTTTCTTATAAAAAATTAACAACTTTGGTTTGAAATTTTTGGTTTCGTAAATACCTCTTTATTTTACCCTGAAAGTCCAAATTAGGGCAAGAGGTAGAGAGTAGAAAATTTATAGGTAGCTTCATATGGTTTGTTAATCTATTCTTCTTTGAACCTATCCGATTATAGTAAGGGAGTCGATTTTTGGAGAAAATTTTTGTTGATGTTTTTATTTTAAAGCATACAGATTCCAAAAAACAAAAACCAATTTTATTTCACATTAATCTTTGTGTTTTTTTATTTAATTTTAATCTTTTTTGTTTGTTTTTAACTTATCTTATTCATAAAAGTAATATAATAATTGTTATTCAACACTGTCTACACAGGGCTGTCAATAAGACTAATTATTTTCTTTATACATGTTTCCGTCAGTTTTTTTATATTTTTGATGAAGCCTTGTTCTAAAATTTAAGAATGGCGACTGTTTAATTGCAGGAATATACAGCAGATAGGCTATACTTTCTTCGTTCTCATATTTTTCTCTGCAGTAGCAGTGTTTTCAGATTCAGAATTCCAACAGCTCTATTAATTTCTTTCTAATAACGAAATTTGATTTCCACTAGTCTTGTATACAATACAATAGACAAACATTGAAATGTAAGTGAATAAATCATACTATAATTTGTGGTCTCTCTCTGATGGTTTTGTTCCATGGACTATTGCTTTGTTTTTAGAGTTATGGTGTATCATATTTCTTGCCAATTAGTATACCATATGCATATAATACAAAGGCAAATAAAGTGAACTATCTTCTTACAATTAGGTACTATACTCATTGCTTTGTTGGTTTCATTGCTAAAAGTAAAGAAAGCATAAGACAATACTTACCATGGTCATTACCATGAGTATTTAGTTTTATTGTTGACGTATCCGGTCATTCTACAATGCAGATGATTGCTGTTTTTAATAATAAAAAAAAATCTCTGTGTTTAATATTATGAAGTGACGAAATCCTTATCAAGTATGGCCCCTCCAGATTATATCAATTTATCAATTGTATTTTAGTCAATTGTGTTTGTAAAATGTAAAAAATTGATTTCACTAATAAGATGCGAATTGTCGAATAAAAGTAGAAGTTTATACAGTAGTTTTGCTATCTACATTCTAGACCCATCGCCGAATATCGACAAAATACATGCTGAAAAAATTGAAAATGTTTTAAATTATATAAAAATTTTATGAACTATTCTGCTTCATTATTCGGAATTGCAGTTTGCGAGAATAAAATAAATTCCCATTATTTCGGCGCAAGTTTCCTCAAATATAGCTGACCAGCAGTAAATGATAGGTTTTAGAGCATTGCGGTGGAAATGAATAAACAAGTGGCTTAGACTTTCCAAATTAAGTCAAGAAAAAAGTTTGTTTAAATGGCAAGGAAGGAATATTTATATGCAAGCAAGTTTCACAACAGCTATTTAAAAAATTAACTTCTATTTGGATAAACATATTTACTTACGAATTTGATTAAGATATGTTATTTGGCTATTCGTTCCTCCCTGAGCCCAGAATCGAGTGAAGCATATAAATTTTTATTGGGTTGAATTAGTTATTGAGTTAAATAATTGATTGAGTTTTGATAGTTTAGCAGACACGATTTCTATATAAATATTGATTACTTTTAAAAATCGAAAGTTTGTAGGTACTTCAGTTTATACTTTAAATATTTATATACAAAGTTTTAGCTATTATATGTGTCATGATACTCTTTTCCGTATTATCTGCTAAATATGATACATAATATTCTAGCAATCTAGTATATTTATTCATATTTGGCTAAAGCCGCTAAACGTGGCCAACGTGGAAATATTTACAATTTACAACAATAGAACATGGAAATATTTACAACTTCTATATCATATAATTTAATTATTTTATTAAGATGTAATTATATTAATTAAATAACAAAAGGCAAAATACTTAATTAAATAACAAAATTTTTATTTCACACGTTATATAAATGCAATTATAATAAGACTAGCAATTGCCCGCTTCGCTGGACGAAATATATGTTGCGTTTTATTATAAAACCAAATTATTTTGCTTTCTTTATAAATTGTAGCCTAGGTGTTATTCTGATTTATGCTCTATATTATTGTAAAGTATCATTAAAATACATTCAGTAGTTTTCAAAACCGACCAGGGATGCCAGCGAGTAACTGCTAGATCTTTATGAAAGATTTAGATTTCCCTAAAATTAAATGTAGTTTAAATCAAAAGAACTAAGGAATATTGATATCAACTTCGATGAAAATCACACCCAAAATAAATTACTACATCTTTTTAACGCCGTTAGGCGATGAGTTTCAACAAAATAAGAAACACATCTTCCATCAATTCTAATAAAGAACGTTTATGCAAAATTTGAAGTAGATTGAACCAAGAAATAGAGTGGTCCCGTACAAACTTTGCCCACATGTTCACTCCCCCCACGATCATCGATTTAGGCTGTACGTTGATCCGTCAGTCAGTCAATCCAGGTGAAGCATTTTTTATGTATAGATAGATAAATACAAAAGTTATTCATACTTCCACGTGCTGCACGAATTTCTGTCCTGCACATAACGAATAGTACATTTTGTTAAATCATTATATTCAAAAATATTATCACTTGGAAATTATAATAATAATATCATGAAAATATGCAATGAATTTAAAAAATGTCTGATATAGAGGTCTTATCCCAATATAAACAGATTTAACAGTTTTATATTACATAAACACTTAATGGTTATTTGAAATTCTCTGTACGATAAACTTATTGATAAATATAAACAATAACATTGGTTAAAAACGTATTAAAGTAATATTTACAGTGTCTACACTAAGTTCCCGATCAAAGAGATGTAAAACAATGGAGGCAACCTCACCGTACAGTTGATGAAATCACGAAAATATGACATTGACGAAATCATAAAAGAAAAGCAAAGATATATAGGTAGATATACGTATATTTGTTTATCGTAAAATCAAAATTTCACAATTCGAAACTGGCTGTGGATTATGCAGAAGAACAGTACAATACTGAAACATAAGAGGGGAACAATCTGCATGTCGACAGGGGAAATATACTACTACAGATAATGCGATGAGAACAGAGAAACGAAAGAACGTGTATTATGCAAGCATCAGGCGTTAGAAAGTTGAAATTAAAAAATGTTGAAATATGAGTAGCAAAATTTTCTGGAAGAAGCGGTGGAAATATACACTAAGAAAACATTGATTTTTGCTAAAAGCTTTAAATGACGTGAGGATTTAACAGAGGGCATAGCATTTATAGACACTGATTCGCTGAATAACTTCAATTGAGGAAAATAACAAAATAAAATTCTTCAAACATTGTACAAACAGGGACGCAGCACTAGTACCATTGGAATTACTCTACAGTTAGAGCATCACTTTATCAGAAATTTTTTGCATTTAAACAATTCTCACAAAAAAGTTTGACATTTATTTTTGAACTCTTGTTGCGCGTAAGGAGCTCGTGTAATTTTTCAGCCCATGGTTCCTACTACCTTTTTTTTTTTAAGAATATATATTCAAAAAGAGAAAGGAAAAATCGCTGAAGGATTTGAGGCCAAGATCAGTTCTTTGATCAATGAGAATATCAAACAAGGTGTAATAAGTTTATTCAACCTATTTTATTTAAATATATGATGATATATAAAACCCCCATTGTTTAATACTATAAGTTTTTAAACCCAGCATCGTTGCTAATTAGTTTTTGACATCCCCTATCTTGTCAAATGTTATAAGAATTGACATTGGTGAATTCATATTTAATATTTGAATGAACAAAATGAGTTTGCAAAACTATATGTTATAATAAATATATTATTTTTATCAAATTTATAGAAAAAAATTACTTTAATACCGTGTGTTTAGTCATACGGGGGAATATAACCATTGATTTCAATTTCGACATGTGAAAAAAATCGAAAATGTCCCAGTTTTTGTTTATCTTAATTCTTTTTCGGCATAGGTAGTTACTGATCGTAAAGTTTGCCAGTCGCAAAATTCATTGGCAAATACAACTTTAACTTTTTATCTTAATTAACTAGGGCCATAATTTAGGATTTATAAGAATACAACACTTCTGCATGGTAAGAAATGCCTGGCGTTTACTAAAATGCAGGTATGGTATAGAGACGGAACTATAGTATCTATGTTAGCATAAGAAATATTACAGTATTGAATAGGGCTACCCACCTTCACCACAAGTATTCTGGATATCGCCAACCAGTATGGATCTGACGCCCACACTGCATTGACTCGTCTGCCATATCTATTGCTAATGTTACTATTCTCTCAATACACAGTACACAGTGTTGCGATCACACCGATACTGGCATAGTGATATACACAAAAAAATTTCTTACCCTGTGAAAAACGTGAAAAAGTCTTTAGTTCTAGCCTTATGATGTTTTAAATAAAGAAGAAGTGACAAGTTTTCAAGGTGACAAGAAGGTGAAGGTGACTATACTCTATAGCAAATTTTGATGCAACTACCGAGATTGTGATTATAGCTCTGGGACTAAACTGTAAACATACTTTTTGTAAAATTATGTTTTTAGATTTTAGCTGCCTATAAATATTTGCATATACAGACTATATAAAACGACTCAATTGAGTAAAATATATAATAGTAACTTTTAGTATTTAATAACTAAAGTTACATATAGTGTGTTTTTGTAAAATATCTCACTTTCAAAAAAAAGGAGTATACTAGCTATTTTTCCAAAAAGTCACACCATTTCTCATATACTTCTGAAAAGGATGATTATTAATAAAAGCTATATGAAAAATTTCGGCATACTATATTTACAGTCTCAACTTCAGTCAACGCTTTATGCTTTATCGAAAGTTAATCAAAACCAAAAACGTCTAATTGGAATAAAAGTTGAACTTATAAAAGTGGAAGGAGGTCCCATTATACATCTCACCCTGTCCCATTCCAAATGCAGTATCGGCGGGCAACTAAAAAAATTGTTTTTTTAAATTTTTATCTGATTAAAATATTTATTTTTTTTATTAAAACAATATTTTTTTTATTTTAGGATTCTATATATTTATTGAGAGTTTTGACTATTAATAATATTTTTTTTATGTATTTAAAAAAAGTTACATTTTGTCGTATAAAGTCTGACAACACGTAACCGTATATGTTCGCATTTTTCGTCAAAAGTTCAATTGTGTTTAAACGAAATTATTTTATTATTGAATTATATTTAAATTTTAAAAAAATTACATTTATAACAGTATTTAATAAAGTTATCTTTTCACAATACAATGACATATCTTCAACAGATGTGCAACGTTGCCAAGAGTTAATTATAATGCATTTTGTGATAATTTTTGTTAATTCTCTCAAAAATAAAAACACACAATGTTTTGAAAATGGGTACACTTAATTATAGGCCTTCAATACATAATGGGGTAGTTTTTTTATGAACCTTAAATTATTGTATTTACCAGGGTTTTCTGTTATAATACATACTCGTCTTGAACTAGTTGGCAACTTGAACTAATATCGTTTTTTACAAAAACCAAGAACAGAAATTACCTATTTCATATTTTGATTAAACTTTCCTATTATATGACTAATTGTCTGTCAATGATTGGAAAGTTTGTCATAAAGTAGCAATTTATTGATAACAACATTCACCCTAATCGTGTACTACGCATTATAAATAATCAAACCTACCTTACGTCAAATGCCAATTTCTCAACATCATACTGATAATTACTGGAAGAATTAACTCCCCGTAATATTTGGTTAGAGAAATATTATATTAATATTTTTCTAAAAAAAGTAAATTTTGATCAATGCCAATGTAAAGATGTCATAATTTGAAAATATGATGATAAATAAACAATAATTTAGTTATAAAAATCAATGTACAACGTAGTAAAAATTATATGCGGGTGCATAATTTGTGTACTTTTACACTTTGTGGGAGGGCGCCCTCCACAGTGCAAATTGACATGGGAAATGAATATAAAACATAAAGAAAGCCTTTATATAATAATAATGACTCTTTTTATGTACACAATACAATAATATTCATACCAAAAAGTATTATTATAAATAATATTATAATAATAAACTAAATTCACGTTCAATAATCAGCAGAGTGTATTTACTTACTTGGAAATATCACTTTCATTAAAGTGCAATGAGCAAACTTTATTTTGTGAAACACATCCTTTAAAAGCACGTTTCTATTCTTTCCATGCTTATAATCTATGAAAAATAAGATCTTTATTTTTATTAGACTTACTACCACATGCACTCTTTCGATGCTTTTAATCTATGAAAAATAAGATCTTTATTTTTAGGAGACTTACTACCACAAAACCTTACAGCAAAGATATATCAGCATAGAATGAGTTCGAGCAGTCTGACGGACAATTTTCATTTTAATTTGATAAATAATTGTTTTTATTTATAATTATGCAGAGTGTTCCAAAAGTGTGGAAATCCTCAGTTTCTTGCCTTAGAGTTTCCTATGAAATAAGATCTTTGACCTAAGAATGACCCTGATAATCACGGTCAAAGTCATACGTTGATTGTATTTTAGTTCAGTCCCCAAGATGCGATGAAAGATATCCCAAACAATAAATCGGCATTAAATACGCCACAAAAACAGAGAGAAGGAGGGATATTGCGCAACGTAACAAAGTGTGACATCGGGAGGGACAGGATTTATGGAAACAAAATGCAGTTCGCAACAATTTACATTTTATTTTTGTTTTATTTAATCGTTTATTGTAAACTTTTGGCTTTTGATATTTTCGGGTGTAATTTAGACGTTATATTTACAGAGGGCTGGACAAAATGTGACGTAGCGTTGTGATCGGAAGAGAGATTCAAAAATTCGAAATTTTACATTTTATGGATAACCCCAACAATTTATTTATTCTGCTGAATTGATTGATCTATCAAAATTTGAAGAACATTAACTGCGAGTCTTATATCAGGGTAAGTTTGATAATCTTTAAATGCGGCGATTATTCGTATATCATCACAGACGCTATAACGTAGGTACAGTGCCAGCTAGCTTCATAAAACCTTCTTTTCATACAGTTGTTTATCGGAGTTTTTAAACCAAAGTTAAGGTCCTAGAACTTGCCTACTTTCAAAATATAAAAATATTTCCTCCTTATACTTCCTCCACTCAAAATAATCTTCGCACTGTGTATAAATGGTTTGATTCAGTCAGGAAGCTGTAAAAAGGCTTAATAAAATTCGTATTCATATGTTATATTTCAAATAGGACGATATTAATACTTACTGTATTGTCTTTAGACAAAGCCTCATATTTTGGCACAAACATATTGAATTTTTGTATATCAATCATGAACTATCAACTATTGAATTCTAATGCATGTTAAATGTGAATTGATACATATATTATTTACTTGTAGTACACAATCTTTTGTGCTTAAAGTGTTGTTGTCAAAGAAGATTTAAACAAACCATAGTGTCTACGAATATTACCGTCCAAATCAGTCACTTTCTGCTAAAGGAATTTATTACAGGCATTCTTTCACAAGTTATACTTACTATCATTTAATTTTTCAACTTTATTTGTGATAAAAAAATAAATTTAAATACACTGGGGCTTCTGTCAGAGGGTCAGCATGTGTAGTCGTAACGTAAATTGGAAAAAAACCTATTTTTTCGTTAATTAGTCTCTTATATGAAATGTGGACTTATTTTTCTTTCTGATAGAAAGGCGTAAAATATCCAACGAGATTTTGAAAAATTCTTGTAACAGTGCTGCTAATGGTATCCAATAACTTGGAATATTTTACGATATTTGATTTACTATAAAAAATAACTAGGACTCTTATAAAATAGCTCCAACGTCATAAAAGACATTTTCGAATATGTCGAAAAAAAAACAATTTAGGGTATTTCAACGAATATGAATATCGTTCCTAGCCTACATTCAACAAGTTTACTATAATTTTAACGCTTTCAAAGTTTTACACCTTTATAACGTGGCTGATTTCATAAGTACCTACCACCTATTAGAAAAATTATCCCCCTTTTTACTTACGGCAAGTATAAGAGAGTAATTGATGAAAAGTAAATTGAGAAATTATTAAATATTGTAAGTCTTACTGTGTGAAAATTAAATGATCTACCCCTTTTTAGGACACAAAGATTGAGTTCCTAATTGGATTTTACGGAAACGGCACATTCACTTTCATATTTTTTAAGAGTTATCGAGCCTGAATAATTGACCAGAAGATACGGTTACGAGTCTGGTACCGTGAATGGCTGTAAAAGTTGAATCTAGACAAAAATAGTATATGGTTTACATGGAAACGGCTTGTATGTGAAATTTGTTATGGGTACTATAAAATAACAAGTCCGTCAATATGTAGATTTCAGTATGAACAATCTAGTTGAGGAGTCCTCTACGGACAGCCAATATGTATGGCGGAAACTGCAATGCAGTGATACGAATAGTTATTAACCTATTGTTGTATTATATTGGTTAAAATTGAAAAAGATTGTAAATTGGTTTTTTGTAGAACAATTAATTTAACTTTCTATTAAACAAAGTATAGACAAGTTTTCCATAAATTCACCTATGGGTGTTTTATCGTATCGAACCTACGGCAGAGGGGTAAAACGTTACAATACATATACACATTAACAAAGGGTTTAGTAGTTTTTTCGATTTTCGAGATGAAATAAAAAGCTTTTTATCTGAAAAAAACCATGGCATATACACACATGGCATTGACATGTTAAACTGAACAATAATAAATACATACATTTTTACCGACAAAAAAATACAATTTTTTTAAAAAGTTTATAGAAATATTGTTCATATTTGTAATTATTATTTCCGGTAATAAATTTTTACTTGAAGTATGTGTAATTTTTGTAACGATATTATTTGCAAGATGTCACATATTGTGACTTAAGTACATAAACTTAAAAAAAGAGTATTAGATTATACAAGTGCGCTAAGTTATGTTTATTGCTTTTGCAGAAAGTTATTTAAGATTTGTTGTCTCAGAAAGGACCACACTTTAAGTAATTCGTAGAAGTTATTGAAACTACTTAAAAATATTTGTTTTATATATGTCAGGGTAGATATGGAAATATTACTTCCGCGTATGCACTGATAAATTTCAAAGAAGGAGCAAAAATTAGCCGACCGAATGTGACCGACAGAATGTGAAAATACGTTTCTCTTTCGGGAAGTATAACAAAGTACAACCAAATTCTAAATGCTTACTGTCTGTCTTAATCACAATAAACAATTGAAAAATATGAATACAAGTCGTAATTTACCTTAGGAAGGATTCATTACGGGCGGCAATTGGAATATCATTCTTGTAATAATATACCACCCAGATCTTTCATTTTATAAAACCTTCTAAAATATTATTTATTTTCTGATAGCAAGTTATTGTGTCGATTATTAAAAAAATTAAAATTTAAGAGATTGCTTCAAGTATCCAATATTATCTATCTACCATAAAAAAATTTATTATGTAATTTTAATACCATGTATATATGAAATACATCCAGGTATACTAAATTTATTTCCAAGTTTGTAAGGCGTAAAAATGTTGATTTTACGAACACAATTTTGGTATACTTGTTCATAAAAACACCTAATTAGTTCATTTTCGATTGTCTTTCCGTCCGTCAATACGATTACTCACAAACGAAAAGAGATACCAAGCTGAAATTTGAGTGCTTTGGACGTAAAAAGTGATTTTGAGTTCGTAAATGAGCAACATTGATCAATTGGGGCTTGTAAACCGTTAGAGATAAAACAAAAGTTTAAATGTAAAAAATGTTCCCTATAAAAAAAGAGAGAACTTTTGATTGAACATTTTTTTGTGAGCATGCCAGTTTACCCGTGAAGGGGCGAATTAGGTTAGAAACATTTTATAGTATGTATACAGGTACTTTACACTTATTATTTATGTAGTTGTTTGTTTATAGCATATACTACTATATCTAGTGTGGAAGTGAGAAAGAAGATATCGATTTTACTTTGTGTGTGAGAGTGGCTATCTTTCTTTACTTACATGACTTTAAAAAACAAACGATTGCGTAATCAACACTATCTATACATGGTATTCCAAAAATTAACTCAGTCAAATGTTTGTTTTCACTTGTTAATAACTCTTTCCTGTATAAAGCATTGATAATTTATGTCGAGATATCGACATTTACTGTGTAGTATAGGTAAATTTTGTTTCCACGTCGACATTAATCTTGGATCTAGACTAAATGTCGATCTGTAGACTGTAGATTTATAGAAATTGTCAATGATAATACTGAGAAGAGTTAATATTGGGTGTCTAATCGTTTCATTTTTAATCAACTGTTCTTAATAAAAATTGTCGATATTGTAAAAAATAAAGGTACTTTACTCCTGAGTCAAATTGGCATTGTTCGACAAACCTCGTATACGAATGCAAAAAGTTTATATTTGAGTTTTTCATATTGCGTTCTAGACCATATCAGGAATAACTTCTTATAACAAAAAAAATTAAATATGAATACACAATAATTTTTTGTAAGTCTGGTATTTTCACAGGTAATATTTATAAATAAAACTTGCCGAATATTTATTATTAAAACAGATTAAACAGAATCAGAAAGTAATTGATCTGGCTCTTAAAGATCAAGTTTAATAAGGATCAAATTAATAATGAATGAAATAAAAATAACACACATCATAGAATTGCTAAAGAATTCATCAACATACCGAACGAATTACATTTCGTGTGAATTGTTTAGCAACCAGCACATAAAAAAATACCTTAATTCTTTGAAATTCACAAATAGATCGCTTTGTTCATGTTTAAAATATTATATTTTGTTCATTAGTATCAAATTACTACCCCTATCTAATGTTGTCAAAAATTATACAACGACTAAATACTTTTTACCCAGAGAATTTCATTCAATTATAACTAATTCGAATACAGAGATGTTTGTCTTTCATTCATTAAAATTGCTGCAGTTTAATTGACTGTTATAACGGCTTTTTTAATGATTATTTAATAGTGCTGGACTATTTACGAAATTTTGTTCAAATTTTTCCAGATTTGTATGAAAGTGAATTAAAATTTGTAGTGAGACAGGCGAAGATCAAGACGAAGATTCAAAAATCTAGATCTTGCATATAATGTCTTGGTAATGCTCTTAGAGCAAGACTTTTGCAAGAGTTCTTAATTTTAATTCGTCATAAATGTTCATTATGTGCATTGACATTTTGTATTTTGAAAAATTTTTAAGAGAAACCATTTTGCCACTTAAAAAAATTAAAAATCTAAAGCTCGAATATTGAAACCAAAAACACACAAGTCTTGAGAGACTGAGACATGTTCTTGGTCTTAAAAAGTCTTGGTCTTTTAAGATCGAGACCAAACTAATTCTGATTTTGTTCATCACTAATCATTTTTAAAATGTATACAGAATATCCTAAGCAATTGCATTGGCAAAGCAAAGTTTCGTTACAGTTCTTGGATCCAACGTACTATTAGCGAAATACGGTTTCGTTAATTATTCCTTTATTTAAAAATTTCTCGATTTCTCGATTTTTCAATTTTTTCTTTGAGGAAACAATTTCTCTGATTTTTAAAATGTATCGAAATTTTGATATGTTCTAAAAACACAAAATGGTATAAGAGGCGGTATAAGGTCGATCTTCACCCATCTTATATGCAGATGAGACATATTTTTATGAAATTTTATTGATTTTTAAACATTCCTATCATAGTTTTTCTATCGAAAAGTGTTTTTTCCATGAACGGTTTTTTTCAGGCAAGCTTTTATCATTATTTTCGTAATTACAATATCTTTCTTCTGATACCAATTTTTATTGGTTAACAGAGAATTTAATACGAAAATAATGGTAAAGGTTTGCTTAAAAAATCTGTTGGAAAATGGAAAAAATTAAATTAATTAATTAAAAATAGTCATGAACACTTTTCAGTAGAAAAACTATGATAGGAGTGTTTCTCCTATCAATAAAATTTTATAAAAAATATGTCTTATCTGGTTATCAGATGTGTGAAGATCGATCATATGCTGTCTCTTTTACTATTAGAAGCTTTTTAAATTTTGTAAAAAGTTCCGAGTGGATTTACGAAGACTAAAAACCAAAAACGGATAATCTCCGCATTTATTGATCTCCATATTTTCTTAAATTTTGATTTGACACCCCTAGCGCCAAGTACCTAATCTGAAACTATTATAAATTCTTATGTGAAATTCACATTAAAAAAGTAATTTAACATCCTGCATAAAAATTTGACCCAAAATTATAATAACAATAAATAATAAAGAATGCAGATATAAAACTCTACATCGGAGAAACCTTATTTTTAATACATCACATGAAATTGATTACTATCAACATATAATACAGAAAAAAAATTATATTTACGTGAAGGTATTTCTTTTTTGAAATATTAGATGTAAATTTTTTTTGATGATAAATTCTTATAAATAGACTTACTTCTTAGTAGTACATTTAGTAGAATCTATCGTAAAAAGAATCCTCTAAAAAGTTTTCTTGAATGGGATTAACATACCTTGTCTACTCAAAGTTCAAAATATTCATTCAAAAAAATATAAAAATATATAAAAATAGAAACGGAACAGTTTATATGTATGTCCAACAACAAGAAGTAATAACAATTATTTTATTGTTCAAAAATCCCAGAAGTAACCAATAATGAAAGAAGTAAATTCCTTGTATGAGTAAATTATCCATAGCCATTTCCCATAAAAACGTGTGTAATGTGTGTGTATTTATTGCTATTTTATGTAAAAAATTTGTTCGAGCAATCAATAATAATTCGTCTTGTATAACGCTTTTGCAGAGAGACTAAATAGACTTAGGTTGCGGGTTCGAATCCAGGAATTAGTAATGTTATGGGGCGGTAGAATTGATCACATTGTCGTCGCTTGGATAAGAACGAAGTAACCGAATCCACCCACATCAAAATGTAATTGTAAACATGTGTGTAGTTAAATAAATAAAGATTTACAAATAATAATGTGGGTGGCCTCTGTTATAGGCATATATGTCAGAGAAACGGAGGTTAAATCTCATTATTATTATTATTTATAATGCTTTTGCAGAATCAACAAATAATCGAGAATTCGCTCATTAATGATTGTCTGTAAGATTATTATCTCTCCGAATTAATTGAGCTATTTTCTGGCGCCACTCCTATTAAAGTAAAAGAATTGCTTACCAAAAACAATATGAAAATGTAAAGCTACGAGCGAGCACATGCCAACCAATTGAAAAACGTGAAATCATAAGAAATCTTACAATTTAACTTCAAAAATGGCAAATTGGAAACGAAAATAGCAACAATAAGGAGGAGAAAATTGTGTTGTGCCATTGTCTAGCTCCAAATTCCGAGGAAATTTAAAATATTGTGGATTATGTTTTCGTTCATATTTTTTTTATATTTTTTTAAATATTGTAATTAAGGTAAATTAGTAAAATGTATGTAACCTATGCTTACTCAATCCGTGTTACCCCAATTCAACTCAAGTCCACTCGTATTATAACAGTGACATTTCCATTCACTCTCTGTCGATCTTAGGATCAGATTAATACTAAAATAGACTTGCTGACTTAATTTTTTTTAATCATTTTAAGTGAAGAATCTTTAGAAGTCCGCCAAATATGAATGTTTAAAATTCCTTATTGAACAAAGAAGAATATACAGGTTATTAACGTCATTGTCCAATATCACCATACAGATACATACATATAAAATGCATAGAAAACTTTGTTTTGCTAAAAGGAGATGGTCAATCAATCTTCGATTGCTTATAACTTCTTCGTTTTTTAATCAATTTTAATTTCACTTTCAAATTTTGTCATGGTATCAGGCCTAGTTTTACATTTTTATGCATAATATGGCAAATTCGACATCAGGCAACCACCGTATTGCTTGCTTGAACAATTTTGTGTAAAATATCTGTTAAAATGGAATTTTATAATATTGCTCAAATAGCTGTCAATAGAGTTAGTACAAAATCTAGGATTACGTTGATTGTTACTACAAAAATAATTATTCGAGACTGATACTTTGTTAAGACCGCAATGAAGTAACTATATTAGGATAGATTTGTATGTGTATGTGTGTTTGGTCATGACTGTTGTTAAGTTTTTAAAATCATGAATGATTTATTCAAAGTAAGACAAGTTTAGTAAACTTGTGCATAACAAAAATCATAGTAGCTGTATGTGTGCTAACTAGTATTAAGTACTATTTGGTTTTATGATCTATTATTGAAATAATATTTCTATAGCCGTTAAAAATATCATACATATTCCTCTGTTATTTACATCTTAAATATAGTATAGGCGCCGAGAGATTGAAATAAAAAAATTTTCTTTTTTTTTTAATAGATATACACTTACCTACAATAGGCTTTGGTCCTAAATAATGAAAAGTTGGTTTATATTTACCTTACATTAGTATCTGATTGACCCCCTTTAAAAACGTTCCTTTACATCAAAAACTATTTATGCATACGCATATGCATAGTCAAATAAACTAGTTTTGGGTTTAAATAGTTCAAAAATGCAAAATTCGTGCGCTATAATAAATAAAAATAATATAAAGTACGTGAACATATCGTGGTTGCCATGGATATGACACACACACACGCACACACACAAAGCATGTCTCACACTGTTTCGTGATGAGTTCTGCCAGTTTGCTCACCATGGCAAGTTGCGTAAAGGAACTTCGTTCCAAAAAAAAAAAAAAAAAAACACTATTTGCATTATGTACTTGGCATTTTCAAAGCCACTTAAAATTTACTTCGAAAACAATGTAGAGTGTCATGGCTTCTTGAATGACATCACCTTCGATTAAAATGCAATGTTGCTTACATTGCGTTTTTGATGGCTTGGCGTAATACTTTCAATATTTTCCGATTGGTGTTTGCTATCACGTGAATGAATACTCAATTTTACTTTAAATTATTTTATAAAAATAATGATAATCCTTATTTTTTATGAAAAATAATTTTGTATTTTGTTATCTACATATCATGATTAATCATTAGAAACTTAGATCCAACCGATTTAGCCTATTGCAAAAATTTTGAAATTTTACTTACAAAACCGCATCCCTAAAATTAGACGGTATACTCAGTTTTGCGTGAAATCATAACGTATGATAAAACAAACTCAAAATAAAGGAAGAATATATTCTTGGTATAGTTATTGGTACGAGCGCTGTCAACATTTTCAAGAGTGAATTTAATTACGGCCTGAATCATATCCGCGTATGTAAAGCATCCTAATTGCTGTCTGGCAAATTAAAATTACATTCTTTGATTATAAAACAAAATCATATAAAATTACAGCCATACTAAAATTATTTGAAACTTTTTTATTTTAATAATTAGAAAAGTAGCTGGTGAGATGTTAGCAACGGGAAAAATAGGAGGTGAAAATTATTTCAAAAAATTGTCTTAAAATCAGCAAATAATAACGCCGGTACAGAAACGTGGAGATGGACTCACTTGAGCCAGACTTCCTTTGAGGACCTCTCCAACCTGAAATCCGTTGACGTCAAAGCACTCCTGCTCTTCTTTATGGAGTAGTGGCCGGGGATGAGCCAACCCGTATTCGGTATCTCAACGGATCCTATGGTCTAAGTGTGTCCCACCCCAGGATATCCACTTTAACCTAACCTAACCTCAGAACCTGGTCTGCATAGAATTTTACATTCGTACAAATTCTCAATCGCGAATATATATGTTTGAGGAAATGTCACTGACCTTAATACATAATAATATAATGATTGTAAAATAAATATTTGTAATTTTATAGAATATTAAAATAATTAAGTTATTGTTATTTAGTATATGTAAGGCTCGATTTGGAAAAATTATTAAGAATGTACCATTATTAGAATTCATTCATAAGTTTTACTTCTAAATCTAATAATATTCAAAACGAGGTTCAGGTCGTGGACGGAAAAAGTCGGTATGGGATCGCTGCGCGGAGACTTTAATGCCAGTCAACGATAGCGTTTTACACTAAGAATCGTTCACATAAACCCAATTATGAAAAAAAATTATTCCCTCATAATTTAAATAATTCCGGGGAGACTTTTTCGATTTGGCTGCATCACGAATTCAATCTTGTAAAAAAAGCCTTTTCGGAAATACTTCTATTATAGAGGTTTACATCTCTTGTTGATTGGTGCTTACCATAATTTTTCTCTCATACAGAAATCGTTAGCTGGTATTAAAATCTAAAATCACCACGTATTCACCTCACACTGATTTTTTCGATGTAGGCCTGTATCCTAATATAAATGAAGAGTTAACACCTATATGTGTGAATAAGGTGAATATTTAAAATTTGCCAATGCGTTACGAATCTCAATAAAAACAAAATGATGAACATGGATTTTTTTTAACCATGCTAATCCAATCAACTTCTTTATTTATAAAAAATTTGTAAGTAGAGGGTTTGCTTTCACGCGACTATAGAAAATTTTTTAATCGAGCGCACAAGTTTCACTTAGACATCTTTAGTTTTTTGGTTATCATACTAAGAAGATAATTGAATAATATATGTAAAAAATGTGTTATCTGTGATAGTTCGGGGGTTAAAAGAAGATAATCATCAAAATTGAAACTTTTTGCTCGTGCGTGCGTACAACATATCACCAAATCGCGTTTAAAACGACCGCTCCACTTAGAAAAAATTTCGTAGATAAAGCACTAATTTCTAGAAGTGGTTATCAATAATTATCCATGCATACCACATACCATATCCTCTGATGATGGTATTTGTATAAATATATTTTGTTAGTCTATGATTGAGTAATACCTACAATGAATTATTAATCTCAACTTTCATTCAACATTATAATTTTGGCATGAATAAAAAGTATAATATTTTAAATAAAAATATAATATCCACCAAAAAATTCATCAAAAAGCCCGCTTCACTCACTGGCTGATATTATTACGAAAAAATTTCATGTGAGGTAGGTATGTAAAATGAAACCTTACAACATGCTTGCTCTACTGTTATTTTAAAACAATGTTTTAGGTCCTCGGCCTATAATATAAGAATGTGTCCTCTCTCTTTAAAACGTCCAAATATCGACACGGCGTGATGTGACAAAACAGCATAGTATTATAATTTTAGAATTCCGTTACTAATAAAAGGATAAATAAAAATCTTCGAATGTTTCTAGTTCAACCGTTCGCTTTTAACTGAAATGCGCCCATTTAGTTGCCATCAATTGTCTCATATATATGGTCATAAAAAATACTGAAAAAATTGACTATCTTAATAACAGGTACACGTTCCAGTATTATCTTGGGGCCCTCAGACCTCTGATTGATCTGAAAGTTACTCTAACGCAAAGACACTTAACATATGACCTGTACAAGCGTCTTATATGACAAATAACAGGACAAAACACGTCAAAACACGAGTAATCGAAATTAGTATTTTTATTAATTACAGATTTAATAATTAAAATGTAGCTTTACATCTTGGAGTTTTCTCTTAGAATAAGGACAAGTGATCTAGTATGACCAAATAATTTAATTCATATTTCACTCGTAGGCGACATTCACCGTAGTCTTGAATTGTCCACAATGCGGAAGGAAATTGCGCGATTCTGTGACAATTACTTGACTCGCCTTAAACGACACCCACAAACTGGCCAATCATTTAGACAATAGTGAAAGAGTAAATAGACTACATAGGTAAAGTCTAAGATTTAGATTTACGTAAATAGTTTATTAAGGTGACTATCGGTGGATACTTACCGTTCAAGACATTTATATAGCAGATCAATTTAAAGTTCGTTTAGGAATTGATAAAAGAATTTTTGAAAAATAACAGCAACAAAATATCAAGAAACCTTGTGATGCGGAACCCTCTATGGAAGGTTAAATTTAACTTGATTGATTTTTATAAATATACACTTTTTAATAATTTGCGGGTGCCGTAAGCAAGTTACAAACATATCAAATGACCCTCAAGTTTAAATTTTTTATACGGTATTCACGATTAAGTAAATATCAATCAATAATATCGCGTTTAATATATTGGGTCTTTTCTTTTGTTTGTATTAATTTTTTACGAAATTTAATAATTTATTTGTGATTATCTGTATTTTTGGAAACAAAAATTTCATGCTAGTTTACCTTCTTTTGATTAATCAGTTATTGAATTAATCATGTTATCTTTCTTTTTAATTTTGTTAAATGGCTTTGTAAACCTTTTTGTTGTAGGTTTATTTATTACCTACATCAAGAATTTGGCAATAAACTTTTAAGAAACGGAACTGAAGAAATGGCGAAAATCCCCTTTTTCAAATATGTTTTCTGATGAAAATTACTAATTATTTTTTTTTAAGACAACTGTTTGTAATCTGAATATCCAATAACCATATATGTGTAAAGTGACAAGGAGCAAAAAATTATTCAGTGTTTTAATAGAATCTTAATATATATATTTCTTGTGTGCGTGTGTATGTAATTGAACTCCTCTTAGACGGCTTGACCGATTTTGATGAAATTTTTTGTGTGTGTTCGTGGAGATTCGAGAATGGTTTAGATTTACAATTTGGTCCAGTACAACTGTTTTTGAGGGCTCCGTACCAAAAAAATGAAATTTCATTAAATGGTGGGAGCGCATATAAATCATATCACATTATGTATACTATGTGTACTATGTATTTTTAATAGTATTCAGGTATTGTCAATAGGCATTATTAGAGCCATATGCGAGCGCAGCGAGCTCTACTATCAAAGGTCAGGCCAAAGGTCGAAGGTCTGGCCACTCCAATAAATAGGAATTAAATTGGGGTTTAGCGGGATGGGTTTAGCGGACAGGCTAAACGTAGTATAGGTATTCATGAATTGGAGTTACGTTTTTACGGGACAACGTCCGTCGGGGCCGCTAGTATCTTTATATATACGAAAATGAAAATCAATCTAACAATTCTAGCATTTTACCATTAAAAATGTATCTATTTATAGTGAATTGAAATCATTCGTCCACTAATGCAACCAATTGGCAACCCTAAAAAAATTGCGTAATATCTTGGCCCATTGCCGCAAAATCGTGTTTTCGCTTCGAAGCATCTCTCGCCCAATTTTTGCGACTCTTTTTATGTGGAATGGCAGTCCGCACCGTTACACCAGTTGGCCTTAGTTGTTTTTTTAACTGAGGATGGTTTAAAAAATCTATCGAATTTTATTTGCGGCAGCACGAAATTTCTTGATTTATTAGTAAAATTAAAGTACAGTCAAAAATGATGATAAATTACCAAATACTCCATCAATAAAAATAATAACTTTATCAAGTTTTTAATCAGAATTTTAGAAGACACACCTGACTAGTTCCACTCTTCATGTCAATTAATGAAATGGTAATTCATAAAATATAGCAATTAATGTGATATTATTTGAATCGGTAGGTACTTAATGAAATTTTAATTCATAAAATTAAGTCAATGAATGTAATTTTCCTGTCTATCCATCGTCTACTTCGAGTAACATTATTTATATAATTAACATTTTGATGTCAATGATACATACAAATAATTATACATTAAAAAAATAACTTAAAGTTGATCATTGAAGGAGTAAACACATTACGCCATTCACTTATAAAGAATCATTGAAGGTATATATAGGTAATTAAATTATGTAGTATGCTTTAGATCAGGGCTTCTTAAACTATGGGTCGCGACCCCATTTGGGGTCGCGTAGCAAAATTCTGGGGTCGCGAGAGGTAAAAATACAATTTAAAGATAAAATTTTAAGATAAATACAATTTAAAGATAAAATAACAATTATCGTAGATAAATATATCATAAAATCTTCTAGTTCGGAAAGATTATTTGTACCTGCATTTCTATTAAGAGTATTATAATAACTTGAATAACATTTACTATGAATTATGAAATGTTATTGGAATTAATAAAAAATATAAATTTATTTTTGTCAATCTCTAAAAGCCGAAATAATCCCTAGAAATAATTATGAACAAAATTTCTAGGTTTTATTGCTGAAGAAACAGCTTTAACACATATTAAATCCCAATTTGATTTGTTATGCAATAAAAAACAGGCACATCCATCTCATTAAATTTTTAACTTATACTTTAATTTAAAACTTACCACGCAACTACTTGAATATATTCGAAAGAATTAAGACGGTCAGAATCCAAAAGTGGTAATAAATACAATTTTATAATTTTTTGTGCAATTTTTAATTTTAGATTTTTGTATGTTTCAAAACTAATTCTAAACTTATATATTTTCATATGTATATGTATATTGTTACCTAATAAATAAATCATCAAAAAATATTAATTTATTTTTCTTTTATATTTGTATGGGGTCGTCAAGAAACTCGCAATCATAAATGGGGTCGTGAATTACAAAAGTTTAAGAAGCCCTGCTTTAGATGATTCAAAAATACAGTACCAACTAGTC
This sequence comes from Chrysoperla carnea, assembly GCF_905475395.1. Taxonomy (NCBI): domain Eukaryota; kingdom Metazoa; phylum Arthropoda; class Insecta; order Neuroptera; family Chrysopidae; genus Chrysoperla; species Chrysoperla carnea. The sequence goes on along the minus strand of NC_058338.1, from coordinate 54,819,716 downwards.
AGCAAACAATACTACAGACCTCGCACATTTCCCCTTCCCACCCAGCTAGATTTATCAAGACTAAAAAAAAGGAAAAGTGGACAATTAGAAGAAAGGTAGAAAGATGCAGAAAAATTTTTCAATTTCCGTTGAGGACCTCAGGTAGGTTTACGAGTTCTAAAAAACATACACATCCTTTGATAGAATTTTCTACAGGATCCCCGCTTTCTTAATCCGGCGCTGTACATCTGATGTATGTTCTATTATTTCCTTAGTATATCCACTAATTTACTATGATAGTGTTACAACAAAGTAATAGATGATTTCATGGGAGAATTAACATAACACCGCCAAATACTTCCTCATGGAAGTAGCACTACACTTTTCTACATACACTGAGTGTACTCCACCTAATAAAAAAGAACAAACTTATGGTAAAATATTAAATTAAGGGAGTTTTTACACCAAAATTGCTATAAAATAGTTTTAAAAAGTTTCCTAAGCCCTCTCAAATTCGATATGGCATAAGACCATGGTGTCCTAGAAAGTGCAAAGTGGTGGACTCGTGAGGAAAGGGAGCAATAACTGAGCTACAGGCGAGCAAAAGAAATTTTAAGGCTGGAAAAAGAATGCTAATTAAACAAGTTCTGAGGATGAAGACAGAAACCAGCCCAAATGCCTGCTTACTGAAGAAGTGTCAAAAAATTGACCAGCAATGCAGGCGGCCAACAGCTACTAGTTTATAGCAAAACTTTGTGATTTAAATACTTTAAACATACCTTAAACATACCTTTATAACATTATAATCATAATTTAGTTGTTAATTGTATTATATTATGTGTCCACTGTTGTTGACAGTATTTGCCTTTAAGTATGATTCTGTATAATTATAAACAAAGTATGTATTCAGGTGTTGTAAATATAATAAATAAAAATGACATCCACTGTGGATAAGTAACAATCTATTTATTGATACTGACAAAGACGTATACCAAAGATTTATGATTCGATATTCGGAAAATAAATACTTCTGTACGCACGTACGTTTTTTAATAGCTTAGGTACCCAAATAAATAATTAGAAGAACTGCAGAACCTCAATCAAAAATTGTTCACAATAAAATTATACAAAAATTGTGAATTTTTACTAACTAATTTTTGAAATATTTTTCATAAAAGAAGAATTAAATACACATCGGTAGTAAAAATAAAGTAAACCTGTTACTACTCTTCGAATTTATGTTCTAAAACATCATAACTTCAGTAGAAATTAAATTACACCAATTTAAAAATCAAGTAAGCGTAAAAACTAAAATTGACTGTAATTACAATTATATTCTCAACTACATTCCAAAAAAAATATATTTTGTTAGTTACATGTTTAGAATTATGTTTTACTAGTGAATCCCGTGAACAAACTTTTCAATTTTTATGTCAAGGAATTTTTTATATCAGACATCAACTATTAACCTCCAAATAATTTTGTATACAACTTTTTAATATTAAACGACTTTCATATACATAAATTGTTAAATATAGATGGAAGTATTGGCGATTTAAAGTATTTATTTTAAATTATATTAATCAGTTAAAAGCCGTACGATCTTAAAACACTAAATCAGTCAATTATTAACTTTAATTAAATTATTTCTTAAATATCATTAATGAAAAATATTATTAGCTAGAAGTCTAAACATTAAGATATAGATGTATAGTAATAATAATAAGACAAAAAAGGGGTATCGCAAGTGGGTCCTTAGCACCTAGACCAAGAGTCCTCTGTAGCCTCCTAGAGAACGACCTGCCACCCGAAGACGTGGTGTCTTCGGGTAGGAGGCGCTATTAAAATCAGATGAAGCTAAAAGATTCTGTCGAGGGCAGACACCACACAGAAAGACCTCAGCTTCTCCGTCGGGATCTGTCCCAGGATAGATGGATCCAAGGTTTCGGACCCGAACATTTTGAATCTAAAGACCTGCAGATTTCTGCAGGAGCCAATAACATGTATGGAGATTTGGTCATCCTCTACAAGTGAAATCATCGCGATCCCTATATCGTGAAGGTGATAATTTACACGACACTGCCCTTTAAAAGATTCCACCACCCTTCTAAACTGTGCTTTATTAAGTTTCAGGCAAGCACAGTCGAATAACTGCGGTTATACACAGTTGGGCCTGTCATACAGATGTATAAAGTGAATTACCAAAACTCAACTTCTTTTCTCTCGAAATTTTCAACCATATGTTCTCTAAAATTACATAAAACTCAAGAAAATTATTAAACTCAAGAAAAAAAACTTCCAAGGAAAATTATTTCGTGTCAAATATGTAAACTGAAGGCAGAGCCATTATAAAAGGCCATAAAAGTTTTTATGTTCATACTCACGATTATGAGGATTATCGTTTTACAAATCTACATATACAAATGAAATAAAAAAGTGAAGTACTTTTTCTTCTCGACTGAATACTGGCTGGGCCTTCAAAGTTCAAAAAATTATAAAATTATACTGTATTTAGCATTTGGCAACAACAAAAATATACATCTTTTCGTTCATTGTTTTGTACGCGGTTTCAAAGCTGCAGCCTGCATACAAAAAATGTATCAAAGGCTAAAGTTAGGAGTCGTTTTGCAGTAAAATACTAAAGACAACGAAGATGTGTGTGTCCATCAGAGGTGATATAAAAAGTAGCAGGCTCTAATAAAGTTGGAAGGCAGTATGAAAAATAAATAAAACCTGCTTCTCACGCAAACGAATATTAAAAAAAAATTGAAGAAAGAGATGAAAATTATATAAATGTCAAATTTGTTTCTAGGCTGTTTTTAGTGCTAATTTTTCATTTCTGCCGGCTGTATACAGGGATAAATAATAACAAATTGATTAATACTACCTCTAATATTCTCTAGCAAAGCTCTTTGATAATTATAGATAGACCTTTCTCATTTCATATGGAGGAAAAGAAAAAAATACGCTTGGACGATAATCATTGGACGAACTATTATAAAGTCCTCTTTAGCAAAGTTCGAAGTTTGATAATTATAGATAGGTATATCTCATTACACATGGAGAAAAAGAAAACCAAAAGCCTTAGAAGATACATGGATGATAACATTAATTCTCTCGCATGTAGATAGACTTCACCTGAGCTTAAAAAATGACTAATTAAAGGCTCATCATGACATCCTGATATCGGACTACTTCAATTACAAGAAATAAATTGAAAAGCTTCAAAGCAATTGAAACGTTTGATAGTACTATGACATATAAGACCGCTTTATTCGACCTTGTATTTTGATCTTATTCTTGAGACTTAACATACTACGTTAAGTTAAATGTTAAACAATATAAAAGATATAGAGTCTAATAATAAACCACCTTAAAAACATTAAAACAAATATTTACGGCATTCCATACAGAAATATTCACACAATATAAATAATAATATAACTTTAAAAAAACTATTTAATGTGTGTTAAACAAAGATAAACGTTACTTACATTATACATTTTATTAACAAATATAACAGACAGAAAGAACAGGCTAACAAACAACAAGAAGTGTTCTTTGAGCGCGTTGCGCTGTTTTTATAACTTGTCTCAGGCAAAGTTCTTATTTTCATCCCGATAGTTGATATTAAAAATTTTAAGATGTCTTTTGATTTTGTGGCCGTAATATGTAAGACATCTAGTTGTCTTGGTGATGAGTTGTAGGAAAGCTTTTCCATGCACCAGAGCAATATTGTCACTCTGTCACCCTGTGAGTTCCCGAACAGAAATAAAACGAAAAGAAACATTAAGGCAAATGAGCTGGCAAAGCAAGCAGTCGCCAAAGATTGTGCGGGTATTAAAAACTCGCAATTCTACCAATCAACGCATTGAAGAAAGAAAAACAAAATGGCATATGGTAGATTGGCACATAGACCGTGGAAAATACAGATAAAACCATTAACATCTAATCTATTAAAGACTAAGGGCTATTAAATATATTTGAGGTACCTTGAAAAACTTGCAACATTTCTTTTAGAATATCCGAAAAAAATAAATAAAAATCCGACTGAAAATGTAATGTAAGTGATCTCAAATTCTAAAACATATAATTTGAAATATCTGGGTTACTACAAGTAAGTTGGAAATATTTAAAAATGAACCAAGTATTAGAAAATAAATTTAGTTTTTTAATAGAAAATAACCAAAAGGCATTTTATCATGAAACAAGTGATACATAGAGCTTAAAATAGAACTACGATAGCAGGATTTAAACCTCAGCAGGCGTCAGGAGACTACGTCTGAATAAATAGATGGACATTAAGATACCATAGTGACTTACAATAAATACTGTTCAAATGTATGAATCCATCTTATAACCCATTCATTTATTGATCTAGTCTTTCCATAGATCAATGGTGTTATTTTTATGTAAATTTTAACATATTAATAACACTCACATTTATTGCTTTTCGCAATAATAATTTACCAATGAATACAAAGTAACTAGAAATTAGTGACCATATGGTCCAGGGCCACATCCACTACGGTTTGATGTATTATCCGTTCTCTGTTATTAAAGTAAAAGATTTCCTAACAAGAAGGAGAAGTCGACACGGCTACAATAACAATGAAATAGATGGACAAGCAGACAAACAGACAAAACCACAACAACGAACAGACAGAGATCAACATTAACAACAATAAAACACATAACAAAACTCAAGGCAGCCCACTTAAGTGAGCTATGTGAGTAAGTAAAGAGGAGGAGGTCAAATCTTAACACTCACAACAGACACCGACCAAAAAGCTGTCACCGGATGTGTATGTATGACGTCATTATATAATACTAACAAGACAAGCAACCAGTAAGCTTTTAGCATATACCATGGCAATAGTAGTGTATACCTATATGTATTATTTACACACACGATGCTACATTGTTTGATAGTAATATATCTTAGTTGGAATTTCATCATTTATCGAAAAGACGTTGCTTGTCAGGATTTATAAGATTTTGAGGATTTATTCAACCTTGAAATTGAGCTTCAAATTATTTGAAAGTAAATCTAATATTTACACGACAGCCCCAGAACGACCATAATCTGCCTGGATATATTTTGATCAGGCGCTGTTTCCTAAAAGAAAGAAACGAAACTAATTTGCATTCCATTAAATCGAAATATCAGGTCTAGTTTTCGGAACTACGTTCCTTATCGCACGTTGTGATTTGTTTGCTGGTTGGGAGGTAAAACCAAAAAAAGGGGAAAAAAAAGAACGACACCAAAAAACGGACTATTTTCATCTAGGTTATCTAGAAAACTAAAAATTTTTCAATCGATTCAGCTTGCCAAGAATTTGAGAAATGCAAAAATATTATTATAATTGTCAATTAGTATTTTTTGCACAATTTTATGTTTTATCATTTAAAAATATTGAGTTGTGAAAGTTATCAGAAGGTAAAGATAACAGAGATAATTTAAAGAAAGTACAATGAAATTTTTATGTTATATCATAATAAATATCCTGATCAAACCAAACGTAATATACGCACATATTGGGTTGACTTAAGAACGTACATAATATGGACATAATACATTTTATGCCGAGCTATAAGCGCCCGTATCTGAATTTAAGGGTCCTATCTGGGCGGGGTTAATTCATCAGTCGTTGCATATTTTCTACTGCGCTAATCACTTTGAATTGAATGAAAAAGACAACAAGAATTGAAAACAAAACAAAATTTAATGTTATAAGTATAGAATGGGATAAAAACTATTTTTTCTTCTTAGCCCACATGTTAATGTAGTTTTTATTATGTTTAATATTAAATCACCTCTCCTGCCAACCAAACATATGATTTCTCGGAATCTGCACCATTCAAATTTAATGTCATATTTTCGAATTCCGTTAAATCAGGTAGATACTATCCTTTTACTGTATACTTAACATGTTTGCATAATTTCAGATCATACAAATATACAAGCAATGTGTGAAATCAGAATTGAAAAGTTCCATTAGATTCATCTACGCAGATAAAGCTAAGAAAAGAGTGTTAAAAATAGTTTTTTTCGGGCTTTGGAACATCCAGTGTTTTATCGAATGCAACTTTCTCAAAAGAACCTTTACCCAGTATAGTCGGGTTAGTTAAGTGCTAAATCTACACGAATGCTTAGCTTGTTAGAGATTTCCAAAATTTACCCATTGGATTTTTATCTAATATAATATATTTAAAAAATTTAACTTACCTTTCAGTAGATTTAGAATTCCATATAATGGGAAAATCATAACCTAACTTTACTTTTCATTTTCTTAAAATGCTTCATGCTTCCGATTTCAAACTTAAATTTTCAAGATGTTTAACCAACGCGTGAATTAAAATAATACACCGTGTACTTACAACAAAATATTATTAATATGTAACAACAATTCATACATGATATCATAAATATCTTATTAAGCAAATACAACCATTCATGAAATATTATTAAAAGGTTTCATACTGTTCGAGTAGTAATTTTATGCATACTTATTAAATTTTGATATTAAAAAGAAAAAAAAATTAACACAAGCTTTTCATTATGATGAACTAAAAAGCAGAAATTAAGTTTTTACAATATTATCTGAATATGAATTTCCGTTTAAGTTTATTGTATTTAATGTGGATCTCACATATATCTTGAGTGCCAAGAACACCTCTACCATCAATGAAGTTTTCTCAATGCATAGATCTTAATGTGGCTAAAAAAAGTGTTGAAATGTTTTAATAGTTCTGATTCACAAAAGAAAACTTAGCTCTATTTAGTTATTTGAAAGCAGTATACGGAGACAAATTCTCGGAATTAATTAAAGAATTATCGGGCTTCAGTAGGTAAACGTTTATACGATAAATGTAGAGGTAAATAATTATACATAAAACCAAATATTTTTCTATAATAAAATTATAATAGTATTATTAAAATATTTGATTTTCCAAATCTTTTAAATTTCTTGAGAAAAAATTCTCGTAAATAGTGATTTCTTCAGACTATTTTTTCAGGCTTCGATATTTCATACGCATAATTAGGAACTTTACTCTCTGTCTTATTTCGTGGAACTCAAACGAAACTCATCATCATCGAAACTCAACCTTTATCGCAAAATTTTATGCATTATGATGTCACATTTTATCGTGGAATCTCATTCCTCAATACAAATGAGTTATTAGTAATTTAGTTTATTAGCGTCTTGGAGTGCTGATACATCGATTCTTTTATTGTTAATGAAAGGAACCAATCAGTTACTAAATATGCATCTTATTAGCGAATTGCCGTAGGTAATGGAGCTATTAATTTTGTACTGATTTTGAAAAAATTTCTTCAAATGCTCATCGATTCTACCTAATAGATGTCAAAAATAATTTTATGTGTCTGTAACTCTCTAGCGGTCTCAATTTAAGTTCGATTTGAATAAAATCTGGTACAAAGAAGGGTTTTGGTATTTTAAAGGGTCAAGTACGTTAATGAAAAAAATCGACAGATAATCGAGAGGGGGGGTGCGCAAAATACAGAATTTTTTCCACAACAAAAAAAAATATTTTTGAATTTTTTGATCAGTTTTAAGCAAAAAAGTATTCTTGTTATTTTTTCTCTAGACGCTTAATTTTCGAAATAATAATTCTTAGAAACCTAAAAATGCAATGTTCGATTTTAAGAAAAATTTTTTTCAATCTCTGAGGGAATTTGCTTAGCTAGCACATCTCCTGGGCTAAGAATTTTTTTATAAATTTGGAAAAGTTTTTTTGTCAACGCTTTTCATTGTAATCGGACGTTTATTGCTGAGACACTGCTTGTATCACCCAAGAGACACCAGTGATGAATGATTCGTTTCATTTAGACTATAAATATGTAAATAGAAGGAAAATTGAAGTAGGTATACATTTAACACACACAAATATTGATACAAAATGTAGGTTTGCCCTTTACTTTTATTTAAATTATATTATTATTACATCCAAATATAACAATAAATGCATACATGTAATATACATTTTGTATAATATAACATTATTCACATTATGTATATAATATAAAGGTATACTATATCTATAATATATGTATAAGCCCACCCGTATCGTAGTCACTGGTAACTTAACTTGGTGACAAACTATGTTATATGATTATTATGATATTTCGTACAGGGTACTTCGACTCATTCATACTTGAATCTTTTGATACGACAAACGATATATCGCCATGTTAAACTTAGAACCCGTTAACCTAATAACAAAATCAGTCTTGATTACGATAAAATAAGTTTAGACCAAGTGTGCAAGACAAAAAATGTTTGTTTTTTTGTTTTAGTATTTACACGGCAGTCAAATTGTACCTTAGGTGCTTTTTTGGTAGGTTATTTGGACCCCTTAGGAGATTGTTGTGCTACCTTCAATTCAAAAACTTCGAGCAATTGAATCCAATCCACAGCTCCGTAAGTCTAATAGTTCTTAAGTTATGGTGCTTGAAAAATTTGCATGGTTCTCAAAAATGTTAAAATTTTCAGTTTTGCTTGTGTTTAAACCATTAGAGATAGAACAAAAGTTTATATCAAAAATATATTCCTTATAAAAAAATTAACAACTTTTGTTTGAAACAATTTATTGTAAACGAGATGAATGTTTGTATGTAGCTTCAACTAGTGAGCCTTATGAAAATTTTTTGAAAAAAAACGAAAAAACAAGTTTTTTAGAAAATACTTCGAAATTATTTTTAAAATTTTCGATAACTAGTATTAATGGTGGCTGGAAGGTTATGTAAAGCTGCTTTTTTGCCATTTCCATCGCCACTTCCATCGATGGAACGTAGGCTTTTATTATCCAGTCAAGAAGACATTTTGTATTTTCTCAAACACTGGCATTGCGACATCTAAGTCGTTGGAATTGCAAAATTGCGTAATTTTCAGGAGGGGGGTTAATTTTTTTTTTTTGTTTAATGAAATAGCAAGTTTTTTTTTTGAAATCAATAACTATGTCTCAACTCGAAGTCAACAAAAATTCATCCTTATATAATAATGAAGATACTTATATAAGAAAATCACTATATATCATAATATGTCTAAAAGATTATTTCTTAATTTTTTAGATATTCTTGGTCATAGCAAATCGAACATTCAACAAAATGGAAACCATGATAAAAATATCATTTGACTTTTATATAAATTAAGAAAAGTAAACATCGTAAATAGTTTCAAACATTATTATCACAGCAGGTAATTAAGAACCTGAATCATATTAGTAGATACTTTATTATTTTTCCCTTTTGTATGGTTGGTGAAAGGTATGTATTTTCAAAGGAAAGTTTCGTTTAAACGAAATTAAATTACTGACTCTTTTTTACTTTATTTATTTGTTGAATTTTTATCCGCACACTTTTATTATAGTTTTTACTTCAACTCTTTCATAAAATTAAAGTATTGTACGTACCTCCTACAACTTTTTCTATCTATCAAACTATTAAAGTTTTATCATTTGAAGTTAAATATTTAGTCAGATGGTGTGGAAAATAAATTAAAAGAGGCAGATGTAATGAATATTTTTCTATTTTTCGAAATTATTATTCGAGAAAATGGAACAGTTTTGTAGAGTTTGAACAGCTTTGTTGACTAGAAAGTTGGTCAGAATAGGATGAAAATAATCGTCAAAGGGGCGACAACAAGCTTCTTATTATACTTTCACTATGTTTACAATGATGTACTTGATGTACACTTATTGATAAATGAAAAATTTTTTGATACATTTTCTGAATTTTGTATACCACAGATTGCAAAACACAAACTTAACTTTTTTTTGTAAAGGGTCATTCATAGATATATTTCACACAGTATCCCATTTTCTTTAATCTCCTAAGAAATATGGCATCACAATTGCTAGATTCTTCTCTCCTCTTTAGATAATTTACGATATTTTACGAATAGCCTCTAATGGTACGATAAGAGTTCATAATCATTTGTAAAATTAAACTTTATTAAAAAAATTTATTTCACGATACTAATAAAACAACTTAAAAGTCACAGGCTGATCTAGGTACAACTTTCCCTATCTACTTCAGTTATTTCCTGAAGATAATTCGCACGTAGGTTCTTACATTTACTAACGTGATGAATCTGTAAAAATCCATACAATTTTGCAATAATAGTCAATGTTTTTAAGATATTGAAAGTATTTTTACTTTTTATGGCCACACATAATTAAACCAAAAAGGGCCCCCGAAATTTAAATAATATAAAATAGACATAAATATTTATTAAAAAATAAATAAATTTACCAAAAATAAAAAATCAAAAGTACATTTGTTTGTCGTATGTATTAGAGTTTACAGTACACAATGCTTGTTCATTGGCATTTAATATACTACGTTTAAACTTTCCTTTGCTGATCCTCTCAAATAATACATTTAAATGAAATTTAAAACAATTTTTAAGTTGCAAAAAAGGTCAATGATCTACTCCGTTGTTTAAATATATATGAGGGCGATATTATTTTATATATATTTATAAATATTAATATAGGGTGTATTAAAATTACAGACTATTATAAGTTAATCATTCAAAATTAATTTTCGAACAAACTCCGCTTTAATATAAATAAGGACCGCATATAATTTTCATACAGTAGAGTATACAAAAAATAATTAAATAAGTTCACTACACATGATCCCAGTATTTAGAGCAAATAATCTTAGATGAAGCTAAAAGTTAACTAACACAAATTAATATACTTTTGTAAAAAAGACCTTTTACTTGTGTATTGTGGCTATTATATATATTTATTGTGTGTAGATGTTAGCAACTGTTTTTGAGCGTTCCGCAACAAAAAAATGAAATTTCATTAAACGGTGGGAGCGCATATATATAATATGTTTCCTTTCTATTACAACTTACTATGCACTATGTATTTTTAACAGTATTGAGGTATTATTTATTATTATTCAGGTATTGTGAATAGGTATTTATTAGAGCTATATGCGAGCACAGGCAAAAGATAGAAGAAAAATTTAAGTTTAGCGGAATGGATTTAGCGGGCGAATAAAGCAGAGTATTAATGAATTGGAGTTACGTTTCCATAGGACAACGTCTGTCAAGTCCGTTTGTATTAATCTGAATATTAAACTTAAAAAAACTAGGTGATGTATTCAAATACAATTTCTTAGCTTTGAATAACTTTTACAAAAATTATTATTTTACTAATATAAAATCCTCCCTTCCAAATATCTCTTTTCTCCAAATTCTTTGTGGGTTACCATATGTAATAAATGGCTTATCATACGGATACCTCTCAAAGTGAACAAAATACTTGGAAATTAAATACAGATGGCACCGACGTTTAAATTTTACTATTGGTATCAAAACCTTAAGCAAAAGTGAAATAGAGATTCGTTTTTGCATGGAAGCTTTATAATTCTCTCTTATACTATATACTATATCTTATACTATAGAAAGAGGCTATTTAGTTTAGTTATAATTTAGTTTTGCTAGCTATGAAAACATTTGAAACGTTTGAAAACGTTGAAAATTTTGGTAGCTATGAAAATATGACGGTAGTAATGACATACAAAGTGGTAAGAGTGGAAGAGTTCAGGAGGTTTTAAAAGTACCAACCATGAACTTTGATTCATAAATAAACACGTCTCAACAAGTAATATCTGATCCAAGGGATGTACTGACATAGCGCTATTTTAATATTTCTTTTATCTTCTCTTTTTCCCATTTTTTCGTTATTTTAGTACGGTAATAAAACAAAGTTAAAATCTTTTTTTATTACTTATTAAAGCAAGGAAAAGCCTAGAAAAATTTTAATGTTATGCAAATAAGTTTTTGTGAATTAAATTTTGTGACACTCAATATAATTGACGTGAACAGTAATAAATTCTTAATCATAAAAAATTGTTTAGGAAATATTAGACATATATTTTCAAGGACATGCGACATTATATGTTCTAACTAGCTAACTGTTTGCGAATATAAACATATTCAACCACATTGATTAAATTTAATCAATTTTTGTCAAATATTTTATGTGTATACAATATTAATATGTCAAAAAATTTGTTATGTTTATATAAATTGAGAAAAAATAAAAATGTCATACTTTTGATTCGTTAAAAATACATAATATTTGCAGGTATGTAACTTTGATATTCTTGGTACTTTAGGGCTATACCAGGCCTCATTTTAAGGGTCAAGAAATTAATTTAACATGTGCTACTTCGATATACTCGTATTATGGTAATTGGAAATTCAACTCTCTTTTTTTAAAAGGTAAAAACGTTCACTGTTTTTGTTAATGCACTGCACGTGTCACGCCTTATTTATAAAAACTGTTGTGCATTTTAAAAATCACTATTTCTTCTCTCCAATTTGATACCGTATGATTTTCCGTTATCGAGATACGAGAATATTTGTAAGCGGAAATCGACCAATTTTATCTTATATATACATAAGTTATCTTTCAAAAGCATATAAAGCTGTTCATTTCTATTTTACTCGTTTCCTGTTAAAAATATACCACATTTTGGATCTTTTTCTAGATAATTTTTTAAATTAGGCATTTAAATCAAGCCTACTTGAATAAAAGCTTGCAAAAGCAACAAGCAACCTGAAAGTTAATTATTACATATTATTGGTGTTACACAAATATATTCCAATTTGAAAATATTAGCCCAAAAAGAATATAAAAAATAGAAGAAAGTGAAGAAAGTGAACTTGAAGAACGTAAAATTTTGAGTCTTTTATAACACATTTCCCTAGAACATTTCAACGTATAAAAAATGGCAAAAAATTTCGAGAAAGTTCAACAATTTGGAGAACTTTGTATCATCTTACACGTAAGTAAAAACAGTGGAAGCGCAAGTGAATAACAAAGTTGCTGACACATTGTGATTGCAAAAATCAATAAATGTTATTTCTTCTAATCGTTCTTCGATAACTGTGACAGTTAGTTTCCTTTCAATAACTATGTCATTCATCCTCCAAGTCATCTATACCTACTTTTTGAATACTTCTATAACAAAATGTTCACCAATTTGACCAAGTATTCCCGAATTTCTATACGCTTAACTTAAGATTGTATACAGTAACATTGATAATCAAAATTTTATGGTGACACATTTATTGATTTCAATAATTTTTTATTACTCTTTAATTTAACGCCAATTTCAAATTAAATATTTTGATAAATTTATTTAAAATTTACAACCACTTTAAAGAAATTTTTGAACATATTTATTATAAGCGGAAAATTTTATTTTAAATAATGATTTTGAAGACTATATTGAATTCATTCAATTTTTGTTTGTATTATATTAAAGCATTATCAACTTATAAATACTTTCAAGGCTTCATTTAATCGAAATTTTTTAAATTGATATTGAAAAGTAAATCAGTATAAGACTTTTAATTTTCTTGTAATCTTTCATCGATTATTTAGTACAATTAGTATTCAAAAATATTCAAATCTAGTTCATTTGACGATTAGATAAATATTTTTCAAAATATCTATGGAATCACCCTGAAATAAAAAGCTTTTGTAAAAAAACCAAAATTGGGAGTGATTAGAATCATTTAGATAGGAAAACGATATTGCGAAGTAATTTTAGTTAATATCTCTGAAACTTGTGGTTCAACCAAAGATAGAACTAGATTTTCATATCTTTGGACTATTTAGGGTAATTATTATCCATAAAACATACATATCTAAGTTGTTTAACAATTAAATAAATATTTTTCGGTGTATTTCTCAAATCTTTCACTTTTTATCTTCAAATCTCTTCTCAAATCACTTCACTTTTTATCAAATTCCGAAAATATCCGATTTGAAAGAAATCATTTTCAAAAATAATTTTGACCCAGTAAATACCAAAGTCGATAAACGAATGTTTGAGAAATTATTCTTAAATATGTTGAGAAGTCGCAATAAAATTTATTTAAAATATTTCTGAAAAGTATGCAAGTTTTCCAGAAAATAAGTTACAGTAAATTAACATTAATTCTTTTTAGAATTAATAAAGATAAGAATTTTTCTTGCAGTTTTACCTAAAAATTAATTGTAATTTTCGGTAACAATTATTTTGTTTTATAAAAACTTAAATTATTTTTTATTCATTTACGGTAACTTATTTTTTGAAAATAACTTACAATTTTTAAAAAAAATTTATTCTTTAAACTTCGTTACAGGTTTGAGAAGAATTTCTCAAAAAGTTAATAGTATTTTTTTTTCTGCAGTGTTTCAACAAACTTAACTATAACTCCTCGGATTCAGTTGAAATAAATTCCTAATATCTTGTAAAATATCAATTCATTATAATCGGAATAAACATTCCCAATATAATATATAAGTAATAGATCTGGTATATATAATGTAAATACGTGTGTAATTTTCATTAAACATATTAAAAGACGATGATGATTAGGTATTTATATATTATATTATTTATATAAAAACATGAATATGATTTGTATAATATTTACACATTACATTTTGTAAATTATTACAAACATAATCACCATTAGTTCGTCTTTATACACACAAATTGTATAACTACATTGTACTTATACATATACGGTATATTTAAACGGATGAATGTAAATTTGGCATACACATATTATTTTCACTGCGTTAAAGTAAACAAATTAGATGTTTTCGCATCGAAATGCCACAATCACCATTTAATATTTATTTATTTATATTACAATCCTCATTATTAAAATATTTCTGTCGGAGTGAGAGAGAGAAATCAATATCTTTGAAAGTGTAAAATATTGTTCTCTAAATAGTAGTTGTATTAGTGCAGTTAATCTGTCAACGAAGACTCTCATAAAATTGTTCATCTGGGCAGACAGTGTAGCAAGCAGCACATGGTGGCAGCATAAAGTAAAATTGCACAATATTACAATTACATTCTATTAAGACTCAAAGCATCCCTAATAGGGGATCGGACTAAATTTTGTTATCACTTCAGGTGAAGAATGAATCACTGGATGTGCAGAAAAGTGAAGTTAATATGCAAGATATGAACGTTAAAAATTCCTAATTAAAAAAAGAGGAAGTGACGTCAATTGTGAAGTCATACGTGGGTATCGCCATA
Organism: Chrysoperla carnea; assembly: GCF_905475395.1. Lineage (NCBI taxonomy): Eukaryota > Metazoa > Arthropoda > Insecta > Neuroptera > Chrysopidae > Chrysoperla > Chrysoperla carnea. Next base: position 54,804,640 of record NC_058338.1, on the reverse strand, counting down.
GACATTACATATAAAACTTTGTTTTGCTGAAAAGAGATGGGCAACCTTGGAATGAAATCTTCAATTGCTTATAATTTCTTCGTTTTTTAAACAATTTTAATTACACTTTCAAATTTTGTCATGATATTAAGTCTAGTTTTACATTTTTATGGGTAATAGGGCCAGTTCGGCAAACTACCTCTTTGAATTTTTTTTCACAATTTCGTGCAAGTAATATCTTAGTCTTCTATCGTTAGAAATATCTTAATTTAAGAATATATACATAATTTTATTTGTTAAAAATAAAAAGATCATATTTAAATTTTATAACGATTATACTATGTTTTTTTAGAATATCTGTCGATTAAAAGCAGATCTGCCTTTTCTGGAATCAGTTCAAACTTGAGACAGACACTACATCTTTGGCGCTGTATTGCGGCCAAAGTGTCCGCTTTAAGTACACTGTGCTGGCTAGCATCTATTAAATATCAACTTTTCTGAAATGAATCAATAGCAGACCTAATAAATTTTTCTCGCATATCCAAATTTGATCATATTTCTTGCTTGCTGACAAAATTGTCAAATTTACTTACGGTCACATGCACGTACGTACAAATATGCATACATACAGGCAATATGTAAAAGATTCGCGTACTTCATAAATTATAAAATAAATGAGCATACATACATATGAATGAAAAAAATTATAAATAAAATATTTATATACATATATATATATATATAAAACATTCCACAATTTAGAAATAGCCATTTATTTTAAAAAGAAACTTTTAGGAGGATTTTATAAAATCTTTATCAACATTAAGATTATACACATCCCGCTGTGGTAAATATCTCCAGGAATAAAATAATAACGCAAGCCTTGTGTGGTAAATATATATACACAAAGTAATATAATAAGGTTTTTTTTTCATCTATGATTCTCATTATACAATTGTAAATATTATATATTTCGTGTAGTTTGGAATATTCACATAAAGTTTGGTTTTTTATAATAGTAACCTAACGTATGACAGCTAAGGAATGTTTTAAGAACCACATAGAAAATTCTTGAGAATTTTGATTTTATTAATTTGCAATTTATTTGTGACTAAAAAAGTTCGTACTAGAGGAGCTGCCTTACCTAAGCGAATTCCCACAGAGATTGAAAAAATAACACATTTTTCTTAAAATCGAATATTGCTATTTAAATTTTTCAAGAATTTTTATATCGAAAACTTAGGGTCTAGAGAAAAAATTACAAGAATTATTTATTGCTTAAAACTGACCCAAAAAATACAAAAATATATTTTATTTAAAAAAATTCAAAATTTTGTACTTTGATACAAAACTCCATTTCCTTAGGAAATTCGCTAAAAATATTTTCAAGAGAAAATTTTAAATGAAATTTAAAAGTTCTAAATAATATTAAAAGTAGTTTATTCTAGGTCATTTTTTATTAACCGATAAACAGATACACAAATATTCGATGCATATTACATCACTATCTTATTATTAACTGGCTTTTATCCTTTTTAATAAATTAATTATCACAAGAAATGATTAAAATTTATATATCAACGATTTACGACATGTTCTGAAACTAACAGGCTATCAGAGAATGTTATATTTTAAGCATAGAAGATAAATGTTTTGCGCAGAAATGGTCTAAGTAGTCAATTTTTTATATTGTGATTTAAAAAATAATTTGGAATGTATTGACTAGTTCGAATAGGGGATCCAACTGAATCATTTTTATCACTTCAGGTGAAGAATTCTTACTGGACATGCAGAAAAGTGAAGCTGGTTTTTAAAAATCTTCTCTAGTATGCAAGGTATGAACGTTTAAAATTCCTAATTAAACAAAGAGGAAGATACCCACTAGTAACATCATACGTGAGTATCGCCATAGATAATTCATATAAAACTTTGTTTTGCTAAAAAGAGATGGGCAACCTTTAAATTCAATCTTTGATTGCTTATCACTTCTTCGTTTTTAATCAATTTTAATTTCACTTTCAATTTTAGTCATGGTATCAAGTCTAGTTTTACATTTTTATGCGTAATATGGCCAAAATTATCCCCTGTTATTAGTTCTACAAAAAGTATTTCAATGCTCAAATCTGCAAAGTTTGTAAATAAATACAAGACAAAAAATAAAATAAAATAAATAAACGAAAATGCTGAAATTAAAATGTAAGTAGGAAAAATGACACCATTAGATACAATTTAAGTTTTGACTGCTGAAAGCTATTTATTTCTATGGAAAATAGATGCGTGCTATTTTCTCATTTCTTCATTTTTCAGATTCATTTTACAACAAATATAAAATATTTTTGACCTGACTTATAAAAACAACCTGTTTATAAAATACCTTTGTGTAGTATATACTACATACAATATTTGACAGGATTTTTATTAATCACTTTTATTTTACTTATTTATCTATAAATTGGGTTTTTGACACAAACCGATAGGTTTTATACACTTGAGCCACATAAATACAGACTTGAAAATTACATTTTAAAATAATTAATAAAACTATTGTTATTTTTGATCTTTTAATGCACAAACAGTGAATACAAGAAATAAATTTATAATCCTTAAATATATCGGGTGTCACAAAAATATGTGGCACAGCATATACAGTATCTATCAAATAAAAAATTTCAAATTCGCTAAAATACCTCCGCGAATTTAATGAACTAAATTGTATTTGAACTACAATTTAAACTACAAACGACTACACTAATTAAGGCGTTACCAATAGAAATTTGCACCGTGAATAGAAGAGTTTAAAAAACCAACACAATTATGGTTTTCTTTCCACCACCAATTATTTGGTTTTCAAAAATTTCGTAAAGGTATTTAAAAGAATTTTTTTTCGTTTTTCGGAAATGTTTCACTAGACCACTAGTTGAAGATACCAGCAAATTTTCAATTTTCTCTATCTTTTATAGTTTTGGAGAATGTAGACACCATAGTTTTGTCCTAACGAAAAAATATTTCAAACAAAAGTTGTATTTTTTAATAAGAAACATTTTTTATATTTAAACTTTTGTTCTATCTTTAACGGTTTACAAAATGGATCCTACTGACCCAAGATCCAATTGACTTATATTGCTCTTTACGAATTCAACCTCATTGTTTACGTCCTGAACATATAGCTATAAAAATTTTAGTTCCATATCTTTTTTCGTTTTGGAGTTATCATGATTAGAGACAGACAAACGACAGGCGGCAGACCGACAGATGGACTACCGGAAATGGACTAAATAAGTGATTTTATGAACACCAAAATTTTATTTGTAGCATTAATATTTCTAAGCGTTACATACTTGTCACTAAACTTAGTATACCTTGCTTCCATATCCAGAATATACAAATAAAACTAATATAAAATATAAACTAATATAAAAATACCATAACGCATAATGGCCATCTTACCAATAATTGAGGAAATTTCGGTAATTTAGAATAACATTTTAGAATAACACAATCATTAGTTATGCTGATTTAGTGTGGTGAGCCTTTGAACAAATTTATTTTAAAATAATTTAAAAGTAGTTCACATGGTGATAAGGAGAACCCTTGATAATGAATGTTTAAATAATATATATGTATATTAATATACTTATGTATAGTTGGGGCTATACGCAATTCAAACTTGAACTCCGTTTTAAATAAATTAAATAAATTTTTATAATAAATTATTTTATAATTTTATTATTTGGTAACATTGAAAGTTTTTAAATGTTATAGGATATTACTTGAAACTGAATTATTCAGTAAATTAAAACTGACATAATACTCGAAGCAAATTAGACAATACGGTAATGAAATTCTGAAATTCGCAAGTTTTCGCTTAAAATTTTCATCTAGTTGGTATTTTTGGTCGCTGAATTCGAATACTATGTCAGATTCCCCAAATTCAAAGGACCGTACACGTTTAATCTTCTATTTGTTTTTTGTTTTTTTTTTTTCTTAAAATTTTAAACACAGCACGTTAATGTCATACTCCAATCGAGCAGCTTTATCTACGAGCCATCAAGAGTCCTATCGAGCAGATTCGACTACGTATATATAGCCAATAATTTTGAAAACCATAATTCAAATCAAATTAGTGGATCAATCAAATGGATTTTGGCACTTTTTGATCAAAATGACCTTAAAAATGATTAATATTAAAAGCGGAAAGTTAAAGATAATATATTTAGTTTTGCTCGAATTTTTTGATAGTTACCCCTTCAGAAATACGTTGAGAGGATTCCGTTCATTATTTCTTACATTCTGAAGTTTTTATACCATGTATATGAAATATATTGAGGTATATTAAGTTTAGCCCCAAGTTTGTAACGCTTAAAAATATTGATGCAACCAACAAAATTTTGGTACAGGTATTCATAAAAACACCTAATTAATCCGTTTTCGGTTGTCTGTCCGCCTGCCTGTCAACACAACAACTTAAAAGCGAAAAGAGATATCAAGTGGAAATTTTTATAGCGTTCTTAGGGCGTAAAAAGTTAGACCGAGTTCGTAAATGAGCTACATAAGTTAATTGGATCTTGTAATCCGTTAGAGATAGAATATAAGTTTAGATGTTTCTTATACAAAAATAAAAACTCTTGTTAGAAACATTTTTTCCTAAACTTCACTGTTTACCGACGAGGGCGCAAATTAGGTGAAAAAAGTTTTTTTAGTATGTATTATATGGGAATATCAATTATGTGTGTGTAGCTATCTAAGAGTGGATGTCTTTCTTTACTTCAATACATTGAAGTACATCAAAACTGTCTATACATTGTTTTTTAACAATTAACTCAGTCAATTGTTTGTTTTCACTTGTTTTATGTTATATTGTTAATATTTACACTTCATAACAATTTTACCGACATAATATAAAGTATGTGTATAATATAAAGTATTTTAAACCTATAACTTTACATATGAAATGAAGATACATTAATATATTTATTTATAACATGAAGTGAGTTGAAGATATACTCATATTATATTGTTAGTAATGCTTTTTTCGAAGGAATGCGTTTTGATCACAGAGTAGGATTGGACTGTAGAGGACTCAACATTTCAATCGCGTTCTTGTGATAATTTAATAGTTGGCACCATCCACTACCAACCTTAGTTTTTCAACCTGAATGAATTTTCTTCGGTGAAGCATAGAATAAACCGAAAACCAAAATTAGTTGAACCACAGATGAATTCATTGGAACTTTGATATACTTTACTATTTAACAAAGATACATCAAATTTTCCACATATTAATTAACAATATTTGACTTGCAAAATATATTAAAGAAATATATTTTTAACAATTCCTCCGAAACTAACGTTTTTTGAAAAAATGTTTTAAACAAAATTTGTTAGGTTTTTAATGAGGATCAATTTTCTAAGTGTTATTCAATGTCTTACCGTTTAGGATCTAAATTGGCTTTTAAAAAAGCCCGAAGAACTAGGCTCAACCTGATGTCAGAACATGATGTCCCCCATCAAGCTCTGCAACATTTGTTTAAGTTATTTTGTGATTGGTTAACTACAAAACGAGATATTGTCAACTTTAAGGGCTCTAGTGTGAATCACAACAAAATTGATAAATTTGATATCTTGAAATAATTTCTGTTCAATATGACTCTAATCAGGCGAGTCCATTGCTTGTATATTATCTTTTTCCTAATAAGTATACCGTCAAAGTCGATTATAAAGGCATTGATGGGACCATCAATTTTGGTCGTTTTATCCTATAGTTGTTATCATCGGTGTACATGTTGGTCGTTATTGCTGATTTTACTTGTTATGACAATTAGTTGCTATAACCGATGTATGAGTTAATAAGATCCAAAATAAGCTAATAAGTCTAAAAATACCGTTCAAAATAGTGCTTTGATGTTATTTGCGTAACTAAAATATATTTATAATGTTGATATAGCCAATAAATTCATATAAGGGACCTTTCATTTTCGTCACTGTAACAGGTTTTTCGTTATAGCTGATGTCGTTAAAAACGGTTTTGACTGTCATTTTTTTGAAAAATTTTTATAAAGAAATATTTAAATGTTCTAAATAACGTAAATGACTAAAAGAACAAGAACTATAAATCTGTTTTACTTAATCAGTGTAAAACTGTTTTACTTAATAGTTGAAATCGTATCTTTGTAAATATCAAAAGTAAGAAATCATTTTAATTGACTTAAGCCAAAAATTTGAATTAACGCCTTTCTTTGTACTAAACTCCAACTTTGTTATCGTTAGGTCGCAAAATTTTTCAATATATCCAACTATTGGTTTCAGTCAAAGTATATACATGAGATTCTTCACACATATTTGTACAGACACCGATCTAAAAATAAATAAAAAAAGTTCGTCGTGGCTATAAAACTAAAGATATGTTGAAAATTTGAATTTGAATTTATATAATCATACAAATTACATCTATAACAAACAAATTAAATTTTCTACTCTTTTTTCTGGAGAGTTAAAAAAAACTTTCCCTGTACAATAAATACCTACATTTATTTGGAATTTTATATAACATGTTTATCTACCATACTATCACTAAACCAAAAATTTCGAATTGAACTGCCGGTTCTGTGTAAATTCTGTCTTTCATACAGTATTTATTTAATTCTATACATAATACAACCGACATATTAAACTAAAATCCTCATCTGAGACTGAAATGCATAACATGAGAACTACAGTTCGACAATATATATAGCAAGTTTAAGTGCAACAATGTACATTATTTTGTGGTATGTAGTGTGCGCCTCCTCGCATTTAAAATGAGGTTGATTTTAAGTACTTATTTGTACATAAATACATTTCAGGTATTCATTTCTTAGAATTTAATATCTATATAACTCTATACTTTGTTGTACAGCTTGTTTAAAAAATCACTTTACACTTATATTTTTCGCAAACTTGCCTTTCTTATTGAATGAATATAAAGTTATTTGGCTTCAACTTTTTCCATAAAGTAATTTAAAGAGTAATTGTGGGTCTAATCTACAATAAGGGATAATCCAGATTCCGAATTGGCCATATTACGTATAAAAATGTAAAACTGACAAAATTTGAAAGTGAAATTAAAATTGTTTAAAAAACGAAGAAGTTATAGGCAATGAACGAAGAAGTTATAAGCAAGCAATCTCCTTTTAGCAAAAAAAAATTATATGTAATCTCTATGGCAATACCCACGTATGACGTCACTACTGGGTATTGTCTTCCATGTTGAATTAGGAATTTTAAACGTTCATATCATGCAAACTAGTAAAGATTTTTATTAACCAACTTCACTTTTCTGTATGTCCTGTAAGAGTTATTCACCTAAAGTGGTAAAAAAGTGAGTCAGTTCGACCCCCTATTACAATTAGTCTGGTTAAATATGATTGCTCAAAAAATTCACTTTAAATCAATTCAAAATGTGGTAACCATAGTGTATGTCCATTATCTACTTCAATTAAATTTGCGACAACTTCACAGAACTTTCAACAACAAAAATTTCTTTTTTTCTTGGCTTAATCATGACCAGACCCAGAGATCCTAATATTGCCTAAATCATTTCTATCAGATTTGATTAAATGTGAATTCAAATACCCAATAAACCTTTTCATTTTAAAAAGTGACTAACTTTTTAAGTATGTCAAAAAACTAATGTGATAAAATAAAAACAAATATATTGTATCTTATTACTATCCTTCTTATTACTGTCTGTCCGAAACAATAATGAATCGAAATTGAAAAGCAAAAGTCTATTATTTGACTTACCTATAGGCATTGAAAACGACTTATTCTGTGAAAAATTTCTTCAAATACTATATAACATAACTGTATTTACGAGTAAAGCCCAATATGATTTATCTAATACACAGTTCTTTTACACGAATTGTGCAATTTTTTTTTTCTTCTGAGGAAATGAGATCGATCATAATTTATTTTAGTTAATTAGCAGAATTAGGTAAAATGTACAATGTTTCGCATAGACTTTATATTGCTTCTTCAAGTGCTTTTTTGATGACAGTTAATAATAGATAATATTTTTAAGATTATTATGAATGAGTCTCTCCAAAAGTTCAAAAGAGCTTTTATACTTGATTTCTAATCAATAAAAATCTTTGAATAGCATACCTAGAAAAAACATTAAAACCTGAAAACCGACTGTACAAAAGATGATAACAAGCATAAGATATTGAAGAGCTTTGTGCTTCTCTTTTTAATATAAAGATCAACAAATGAAATAAAAATGGCAAACTTTGGGGTTAAAACAGGAATATTGATTATTGTATGCTATTTTCTACTTTTCTAGTTGTAAATAAATGGTGGGAACGCCGTTAACCAATACAGTATATCAATCGTTACCATTACCTATACAATTATTTGCTCTCCCACCATATTTATCGTTAAGTATTTAAAAGAGATAAGAAAATAATTGAATTTTGTAAATCGTAAATTTTTAAGCAGATTTTTGCTCTAAACTCATCCAGAAAGCTGCTAAAATTTCTTAAGCCTGTTATGAAGCCAACATAGATGAAACTTCAAATGCACATGATGAAATAGTATAAATATACTGGGTGTTCCAAACCACCCGTCCAGGCTGATTATTCTGAATAGTTTTCAAAAAAAATTGAAACGAAAAAACACGTATCAAATATTTTTTGAAACTCTATCTAACCATACCAAAAACACCCTCCACCCTCAACCCCTGTTAGGGGTAGGGGGTGTAACTTGAAAAAATCAAATGGAAACCCCTATTTTTTTCTGCAGATTTGGATTCTTCAGAAGAAAAGACAAACATTTTGTCTAAGAAATTTTTCCCGATTTTCGGTAGATCGCGCTACAATCGACAAAAATCGTTCTTTTAGATTTGGCATAAGAATTGCGCCGTTCAATGACAAAAATCAAAACGAAAAAGTAAAAAAAAAAATAAAAACACAAACACACAGAACCAAAACAAAAACAAAACAAAAGCAACACAAAAGTTAGAAATTCAACGAAAATAAAAGAGAAGCGAAAATGTCGAATTGCGGTAATTGAGGTAAACCACTAGACAATTGGGAGGATGCTAAATAAAGCTCTTAGAAAGAATTAGATATGCATCATTTTAGATTTAATTTTTTTTCAGACTTCCCAAAATAAAAAAAAACATTTTTACAAAAATAATTTTTCTAAATCATAATAAAATATGAAAAACAAAAACAGAATAGTCTTTTCTTCAAAAAAACAAAAACAAAATTGAAAATAACTATTCTCGACTCAAAAAACTTTTCTCGCCTTCACTTAAACTGCAATTCTAATGCCAAATCTAAAAGAACGATTTTTGTCGATTGTAGCGTGATCTACCGAAAATCGGGAAAAATTTCTTAGACAAAATGTTTGTCTTTTCTTCTGAAGAATCCAAATCTGCAGAAAAAAATAGGGGTTTCCATTTGATTTTTTCAAGTTACACCCCCTACCCCTAACAGGGGTTGAGGGTGGAGGGTGTTTTTGGTATGGTTAGATAGAGTTTCAAAAAATATTTGATACGTGTTTTTTCGTTTCAATTTTTTTTGAAAACTATTCAGAATAATCAGCCTGGACGGGTGGTTTGGAACACCCCGTATATGTTAAAATTATATTATTACTAAGTCAAGTTCTTTTTTGACCATACAATAACATATCTTTAGAACATGTTCAAAGTTGCCAAGTAACTTTTATTACTAATCTCAAAAACTTAAAACAGGAATATTTTGAAAATTGGCTCAGTTATTTGTGAGACTTTGATTCAATGATGGTTCAACTATGGGCCTTAAATTAATGAACCGTCATTTTCCTACCATAAAATGTATTAATCACTCTTAAACTAGTAAATTGAACATCGTTGTTCTGAAATCGTTGTGCTTATTATGTATGTGCGTCAAATTTTGTTCAAAAAAACCTAAGTAATAAAACGCTGAATTTGGTTTGATAGAGCTTTTGTTTAAGCAAAAGGACAGATTTTACATTGAATATTTTCAATTTTATATTTATAATGTCACTATGTCTTATTTAGAAGTAAAAAGGCGCTTCTTCAATTACAATATATGAAATCATATTGCTCAAATTACATAGATTTTTGTGTGCCTACATTATTTTACAAACTCTCTGTTCAATAGTGTGTATATTAAATACAAATGATACATGAAAGATATTTTAACACATTTCATAAGCCAGCAATAAACATATTTTATCCATACAAAATCAATAATATAAAATATACATAAATTATTGTATATAGATTTCTAGAAACCACCACCATAAACTACCTAATGTTTGTCTCTCAAATTATTCATCATGTCATGATCTTTATTTACTTGTTACATGCTGATTTTGTTTTTTTTGTTAGAAAGTTACTTGTAAGCGATTAATACACGGACAAACTTAGCTTAGCGTAAGCTTTAAAAAATCTTTTTTAACGATAATCATTGCCGAGTCCGGTCAAGAAACACTCCCCTAGTATTTTCACGCCTTGTCTTCTATAACTAAGACTCTCATTTTAAAACATAGCATAGTTCTTTCTAACTTTTTTTTTCTGTATTTTATTAATTTTGAAATAATATAGGAGTATCATACAAGTTTCGAAATAATAGGAAATTAAGACCTGTTAAAAAGACATTTAGAAATTTAAAAAGTACAACTTGATTACGTAAGAGCTAACAACAAATTAAATATAGATGAAATTTAAATGCTGGTTCATAAAGAAAGCATTTGGATTTAAAATATACTCCGTGTTTTTAATTTAGAATCGTTTTAGTCGGGTTTACTTTTATTTTATTATACATTTTTATAAATATTTATTATTTATTAATATTAATGACACTAAATTTGTTCATAATACTTTTTAGAAGACATTAAAATTTTAATTTTTTTTAAATAGAAATTATTAATCTAATAATGTACTCTACATCACTTTTTACTTTCCACATGTGTTCTTTTCTGACAAAATAATGTTCCTAGACATATTAAATTGCTTTTTTAGTAACAATAATTTTTTTTAATACTTAGCGCCTTTTCATACACAGACATCACGCGTTTTAGATATTTTGAATTTACTTCAAAAATGTTATAAAATTTAATTTCAATCAAAAGATCTTTATGCATGTGATTCCGTTATATTAATAGTGGGCGGGTTGTTAAAAATATACAGAGCGGTGTGTTTTTTAAATTTGTTTTTTTGATAGACATTTTGACAAGGGTTGAATTTAAATAAAATATCAAAAATTTTAATGCACACTAAATTGGCCATTTAAAGATTCTTAAAAACCATGTACAAACTATTTTAGTAAACAGAATTATTTTATCAGAATAAAAACAGATAATCATGCACGCTTTTCGCCCTGCAACAAAAACACTCCAATTTTGGTTTATTTTATTCAAATTTTCAAAATTTAATTTTTTTCAATAGTTTTATCGAAAGAAAAATCCCGTTTAAGCGAATGGATTTTTCTTGAAAAAATTTGATTTTTAAAATTTACACTCTGTGGGTATATTTTTTTACAATGAGGGCAATAGTATGATGAATGAATTTTTTTCCCTTAAAATATTGAAAATTTGTTTCATAAATAGAATAGTAAAATTTCAGAAAACCTGGGGCTGGGTTCTTTAATACAGTTTCTTCAATGGGTGACGTAAGTATCAAGTTTTTCCCAATAAAGGTAAATAATTTTAGGTATGTGTATTTCTAGATTAAAGTAAGCTCGGTTACGTAGGAGGCTATTGATGATCTTATAACCAGTAAGCATTAGCTAATCATAATTTCTTATAGTGTATGCTACTCGTGCCTGTACGAAAAAAAAGAGTAATTACGATTAGCTAATATTTACTGATGATGTCTACAAAAATTGAAATAGGAAATTGAGGGGGAAAAAATAAATTTAATTCAAAATACCATCATAAAGTTCTAATTTGTTACTTTTGATAATATTTATAAGTAAACATTTCTTAGGCAACGATTTCAAGAGAATAAGTATTTGACTACCAAAAAGTACAATTTAACAATTTTTTAAACCATTAAAAAATATTTACTTACTACCATGCTAAAACCATATTTTCTTGCAGTCAGTACTTTTTTTTTGCTATGTAGAAATCCATGAATTAACATAAATTCAATTTTCATTATTGATAACTGGGAGTTGCAACTCGCTAACTGGCCAATTTTTAAGGCCAATAAAAATATTCAAATTCAAATCAGATAAATCCGGCCAACTGGCAATAAAACATTTGTACTATTAAACAGGAAGTGGGCCGCTTTTTCAGTAGTTCCAATTAACACCACCTGATTACTTACCAATTATCAATAATACTACTACTACGTAAACTTTATAAAACTTTTGAACAGTCAAATTCGATTTCAAATGTACATTTAAATATTTTTATTCTTTTTAAGTCTAGTGTGAACATTAAGACTATGTACAATTAAAATACTTTAAACCATAATTAAGTAGATTATATAATAATTCATTTTTTTCTGAAAACCCCCCAACAATGTTTTCATATGACAATTTAATTATTTTACATATGTTTTGAATTACAAAAATCATGAATAATTACTTGTATATGTGTCGTATAAAGCATTAGATAAAGATTATCTAATACAAAACTTTACGTTTTGCTTCATATAACGGCTTCGATATTTGCAGTTTATCAGGGCCCATTATGTTACCATTATGTGCTTTGCCACCTTTCCGCTGATATAATTTCATTTATCAGCTCCGAAGTATTTTCAGGAGATGAGTACACTTCCTTCATGCATATACCATACACTAAACCAGCGCATCACTGCAATTAATTCAATTAATTCTTATTATGACGGCGGGAACAATTCTGAAAACACGGAAATATAATTATGTAGTTGAGAATAGAAGGCTATATTTGAAACATGTATGATCATCCAGAATTAGTTCAAAAGATACTTATTATTTATCTCTAGGCAAATTTCCGGGCATTTTTCTGAATCTTCTTACACGAATTGTTGTATCAACATCCCATTTTTCACAAAGAGACTTCGCTTTTGTCTATTGCCTCTTCAGAGAGCTTGTCTCGAATTTTGGCTGGTTCAGTCGCTAATGATTGAAGATCATATCTAACATATTATTTTATCAGACAAATTAAGAAACAAGATAATTTATGTAACCACACAACATAGATGCCATAAGGAAGTGCTGACAGACACAGGTCGAGTCAATCCTGCCAATAGAATAGACGAGCCATTTCTATTATGAATATATTGTTACAGTTTGATTTAGACTTTGCTTTTTTTTTATTTACGTAGAATTAACATTTATTATATTAAACCGGCACTAAATTGAAAATATATTTTCCAGAAATCAAAATTAATAAAAATAAAAATTATTCAGCAATTTTTTGTTTTGGGGCATGATATACTCCCTTGCCCCTCCTGGCTACACCACTGGGAAAATTACAAAAAATGTATTAGTTTTTCGTTAAACCTTATTGATATTTAACCAGAAAATTCACACAACCCGTTTTTCATGTGAAATAAAAATGTACTGTTTGTCAAATATTTTCAAACATAATTTTTGCCTAAAAACGTGCGTTTCTTTGTTACACTCTGTGAGTCTGTATGATATATAATTCGATTAGTATTGATTTTACATTATTTTTACATAAAAATATATACGTATGCAGTTTATTCACATCTGCTTCGTCTATATAGATATATAAGAATGTATGTGTTAATGGCATTGTTGTTTTTGATTCATTGTTAATTAGAATCATTAATTATACATATTATAAGACTTGAAAATAATATATTTGTATAAATATATATAAAACTTGTTTTTATATAAACAACCAAAGTCACGTGGAAAAACAATATCATGTATGTTAAGTTTTGTTTGAATTGTCTGACGATGTAAAAATTTTCAACATTAAAATACCAAAGATAGAAGTATTAATAGAACTTTAGCGTTATTGTCACAAGATTTTAGTGGTATGATTTTTCGGACATCCACAGTGTAAGTATAAAGTTAGATATTCAATTTATTATGCTATTTTTTCACCCGTAACGATTCACGCTTTCAACTTGTCAATAATTATAAATTGTACTTTAAAATTTTCAAAACCATCATTCATCATCAATTTTGACCATCTTTATTTTTATATAATAAGGTTTCAAGTTAAGAGGAAGATGATGTAAGTAATTCGGATAGTATCTTTAAAATAAGACAAGTTATTTAGAACAAAATTAATCAAACTCATATTTTCAAAGTCATATAAAATACCCCTATAATATTTCGATATATGTAATATATTCCACTCATTTATAATACAGAATGTTATGCTAATGCTGATTCATACTACACAAAGTCTGATACAAATCTTTAAAAAATCAAAAATTTTTTTAAAAAGTCTTGGAAATTCGTATTGAGCAGCCATTGTCAAATAGAATATTTTCTAATTAAAAAAACCTAAATAAATAAAATAATAATTCACTTAAAATTTTGGGAATTGTTCTTAAAAAGGCACAAAAGTCTCAGTTATTTTTTAAGTTTTTCAGAAAATAAGTTATCGTATATTAGTTAATAGGGGAATTAACATTAGTTCATAGCGGAATGAGTAAATTACGATTTTTTTTTTCGCAGTTTTTCCTAAATATTAATTGCAATTTTCAATAAACATTTTTTTTTTAATTAAACCTTAAATTATTTTTTAAATAACAAATGAAAAAACTAATATTAATATACAGCAACTTATATCCTGAATAACTTTTGTGCCACAACAACCATATGCACACGTTAATCGATATAAATATGGTTTAAAGTCATCATGAGAAACCTTGTCTCATTAAGTAATTGGTAACATCATTTTTAATTAAAAAATCTTAAAATTTCTTGTATTTTTATTAACAAAATTATTAAAAACTCGTTCCATGCAAATAGGTATGTGCTAAAAAAGTCATGTTGGTATATGTTTTACATCGCGAGGTATTTATTCTATTTGATTTGAGTTTGGGGTTAAAAATCAAAAAAATTATTTTTCATTTTTTAATATGTATTTGTCTTTTGAAAGATTTTTTACAATACGGATAATATAAGAAAAAACTAAAAAAATTGTATGCTTCAGCCTTAAGTTCCTTTTAAGCAATTATAAACTAGTTCGTATATCTTCTTCGATTCTTGAACAAGAGTCTGTGTAGTAACGTAATATAAAACCATTATTAGAAGTTTTTAATTAATTCATATAATTATTATTATTTATTTAATGAATATGATTAGACAAAATTTGAAAATATATTTATTTATTTTAATGTAGACGGTTAATAATAAATATTTTATGTAGGGTAAGATGTAATATCTTGATTCTTGAGTCAAATGTATCTACCTTGAATCATTCTGTGTTTTTCTACAGGTATTGATATAAACTGAACAATATTTGCATTGAAATGAAGGTATTTTATCAGAATATTGGTAGGCTAAAGACTGTTTATCAATGAGAAAAACGTACACAGTTAGCTACACGAAAGTTAATGATATTTGATAGGTAACAGTTACCATTTACATTTGCTGTTGACATAAACTCTGTGTTACATTTAAGTTAAAAAAGTTATAATCGTTTAAAACTTTATAATTTTGGGACAGCCTGTATACGCAATTCAATTATTCACAACTACGACAAGAAACTCAATCCAGGCTAAGGGTTTGAAAAACTGATATAAGCATTGAGAAATTATACTTTAAAATTGCTACTATAATTTCAGAAAATACAGAATATTTCGAAAACCAATAAGTTAAAGTGAAGTAGACTTTGATGAAAAACACCTTTATTTTAAACGTAGAATCTGAAAATGAAAAAATACTTTGATACATTCCGCCTTTTCATCCACCCTGTAAATTACGAAAATAATTTTTAAATGTACAGCAAATAACAATCCTTCTAACCTGAACGAAAATTTTGTTAAAATCTTGCCGTTTAGCCATAATCTTACGTGTCGTATAGCGTGAAAAACCCTGTATATTAGTATAGGGATTCGGTCGGATGGCGATATTAGCGACTTTGATTATAGATATAAATTTTGATTCCTGGTTCTATATCTTCCCCTATCTACAATATTAGTCAGTTAATACATTAATTAATTTTTTTGTTTAAATTTCATTTTAATAAAGCTACTTGTAACTATATTAATATTAAATTATATAGGGAGACTGAAAAGTATTTCAACAATAACTTCCTATGAGGGTATTTCCACCATAATTCATTTATGCTTATTTGTAAATTATCCTTTAATGAAATAAATCTAACATATTTAACTAGGGAAAATGACATTGAAGAAGATATTAGATATATACTGTCCAATGAAATTAAAACAACGATTTCAAAATAAAACTTTCTTTTAAACAAATGGTGATCAAATTTAAGTTTCCTGTGTTTG